>NW_028259149.1:15769642-16410714 GCF_977971745.1 Zootermopsis nevadensis | reverse complement strand
AAAATTATCAAAACTTTTTCCCCAATTTATTTGTTTACATTAAGTATCATTCAGCCATTACCGTTCAAAACCTCGACTGAAGGTCCCGATTTCTTTAGAAAAAGCTTCCATTTGAATAAAACATTTTTTTTATAAATTAGGGAATTGTACATTTAATACTTTTTATAAAAAAAACACATGACAGCAGTCTCAAGTTTCTTGTATAGAAGGAAACTCCAATATTAAACAATATTGTCATGTCTTTGTTGTTAGTGTAGGAGGTATAGGACACGCGGTTCACATGAAAAATTCTTCTGTTGACTCTGAAAGAGAGAGTCACGTCCGAGTAGCAGCGGGTTCATTTAATATTGAAATTTCTATCTGTATAAGAATTAAGATAAATATCAGGTTTTCTGTAAGCATGAACAGAGCACTTCAATATTAACAGGATAATAAATACGGCCATTTTTAACCACACAAAGTAATCAGTGACCACCTGAAAGGTTTAAGACCCTCAGCTGGACACACACGATTAAACATAAATAATGAATAGTATTAAAAATATATTAAAATTGGCCGTCAATCACAATATAAGATAATTAAAAGATTAAAATATCATTTTACGTTCCTTATCGAGTACTCGATTTACATGTGGAACATTTACGACATGTTTCGGCTATATATAGCCGTCATCAGGTGTTATGTTATAAACTTTTTAACTGAATTACTGATTTTTAATGATTTTTAGTTTTCATTTTTCTTATTATGTTTATTATGTTTTTATTATGAAAACTAAAAATCATTAAAAATCAGTAATTCAGTTAAAAAGTTTATAACATAACACCTGATGACGGCTATATATAGCCGAAACATGTCGTAAATGTTCCACATGTAAATCGAGTACTCGATAAGGAACGTAAAATGATATTTTAATCTTTTAATTATCTTATATTGTGATTGACTGCCAATTTTAATATATTTTTAATACTATTTAAATAAATCACAATATGACGCATCTACAATATCTTATAAATAATGAAATATATAAATACATAATATAGCTTAACAGCGTATGAAGGGACGGAAATGGAATGGCTAAAGACAGGTGGATGAAGACGTCACGGAATTATAATTTACGAGGTAAGGTGTAAGATAAAGACTAAGGATTTTGATTCCAGTACTCGCATTAAGTCGCGTACAATGTAAAGGCAAGGAACGTCTAATCAGAGACGTCCGGGTTTGATCCCAACCACTGCCGCTAACACCAAGAACAGTCAGTACAATGACGGACGATCACCAGTGATGGTAGGACGGTCATGAATCATAAACACATGAGGGATCGGAAGGAGAATATTTGAAGGTATGATCCTCTAAGTTCAGAAGCCAATTCTACTTCCGTCTTCCATCAAATGAGGTTGACTAGTTCGACCACAGTTAGCTTTTGTCCTCCCATTAGTCGCATGAAAAGGAAGCAGAACTAGTGTCTTAAACATTGTGGTTTAAAAACAAATAGACAACAGATAAACAATTAATTATACACAACTTATAAGATGGTTCGAGGGTTACCTACTCAGCGGATAGAGCGAGATGGTCTTTATCATCAGGCCCGTGTCTAATAAAAATACTAAAGCGACTGAACTGCAGTTAAGGATACGACTCTAAGGCCTCTCTCAGTTGGATCTGTGATGAGGAGTCCTCTGGGTGCATATACTCGCTCGTTCTGTTCCACTATGAACTTCGCTACCTTCCGCAGGCACTGTAAAAATTCAAAGTCTGATCAAGTTTAAAATAACAGACAATTAAACTCAAATAACTTCACTTATAGGCCGCTACATGACCACGAGATGGGTACGAGTGATGCTGTCTTATTTATAAAATCAAAAGTTCCAGGGGGGGGGGGGGAAAGGGGGGGGGGGGGAGAGAAGTCCGACAGAAAAACATCGCTCCCTCAGGATTGATGAGGGTTGGGCGTGAGTCTGAAAACCTCACTCCATTACCTACGCAACACTTCATGTGTAAAGTTGTTTCAGTGCATACGCATCAAGATGACACGGTCTGGGTTCAAATCTCAGCCCAGAGACCAACTATCCTGACTGGGTTTTTTCCTTGTTTTTCTCAATTCCTTCAGACAAATGCCAGGTTATTACCTTAAATTAGGCCATGAAAATTTCCTTCTACATCCTTTAAAATTCATTATTCACGATCATTCTCTCATTCTGCGTTATATAATCCGAGCTACTAAAAAGTATCATTAAATAACTATTATTAAGTGTTCTGTCTTACGACAGGTCCATTGCTCTGCCCAAAAAGAGCTCTCCAGTTGTCCCTATTCTCGGCTTCTCGCTTTAATTCCTGGAACGTCATCTTCTTTCCTTGTTTAAGGTCGTCGGTTAGCTGTATCAGTCTTCTTCCTTGTCCTCTCTTTCCTTCAACCTGGCCTTCGGTGATATCACTCATTAATCCATTCCTTCTCATAATATGTCCCAGCCAGTTAGCTTTCCTTCGTGTAATCGCCTGCAGAATGTTTCTTTGCTCGTTGACTCTCCTCAATACTTCTTCGTTGGTCACTTGATCCGTCCACCTGATCTTCTCTATTCTTCACCAACACCACGTTTCAAAACTCTCCAGGTATTTCTGTTCCTTCTTCCTGAGTGTCCAAGTCTCTGCTCCATACAGCGCGACACTTCATACGCATTACTTCACTAGTTCCTTCTTCATCTCCAAGCCCAACTTGCTAGTGAGAAGTATCCTCTTCTTGACGAAAGCTGCCTTGGCCATGGCTATCCTTGCTTTTACTTCCTTGGTGCATAGGGCGTCCGTCGTGACTATGCTTCCCAAGTACTTGAAATGCTCCACATTCTCCATCTGTTGGTTTCCAATTACAACGTTCAATGGTTCTGCTCTCGGTGCTATCCTCATTACCTTTGATTTTTCAATGTTGATTTCCATTCCATACTCTCTACCTGTCTCCACTAACTTGTCCATCATGTTCTGTAATTCCTCCTCTTCCTTCGCCAATACTACTAAGTCGTCTGCATACTTTACAGTCTTTATCACTCTTCCTCCAATTTTGAAGTCTCCTGTTCCCTCCAGAGCTTCCTTGGCAAGCCATTCCCCGTACAGATTAAAAAGAATTGGTGATAAGCAGCATCCCTTTCTTACACCTCTACCTATCTCAACGCTGTTGGTGTCTCCTGAGTCCAGTCTCACTTTGACTTTTTGCTGCATGTACAGGTTTTCGATTAGTCTTCTATAAATAACTATAAATAAGAAATAAATAAAACAAACAACATGTACATGATGTAAAACTCCACATCTCTAACTTCGGTACTAACAACATCACGTTCCAGCCACTTTAATCCCTCGGGGGGAAAGATCCCAAAATGAATGAATGGAGGATTAAAATAAATATAGTTACCTTCTCATAATGCGTCTCTGTGCATATATAAATAAGATACGCTGTGAGACAAGCCATGCAGCCTTCGCAGTACGTACTGCAGCCAGCCTTTTCTGCCTCTGCGTAAATTGCATTCAACTGATTAACCGTATACTCAAATGCCTGGCGTTCTATCTGCAAATTCAGAAAGACAACAAAAACCATCCTTACACATACAATACTGGAGTAAACGGTACAATTTGTCATCTGTGCGGCTTGATTCGCGGATCAAGCCCCACGGATGACGAACGAAGAGATACTGAACCCTGCGCGCGCAACTTACAATTGCACGGGGAACAAAGCAAATCACGTGCCACTGCATTACTGTATCAAAGCGGGGGTCCAGAGAAAAACATTAAGCTAATGTCTGAAACGTCACGTAGGAATGACAGATATCCCCATGCTCCAATGGGGCAGGACCACTGTCAGAATTTCAAGAATCATTAAGTTATAACCCAACAAAATTTAAATTTATAAGGCCACAAGGAGGAATGTCTACAGAAATAAATTACACCAATTTTCTTGGGCCCCACCCACACATCAGAAATCAGTCTTGTACTTTTTGCACTTGTCAACAGCAAATGTATAACAAAATTTCACAATTGTCCACATTCAAACTATTTCTTTAATATTATCTTCAAAGGAGACTTCCATGTTGAACCCTGACATACAAGACACAACCTATCCATCCTCTGATAGCATTAGCCAAGCACCCGTCAAATTATCTTTATCGTCATCAAAACACGCAATCAACGGACCGGCAAACTGAAGACAGAAATTGAGGAGTTCTGCCTGTGAGCCAAGAAACATACTTTGAGAACTCAGTGACATTACTAGGAGGGCCAGACAGATTATACTGGTTTATTTTAGGTTGAGACACTAAATAATACTCATAATAATACACAACCTATAATAACAAGTGCTTGGAACTATTCCAGAATTTGCCAGGCATCGCTGGAGGACACTGAAAAATTATCAACTTGGATGGTTGTTCAGTTTTGATTAAATAAGTTATCGTGCCTTCCACTATTTGTTAAAAACCAACGTCATTAAAAAATTAAGTTATACTAAACACAATTATGTTCAAAAAACACAAATTATTCAACATGAGGTAATGATACCAACACTAATTACTACTAAATGTCATGGTTGAATGGTTAGTACATCTGCTTTATATCTGACAGATCCCAAGCTCAAACCTCAGCCTTGAGACCAGCTACCATGACTGACTAGTTTTATCATTTTCCTCAGTCTCTGCAGGCAAATGCCAGAATAGTACCTTAAACTAGTTTATGACCACTTCCTTCCACATCCTTTCCAATTCACAAATCATCCTCTCGGCACTATGCAGAAAGTATCGCTAAATAAATCGAAAATAACAGTTATGTGAAAGTGAAAAATTGTACCAAAAATACGGTAGCACTTTTAACCTCTAAATTCCCTCTGCTATTACCCACCCTGTCCTCCAGTTCTGTTGGGAAACGAGTCTGGAACTTTACTAATGTTCCTTCACTATAATCTCGTTGCACAAACACTTTCAAACACTGATTACTGGAGTTGACTGCTCGTCCAGCTGCCATATCTTCCAGTGGAGTTGTGTTTGTGTGGTTCTGGAATAGAAATAAACACTAAAATCAAATTATAAAATTTACTGCAACTTCAATAATACAGATTTTCAAGTCACAATTCTATACAACTTCACCGTATGGCCATATTTTGATACAAACTAGTGTTCATATTTAATCGTAATATAAAACATTAATGTAGGTAAAATATGTATTATTCACTTACCATAGGCATGGCCTTTTCTGCTTTCTTTCGACAAATTTTGACGTCTTTATTTACGCACGTTCACAAAAAGAAGTCTTTCGAAATTTCTCCGCTTGTAACTGTGAATGCCTTAACTAATTAAAGACTTTGAAAACCAACCATATCACTCAATTTCACTACAAAGCACACAATGCCACTGTTTGGAAGGATTGGTGAGGGGTACAACCCATAGAGAATATACAACCACAGATTATGAAGAGTAGTACTGAACACAGATTACAACACAAACAAATCGATAACTAAATGTTACAATATGGCAATACTAGTCTATGACGTCACTGATATATTACTCTGCCATCTGTTGACATCTGCAGTACAACTACTGTAAAAACACTCTGGCGCTTAGTTGATAACAACTTTAGCCACCCTTCAAATCCTGCAGGCTGAAGAAGAATCTGGTGGTAAAATTCCTTTGTTTCCACTAATATGGACGCACGGGAGCCAAGCCCGAACATCAAGTACACATTACGTATCGTAAAAGCTCAGGAATGCAAGATACACATAACGAATAACGTCTTCGAACGGAAATCGTTCATAAACTGAGAGTTGCCTGTATTGGAGAGGGCATGAACTAATGTAAAGATAAGTGAACTGCCGCGCCATATATTGACGAGGGTTTGAACTAATGTAAAGATGAAGTGAATTGCCACACGATCTGTTGGGAAGGTATCAACTAATGGGCTTTATCAGTTGAAATACTTTTCTTAAACCGAATGTTCATATGGCATCTATGTACTGATAATGGGCATTAATAATTCATCAACTTTCTTTGAAAGTCCTCTAATATTCTGTTCACGAAACACAACATGTTTCAACGTTACTCAGCACTACGTAATCATTTTTAAAAATTCAAATTCAAAATACAGAATGTCAAAGAAACTTTAAACTTTTGCAAATTAAGACGTCACGGGCAAAGCGTAGCGTTGAAGTTTTTGTTTTCGTAACCAGTAATACTGCAACATCAACAACAAAAAGAACAATGATTAATTCTGCTGCTGTCATTATTATTATTAAGTTATTTGCCTGAAGATGACCAAATGTGGTCAAAACAGGTGTTTCATTGTACACTATATCATGATATATTTGAAGAAGTAAGCAGTAGCAAGAATATGATTTATGAATAAAAAACACATCGTAGTCACTGTATCTTCCGGCACACTGGCTCCACCTCACTAACCAGGCTGGTCAGTGGCCTTGTATTACGATCTCCAGGGTGCAGACTAGTACTCGGACATCGCTCCTGACTCGAACAGATACCAAGCATCGTAACACGGAGGCTGACCCAGACCACAGGACAGACGGTGTCATCCTGGGCCCACGGCGAGAGAAATAAAACTGAAGAACAGAAACACTCAGGTGCTGGAAAGTTAGCAGCAGTGCCAGCATACGTGTGGCAACCATCTCAATGATGCATCGCTCGCAGACTGTGATCAGGGTGTGATAAGGATGGCTGCTGCTGCCAGTTTCCAGGCCCTGTGGTGAACCCGTTCTACTTCTTGCTGTGGGCCCGGTATGACGCCATATAACCTCAGATCTGTAACAAGGCCAAGGTGGCCAATCCGGTGAATCTGCGAATAAAATAGTTTTTAAGAAATTCATTCTAACAATCTTAAATTTTCCTGGCCTGAAGTCTCATTTACCATAATGCATCTGAATAAAAACACAAAGTCGACAAAGAATGAGTAGCATTTGACAAAACATGCACAAGGCATGAACGCAAGATGCGAAAGGTTCCAGTGTCCGTAATGCGCGGAACAATTTCACATCTGAAATGTGTGATTCACTGGCACAATGACAATAAATGTTCTGATGGTAGTCTGTGATTTTTTTCGTGTCCAGTACGCGCCATTCGGCACGGCGTGCATTGGTGGTTAGCAGGATTCACGACCCATCAGTACATGGGTTCGACCGGGACAGCGACATTTAGCTGTGACCCCCTTTTTACGAGATGATGATGAAAGTGGAGTAACTGTTGGGATGCCACGGAGAAACCGGGGAAGCCCCTGGAGGAAAACTCCATGATGTCTAGACCACGGCCTTGCCCAACACAAGTTATAAATCTGAGCACCGCCGGGAATCGAACCCGGGACCCCAGGATTACAAGCCCAGCGTTCTAACCGCTAGACCGTGGCGGTTGGACTGTGATACCATGTGGACTCACAGGCGGGTATGAACATTATTCATCCATGTGGAAGATGGAACCCATTCACAAGTTCACAAAATAGTGCCAGCTCGGAAGACTATCATCAACATGATAAGATATTTATAAACACAAAGAATAATGTGATTAATTTATAAGACAAAAATGAGAGACAAGTTTATGCAATGTTTTAAATAAATACAAGTTGTGCAAATACTGTTTGACATTTTATCTGGATCTCATCCCAGGACATCCAAAATATTTTCTTCCGAAGGTGGCATACAGACACTCCATGGATAACTAACATCGACCTTTATTTAATTAATTCGCTGTTTAGTACAGTAGAATTTGGGATACTTTTCCACGTATTGTCTCACTGCCACTGTGCATGTCGGGACAGTCAATAAATGTGTACTCTACAGCCATTGGACTCCCCTTAAAATCGTGTTAACTTTGGTATAACAGAAATTTAAGTTGTGTCCTGTATAGACAGAACTCTAATAAACATTGACGCACCATCCGCATATGAGAAAACAGTTTGTTGGCTGCTACGGAGACCATTTTAAACATTAATTACATGGTTGTATGTGGACCTGGTTTCTCACCACAGAGGCTTGTGTTTGCGTCCATGGATGTGAGACGTGTGGCGGACAATGGGAGAGGTCTCTATGTAAATGTACTTCTGGATAAGTGTGAGCAGTTTGGAGGACTACTTTTAATCATACTACAGAAGCTCAGTTACTGAAGTAATAAACAACCTTATATTATTTTTAGATACGTACTTAAAATGTGCATGCATTTAAGGTATGTTTCCAAAAATATTTCAAACTTATCCATTCTTCAGATCAAAACCTATTCACATTTTAAGTCCCTCTGTCCTGAGCATTAGTCTTTAATTGAAAGTCCAATCCCTTTGCAAGGTTAAAGCTCAGTCCCACGAATATTATAGCAATTACGTGTCACTCGGTAAACAAATCTATACAGCCCCTAGTGGAATTACTTTGTACTTGTACCTGTTCTTGTATGAAAGATGATACTTCCGAATGCCAAAACTGGAATGGATGTCATTATTCAAACAGGCTGAAATAATATACAATGAGAATGACAACATAGCACATACTGCAGTATTATGAATGACTTCAATATTTCCTCTCTGGCTCTAAAACAGAATTGCCTCTTATGTTACCTGTAATATCACTCAGTATATTCTTCGCTTGTTAATTCAGGTCCAAATTCTCCATAACTTGTGGAAATTCATCGCTCTCGTTTCTCTCATCATGTGAAATAACAGACGGTTGGTCACATTGTACATAATAAGTATATTCAACTTCATCGTCATTTTCATCGGCCAATAACAATCGAACCTGCAAGAAATGAACTCCTGTAAGCCATGTAATGAAATTAATTTTATACAAAATACTGCAAGGAGACTGTGTTCTGGTCGCCCTATTGTGAGGCTGGTCTTTGTATACAGGTTGCATCAAGAGCGTCATACAAAGAGCAAATGTAAAGCTAAAATCTGGCATATTTCTAAAACATGTACAGTATATCTGAGTTTCACTGCAGTGTCATCTATTACTTCGGTAATATCGAACACCGTCGATCTGTGGAAAAATGCAAAGACAGTACAGCCTTATTCCACTTCCCCTCACCATACACTAACAGGTTAACTACATGTCAGTAACTAGGGTTATAGTTGTAAGATTTGAGGTTAGGTTAGTTAATATAGCCAGTTAGTTAGGGTTATACCTAGATTACATGAAATTTATGCAAATACTCAAGGCTCTGTAGTTCAGTATCATATTTGTTTAATTCTGTGGTTTCATGGTGGGGGTATGATAACTGTCTTTGCAGGCTGTTGTCCCATGCAGTCTGGTAAAAGTTAAATAAAAATTTCTGAGGTGTATATACCAAACCATGAATGAACACGAGCTGCTCTGGACTCCAAGAATGATGAAAGAAAACAGGTCTGATTGTTAGAATCAGGCAAGAAATGGAAAAAAAACAACTAAATCCTGAGTTTTACAAGGAACTGAACTACATCATTCACCAACACTTTTAAAATGAAATTGAAACTATTTTGAGAGCAACTGGTAAATTTTAACCTGTGTCAAAACGTGATGAATTTCTAACTTTGTTTCCATAATAATAATAATTTTTAGCAAACATACTCGGCGAACACAACATTAGGGAACTTCAGAAAACTGCCATTCTAAGAACACCGTACGTCATTCGAAAGACATAGAAGTGTAAATACCCTGTAAAATGGTGAATAGATGGAATAACAATAATAATAATTTTGATATTATTCTCCCATCTACGCTGAAGTGTCTCAATTGGTCTCTTCTTGAGCACTTCTTAACCAAAAGTTTGTATATATTTATCATCTCCCCATGCCTGCCAGTCTGGAATATAATAACCCTTAAAAAATAATTGTTTCATTGAAGTTATACTACTGGAAATTTTGATTGATTCCTCAGAATGTGTATCAGTGTGAAAGACACGGATCTGTCATTTGAGGTTATGAGCAAGTAGATTTTTAGTTTGACACATAACCTCACTTCCTCTGTGGGCAAATAGTCAGAGGGAAAAATTAGAGCTTCAACACCTTAGCTGCATAAATGGAATGCTGTCAATCTGAACACAATTACAAAGTGTTTCTGGAAGATAAGAACACAATCATGAAGAACATGAATCAGAAGGAAGTACAGTCATATGAAGACATCTGAAGGGAGAAATGAATGTATGGTCACATTTGCAGAATCTGGCTGATGACAGTCATCCACCCTATGCAATCAAACCAATGACTTCTGGATCAAAAGAAAAGAATACAAAAACTGATGATGAAGAGGCAACTGTGTCTGGAGCAACTGGAAAATCTACTGCCACAGATAAATGGTGTTCACAACATGCCACAGTTAAGTCATCCAAAATTTTGTGGCAACTATAAAAATTATATGATATTGTAGGTGCGTCATATTGTGATTTATTAAATATCATCACTACGAAATACAATCATATTAATGACATGCGACACAACAACGGATGAAGATACAATATGAAGGACGAGAACATGATAAGAAAAATGAAAACTAAAAATCATTAAATATCAGTAAAAATCAGTAATTCAGTTAAAAAGTTTATAATATAACACCTGATGACGGCTATATATAGCCGAAACATGTCGTAAATGTTCCACATGTAAATCGAGTACTCGATAAGGAACGTAAAATGATATTTTAATCTTTTAATTATCTTATATTGTGATTGACGGCCAATTTTAATATATTTTTAATATAAAAGTTATGTTTCAAATCTACTTAAAAGAGAAGTGAAACAAAGACTGGATATATTCTTCAACATTTCAGAAGAGAATATTGTTTTTAACCAAGACAGTATATCGTCGCAGTGGCCGCGCGGTCTGAGGCGTCGGCCTTGTGCCTCTCGGTCGCTGGGACCGTGGGTTCGAATCCCACTCAAGCCATCGATGGTTTTCTGTGTTGTGCTCTCCTGTGTACAGGTAGAGGCCTTGAGAAGGGCCGATCCCTCATCCAAGGAGTCCTACCGAATGTCTAATAGATCAATCCAACGAAAAGTTGGGACCCGCAGTGCTCATGCACTTGAAGAACGGGTCGTCTAAGTATCCTAAGTAAGTAAGTATGTGCACGTATTGTTTACCTGAAAGCTCGTGCAGTTAGTTAACATCTTTAACCAATTACTCAATGTAAAGCTGTTGCCTTGTTTGATGTAATGGAGTGTATGGAATGATACAGATTTTCATCAAAATACTACAGGTTTGTACATACATTTACAGTAATAATCTGTTCTTTTAAATAAACAATTCAAATTTAATTTTCCGGTTAGTAACGCGTTCAATAAAACAAAACTGATCATTTGATAAGTTCTGAACAGGCCATAAAACTAATCCTGTAAATATTTTGAAGTCCGGCTCTTTAAATTGTTTCCTCGCTTCGAAAGATTACGTTGCCGAGCCCCTCGGAAGACCTCTTAAGAAGGGTCGACTGTATGAAATGTGAAACTCTGACAAATTTGAATTTATTTGGTGTTAAAGACAGAATTCATAACCGTGAGATGGGAAATAAGGTGAACTCGCATTCTATTTGACGGACTAAGGATAGCGATGGGTATCTACTGTCGAAGTCACATCTCAGGACCTGATAGCTCTGTAGACTTACGTTCACTATGCATAGACAATAGTTACCTTGACGATGTCATTAAAGGTGACAAAATTCTGAACTTCTGGCTGCGAAGGCACCTCCCCTTCTGTAACACTCTGAAGGTCTTCGGAACGTGAATTCTGTGATCGCAGAGAACATCTGAGGGAAAGATATGTAGATTTTATTATCTGTGCAAAAGGATCAGCTTCTACATCACCAGGAATCCCAATATGAAATCCATTACCAAAATTCACGAAATAATTCACTTGCCCAAAAACGTCTTGCAGTATACTTTAAAATAATATTTTGACAGGAAAACTTAAGAAATATAAGACCAGCAAACAAAGGTAATGCATCCTTTAAATTTCTCTCTGTACTTTATTTTATTTATTTAGTGTTCTGTCTGACGACAGGTCCATATGAACAGGATCCTTCCATCCTTTTCTCGGACTGGGACCTGTTCATATACGTTCTTGGCAGATGATCCAGAAGTGGTTTGCCATTGCCTTCTTCTGTGTGTGAATGGAGTAATTGTTGGGATGCCACGGAGGAAAACTCCGTGTTGCCTAGACCACGGCCTTGCCCAACACAAGCTATAAATTCGGGCACCGCCGGGAATCGAACCCGAGACCCCAGGATTACAAGGCCAGCGTTCTAACCGCTAGACCACCTCATCTTATTATTATTTAGTGTTCTGTTTGACGACAGGTCCATATGAACAGGATCCTTCCATCCTTTTCTCGGACTGGGACCTGTTCATATACGTTCTTGGCAGATGATCCAGAAGTGGTTTGCCATTGCCTTCTTCTGTGTGTGAATGGAGTAATTGTTGGGATGCCACGGAGAAACCGGGGAAGCCCCCGGAGGAAAACTCCGTGTTGCCTAGACCACGGCCTTGCCCAACACAAGTTATAAATTCGGGCACCGCCGGGAATCGAACCCGAGACCCCCAGGATTACAAGGCCAGCGTTCTAACCGCTACACCACCGTGTACTTTACAAATGATAAATAACCTGTTATTAGATGTTTAACACATCTGTGATAAGTGTGCATTTATGTTACTGGAAGTAATTCAACGTGCTAATGATCGATCACAGCTTCATATATACTCTGAACCATCTTCATCTGAACTGCACGTGTAATTTCATAAATAGTATAAATACACTCAAAACTGATCAAGTTATTATCTTCTGTCATTTGTCTGTTATCTCTTACCCCGCATTCCAACTATCCCACAGAAAAAAAAATATGTAATTTTATTTTTAAGACCAATACTTTTCTGCTGACATATATTTGCAGACTTAGGGCACATACCATAGAGAATGTTGTATTATAATTTATTTATTTTTTACTTCACACACCATCAGTTCTAATAAACAATCTTTTAACTCTGATTATTAGCATGACACTATATAACATAAAATTCCCCCCCCCAAAAAAGTCCACTATCTAAAGGGAAACGCGAAGCTGTCGTAAATATTAAACGGAGAAATTCCAAGCCTTTTATGGAATAAAAGAAATGTCGTTACTATGTCCACAACTCCCCACCAAAAATCTATTCTGAGCAAGAAATACAATTATCCACAGACAACGCAGTGACACTACCACTCCAATACTTCCTGCAAAACTTCTTACGGATCTTAAAGACACACATAAAGAAACTGCGTGTCTTGGGGTTCGATCCCAAGACACGCTGCTAAGGTCTTCTAGATCTAAATTAATATTTTGCTTCATTAAAATTTGTTGAGGCCGCCTTTCTGTCGTCTTGGGATATAAAGCTTAGCAAATGTGACGTAAACAGAATTTTGATATGAGGGAGAGAAGATAAATCGTACAAAGCATATGAGAAAAAATTTAGATATACCAGAAGAATTGTAAAGAGCACGTCGAAAGGATGCAAGATTACAGACTACCAAAACCAGCACTTATATACCAACCAGTGATAAAACGAAATAATAATCACAGGCATACTAAGCTTAATTAATACCAGTTCAAGAAAAAGAAAAAGTTTTCTAATCCAAAACACGTGTCAAAATTTCGTCGAGATCTAGTAGCGTAGTGACCGGCAGCTAACATTATTTGAACGTACTCTTCGTTTGATACCGTGTGCCATGAGGATGGAATCTGCAGCGACCAATCAGGGCGTACGGTTCAAATTAAATAATTCGAGCCAACCCTAAATTTCACTTCTATATATTGGTGGAGGCTTGGGTAGGCAAGCAGGTGGCGTGTGAATTTAACGAGTGCATATCGAGTGCTCCACACATTAACATTTGGCTTCAAACTTTTAATTCAGTTAAAATTATCAACAGAATTTACCTTCGCAGTTACATGAAACTCAGATACGTAAGTCAGAATTTGATACGAGAACTGGTATGTACCACAGTGCAGTTCGCATACCTTACTGGATGCCTGGAAGATATTGATTTCGCATGTGTCGACTCAGCAGGTGTTGAAATCGTACATGTCGACTCAGTAGGTATCGATTCTGCGCTTGTCGACTCGACAGGATTCAAATCTACACGTGTAGACTCGGCAGGAGTCGACTTTGAACGCGTTGATTTTGCACGTGTCGACTCAGTATGAGCTGGCTTTGCGCGTGTCGACTTTGTACCTATACACTCGACAGGTGTCAAATTTGCATCCGTAGATTCGGCAGGTGTCGACTTCGCAAGCGTTGACCCAGTAGATGTCGACTCCGTAAGTGTCAACTCTGAACGTGTCGATTCGGCAGGTGTTGACTCGGCAGGAGTCGACTTGGAAGGTGTCGTCTTTGTACTGATCGACTCAGTAGGTGTCAAATATGAACGTGTAGACTCAGCAGGTATCGACTTTGAACGCGTTGATTTTGCACGTGTCGACTCGGCGGGTTTCGACTTTGCAGGTGTATTCTTTGCACGTGTCGATTCGGCAGGTGTTGACTCGGCAGGAGTCGACTTTGAAAGCGGTGATTTTGCACGTGTCGACTTGGAAGGTGCCGTCTTTGTACTGATCGACTCAGTAGGTGTCAAATATGAACGTGTAGACTCAGCAGGTATCGACTTTGAACGCGTTGATTTTGAACGCGTTGATTTTGCACGTGTCGACTCGGCGGGTTTCGACTTTGCAGGTGTATTCTTTGCACGTGTCGATTTGGCAGGTGTAGACTTCGACTCCGACATCGACTTCGACTCCGTACATGTTGACACAGCAGATGTCTTCTAGAAAACAGAACAAAATAAACAAGAAACTTTATGTCTTCGACAAAATGCCAGAATAGAATGTTGAAATAGGCCACGACACAGTAGACACCACATAACCTGTGGAGTTAAAACAACGATGTTAATCTAATAATCAATTTTCAATTCACAGTTAAGAGATGGCTTTAAAGCAGCACGGTCAAGCTGCCAGCTGAAATTCTAATCAATAAACACGTATGGAATCAAAACAAAACTTTTTTGTCCATCAATACCACCTCAATAAATTCTGATGCTGTTGCTATAAGCGTAGCAGAAATGGTCACTACACGAAGTTAAGCAAATTGAGTGACACCAAAGTGTTTTACTTACCCTATTTCGGGGCATCTATGAATATTTAAACGTGCAAAACAATTCCTTCTTGCCACAGTTAAGTCGGACTTGCAACTAATCCAATACCTTCTTTACACAACGTTCTCATGGCAACATAACAAATCTTATTTTGGTTTGTTGTCATAGACACCAACACCAACAACAACCAACAACAACCAACACTAGAAGTAAACACAAATAAAACTAAGAAAACAGTTGACTCTCGATTATCTCGAGCTCAGTAAACACAGTCTCTGGTTTAAACAAAAATTAAAAATTAGTTGAGAAAGTCTGTTGTGAAGTTAGAGCGTTTAAAAACAAACAAATACAACAATGACGTCATTTAACGTATTGACGTAAATCAATTGCTGCTATTAACCTGAAATTTACAACAATATAACGTGCAAAAGAAACGAATAAATACAACAATGACATTACTTAACGTAGTAATGTAAAAACAATAGTTTTTTAATAGTTGGTATCTACTTTATTAATTTTGAAATGAAATCCTTTCTGTTATTATTAAATCCTTAAAAATTCAAGTAGTGATTCAAAAGGTTAGGGCCAAACTGAACGAGCGCATAGATGGCCTCAGAGAGAACAACTTTCGAACAGGAATCCATGTCCTCCGAAGTTATTCTGAGTCAGTCAAGGCCATTGAAGATAGGGAAGTCTGATAACTGACTCAGGATAACTTCGGAGGACATGGATTCCAATTCGAAAGTTATTCTCTCTGAGTCCATCTACACGTTCCTTCAGTTTGGTCCTAACCTTTTGAATCATCCTGTATATGTAAATAAACTTACATATGTAGTATATTTTGAGTGTTTTTCTTTCATGATTGCGAATTATTCGAGGTTTGGATTATCCAGGAAGATATATTTCCCAACCAACAGATGAAATTTATGGAAATGTTTACTAATGTTGACTTACGTCGCCTAACAACAAAAAATGTTTTAAGGCGCTCATTAACATACCCACGTGGTAGTGATGTTACTACTAATTTTAAAAATATAAATCTTCATGTTACATTTAAGTTGACCATTCAAGCGTAACACAATAACAATAAATAAATGAAAACAAAAACCGGATAGAGATGAATGTATAGTAATTACATCGTAAGTTAATCCCTTCTTTAGACATTCTGTTCGACATGCAAATTCTCACTGGTTTGACATGTTAGCGAAACTGAAAGTAACCTATCGGCAATAGCGGAAGTCAAAATAGCTCATTCGGTATAGTAACAAGGTTCGAAAACTCGGGTTCGATTCTCGGAACGGGCACAACCTCGAACACAACTCCTGGGTCCTCCCAGCTGCTTATTAAACGGGTCCCGGGGATCTTTATTCGGGGTTAAATTGTCCGGGGCACCACTTACCCATATCTAGTTCCAAAATTAAGAATGATACAGACATACTTCCACCTCTTAATATGTTTAGAAATATACTTTTCCGGATTTGTATATGCTTTCCGCGTGTATCCACTTGTTAAATGAATTAATAGCTCTGTTTGAATGTATTCAACGAGGGCTCATCTTTTCCTGGAACAGTGTGTATATACAAGTAACAGTTTATAAAATTAGTATTTCCAGTAGCGCACGCAAGGTTTGTTGTTCAAAGGCCAAGTTTGTCAGTGTAGTAGTTGACATTGTAGAGCAAAGTGCCCAGTGAAGGTCATTTTGCAATGGAGCAGTTCAAGTACTGAGATTCCCCCTAATGAACAAGAAACTTCCGAGTCTATGACTGCAAAATGACGTTGTGTTTTGTTGCTTTTATATAATTTACCATTTACAAAAAGTTTTGCATTCCCTCACCAATTATGATGAAGAAAGCAGCTAGTATACAGGGTGAGTCAAAAGTATGTTTACAATCTTCTAGTGCGTATTCCAGGATCAAAAGTAAGAAGAAATGTTCCTATGAACATGGGGTCGCAAATGTTTTATTTTCGAAATAATAGCCAAAAATAATTTTCAATGTAGGAGTTTATTGCCAAGTATAAAGAGAGGGATGTTTCTTTATAACAGACGCTCAAAAGTTGTTCCTCCATTTTCCACACATGCACGAGCACGACGTACACACGACTGACGAATTCCTTCGTACACTCCAGGGTTTCCTCGAGTCATCTGACATGCATTCTGCACACGTTCCCACAGGTCGTCTTCATTGTTTGTGGGTGTTGCATAAACGACGGACTTCAAGTGACCCCGCAGATAAAAGTCCAATAGAGTCAGGTCCGGTGACCTCGGTGGCCATGCTACTGGGCCACCACTGTTCATTGAGATGATCTCTGACGCGATGGGAGAAGTGTTCTGGGGCTCCGTCGTGCACAAACCACATTTGTCTTCTTGTATTCAGTGGTACATCTTCAAGGAGACGTGGCAAGTGTCTTCTTAAGAATCACCGATGTGAAGGTCCTCTTAGACGCGATGGAAGCATGTGTGGACCAGTGAGCATGTCGCCAACAATTTCTGCCAAAACGTTAATTGAAAATCTTTGCTGAAGCTGGATTCACTTTGATACAAAGTAAGTTCAATGAAACTTATTTTTGGCTATTATTTCGAAAATGAAACATTTGCGACCCCATGTTCATGGAAACATTATTTCTTATTTTTTATCCTGAAACACGCACATAAAGTTTATAAACATACTTTTGACTCGTCCTGTATATTGAACATGATACTAATGCCAGGTATGAACATTAGCTATACGTACCACCTGATTCAAAAATCAGTAACGCTCCATTTTGTATTTATGGATTGTTATAATACTTCTTCTTTATTTAAACAGCAAGTCGTCTGGTGAGTTATATTATGGCAAATGACAATTCGGTTTTCTACTGCCATCGAGGGGAGGCTACACTGACAAACAGTAATGCTTCTCCTCTCTTCTTTTTCATAACCTCGATTCTAGTACAACAAGCAGCAATTACGGTGTTACAGATGGAAAGAATCTACGCTGCAGAGAACAGCACACCAAATTAACATTGCTTCTGGTAACAAGACGAAGGAAAATGCCATTTCTAAGTGGTTAACATTCATGCTTTGTATGTGGGACGTCCCGGATTCAAACTTGAGCATACAGGTCGTTTATCTGGACAGTGGTTTTTGTGAAATTTGTGTTTTCTCAGTCCTTCCAGGCACAATAATCATTCTATCATTTATCATTCTTTGCAATACAGTATGAGATATGAAAATCATCGAAGATGACTTTCCATCAATTAATAACACTGGTGTGTGGCCGAATGGGTGTCTCATTGCCCCCTTTTATGGTAAATCTATTACAGTAGGGGCTTCGTCTGATGGTAATATACCTATTGTGCCTAAGGAAGGCTCTGTTCCCCAGTGATTATGGCTCTGGACTAATGTGATTTTTATATTTTTTATCAAAATGTTAGAGGTTTGCGGACTAAATGTTGCAATTTTTTTGACAATGTTTATGCTAACAAGTTCAAAATTTATTGCATTATGGAAACTTGGCTTAATGACACTATTTTCAGTTCTAATCTGTTTCCTGATTCTTATTACGTATTTCGTGTTGACAGGGACTATTTAAATATTTACAAATTCTTTGTAAGATAAGTCATTCTTGAAACAAGATTCCACATCACGTTGGCCTTTGTTACATTAATGGGATTCGAGATCATTTTTGGGCAATCTCGTATTCCAACAGTGGACGTTTTCAACGCAGGGTGATTGCCACGTTCATTATTTAACCAGACTGTATCTTTCAGTTTTCAATCCTTAGTAACGTAAGTACTGTGCAAGAAATGCGCATTACGTGATACATCACTGAAACAAAGTTCAACAAATTTTTTAAGCGCAGGACTTCTCGTCGACTTACAACTAATGTTTATTTATGACTTGTTAAATGTAATTAAACATAACTTACCAATCTATTTAAAATTTAAAACAGTAGGGACGATCTGAAAAGGATTTCTCTGTAACCGGATATTCATACTGCAATGTTTTTCAACTTTATTATTAGCAATTAATTATCTCGCCTTTAAGTTGTATGAAATGACAAGCATTAATTTATATCGTACTTACACATTCATTGGAAGCAATTATGATAATTATCTAAACGTATAAAATAATTAAACACCCCGTTTAAAATATTTTAAAACAAGTACACAGTAATTAACTGTCCCTAAACACTGACAGTTTCGATAAAAAGGCTTATTTATTTACACGAAATCTGGACAGAAAAATTTAAACAACTTCACGGCTTATACCTACGATATTGAACTATGCCTAAAGTACTTGTAAAGTTAAATATGGCCGTACCTATGACGGTCTATTATCAGATTTTCAATGTTCCTTAGTTCCGAGTGCAAATCATAATTACACCAAAATTCCATTCCAGGTCAGCCATCACGTTATGACAACCTCGATGCTCAGTTGGAGATTAACCTTCGACCTGATACTTACCGGGATATTTGATAAAGAAGTTGATGACGATAACGAATTACTATCCTTGGAATATGATGTTTAGTATGGATAGTGATTTTAAAAGTGCATATAAATTGTGTTTAGAACTTTTCTTTCAATTCAATTCTTTGTTATTAGTGTGATTTATCAACAGCCAGAAAGCCAATTACAGATACAGCACAAGAGAGGAACACACGAACACAATAAGAACATAAAAGGTAAAACAAGCAATATATAAAATACATTAATACGGAGGACATAAATACATAAGAAAATTGAAACTAAATATATTAGGATATTTGTAAAAATAATTTAAATCAATTAAGTAAATTGTACTATTATAGAATGTGAAGAAGTGTGACAATTTTCGTCTCGAATATATCCAAATCCCTGCAGACAACATTAGCAGCTGATGCTCATCTAGCAGAAGGACTGTTTTTGATCAAAGGGCTAAAACTGAACATAGAAAAATCTCTCAGATTCCGAGCAGGAATGCGGAGACCGACAGCTTCCAGAAGGGAAGGACAGCATTTAAAACCGCGGTAAACCTGTGCAAGGAACAGTGCATCACTACAATGCCTTCTCTTACTAACAGTCTGCAGTTTTAAATACTCTAAAGCATCAGCGTAGCTGTAATGCACTTGGGGGAGGAGACGATAGTAGCAAAGGGCTGCAAACTTCTGCTGAATACGTTCCAGTTTGTTGGCATCAGTAGTCGTAATAGAATTCCAAACGACCGAGACGTACTCAAGCTTGGATCTAACTAAGGTTATATATAAGATATACAGGCAATCGAGAGGAGAGATTGAAACGGTTAATGTGCGAACAAGACCCAGCAACTTAATACAATGTGAAAATATGTGGTCAACATGGTTGTGAAATAGGAGCTTGGAGTCGAAAAATATTCCCAGGTCTTTAATAGTGTCGGTACGTGTTATAGAGGACTGAAAAAGTTTGTAATCAAAGATCAAAGTAGTGGTTTTCCTGGAGAAGGAAATTACTGTAGTTTTACTAATATTGATATTCATGAAGTTAACAGTGCACCAACCTTGTACAGAGTCAATGTCAGTTTGAAGTTGATTGCAGTCGTTGGGAGATTTAATGGCACGAAAAATTTTGATATCATCAGCGAAAAGAAGGCATTTAGAATGATTAATTACTTGGCATATGTCATTAATAAACAAGTTGAAAAGTAGAGGACCCAACACAGATCCCTGTGGAACTCCAGAGATGACCACAAAAGGAGACGAAAGAGTTCCAGAGACACGAACCTGGGATTGTCTGTTAGTTCAGTACCTACGAAACCAGTGTACATAACCATCAGAGAGTCCAAAAGCACTGAGCTTGTTGAGTAATAGATTGTGAGGGACAAGATCAAATGCACTGTTAAGATCAAAATAAACAGCATCAGCTTGACCCTGGGAGCCAACTATTGGGTTAATAAAATCTAGATAGGTTACGAGATTAGTTACTGTAGATTTTGATTTAGTAAAACCATGCTGACAAGGATTTAATTCAGACTTTACGTAATGTGAGACAAGATTATGAATGACAACTTCAAATAATTTGGAAAAAGTATCAGGTACACAAATGGGTCGATAGTTACTAACAGTGGCAGAGTTACCTTTAAAAAAACATGAACTATTGCTGCATGTTTCCATAGAATAGGAAAATAATGTTCTGTTAGAGTTAGATTTAAGATCTCTTAAACAGTCCTTTATAACAAACCTAGGGATGTCATCAAGTACGACAGATTTAGACGGTCTTAGACGACGAACTGCTTTACAAATGTCCAATTCGGAGATAGGGGCTTAAGACAAGAGGTCAGAGGACTCGACAAGAACTATAAACATGAAAAGGCTCTCCTGTGTATCATTAACGTGAGTAACTGTTAATTTATAGTTCCGTGCATCATACGCAATGATGTGTCTGACGAAAAATGGCGTCGTTCGTATAAGTTCTTTCTTGAACTTCTTGTCTTTTTCTGTTTCATAAACAGGAATATTAGTGAGTAGCCTTCAGTGCAGCTCACAAGAACAGGCAAGAAAAATAATTAATTTTCACTTGGTACAGTTCATCTGACATCGCATAAAGAACAAAAATTAACTACTGAAACTGAATCATGTCCGGTTGTTAAGATACTTAACGACTAATGGTATAGTGGGTAAATGTCGCAACCAAGTTTGTTGCATGTTACATCAAATGAAAAATCGCGACCTAGGAATGTCTTACACCAGTTGTTACATTTACATTGCATTCGGTCTGCTAGGCACATTTTGTGACCGTCTGCACAAAACACCAATTTAGCATTAAGCGATGCGACCGTCCTACGAAGCTATCTAACAGTCACGCAAAGCATTCTAAAATATTTATTTATGTTTGCAGTTCAATATAATTCGATTGCATTAATAAATACACAATAATCGATGCTGGTCACGTCATGTCGTAACCTGTTCGCGGAAATCCGTCACCATCTCTCAGAATTCGAAGTGCAAATATGTCTTTCTTTGTAAGATTTAAGGTTTTCACAGCGGTGAGTATGAAGATTTCTGTCTTCTGGGTTATTGCGCTGTGTAGTCTGGTCGATGTTAACCAACGTTTCGGAGGTCATACTGCCTCCATCATCAGGGCGATGAGTATGAAGATTTCTGTCTTCTGGGTTGTTGCGCTGTGTAGTCTGGTCGATGTTTACCAACGTTTCAGAGGTCATACTGCCTCCGTCATCAGGGCGATGGGTATGAAGATTTCTGTCTTCTGGGTTGTTGCGCTGTGTAGTCTGGTCGATGTTTACCAACGTTTCGGAGGTCATACTGCCTCCATCATCAGGGCGATGAGTATGAAGATTTCTGTCTTCTGGGTTGTTGCGCTGTGTAGTCTGGTCGATGTTTACCAACGTTTCAGAGGTCATACTGCCTCCATCATCAGGGCGATGAGTATGAAGATTTCTGTCTTCTGGGTTGTTGCGCTGTGTAGTCTGGTAGATGTTAACCAAAGTTTCGGAGGTCATACTGCCTCCGTCATCAGGGCGGTGAGTATGAAGATTTCTGTCTTCTGGGTTGTTGCGCTGTGTAGTCTGGTCGATGTTAACCAACGTTTCAGAGGTCATACTGCCTCCGTCATCAGAGTATGAAGATTTCTGTCTTCTGGGTTGTTGCGCTGTGTAGTCTGGTCGATGTTTACCAACGTTTCGGAGGTCATACTGCCTCCATCATCAGGGCGATGAGTATGAAGATTTCTGTCTTCTGGGTTGTTGCGCTGTGTAGTCTGGTCGATGTTTACCAACGTTTCAGAGGTCATACTGCCTCCGTCATCAGGGCGATGGGTATGAAGATTTCTGTCTTCTGGGTTGTTGCGCTGTGTAGTCTGGTCGATGTTTATGATGAATCGCCCTGATGACGGAGGCAGTATGACCTCTGAAACGTTAAGATTCCTGCTTCGTAAGTCCCTGGTTCAAATATCGACCCCGAGGCCGGCTATCTAGAACGGATTTTTCCGTGATTTTTCTCATTCCCTTCAGGAAAATACAAGGATGATAAAAAGATGGCATGGAACCCAAAATTTCGAACCTAGAAGACCAAATTAACGCCTTTCTAATTAATTGTCTTTGTAAAGAAAGGAAATTGATTAATACAAATCTATAAATCCCGCTGTATTTTCTGACAATTGGTATAAATTTTCCGCTCCATAAGAGGTAAATAAAAATAAAATAAAACAAAACGTGTCTTCTTTAACTGTTCCAGGAAAGTCATTGTCCAGTTTGAAACAGAGGAATTTGAAAAATATGTGCGAGAGAATTTTAAGTCTGAGAGAAATATCAAAGAGAATGGGAACATTTGTTTTTATTTGCCTGTTTCATAAACTATTTGCAGATTGTTGGAGATGTTGTAACCTCAATCACACGATGCCTAAAATTATGATCACACAGAACGGTATAATATAACCGCGAGAGATAAAATAGTACAAAATGTTTACTTTCGGCTGGTCTTTCACAAATACAAGAAAACGTTTAATTCCCAAAGACACCCTTACTCCATTGACATTGATATTTATTAGTCTGTTTCAATTAACAATCTTGGGAATGACTTTCCAGTCTTATGTACACTTCTAAATATATTTATATGTCTTTTACTAGTGGGCTCTAAAAATATGTTGACAAGAAATATTTATTATAACGTGAGTGGGAAAAACAGAACAAATGTGCGTGTTTTTATATTCTGTTCAATAAAAAACTAAACAGGAAATGTTTTATTGTGTACCAGAAACCATGTTTAATTAAGTTTCTTATAAAATACTAACTAACTAACAAACAAGCTGTCTTAGGGAACCCGAAGGTTCAAATGCCCTCCACCGGACCCTGTCCTGGGCCAACAAAATCCAGTCTCCTTCAACTCCTATCTCCCACAGATCCCGCCTGAGATTATCCTCCCATCTACGTCTAGGTCTCCCCAGAGGTCTCTTCCCCTCAGGCTTCCCAAATAGTGGACCCAACCAACTAGATGGCTTACAGAACCCGAAGGTTCATCACCGAATTAACCAAAGCCCTCCACCGGACCCTGTCCTGGGCCAATAAAATCCAGTCTCCTTCAACTCCTAACTCCCATAGATCCCTCTTGACATTATCCTCCATCTACGTCTAGGTCTCCCCAGAGGTCTCTTCCCCTCAGGCTTCCCAAATAGTGGACCCAACCAACTAGATGGCTTACAGAACCCGAAGGTTCATCACCGAATTAACCAAAGCCCTCCACCGGACCAACAAAATCCAGTCTCCTTCAACTCCTATCTCCCATAGATCCCGCCTGATATTATCCTCCCATCTACGTCTAGGTCTCCCCAACGGTCTCTTCCCCTCAGGCTTCCCAAATAGTGGACCCAACCAACCAGATGGCTTACAGAACCCGAAGGTTCATCACCGAATTAACCAAAGCCCTCCACCGGACCCTGTCCTGGGCCAACAAAATCCAGTCTCCTTCAACTCCTATCTCCCATAGATCCCGCCTGAGATTATCCTCCCATCTACGTCTAGGTCTCCCCAGAGGTCTCTTCCCTTCAGGTTTCCCAACCAGTACCCGGTGCACATCTCTTGTCCCATTTGAAGTACATACAGTCCACGACTGTAATCTTGAGACTTGAAAGGAATGCAGGAAGTCCTAAGCGTTGAATGCAGACGATATGTCCTCCTTCACCCCTACTTCCTCACCCCGCAAGTCTCAAGATTACAGTCGCGGACTGTAATTTCAGTTGTTATTGCAACCAGTTGACACTGACATGATGCAAAGTACATGAATGGGGCCTGAATATCGTTTGGACATTGTACGTGTGACAAATGGTGCCCCTGTTGAATGCTTTTAATGTTCAGAACAAACTTTGAGAGCTTCTCTCGCTGATGACGATCAAACAGCGTGTCTATGACATTTCGTAAAGGTTTCATTCATGAATATATTGATAAATATAATTTATAAACATTCTGTATATACTTGCGTGACCCTGACACGTAGTATTATTTTTATTTGTGTAGACTGTACGTTAAGTAGCGGTCATGCTCTACTTCAAGCGACAAGGTTAAACACGTGTTTATAAAATAACACAACGACCTGAATAGGCCTTTGGATCTGTATTAGAAGCCTTTAAAACAAACAGCTAAAGCTCTCAGTCTGTACTTGACGGATAAAATACATGATCAGCCTCTGGAGGATTAATAGCAGCATAAAAAGAATTGAACACAAGCTGGAAATGTTTTTAAAGCAATCACTGAAGAGGACGACGAATTTCAAATAAGAACATGAATTCCATTATATGTGCGGTGATAATCTTGATTTTTGATTCTAAAATTTGGTAAAGGCGAAGAGGGCAGATTTTTGAACGTGTCCCTGGGGAAATAAATTGCTACTCTTATGCTCCGTCGATGATTATTTCTGCTAACAAGGCCAGATATTCCTTGTCGCCCAACAAAGTATACAAAACGAATAATAAAATATGAAAGTTGTAACACAGAGTGGACAAGGGCTCTTCTGTCCTGCTGGGGAAACTACCGATTGCTGATGAAATTTGACGGCTGGTTTGTATGATTACCGCAGATAATATTAATATAAAGCGAACAGAGGAATCGATATTACTTTACTGAATACTCAAGTTTAATGTCGGACCACATTCTATAGTGTGTTTGTCACGTAAACACAGCCCACGGTTTGAACATTCCCAGAAATTCACTTCTTACAATCGTCTCATATCTTCGTCCATCTGCCAGCATGTAACTCCTGAACAACTGAAAGGTTTATCATTAATTTTGATAATGAAAATTTTCAATAGATGTACCAACACATTCTAATTTTTATTAAGATCAGACTAAATAACATGTTTTACATGAGGACTTACTTAAGAGTATATCATTCGTAATGAACTACGTATTTATTAATGTGAAAAATATTTTGAACATAAGCTGTAAGGAAAAATACATCTTACACCTAATACAATTTTACCACAAGCTAAACATTCTTCTAGGTAACTAAACATGAGGAATTTTATAACACAAAAAAATTTGAGCTGATTTTTATCAAGTTCTATTTTGGAGGGCTCATCCCCGCACGTCCTAAGACAGCCTCAATGCAATAACGTAGCGATGCCCCAGAATTCTTACGCTACGAACACATTTCTGACTTTTTACGAATTATTTCCTCAAAGTGTATACTATGAACGCATACTAAGGATTTCGTGTCTGTCTTTCATCTTTATTGCGACAGAATTTATTTAATCAGAATCAACATTAATAGTTTTCATGTGACCTTCATTAAGTAGGTACCCCACCCTTCAATCTACAAGAGACAGAGACAACCCATACTCCGAAAAATTATATAACTTAATTATTTATTGTTTTGTCGATAACATATATTCAAAGACAATTTTTCTTATAGTAAAATACTATCGTCACATACCTTCCAAACCCCATTTGTAAACATGTTTATGATATGCTAGTGTGATCAATCTTATCCAAAACATTTTCACTTTAAAGTTTTAAGCCAAATTTATTATGAATTTATTGTTTCCTATGTGCGGTACATAGCTTACCTATCACATTTTCTTTGACTGAATCATTCTAGACAAATAACTGACTTGCGGCCAAATACTTTTAACTTCTCGTTTTTTTAAGGGCGGCTGCATGTCTTGAAAGTGATCCGTTAAACATAAATAAGCTGACTTAACATTTCACTCTTTAAACCACTACAACATCCAGTCTTTACAGTTGGTTGTATTCCAATTAAACAGAACAACATCTAACAAAAATGGCTACTTCACGTACGCCTACTAAGGAATAAGGCAGATAACAGCGTCACATTTATGGGCGTGACAACTATTTACAATTTTTATATGAAACAAGTGTCCGAATGTAACCTCATTTCAACATTAAACAGTAAAATAACATTACCGAATAACCTAAATTTTTAAAAAAGGAGTAGTAGGTTATTTGTGATTACAGCGACTGCACCTAATTATTATGTCGGGCTTGATGTCAATTAACTGCAGATACGAGGCGCGTCCACAAAGTAAGTTTCCCACTCGTCCCACGGCTAGCAAACCTTATATTGCGCGAAGCGACTGTGCGTGCGTGATAGAGCAATGACGTAGCATGGCGCATGCACTAACGGTACTTCCCGCGTTCTCACAGTAGCATCGTTGCAGCTGTTGAAGATGGAGGTTCTTATTCCAGCTCCCGCCGACTGTGAAGTGCGGTCAGTGATAACGCTAGGCCGCACACGGCTCGACGGACAGCAAGTCTCCTGCAGGAGTTCAGCTGGGAGGTGTTTAATCATTCACCCTACAGCCCGGACCTCGCTCCCAGTGATTTCCATCTTTTCCTACACCTCAAGAAATTCCTGTCCGGTCAGCGTCAGCGTTTTGAGAATGACAGAGAGGCGGAGATGGTTGTCACACAGTGGTTCCAATCCCAGGCGGCAAACTTCTACGACACAGGTATTCAAAAGTTCGTCCCACGGTATGACAAATGTCTCAATTCCGGTGGCGAATATGTTGAAAAATAGCTGGACACTTGCTGTATCTGTTGCAATAAATATTTCCATGAAATTGTGTTTTCTTTCTGTAAACGGCCCCAGGGAAACTTACTTTGTGGACGAGCCTCGTATAAATTCTATTCCCACTGCAGTAAATTATTCTTCTGTCTATACACACACACACACACATAGGGATGAAACAAAACAGGGATCTCGTATGCCTTAGAGATTATATTTCAGACTCCTGACCATTTAATGGATATCGATACGATTTTATATGGAATGTTTATAAAAAAATCTTTACATAAATGTAATGCGTATAAATGAAAACAACTCCTACTCTACAAAAAGTCGAATTATAACTTCGTTAAATTTCTCAAACGAGGATAATTGTATAAACTGAGGCACTACCTCGTACCTCAACGAGGAAGACTTTGGGCTCTTCCTGAAAAATTTCACGTTGTAGTGTACACTTAATAAAATTCAAAAATATCGATACACAGCTTAGATTCTGTAAAACCGATATCGAACATTAATATAGTGGCAGAGGTCTAAACTCCTGTTTGGGATGTAAGTCTAGCCGGGTCGAATCCCGATCACGTTACCGGATATTCTGGCTCAGTTTTCTAACGGTTCTCCTACGTCTATGCAAATGAAGGTGGATAAAAACATCAAATAGGCCACGACCACCGCCGCCTCATTCCGGATACTCACACAATCACAGTTAGATAGGCAGGGCAGCTGCGAAACGAAACTGGTCCTGAGGATGAGAGCAGAAATGGCTCTCGAAACGCTGTCAGAAAAAATGGTTCATTCACCATTCAGCCACCTGACACGGCTTGTTGTCCGAGAGTCCTTCATCAGCTTCACTTTATACATCATACTATCCTAGCATTCGCTTGAGGAGACTGAGAACTACGAAAAAGCTCAGGCAGAGTAGTCCGACTGTAATTCGAAACAGGTATCTCACCAGAAAAATAAATAAATGTAGCTTATTGCTACATGAACCTGGTAGGTTAATTCATTCATTCATTTACACACACACTCATACTCATTAACAGCCAAGCACAATATATAAATAATATAAAATAACAGTATTGCCACTTTGTGTTTCTAGTACAATTTAAGGTATTAACTCCATGCTGTTGTGATACCCCTCTCATTACTTCAAAGCTCCCACCATTTACAAAAGACGACATGAAGTGATGTGTTTGAGAAACTGAACTTATACCTCCAATTCGGACAGCACAGAAACACTAGTACCATCCCGTGATTGGCCAATCTTTATTCAGTCTCCGCCTAGGGAATGATTATCGCAACCATCTATCTGTCTTCATTCCACAGCGGAAAACAACTTTTTACGAAGACTTAAGAGAATACAGATCTGCTAACCTCTACCTCTCCTACAAATATTTTTTCTTAAAATTCCCCTTAAAGCCTTAACTGTTGTACCCCTCCAATTAAACGTGATGAGCCAGTTTCATAGGGGCGTTCTGGAAGGCATCATGTTAACTGACCTCAATTTTATTACTGATATAAAATGGTTTCTTGCTGATTTGGGTGCGGTGTTAACAACTGGATGTCCGTTCAAGAGTAACAAGTGGAAAACGTCAGAAGTTCTTAGTGAATTGTCGCTATGGATACCAACAGCAGCCTCAGGGTCCATCGTGTATTGGAAATGGCGTTATTAGTGTTCGTCCTTACTATTTTAAGAACTGATTGTACGCCAGTTTCAAATATTGACAAATCTTCAAACATCACATCGCCGGAAAACGTTGTCACAGTCAACAAGACAAACAGCAGCATGGATTATTCTACAGGCGATTCATATTTAGATGAAGCTTATTTTGGCTGCGTGATAGCTAGAGATATGTCCACGTGTGTCAAATATGAGGCTCTAAAATATATTCATGAGGTGACTTCACCATTTAAAGGATCGAGCGATAATGGTACTTCGAGACGATCAGAGCTCAACTTATGGGGACCTTTAAAGCTTATAGCATTACCACCAAGTGAAGAACCGACAAAAGTTCAGCAAATGTTCTCAGATTCGAGCCCACGGTCCACTGATTCCGAGCTCATGAGATTGTTCCGGTTTACCCTGAGGCAGGTGGAGAGATTCGTCAGAGCATATTCTCTCGCTATTAACGTCCCGACAAGATTGTCTTCAGATGGAGGTGCAGAGGACTTCGAGACACCGAGGATCATTGATGACGATTTCTTCAGTAGCAGTTTAAAAGGAGGTAAGAGTATCGATAAAAGTAAAGCTGATAGTTCCTATCAACAGACTCAACAATTAGTCGATAAACCATAACTGACAGAACTCTCTTCAGATCTGCCCTGAATCGAGGCCGGAGATCGGCTATCCTGATTGAGGATTTTCACGATTTTCCTCAGTCCGTTCATGAAAATTCCGGGATATTACCTTAAATTAAGACACGACCGCTAACTTCTATGTCTTTTTCCAATTATTATGTATTAGTCACTCTATTATTCTACTACCAGAGTCGCAAAGTAAACTTAAAATAAGGAGTATATACATTAAAAAAAACCTAATTTCCCGTAATTCGTAATCACTTCATACTCTATTTAACCTTGTTTCCACTGCAGTTGACAGAACATTGTTAGATAGCCTTCATTTTGTCTTAACAGTTTAGGCAACTTCCCTCTTGTCCCAGCCTCAAGTTTCCCTTTCAAGCGCCACTTTGGTGTTCCTTTACCTTTCGATCTGCAAATTCATAATTCCATGTTGTCTTCCGGGACCTGTCTTACCATTGTCTGTAAGGCCTTATCCTCTCTTCAACCATATTTTCTTCCATACGTGAGAAACACACAGACGATGATATAAATAACCTAACAACTACTTATTGTTATTTCATAAATACAATTAGCAGTAAAATGTAGCGAATAATTTGTTAGGTTAGGTTAGGTTAGATTAGTTGACGTTAGGTTAGGTTAGGTTAGTTTACGTTAGGTTAGGTTAGGTTAGATTAGTTTACGTTAGGTTAGGTTAGATTAGTTTACGTTAGGTTAGGTTAGGTTAGGTTAGTTTACGTTAGGTTAGGTTAGGTTAGATTAGTTTACGTTAGGTTAGGTTAGATTAGTTTACGTTAGGTTAGGTTAGGTTAGATTAGTTTACGTTAGGTTAGGTTAGGTTAGTTTACGTTAGGTTAGGTTAGGTTAGATTAGTTTACGTTAGGTTAGGTTAGATTAGTTTACGTTAGGTTAGGTTCGGTTAGTTTACGTTAGGTTAGGTTAGGTTAGATTAGTTTACGTTAGGTTAGGTTAGGTTACGTTAGGTTAGGTTAGGTTAGGTTAGTTTACGTTAGGTTAGGTTAGGTTAGATTAGTTGACGTTAGGTTAGGTTAGGTTAGTTTACGTTAGGTTAGGTTAGGTTAGATTAGTTTACGTTAGGTTAGGTTAGATTAGTTTACGTTAGGTTAGGTTAGGTTAGGTTAGGTTAGGTTAGGTTAGTTTACGTTAGGTTAGGTTAGGTTAGATTAGTTTACGTTAGGTTAGGTTAGATTAGTTTACGTTAGGTTAGGTTAGGTTAGATTAGTTTACGTTAGGTTAGGTTAGGTTAGTTTACGTTAGGTTAGGTTAGGTTAGATTAGTTTACGTTAGGTTAGGTTAGATTAGTTTACGTTAGGTTAGGTTAGGTTAGTTTACGTTAGGTTAGGTTAGGTTAGATTAGTTTACGTTAGGTTAGGTTAGGTTAGGTTAGGTTAGATTAGTTTACGTTAGGTTAGATTAGTTTACGTTAGGTTAGGTTAGGTTAATTTACGTTAGGTTAGGTTAGGTTAGATTAGTTTACGTTAGGTTAGATTAGTTTACGTTAGGTTAGGTTAGTTTACGTTAGGTTAGGTTAGGTTAGATTAGTTTACGTTAGGTTAGGTTAGGTTAAGTTAGATTAGTTTACGTTAGGTTAGGTTAGGTTAGATTAGTTTACGTTAGGTTAGGTTAGGTTAGTTTACGTTAGGTTAGGTTAGGTTAGGTTAGAAATTAATGTGTGCTTTCAATTTATGTAACACAGACACAGCACATTGAGAAAGAAGTAACATTATCTGCACATTAAAATCGTCCATTAAATAACTAAAATTAAAGAAACAGATTGTGAAAATATTGACTAGCTGACGGATTTCGAATTTATACAGAGGTATCATATTCGAATTTTTTTTAGCACTAAAATAATATTTTAGTTTTGCTTATTAGACTGGAACTTCGTCAAAAACCTCACATAACTAATCGTAATTGTTCAATGATTATTGCATTCAAACATAACGTCAAATCAGACTTTGGCGCGACGTTCATATTTTACATTCTTAAAAATATTCTCTTAAAATAAAAGTTACACCTTACTCGACAATATGGCACGACAGAAACTTTCAGGGCAATGCTTTACTAACAAAAGCAGACACACACACAAGAACATTATAATACTACGAGGTGCGATCGGAAAGTTTCTAGACTGCGCCTATAAAAACCCGTACACTTATCTCAGGTATTAAATTCATCCATCACCCTCGAAGTAGTTCCCCTGGGAGTGAACACAACGATCCCAGCCCCGCTGCCAAGCCTGGAAGCATCCCTGGAAATCTTTCTTTGTCAGCCTGTCAAGCACCATCTGCGATTCTGCCTGAATCTCTTCTATCGTCTCAAATCTCCTTCCCTTTAGCTGAATTTTCATCTTTGGGAAGAGGAAGAAGTCACACGGCGAATAAGGAGGGTGCGGGATGACATGCCTTTAGACTTCGTCCTTAAGAGCTTGATCACATATATTAAATATTTTATCGTATAAAATTAGTGCCGATACTGGACTAGAAATTAATTTTCCTTGCGTCAGAATATGTCTGACCGAGAATGCCTTGTTAAGTCCATTTATTACAATAATTATCACGGTTGAAGATACCAATACCACCTTCCCAGTACCTGTTCAGCATTCAAATAATCTACACGCTACGAACTTTCCCCACCAAAGTCATTTACGTCTTCCTACACCCATGTTAACTTGTGTATCATTTGGTTTCAGTGGCAGGCCGAGGAAAGAAGAAGACGATGATGTATCTGCTACCCCTGATCTCCTTCTTCCACCTGAAAGCACTTCTAGTTCCAATACTTCTGGCGGTCCTGTTCATCAAGAAGGTGCTGATCCTAGCAATTATCTTTCTGCCGAGCTTACTATCACTCGTAAAATGGTGCAAGCCAATGCACCACCAACACACGCCGTGGTACCCGGAGCACGAACCTCACGCCGAATACCACTCAGAGTACTTTCCTCACTATGGTAAGGAGTACGCGAGCCGACGGAGAAGTAGGGAGATCGGGCAGGCCATGGCGTATCAGGCCTACAGAAATGACAAATCTTACTGAGATAAACCTTACGAAATGGAATGGCAGTCAACGCAAAAAGAACGCCTATATTTACTTTTAGTTCTAAAAATTATATTTTGCACATACAGGAATCTGTCCTGTACAGGCCTATAGCTTCTCTCCCCACAAGGGAAATAGTATTAATATTTTGATCAGTGTGTACATGAACAGAATATGTTCATCTGCCCAAAACATAAATTTGTATCCCAGAGTTTGTCGAGTTACAAGGACCATACAATGTCCATATGTAAACAAACAAACAAAAAATTGCGAAATATATGTTTACAGCAGGTTACTTTTTTCTCTTACGTTAATACAGTTTGAAACTCAATGGTGATATGCCACCAATTTATCAAACTTGTAACATAGACTAAATATATATTTAGCGGCATAAAGAGCATTTAAGTATTTATTTATTTATTTAAAGAGTATTTTGTCGGTCAAAGTTCCACGCACAATGTATCATTACATCTCCAGTCCCTTATTCTTAGAATGTTAACAACAATTAAGATAAAGACAGTACAGATAAAACGGATTTACTCTTAAGTAACATACACCCAGTGCAGCCTCTTTCTAACATTCTTAGCATTGCTGTTTTTGAGAAATCCAAAGGCGAACATGTTAAGATGAATTTACTTTCCAAAGATAGTTCATTAGTTATTATTTTATACAGACAGCGCCAGTGTGCCATTTTCGGCCAGTTCGTTGTATCGAGACAGGATGAGTTCTGTAAACAACTTTCGATGTGTGTCTATCGCAAAATTTATAACAGTGGGTTAATAATTAAACCAGTAAATTACTGACTGCGTTGGTTAAGTTCTTAAAATCAACAGCAAGGGAATTTGAAAATAACAGTAAGTTTAAGCGTTAACGCGGAAGATTGTGGAAATTTATATTTAAAGAAATAATTATACACTTACTACGGCAGGAAAGAATATCCAATTTGTTAAGTGTCGACGCATTAGTTTTTATATATAATTCTACAACTTCTTATAAAGACGATGACTTTAATGATTAAGTCAGTACACGATGTAGACTATGTCAGGAATATTCAAGCAATTGGCGGATTATAACAGGTGTCGAAATAAATTTAAGCACTAATAACGTTATTGTAAATGTGTTTTTCATTCAGTCAGTTACTATAAATACAGACACAAAAATCGAACATCCGTAAATCACACGAGAGGTGAGAAGAATCAAGGACAACCAAAATTATTTATTTTCAAGTGAAAGGTGTTTATCTAGACACGATAACAGGAAAACAAATAGTAATAATAACTAATTAATAAATAAAACATAACAATAAATAAGTTAAATTAGTAATTCTAATGTGTGGGCAATGAATTCCGGAGGGGGGCAGAGTGTGTTCAGGATTATTTAAACAAAATCAAAATTTAAAATGTTGCAAAAAAAAGTAAATCACGAAAGATCATGACCATAGATCATAACTTATTTCTAAAACATGTTATTCTCCAATTCTGAAAACACAAGCTTTTGACATGTTCTTCGGAGTACCTATTAATTAGCTTTCTCTAACTGGTTCCAGAACCTTCCAGCTCGGTGCTTACTCTTATGTCAGGAACCTGAACACAGTTCGTGATTCCTTCTATGTTTCTACATTGGGATACTCTACTCTAGGGCGACCTGCACAAATATTCACAAACAACTCAAACACAAGACTCAAGTCACATACTGTGATTAAAACATGATTGTAATTGAAGGCGAAAATTGTCTCAGTTATACGCACCGTTCACAAGAAGAAAGTTTGAAACAAACTGGAGGACACCGCTTTATTACGCGTGTCTCGATAGTGCGAACTGGCATGGCGACTTTTAATTGAGTCAGATTATTATGTTTGGTTTCAAAACTTGCGTATCATTTACCAGCTTTATGTCTGAGTCAAAATGCCGTACTCCTAATTAAAAGCTCAAGTCCCAGTGACAAAGGTAACATAGATTCCTTACTGTGTGCCTGTTACTTATGCACGCAGAATTGTACGAGACCCACGGAACAGAAGACGACTGGACAGAAAACAAACACTACCCGGAAGAAACCCGGAGATCGCGGTACAATCCCCGGCCACAGGGTCATCTTAAACAAGTGTGGTTGGATTTCAATCTGAGGCCTTCCATGGTAGTGACTCCCGAAGAAGTTCCCGCTCTGCACACACTCAGAGAAGACGAAATTAGAGAAGACTGGGGCAGTGGAATACTGAAAAAGTACCTGCCTCACCGGGTAATACAACAGACCAAACGTGGGCACTCCTATGATGAACTGATTGATAGGAATCGAGACCCAACATTGGTGGAAACTCCGCATGAAGTCGAGGAGAGCAGTAAGGGCATATACTACTTACCATCGATGACTCACATCTGGCACAATGACGTACCGCCACAGTACCAAGACATAAAAAGGAGCTTGGATGGTGATTCCTTCAGACAAAGCTGGAGAAATGATCAGTCAAAGGGATTAGGTACAGAATGGAATAAATATCAACGGTCAATAAATTCGCCAAGGAACCTGTTTCAATGGGGGAATGATCATGGTGTTCCGACGTCCGATCATTACACAAGTGACATCAGAAAACATCTTGGAGATATATTCTTGACAGAGTTTAAAGATAATAGCAATATTTTGCCACAGGGTAGGAAATATGAGACATTTTCTTCGTCTGTGGTAACGGAAAAAGAACAGAATGATGCAGAAACCACTTCTGCTGAAGAGGTTCCTCTAGAGAAACCGACAATTGCTAACTCTCGATCGTCCTCCACTAAAATGCAGCTTCAGAACAATCGTCAGAGAGTACAGAAGAAAGATAAACAGAAATGTGATCAGAACAAAGATCATTTCATCTCGAGAACAGACAGTGGCCATGACGCGATCAAAGAGACATCGCTGACAATGTCAGAGATTGACATAAATCATTCATAAACCTTTGAAACGTTGGTAAACTTCTACCAGACTTCACGGCGCTACAACCCAGAAGACAGCCATCTTCGTAAAATAAACAGGTTGATTTTTTTTTTGGGGGGGGGGGTATTTTAAGGGGAAGGTGTGTCGATAAATATTGTACTTCTATCATCTCCTTTACAATTCAAGTTTTCTAATTTTATAATCTAATCGATGGGCATGTTTTTTTAATTTTGCCCTAGAACATGTCATCGCGAAGGTCAGAAGGAATTAGGAAGGACTCAAATTGAATGGTCTGCACCAGGTACTTGCCTATGCTGAGGAGGTTAATTTTCTGGGGGATGGTGTGGGTACCATAACCTAGAATGCAGAAACTCTCCTAGAGGCTAGCAAGGAAATAGGCCTAGAAGTAAATGTAGACAAGACTAAATACATGGGCATAATATAAGATTAACATCAGCAACAACTGCGAAACATAATTATAAGTAACACATCATTTGAAAATGTTTAAAAATTTACGTATCTGGGAACAACAATAACAAGTAGAAATGAGGTCCATGGTGAAATTAAGAGTAGAATACATTCTGGTAATGGTTATTTTCGTTCAATTCAAAAACTGTTATCTCGTTTGCTATCCTTAACATTAAAGATCAGGAAATATAAAACAATAATTTTATCTGTTGTCGTGTGTGGTTGTGAAACATAGTATCTTACCTTGAAGGAAGAACGTAAATTACAAGTGTTTGCTCAGGGAGATATTTGAACCTATGAAGGATAAAATAAGTGAGGGAACTTAAGACTATTACATAACAAAGAACTGCGTGAATTGTACAGGTCATCTATAGTGAGGTCAGTGAAATCTAGGAGGCACCGATGGGCCGAATATGTGGCACGCATGGGGGAGATGCAAGGGGTGCACAGGGAATTTTGGTATGGAATCCTTCTGGAAAACAACCACTGGGCAGACCAGGAAGGATATGGGAGGATTATATCAAGATGGATCTTAGGAAGGTGGGCTGTGAGGATGACAAATGGATGGAGTTGGATCAGGATCATGTCTGGTGGCGGGCTTTGGTGCTTTGGTGTTGTCGGTATTGGATCTGCGGGTTTTGCTACCAGGGAGTTGGTTACTTAGTTTATCAATGGACATCAAATCTGATTTACTCTATATACATACAAATAAAATACTTTTTGAGCAAATAATACATGGACTGCACAGGTTTAATAGGATTACATATCACGGATAACAAGAAGCAATCTACACGCGTGGAGTTTTAAGATTTGTTTGTGTTTTATTGTGAAGTCAGATGACTGACCGTGAGCTCCATACATGATGGACTCGGTGAGTCTGTTGCTAATGGATCTCAGGTCTCTACAGTCAAAACGTACCGACAGAGAACAATACATATAATTTCATATAAGATACGGCAGTAAGAGACTCCCGATTATCCGGGTTGGTTGAGAAATATATTTTCCAGAAATATCGAAACCCTGGATAATCCGCAAGAAATTAAAGAAAAATACGGAAATTTTACAAGTCCGTTATTTTATTTACAGACATACACTACTTAACATTTTAAAGATTTTGCTAATATTAGAGAGAATTTTACATAAATTTTAGTACAGTATACATAACTATTAAAAATATTCTAACGGATAGAAACAACGTTCTATTGTCGCAAACTTCAGGTTTTAACAAAAAATCATTCATGTTAATACGTTAAATAATGTTCATTTCTTTTCAAACGTTCTAACTTACAACAAAGTTTCCTAAATTAATTTCTGATTTTCGTTCAAATCAGATAGACCCCGGATAATCATCAAACCGGTTATTCCGCCCGCAGATTATCGGGCGTCTGCTTTATTTGTAATACGGTACTATATCTTCAAAACGGTCACTGGCTTTCTAGCTTTCGAGGGCGCTGAAGTCACAGGCTATTAGAAGGAATGCTGAGGTCGCACTAACACGTTCTTTTGAATTTGTTCAGCTTATTCTCATATACCAATTTGCTTCAGTTGGGACAACAGTACATATGACAAAACGTATTTTCTATTATAGTTATATTAAAGATTGCAGAGTTTTAATATGAAAGGATATGGCTCCATTCTTGTCAACATATGGCAAGTTCATAATTATTAATCTCGCCTATAAACTATGACGGTGATTAATAAAAAAAAATTGATGGGCCACGTAATTCGTCGAGGGGAGCTGAAAACGCGTAGTCTACAAAATTTAGTCAGAAAACCTGAATGGAAGAATCCAATTGAGAAACAAATGCAAATGGACTGATAATATTAAAAAAGCATTTATATAAACATGTGTGGACTAAACTAAACTAGCTTACGGTATGATCCAGCGATGGTGGAGAATTAATAAAGATAATCTTGGCATTTCATAGCCAATTTCGAAAGTATTTGAAAGGTCCATGTATCATGAAGTCAATGGGGAGAACATATAATAAAACAAAAAGAAACCCATTATGTATTAAAATCTATATACACGAGTCGGAACTTGTTGATATAAATCACTGGATGTCCTGGATGTGCTGGATCATTCTACGCGGTGTAAGAAAGGAATATTTTCACATATTTTGGAGCTACAACATTTTCCATGAAACTTTTCACTTTAACAGTCTAAGATTAATGTTCACGTAAAAATAAAATGAATGTAAACAATATAATGCCGCCACCTGAAACGATGGACATCGGTATCCAATCCACGTATTGATCTGTCCATAGTAAGCGTCTGTGATAGTTTACCCAACATATACATAAAAACATAATTTGGGGGGGGGGGACGGAGGAACTTTTCTGTCACAAAACAGAAACAGGTCCAAATGTTTTAAGTGGCGTTCTTTATGTTTAACTCACTGTATCTTCTGACAGCGTCATTAAAGAAAAAAAAACTTTTGCAGTTCCGAAAGTACTGTAGTCGGGGCGAATATGTGCGCTCCAAATCCGTTGGAATAAGAAGACAAGAGGATCAAAAAGGCGGTAGGAGTAACAGATAAGAATGAAGAAACTGTGCAAGCAGGAGACAATATTTCTCAGTGACAATACTTTGCATTTCGCACAGTTTATGTGTTTATTTTCCTTCTACTCTAAAGATAGTGTCGTAGGCAAAACGTACAGATTCGCCCCCGACTACAGTAAGCGAAGTACAGGTATTTTAATGTAAATTCTTTATAGCTATTAATATTGAGTTATGCTAAATTATATTACGTAATGTATTTCAGTGTTGTCTGTAATGAGCACGAATGATTATAAATTATAAAAGAACAATAAAGTATTTTCTCTGTTGCGTCATATCAACTTATTTCCTTCCCTGATTGCATTAGCTTACGTATCATATGACTCCAAGAATTATTGGCGCAGATACTGAGTTTCTGGTCGTTCATAAAGGTAATATTAAGTCCACAAAAAGAATTCAAGACTCATGCATTACCTGAAACAGGCGTGTTACTTGTAGAAATACAAAAACACTTGGAGCGGATAAATTTGGACAATTTAAACTATGGAACAGTAGCAGTGAATTCTACTCCAAGCCTGGATTATGTTCAGTTTGTTCTGTGTAGGTATTGCCTAGTTCTTTTTTCTGTATTTACAGAAATGCAATTCGCCCAAAACGTAATATAGAGTATTTTAATTTATTTCGCATGTGGAAAGACGATTTGCGATCTTGTAAACTAGTTTCTGTTCGTCTAGACGCAGAGGGCAGACAAAGAATTCTTCGCCCCTGCCAGAAATAAAATCCCCGACTTCCAGCCCGCAGTCAGACAAAACAGACTGAGCTAGCCGAGTTCATCTTCAATTTGAGTATTTATTCAAAATACACACAGAAGTAAATTTCTACCAGACTGCATGGCGTTACAACCCAGAAGACAACCACATTCATACTTTCCGCCCTGAGAACCGTTTTCTACTAAGCTCTTATTTAACACTAATCTGACACTAATTACTGATAGTAATTTATGACAACAGCTTTTATTTCAAATTAGTGATCAATCATTTGGGAAAAATTGGTGTGTATTAAAGTTGCTGGTGTTTTTGTGTGTATCAGATGACTAAATAAATTATTTCTAATCAATAAATAATTTAAATTCGACATGTCAGACAAGCATCTATCTAGCATTAATGCTAATTCAACTCCACAAGTCTGTCAAGTGCTGTTAGTTACTGGGTTTTACGTAATTATTAAGAGTGAGATCAAATGTTACTGTATAGCATGTCATATTGGATTTAATCTTATTTAACATAATAATAATTTATTTACTTGTTAATTTTTTTCTAATTATTATAGAATTAGTATATGTATTTAGTTGACGGAATGTGAAATTTTATATCAGACCCTTATACATTAGACACCTTTATTTAATCGTACAGATAATGTAGCTTCATTTATAATTCATGATTGAATAATAAGTGATTTAAATCTATTATTTAACTTTTAAAATAAAACGAATTTATTTTTTGTTGTTGATGTTCATGGTTATTTTGACAGATGCCGGCAAATTATTGAATGCAGTTTTGATGAAAATACACCGTTAATCGTTGCTTATGGATTCTGAAGAACAAAATAAGGAGATTCAAAACTTATTTCTCAGTGGTCTCGCTCGGAATGTGGTCTGACCAGCTTGTCACTTCTTATTTCAATCAGGTAGTCTACAGACAGATGATGACTGCTCATTGGACGTCACAGCAGACCTACTCGGTATTCGCGAAAGAATTTCAGCTTAAGGGCAGTCACAGCTTAGTGCAATAAGGGATCACGTACCGAAGTTCGTGATCGTTTTAATCAGCACAACAACAACAAACTATGTCACTAACTTCATGATGCAGCGTTTGTCATAAAAAGCTGATAGTTGACCAGACAGTCAATAAATGATTTGTTTTTATGAAATCTGAAGTTTCATTAGAGCGTCTCGAGTAGAAACTCTCACACCATTTTAAGACACACTTAAAATTTACCATACCGTCGATGTGTAGGTCTACCAAATGGTCTCTTCCTCTGTCTTTCTGTCAGATTAAAATAATTCTCATCTTCCCTAGTACCATACAAGTCCCTTCACGTTCATCCTCCCTGATAAATCATCCTGATAGACTATTCATTACTGAAGATTACAAATTCTGAAGCTACAGAAATATCACAAGACTTGAAACTTACACGGCGACTGCACTCGATAAAATCGTCTCGGGCAACAACCCGTGTCAGTTATGGGCAAAAGCCCGTCGTTTCGGAGACCATCTCAACCTCCATCATCAGGTCAACTTCCACATCATTCCCCTGATGATGGAGGAGTCGTCTATGAAACGTTGGGTTTTTGACCACAACTAATACGGTTTTTTATCGACTACAGGAATACATATTACACAGCGTTACAGTATAGGCTTTCTTTACAGACAGAAAACTCGTAAAATGCGTTTCTTGGAAGCCCAGTCTGTTGATATTTAGATTCGGAGGTCTTTATCACCGAAGGATTTCTCGTTTAAAATCTCTTAGACTATGCATCCTTTGCAAAAACGGCATAATGGACCTGAACGTGGGGGACGGAATAACTCAGTCAATTGATTGACTGGATACGATTTCAAAGACCGGGTTTGGATTCCCTACAAGGTAGAGATTATCTTTTTTTGTCAGAAGTCCAGATAGATTCTGTGACCTCCTACCTAGCTTACTGTCGGCCTACATTTCTTACCTCCGGGACAAGGGGGGCCCGACGTGAAGCTGTAACCTCACAAATGTATAATACCGATGTTAAGAATGTATAAAGCATTATCTTAATTTCCCATACGTCCTCATAAGGCTGAACTTTACGTAACATGGCGTTTAACTTTAGATATCAAATATGTCAGTCAGTGGTATATCCAAACGTGAGGGTGTTGAATTGTGAAGAAGGCTGTCTTCTGGGTTGTTGCGCCTGTAGTCTGGTAGAAGTTTATCGACGTTTTACAGGTCCGTGTTGACTCCAACATGTCGCCCTGATGATGGAGGCAGCAAGGACCTCTGAAACATTGGTAAACGTCTACCAGTCTACACAGCGCAACAACCCAGAAGACAGAAATCTTCATATTCATCGCCCTGATGACGGAGGCAGTATGACCTCTGAAACGTTGGTAAACATCGACCAGACTACACGGCGCAACAACCCAGAAGACAGAAATCTTCATACTCATCGCCCTGATGACGGAGGCAGTATGACCTCTGAAACGTTGGTAAACATCTACCAGACTACACAGCGCAACAACCCAGAAGACAGAAATCTTCATACTCATCGCCCTGATGATGGAGGCAGTATGACCTCTGAAACGTCGATAAACGTCTACCATACTACACGGCGGAACAACACAGAAGACAGAAATCTTCATACTCAATACCAATACGTTTTGCTGAATGAACATTTCCGTATCCCAGAGTAACCACTGGCCTTGGATCGGGGAGGCCCATAAAACTCAGATATAAAAGTCAAGATTATTTTGCCCACAGATATTAATTAGGGAACGACAAAAACAGTTGCATACAAACCAAAATAAAAATGTCACGATTAAAAAGTGCATTGACGTTCGTAATTATGGGATCGCTCTAGTTTTTCCACCTATCGCCCACTTCCTGTCACACACCAATTTCAGTCATTACGTCAATTGCAATTATTCCCTACTGGAAGGTCGAACTCCACTGCACTGTATTTACAATGGCTTAATGGCAGTCAAAAGGTGACGCAGAACATAAAAACACGATCTGTCTTTCAAATTATTAGTATATTATATTTCCATCTGTTGTCCTGTTCCTTAAAGTGGACTAATAAAAGAAAAAATTCTTGCTACGCCCTAAGGACGCCCTTGGGCTGTTGGGGAGGCATTACTCCTACTCATTCTTGACCGCAGCGCTAAGGACAGCAGCGGTACAATCGTATAACAACCAGATAATCAATGTCAGACACCAGAGCCTCCAGTGAGCGCGGCACGAATCACCATGCACAGCAGTTTTCTTAACTACTTAATGGGGTTATGGCGGGCAAACCCGGTAAGGTCGCTGAAGTCTCAGATTAATTAATATAAGGAAGAGTGACGTCGCCTAGCAACTAGATCTGTTGAACGAATAATGTTTTCTTATTGTACAACTTTCGTCCTTGGTAGAGGACATAATACATACCACCCAAAGTCGTACTACAAATGCCAGTGTTTATATCTAAATTCATTTTGTCAAATTATAATTATTTTATTTTCTTTCTCAAATCCAATTGTTATTCTACTGAGGATGTTAAAGAGATTTAAACTGTGACGTCATGAAGTAGATCTTTCGTATCCTACAGGGAGAACATTCGGTTTAACTTACTTCTTACGAATAAGATCATTATCGTGTTTAATTAAATAAAAATAAAAACACTTTAAGGCTAATGGATCCTGTTATTCTTGAATCAATGTCAAATGGCGAAGAAATTTTTAGTTATTTTGCCCGAATTTATAACTTGTGTTGGGCAAGGCCGTGGTCTAGGCAACACGGAGATTTCCTCCGTGGCATCCCAACAATTACTCCATTCACACACAGAAGAAGGCAATGGCAAACCACTTCTGGATCATCTGCCAAGAACGTATATGAACAGGTCCCAGTCCGAGAAAAGGATGGAAGGATCCTGTTCATATGGACCTGTCGTCAGACAGAACACTAAATAATAATAAGATGAGGTGGTCTAGCGGTTAGAACGCTGGCCTTGTAATCCTGGGGTCTCGGGTTCGATTCCCGGCGGTGCCCGAATTTATAACTTGTGCTGGACAAGGCCGTGGTCTAGGCATCACGGAGTTTTCCTCCGTGGCGTCCCAACAATTACTCCATTCACACACAGAAGAAGGCAATGGCAAACCACTTCTGGATCATCTGCCAAGAACGTATATGAACAGGTCCCAGTCCGAGAAAAGGATGGAAGGATCCTGTTCGTATGGACCTGTCGTCAGACAGAACACTAATAATAAATAAACCGCCCACAATTTGCGTATTATATTACGCGTTCTTTGAACAAGACACACAAACAGAACGCATTCACGACAGGGCGTGGTTTGGATGCAGTATATACATCAAAAGTACGAAACGAATTTCCAACAAGTTTAGTAATGTCCGGGGCGACTTGAATTTTATTTCACACAAGTTGTATATAATCCCCACTTTTGCGTGAAACCTAAATATAACTTTACAGATTTTCTCAAAAACGTATCGTCGTATAAATGATGCTTACTCTGAGTAGAGACCTTTATCTGACGGGCTCATCTGAGAATCAGATACGGAATAGGCCTCGCTATTAACAAACCAAACAATGAGTATAGCAGAGACATAGCGTTGCATAAGGGCATGAATTAGTTTCTCCATATTTCCTTCAAGATTTCGTGGGCCATAATAAAATGAATATATACTGTACCATGTGATTGGGCGTTTTGAAGTCTGCGCGGAACCTTGTGGCCGAGGTCTAATTAAATAATCTCACAGCCAGTAAAATCTATAATAAATACATGGTAGGTTAATAAATAATGTAACAAAGATAATAAAATATTCACTGAGAATTAATAACACAACCGTTTATACAAAAACTCATAACATTACAACGTCCAAATCCAAGAGAAATGTCGCCACTCGCCTGTCGTCTGCTTTGATTCCAACTTTAGGCCACTGTCACCATTTTTAGAAAATATATTAGAATTATGTTAAAATCAAGAAACACGTGTTGGAAGAAGAAACAGATGAATGTAGGTAGCTATCTTCTGGATTGTAGCGTCGTGTAGTCTAGTTTACCAACGCTTCGGAGATCTTAGCTCCCTCCATCATCAGGGAGACTCGATTCAATGAGTCTTCTACCAGACTACACGGCGCTGCAACCCAGAAGATAATCATCTTCGAACTCACCGCCGTGAAAACCTCAAATCATACAAACATGAAGGTCGTTTACTCCTACAAGGTGATACGGCATTATAACCCGGAACAAGAAACATTGAACCTCAAGACAGACAAAATAAAAATCTCAAATATAACTCGTTCACCTGGTAAGTTCAGTGCCCACTGATATATCCTTGTTTTATCAAAGTAACGGATTACTGCATTATCCACTTGGCTTCCAGCCTTCGGAAAGTTAAACAAGAGTGTAATTCGAACATGTTTAACTGCATTCCTTTACCGTACATTCAAATAAGGTAATACCTCTGCATTACATAGAGGCTACACGTACCTATATTCATTAGTATGCTATTAGTATGAAATTACCAGCTTTAGGACACGCTGTTATGAATTATTTAAAGCTCTTCAGATTCCTAAGTACTCCGGGATACATACAATAGATCGCTTAATTGAATTCTTAATCCTTATTGGATGAGACATCAATCCACAGTACAGGAATTTGACTGGTTCTGGAAATGGATAGGGAGGCAGGCAATAAGTTTCATAATTTTCCGTAATAGTACATTAAATTATGACACGACCACTTCCTTCCATATAATTTCCAGTTCATTATTTATTAATTATTATATCATTCGATGCTATATAGTATGCGTTGTTAAACAAACCATAACAAATAAAACGCATTCCTAACTCATTTCAGATTTATCTGCCGGAAAGTCAGAATTTTATTATTTATTTCGATGTAAGCAAAAGACTGGCCTCTGTATAAGTCTTATCCTCTATTGTAAATAACGGACCCATAGTTCAGAATCTCAATAAAAATTTGTATTTATTTAGCTCCGATAAAGGAATACTCTATCTTTACTTGGATACTGGGAACGACCCGTTCTTCAAGTGCCTGAGCACTGCGGGTCCAAACTTTATCGTCACCTTTGACCTAGACTTTCGGTAGGACTCCTTGGATGAGGGATCGACCCGTCGCAAGACCTCTGTACACAGGACAGCACAACACAGAAAAACTTGGACGAACATCCATGGCTTGAGTGGGATTCGAACCCACGGTCCCAGCGACCAAGCGGCACAAGGCCCACGTCTCAGACAGCGCGGCCACTGTGACCTCACTCTATTTTTACTGACCCCAAAACCTGCCATTAGAGAACATCTTCAGCCAACGCAAAATTTATTTTACAATAATTTTCAATGTTTTCCTAGTAGTCTGTACAGTTCCGTTTTTCCGATTAAAATTTTGCATGTATTTTACGTCTCGTCAAGCGTGTGACGGGGTTGCACAATTTCACCCTTCTTAACCGTCTCGTGCATTTTTCTCATGTCGAGAGGCAGTGTACGGCCTTTCAGGCGTAATAAGAAAACCAGATGTGAACTAATGAAATTAGTGTTCATCGGAAAGAGTGGCAATGACCTAATGACCTGGTCAGTCGGATAAGTGAAACAACAAAAATTATCGCGGATATAAGTGAGAGTTCTACTACTCATCAGATTTTTTGAATTCATAACATTCTAATGAGAAAAAAAAAATTGGAGTACAAGACTTATTAAAATGTTACAATATTTTATTTTCCGTCTATACACAAACTTAAAATAACGTTGTTTAAAATTACTTAAAATTATAACATTCTCAGTAGATACTGCATCTTGTTATATTTTTTGTATTGTATTGTATTTGCAGTATCTACTGAGAATGTTATAATTTTAAGTAATTTTAAACAACGTTATTTTAAGTTTGTGTATAGACGGAAAATAAAATATTGTATCAATAAAACACAAACATGACGCAATTAAGATATAAATTATTAAAATGTGTTTAAATAAAACCTACAGTAAAGTCACGTTTCCTATTCTAAATTTGCCAAAACAAGGAGATGCTTTATCAGCATTGCTTTTAAACTTTGACATAGTATTTCCCCCCCCCCCCCGCAAAACACTGGAATTTACCTGACAGTTGACAAAGAAAAACCAATAAGAACATCGATGTAAAATATGACTGATCACCAGTCTTCCTTCGCATTCGAGGAAGTCCCGGTAATGTGCCTTGGGCTCGAAGATAGGCTATCCTGACTGAAAATCTTCTCAGTCCCTCAAGGTAAACACCAGGTAATTTCTTGAATGAGACCACAACAGTTTCCTTCAATATCCTTTACAATTCATTATTCGTTCAACATCCTGAAATTCAACGCTTTTCAGTCTGGTCTACTGACAGCGTCATTAAATAAACCACAGATAAATAAATAAATAAAAGAGAGACAGATGAAAATAAACAAAAGGAAAGAGTCGGATAATTTATTGACTGGCTGAGCAACTCCGTTTCATGGAATCAGTCACTTAGCAGGAGTTCATTATTACATGACTGGCATACGGGACGTACTGGAGTGAAATTATTTATTTGCTTTAAGACATAAGTACAGGGTTATTCATAATTCCCTGACACATTACAAAATATCGCTATTCTTCAATGGTGCAATGGATGGTAACATAGGACATGCCGATAGAAAGATAAACTCTCCAAGTTTATTTTACATTCCTCATAAATGCTCAATAACCACGCGCTGCGTCGTTGGCCACCCCGATCACCTGACTTGACGCCATGTCATTTCTTCTTATGGGGGTACGTTAAGGACCAGGTCTTTGTACCACCTCTGCTACGGGATCTGCCTGAGCTGCGGAGACAAATCATCGCTGTCATCTCACAAATCGATCGTGACGTGCTGCAGCGCGTATGGACGGAAATGGATTATAGGCTTGACGTCTGCCGCGTCACGAAGGGCGGACACATAGAACATTTATGAGGAACGTAAAATAAACTTGGAGAGTTTCTCTTTCTATCGGCACGTCCTATGTTACCATCCATTGCACCATTGAAGTCTAGCGAATTTCTGTAATGTGTCAGGGAATTATGAATAACCCTGTATATTAAAATCATAGCGAGTTTTGGAAGACAGATGCGCTTCCAATTATGGACATATCGGGCAACACGTGCTACAAACACAACCATTATGTCTGCTTCTAATAAATCACCATTGCGACGTGCCACCAGGATAAGTTCTGCTACGTTCCTCCCTTATCGAGTCCTCTCAGCCAACCAGTGACACATTCTTTGCCTGTTGATGAACCCTCTCGGCCTTGAAGCCTATGACACGAACATTCCCTCGCGTGAATCAGAATCATAGTTTTCAGGCATCTCCCTTTATTCCTCTTTAAGGAAGAAACACTATCCCAATATTCAACCAGAAAGACAACGATTTGCTGGTAACCCGGCTGAGATTCGATCCGTGTTTCTCTCGAGTCAGAAGCGAGGCACTTATATTACGAATATATAAAAATGTTTACGTACTCTTATGTGTTTTGTACATGTACGCGCAAATATTTATATATGAACATGTGTAAGTAAAAACACTTTCGATTCAGTCACTGGAAAATTCTTTTTCGTTTTCAGTCCGTGCCGTGCTGGCCACGTAAAATACCGCTCTTGAAAGCACTGCATATTTTGGTCTAGATGTATCTGGTGTTCTAGAAGAGCTGTTAAACAAACACGTGCTATCACTGACACTAATACGTGTTTTTTTAAAAAAAAATACATTAGTTTTAAGTATTTTATTTTCAAGGAAATTACCTATACTAGCGAAGAGTTTTTTCGAATTTAAATCAGCATGAAAAGGGTCACTACATTTAAAGACAAAACAGACACGGCGTATTAGAACATGAGAATTGTATCTAGAAATACTTAAAACTGCATGAAAGTAAACCACAGCTGTATTGTATTTCAGAACTAGATGATGGATAAACAAACTGTAATTTTAAAATAATATGCATGCCGGGTATTCGGTTAATAAACCCACAAACGTTTCTTACAGAATGCTTCTGTCTTACTGTTAGAACAACACAGAGTATTTATTTATGTATATAGGTCAATAATCTGTACTACGTCTAAACAGGTGACTGGATAGTAATCTATGATTAAATGGGGCACTAGGCCACCACTGTGTTAATCCAGGATATCAGAGGAAAACCTCAGTAGACAGCCCGTGCACAGTCCGAGTTTTAAATCAGGAACCTCTGTTCCTCGGTTGATTTGCCGCTTAAGCAACCTGTTCTTTCCAATATTGTTTGATGTCTAAACTAATTAACCAACCAACAAATTACACGTAACCAAATTCATGATACCGGGTTTTCATAGTATCGATGACGAAATTTTAGGTTACATAAGCAGAAATTTAAATTATTTACTGTTTAAGGAACACCCTGTAAATAAAATAATTTATTCACCATGGATGAGGAAGTCGTCGGCCTCTAATGTCGTTTTCCACTTCAACACTCTGGTTAATATTCGCTATTGGCTCTACATACTAGGTCGGAGCTTGAACATACTTGCAGATGGCTGTCCCTTAGAATTGTATAGTTTGGCCTAATTAGCGAAACAATTTTGATTCCTGCCAAATGAACTGGCTCAGATTGCATCCAATTGTGGTCTTCAACGGCGTTGAACCTTCGGTTGTACTACACGATAATTTGTTAGTACCAGGGACGATTCTATAAGTAGGTTTCTAGGCTTATGGTCTGATATCAGAAGTTTAAAAATGCAAAAGTATTTCTTTGCATTATAATTTAAATGTAAAGAAAGTTCTGTAACTGCCATGACTTGCATGCTGAAGTTACAACTCTTTGTAATGAAAATTATTCTCTGCGTGCCTCAAACGTCATGTCATTACTGACAAATTACCACTTCTTGATAAATGACATCTGAGATACGTCAGAATTGAGGTGAAAATATGAAAGACCACTTACACAAAACACACAAATAATAATAATAATAAAAAAAAAAATAGGTGTGGAAGTACGTAATTTTTTTTTGGAATGTTACTTCACATGTTTTCAAAAGCACAACACATCAAATTAAAATGCATCTAAAAATTCACACCATTAAAACACTTTCAATTAAAAATTATTTGCCCGGACCAACGAGCAGTCAGGTTTAGCTGGACCATTTTGCGAGTCAAATTTATAAATTCTAGTTGATCTGGTTGGAAGTTAGCATAATGGATAGCAATAACATTACAACAAAATTACTCAGTCACTGAACAAGAATACAAAAGCCATGTACCCTTTACCAAGGATTTAAATTTAGTCGAAACACGTAGCACGTTTTTCCGCTTTTAAACCACCTGATACGGTTGGTCACCCGAGAAGAATTTATTACAATTAATATTCTCAATTGAATAAAAATTTACTTGGATATTATCCATCGTCTAGTAATAAAACGTAAAAAACGTAAAACGACGTTTCGGAGATGGGGCTCTATCTCCGTCTTCAGGTTCCTACTCAGTTGGGCCCAACTCTATCTAGTGGGCCCAACTGTGTAGGAACCTGAAGACGGAGATAGAGTCCCATCTCCGAAACGTCGTTTTTACGTTTTATATTTACTAGACGATGGATAATATCCAAGTAAATTTTTATTCAATTGACTCTTCACCATCGTCAAGAAGTTTTAGATTTGATATTAATATTCTCGTTAAATTATTTCATTCAAGGTCTCTGCATCTTAGATTTACATTCGTAGGATTAATAATAAATACAGAATTGGAAACTCACGAGAAATCTCAGAATAGCTGATCTCCAGAACAAGATTTAAATCCGTGACCTCCCAAATTCAATGCAGATTTGATTCCCACTTTGCTATTTTAGAATAAGAATGGGTCTGGAGAAAACGTATGTAGGTCCACAGAATACATTAAAACGAGCACATGGCCAAGACTTTCTGTTCAACGCCGTTTCACTGTCCCAGTTTTAAAAACAAACTGCCCGTTAACACAATACGTCAACACCATAATCGGTAGAGTTTAACATGACCCAACTTCAAAGTGCACTTTCTCGTCATTGAGAACAATAATAAAGGGAAGCGACTGTGAACTGCATTCAATCCTTTTTACACCGTCAATCATCGTGACAGGAAAATTAAGTGTGTGTAGTTTAGTAATTCAAGTCCCCGATATATATTTTCTTCTTTTGGTAAGCAGACTTTCAATTAAGTCTAACCCTGAAACTGCTTCGTGGTTTGTTGAGGATATCACGGCAGCGAGTATGAAAAAATTGCGACGATGGAGGCAGCAAGCACCTCTGAAACGTCGGTAAACTACCAGAATACACAGCAACAACGCAGAAGACGACATTCTCCAGTTGACATTTTTCTCCTATCTTTCAGACAAAATACTAATACCAAAACACGCTAATGGACATGACTCTAAGTTCCATTCGCCTCCCATCCAGACAACTTAACCTTCTAATATCTAACTAATTCTCTGTTGATAGAACCCGAAGACCACTGGCACTACCTCCAATGGTCATCTAGTGGTGATGTTAAAAAGGCACGATTAGATCACTAGACTACTTATAGAGTTGTAAAATGTGGGGCAAATCCCACTTAAAAGTATGGTTCATAACAGCGCACATTTTATGATCTTTTAATTCCATTAAATACTTTACAGCATTGGTTTTCAACCTGGGGTACGCGTACCCCCGGGAGTACGCGAAGACATCTTAGGAGGTACGTGAAATTTAAAAAAATATATTATTTTATGATAAACACTGAATAATCAGTAATGTAATTTATTTAATTTACTTTAGATGTAGATTATATACTATGTATAACTTGAATTATACACCAACAACTTTGGGGGTACAAAGTTTAAGAGAAATTATATCTGGGGGTACGCGAACAAAAAATTGTTGAATACCACTGCTTTAGAGGATAACAAATTATTCAGGAAGTAGATAAATAAACTGTATGCTCAGTGATGAGTTGCAAAGTTAAATCTGTAAACAAAACAGCACATTTATATTACCGGGGTTTGAAAGTTTATCGCCCAAATAGAGGGCAGACTGAGCTTAAAAAACCTGTCGCGAGATTGAAACTTGTGGTTTCTTCCTCACAGCTGTCTGATTATAGGGAAATCTTCCCCCTGAGGGGGGGCGTGTTGTTTTTATGAAAAACTTTTTTTAACGAAAAATAGAGAAACATTTTTAACATCCTTTCCTTGGTTGAGGCAGTTTAGTTGTCTTACAGTGCTGTAGAATTCAGGCCATATATTTTATTACAGTTTTTTTTTAAATTAAATGCATTGCATAATATATACTAAATTATAAAAAAATGTATACTCATAGCTAAATTTTATGTCAAATCTATTTGTTTGCACTTGTTCTGGAAGGCGGGGGGGGGGGGCATTGAAATTTATTAAATGTTTTAAAGGGGGAGCAAGGTATAAAAGTTTGAGAACCTCTGATATAGCATCCTGCTGATCACCAGTGGGAAATCGTCGGGTTATATAGTTTTTTGGAGACTGCCATGGAACTACGGGAAGATTGTTTACACGCCATAATTTATATTTTTTCGCGTCATAATTCCAGCGGAGCGCCTATTAAAATAGCTCTGCTCGTCCGTCCTTCTATCGAGAATGGCTTAACGGAATTTCATAAAATGCGATACTGGGGAGGTTTTGTATCTAATTACTCCACACATTTCAATTTCGGTTACGATCACATAGAAATAAAAGTTCTATACGTGCCTTCCTGCGCGGAGGTGACTAGGTGGTTAAATCCTCTGCTGCTATTGACACAGGTGAGAGGTGTAACATAACTTGTAAACAGTGATAAACCTTTTATACACATAAATACACGACACGGAGTAATAGAAGTCAATTATTTTAAACTTTTTTTTGTAGTTTACTTGGGTTTCCTAAGACATTCATAACTCCTTGCAAATTGTCAGGTATGTGAAATTACTTTTCTTAAATAATATTCTATGATATAAAAAATATATTAAAATTAGCCGTCAATCACAATATAATATTATTAAAAGATTAAAATATAATTTTACGTTCCCTATCGAGTACTCGATTTACATGTGGAACATACACTACATGTTTCGGCTATATATAGCCATCATCAAAAATTATCATTAAAAATCAGTAAAAAATCAGTAATTCAGTGAAAAGTTTAAATACATAACACCTGATGATGGCTATATATAGCCGAAACATGTAGTGTATGTTCCACATGTAAATCGAGTACTCGATAGGGAACGTAAAATGATATTTTAATCTTTTAATAATATTATATTGTGATTGACGGCTAATTTTAATATATTTTTAATACTATATAAATCACAATATGACGCATCTACAATATCTTAATATTCTATGAGTTCATAAGTCCATTATTCCATTTTTCTCAGACATTTTTATACCTTGTCCTCGTTTTTCTATTAGCTTCTTGATATGTCATAAACAATCTTCCTTGTATCTGCATCTACAACATCCTTCAAATTATAAAAGATGGAACATCATTTCATATTTTTCTTCCTCAGGCAAAGCGGGTTTAAAATCGTCTGCACCTCTCCTCACTTCACCCATGAAATGTCGATTGAACGTTGTCTGCAACTTTCACTAAACTTACCTTTACCACACGTGTTCCGATGCCTTAACCTTGTCTTACAGAAGCTACTTTACATACGTCTGTATTTTCGCCTCGTTTGTGTCAATACTGAAAATAAACAAACCTAACCTCAACATTTGTTTAGAAGACAAAGGTAACGGTCCAAATGGACGGCTGCATAGCTTTTCGGATGCGTAACAACATATAGCCAGTTACCGGGCATTGAAAAATGTAATATTTCCCCAAGTTTGTTCCAAATTGGTCCTATACTTTAACGTGAATTTGGATTACTGTTCCAAGATACGTCTATTTTAATCTGTGTGTGAAAACAACACAAAGGGGTTAATGCGAGGAAACAAAAACACTTTTACATCGAAAAGACAAATTAATAAAATTTAAACTACAGGGATGAAAAAGATTTTGAGTAATTAGAATTAAAAATTAAGAAATCATGAATAAAATATAGAGGGAATAAATGAAAGATTTATAAAGAGTAAGAGAACGAGTTATCAGCCAGAAAAGAATCACTCAATTAGGCCTATCAACAAAAAAATGTAAGAGTTCCAGTAGAACCGATAAACAGATTGAGAAAACGAACATGAAACAGCCTAGTTCTTGATAGAAGATTATAACATTATACATAGAGATAAGACTAGTAGGCTATATCGATGGATAAATATCTGTGTTAGAAATTTCTTTGCTATATTTTTTGTTCATTATTTTGCAGTTCGAACTATTCATTAAATAATCGTGTCTTGACTGCTTACACGCGTAATTCCATTGTTTTATAGGCTCTTAATTTAATCCAAATTTCTTTGATAGGCTACAATGAAAATTACGTGCCTAAACGATCGCTCGTCTAAATATTGTTTTAAAAATCGGTTCTTACCCCCAAGAAAATACACCGCATTTATGAGAAATTTTGTTTATTTAGACACAGCGAGCCGTACTCTGTCAGTGACATACCCAGTAACTGAAAGACAACTGGTACACATAGCCTACTACTGGCCTCTGAATTTGTATTTAGGCGGCGACTGGTAAGTGGTGTTAAAATAGTCGGCTCATTTCTAACCAAGCTTTCTACTTCGCTAGACCATTACATCAGAATCGTAAAACAAGGGCGCACAGCGACCAGTAGACGACACATCCAAATTGAAACGCAAGTTCTTTGAAAATTTTAAATTGCATTTTGTTACCCGGGGCGTAAAATAATTCAATTCGACCCGAAGCATGGATCAAAAACACTGGCTCACACAAAGATGGAAATCCGTTTAAGACTGCCTTGGGCAGTAGGCCTCTTTGCGGTCATCAGACACGGAACAAATCTGTGCCATCATCTCTCGCCGATACAATTCATTATTATGGCAGAAGGGGTTATTCAATTCTGGAAATTCTCAACGTCCATACTAGATGGTTAGCTACACGTTGAAGCATCTTAAACGCCCAGGGAAAGAGAAATCTACGACCCAGTTCAAAGACCGGGACTGATAAGTTCATAATGGGTCGATCCAGCCATTAATACTGTCTGGTGACACCAGACACATTTTTAGCTGCATACTTAATTACGCTAAGATAGTGTAGTTGCGTCATATTGTGATTTATTAAATTAAAATTAAATTATTTGGTTATTCCGTCAAATCACAATGTATTTAAAATAAGATAATTAAAATAATTAAAATATCATTCTGTGTTCCATATCGAATTGTAAATCAATTATTCGATATGGAACACAATGATATTTTAATTATTTTAATTATCTTATTTTAAATACATTGTGATTTGACGGAATAACCAAATAATTTAATTTTAATTTAATTACGCTAAAAAAATAAGTTTTTGCGTTTGCATTTCTGAATTTTTAAGCACGAAGTGCATAACGAGGGGAGATGGTGTATGTCCTTGGTTGCGGAAACTTTCTTCGTCGAAAATCGCATAGGAAAGCAAACGGTAAACTCATTTATAAATTCCGTCTACTTCAGGGAGAATTTTAAACAACGCAGGGTCGCATGCAAAAGTGGTCAGTAGAAATGTTTAAATTAAGAGCTGGTTTAAACTGTCTTTTTTTTTTTGCTTTTATCCTTGGGTTGTTCTAATTCGCTACATAAATAATAAAATAAACGAAATAAATAGTATATATTTATTTTCACAGTCTATACACAAACGTTGTAATTAAATGATGTTAAAATTATATAATATTAAAACATTATGTAGTATAAAATATTATATTTTGGCGCTTTTTATCGTAAATACGATTTTACAAAATATAATATTTTATACTACATAATGTTTTAATATTATATAATTTTAACAACATCATTTAATTACAACGTTTGTGTATAGACTGTGAAAATAAATATATATTTAGTCAACACAAACATGACGCATTTAAGCTACAAAATGAAATAAATAGTAACTAATTACTCGACTGACTCACCGAATAACAGATAACAAATTAACTTTATTACACAGAGTTGCCATTACAAGTACAGATGTTCCTTCGGCTGATGAGACTCACATGTTGACACTAAGTTAAGAAAGACTTGCCATTCGACAGTGTTCTGAGCCATATCAGTGCAGTTTCTATAACCAATGACAATTTTCCAAAGACAAATCTTCATACAGCGTTTTACTATCGTTCAGGTCCACTGTTACTGACGATTAATAATTTCATCTACTCTGCCAGAAGAACATTGTACAACCTTTTGCATGCCTGCTGACAGTCGGATGCCTAGAAGTCAGCAGTCGATCCTCTGGGTTGTGAGACTGAGCGGACTTACTCGTAGATACCGACGTTTTGGAGAAGCATATTTTCAGCCCTGAAGATGGCGATAGTATTTTCATCCGGAACGTTGGTGTCTACTACAAGTTCACACAGCGTTACGACCCTGAATACCAACACTGACAGATGAAACATGCTGCTTCTGTTACCACGAGAGTTCTGCCTTATTTTCAATAGAATATCCTAACAGTAATTGCCTTCATTAGTTTATATTTCCATAATACGATATAATGTCTATAGATGAAAACTGTGTATAAAGTGAAATTCCATACGTTATGCAACACGTCTATAGACAGGATAGTCAAATCAAGGAAGATGTGATGCAGAGTCTAACTACGGTGGGGGTAACAAGACAGTTTACGTAATGGCATGCAGAATTCTTGTGAAAATTTGTTCTGGGAAGATGAGACTTTGAAGACCGAGTAGAATGACAGTTCTTCATACGTTATTAATGGTAAGATAATCATGTTTATTAAGAACTGAGAAGTGAGCGACTGTGGTGTTCTTCAAAGTACTATCGCAATTTGAGCCTGGAAAAGCTGAGGACAAAAACAGTCGGTAAGTTGACCGATATTCGAGTCAGGTACCACTAGACCAGAGCGTAGCTGTTGGACATCTTCAGTGTGTTGAGAAGAATATATGAACGTAGGAAAGAGGACTTAACAACATAACGAAAAAGAAAATACACACTGATAAAATTCATAATTTGTGCCCTTCATAAAATATTGTTATGGTGTAAAAACTAAAGGACAAAATGAATATGGCGAAAAGTATAAAGAAATAAGAAATACGTGCATTTAGTACCAAAATTTGAGATGACACCATCTGCGAAATGCAGGCGTAATTTGGATAGTAGAGAAATAGTGTGTGAGAATGTGGGCTGAATTAAGGTGACTCAGGACAGAAATAAATTTAAAGCTTTTGCTGACACTGTCATGAACCTTCTGGTCCCCTAAAAGGTGAAAAGTTTCTTAAGCAACTAAGAATCAAATTCTCTAGAAAGGCATAAAGCCTCTTTCGTTAGGTAGCAAGTTAAACATTTAGGCAGAACTTGGTATGCAATCTGTTCTATCTTAAGTTAAAAATATAAAATGTAGTATTTGTAAATTACAGTCGTTCGTATGAAGTTCAGACTTCCAACTTGTTTTTACAGTCGTGTCCAACGCTAGAATCAACTTCTTTACCAATCCGAGTGTTACTACGCGTAAGAACTAAGATATGGATGAATACACTATTTTATGTATATATTTTGAAATTGCAAACTTTTTGAAAAACTCGCAAAGACTTAGCACGTATTTTGTCCAGTCGTGCATGTATTCAAGGTCATTCAAAACCAAATAGGTCCGTGATAAAACTACTCAACAGTGGTCTCCTTAATATAGATATGTAGAGACTTAACTGAAAGTACTTCAAGGTGTCAACATTTCATGTAAACTTTGGCGTAGCGACCCGGATACTTAACCGTCAGGACATGGTCAGAGCTTCGCAGTGACAACAACCCTTTTGATTGGTAGAATCATCAGCGAGACGAGGCGCTGCTATTGGTCAGCATCATCTCCTCACGTGAAGAAGACACAAACACTTCTCTCATCTCTCTGTTCCGCAAAGCAGAAGCGTTCATTCAAACTTAGCGCCCTGAGATATTTTCCTCCCTACCGCTGAGATAACTCCACACTCCTATCCCCTTGATCAGTATCCCTCCAAGACAGAGGTTTACTTTAAGGGATGCCCTTAATAATCTCGAAGTTGACCTTCTTCTGAATGTTCTCATATAAAGATGGAGTTGTCATAGTTTCACATTCGTTCAAGTGTCTTCTAGTGCGTTCGACCTCAGGCAAGTGCGGTGAATATCATTACAGTAACTATGAAGAACGTATCATTGGTAGGGTACTTGACAGTGCTTTTCGTGTTCACTGGTGCTTTAGAGATAACCCCGAGGCATCACGATATCTCAGCAGACAAAGTGATCGAAAAATTTACATTAACAGAACTCGTAAATTCCAGCAGCAGATATGGAAGGGCCTATTCCGGAGATAACTACTTAGACGAAGCTCAAACTTCGTGTTTAAACACAAAAAGAGTTTTTTCGTGTTTCAAATACAAAGCACTTCGTTATCTGCATAAATTAGCTTCGCCTTCGGTTGAAAATACTCTGGCGTCTGATTCGGAAGAACTGAGAATGGCTGGAGGCATGATACACTTAGTCGGCATTCCAGAAAGCATGGCAGCCTCCGAGGAATATGTCAAAACACTCTTCCCTGATTCACAACCCAGATCTTCAGATTCCGAATTGGAGCGACTCTATAAGTTTACGTTACGCCAGGCGGAAAGATTTGTGAGGACCCACGCTCTGGCCCTGAGGATACCCACAGAATCAGCTACAAACAGGGGCATGGATGCAGCGGAGGGTCCTAGGATTGTGGACGAAGACAATCCGCAGAAGGACCTACAAGACGATAACACCTTAACAGGTAGGCATGACGTTTTCGTAAACGTACATTTGTCTCTACTCTTAACCAGCACACCATGGGTCATATGGAGGATAGGAGTTAAAGCTTCACGTATTCGTAAATTAAGCACCAGAGCACACTCCAAATGCCTTTGGGTAGGTCCCTCAGCTGGTGCTTATGCCAAGTATCGAACCACGGTCACATAGAACAACAGATATATCATTGCTACCATCCCTAAATGTGCTTATTATTTATATTCGTAAAAGCGACGTCTTTATATGATGTTAAATCAAAGCGACATTATCACACCTTCACTGGACATTCATTATGAGGGCATCAGAAATAGCTAATTTAAAATGTAAGAAAACCCCCAGTGCTGTCCAGTCAGTAAGGGGAAGAACCAATCGATTATAAAGGAAGCCGATGAGCACTGGTCGAGGACCATTAGGACAGCCTACCTAATCCAACCCACCTCCATTTCCGGAGCCAGATTTTTAAATACATATTTCGCGTGTCACCAGATTCAATTTAAAGATCACGTCTTAGGCAGGAACAGACTTCAAGATGTTACAATTGAAACTTTCATGGGGCTGAATATTATGACGATCAGCTGTATAAGCATTGAGTTACAATCCAACGTTTCAAAGGTTGTCTTAACCTCCGTCATCAGGGTAGATTTCATACGTACACGGCTGGCCGCCCGAGAAAATTTCATGGAAAAATTATATGTTGTTTGGTCGATACGTATCGCTTCCGACTGTCTACATGAAGAGAATCTTTGACGTGCGTGATGTTGAAGGGTTATTGCTCAGGTCTTAAGCAAAGAAGTGGGCCTGAAACGATTTATGAATTTCACGCTTTGCTACTCCACAAACACACATCCGTTCACAAAGCATTAATGCAGATACAAGTCTATCGTCACGAGGATAGATGACAGATTGAACTGAAGAGTGTTTCTCAACCGGGGGTCCGCAAATTGTACCTAAGGTCTGCGCTATTGGAGTAGGTTGTACTCTTTTTGATGTCATATCGTTGTTTTAAGATTTTCATCACATTTTCTGCTTGTATACTAGAGCAAGAAATATAAAAAGGAAACTGTACCTTCTATATTTTAGTCAGTTAACCACAGCATGGTACATCCTCAGTTACCGGGTCGAGAAGGCCCCGATATATAGAGTGTAGCTCTGAATGTACTGAATAAACAGTCTGGGATAGATGACAAGGAGTGGTCCTCCAGGTTGGGGGTTGGGCGGCAAGACTAACACCCCCCTGGCCGTAAAAGACAGCATGTTACAAAGTGTTAAGCGCGGCCTCCCACTAGGTGTCAGGCTATTGTGAACACGGTTCAAGAAAACCAGATGAGCGACTATCAGTTTCTCAAGAACGGTTTTGCTCCACAAAGTTATCTTAATGTTTTCAAATAAGATATATAGACATTTTACTGATCTAAGTTATATATCTGGTAATGTGCCTAGTTTTTGTACGTACAAAATTAACAAAACTAAATGAAATTAACTGAAGCTGCTTTTCATCATTCATCATCACCAATCCTTAGGGACTAGGCCTTGTGGCCTCTTGAAATTCAGAACTGCTTCATAAATAATGAATCCGATTTTATACATTCGGTAGGAATCCTTACGCGTTGGAGGGGTGGTTAGCCCGACGCCTACATAGATCTGCACAGCGCTGAAATACGAGGACAAACTTTCATCCTTTTGAGCAGGATTGGAACACGCAATCCCAGAATCCGAACGTCCAAGACCCATGTCCTAACCACGCGGTCACTAAGATCGACTGTAATTCGGATTAAAACAATTATTTTTCAGCAAAATTTAGTAGCTTTCTTCACAAGCTATTTTTTTTATTTAGTGTTCTGTCTGGCGACAGGTCCATATGAACAGGATCCTTCCATCCTTTTCTCGGACTGGGACCTGTTCATATACGTTCTTGGCAGATGATCCAGAAGTGGTTTGCCATTGCCTTCTTCTGTGTGTGAATGGAGTAATTGTTGGGATGCCACGGAGGAAAACTCCGTGTTGCCTAGACCACGGCCTTGCCCAACACAAGTTATAAATTCGGGCACCGCCGGGAATCGAACCCGAGACCCCCAGGATTACAAGGCCAGCGTTCTAACCGCTAGACCACCGTGGCGTATTGAGGTTAAGCGGTCAAAATGTTGACCTCGGTCTTCTGGGTTGTGCTTGCCTTTAGTTTGAATTCCTTACCCTGAAGATGGAGGCGATACGTACCTCCGAAACAACCTACAAGATCATACCGCATCACAGCTCACAGTCGACAATACAGTAAACTGTTTACCATGGTTTAGTATTTAAAACACAAGAGTTTTTCCTCTGGTTTTTTTTAACGATAATTATTCTAATTATGACAAACACAAACTGTGAAGCACGCCCCGTGCTTTACGAGTGTTGAACTGCACCGGATCACGGTTTACGTTCTGTTGCAGAGGGCCGTGGAAAGAAGAAGAAATTGGCTTTGTGGCTACCCCTGCTGTTCTTCGTGAAGCTGAAGGCGCTGCTCATCCCAATCCTACTTGGTGTCCTCTTCATCAAGAAACTGCTGATCCTGGCTGCCATCTTGCTTCCAAGTTTACTTAGTCTCCTGAAACTCTGCAAGCCCCATCAGGGACACAGCCACTCCGGTTGGAGTTCTGGACCAGATGTCTCCTCCGAATTCAGCTCGGGCTATGGCCACCCAGGCCCGTACCACGGAGAATATCACGGTCGCAGAACTGGCAGGTGGGACCCCCAGTCTGTGGCTTATCGAGGATATCATAGAACTAACGAGGAGCACACCGGCGTATAACATAGAGATGCAGGTATGAATAAAACGCATTTAGGACAATCTCTGAGAATTATCGCTGTCTGTAGATGGGATGTTGCGCCGTGTAGTCTGGTAGATGCTAGCAGTAAACTCCTTTGAAAGTCGGTCAATAACTACCATATATGTCGTAACATCCCACAGGACAGCCAACTTCATACTCGTCACCCTGAGAATCTGACATCTCACTTTCTTACTGTTTCCCCCATGTTCATATGCTCTTAACTCTTTTGTTACGTAAGTTCCCAACAGTCCAGAATCCTTAAAAATTGATTTCTTCCATCTCTTTGAGAATTCCTTGTATTCACAGAGGTTTGAGTCATCTTCGTCCTTCGATGTTTTACGAGTTACTTATGCACACATTAATACGATTAACATATAATGAGGAATTCATGTCGGTCCAAAATTAACTTCTTCATATGAAACTGAATTAGAAGTTTATGCACATTCTTATCTGTGTTAAAACGTCCAAAAGTTTTTGAGTAACATAAAATACAGATCTTATAAAGATACGCTTATACGATTTTTAACTCGAGCCATTTTTGGATATTTAAACTAAATTCGCAGAAAACATTTTCTGAAGTTTTCTATCTTCTGGGTCGTTGCGCCGTATAGCCTGGTAGAAGTTTACGGACGTTTCAGAAGTGCTTGTCGTGTCCAGGGCGATTATCGCCACCGTGACAACCTAAAATCTCACAAAGTAATTTCTGGCTCTGCACATTATCACCCAGGACTACAACCCTATAAGCTTTGCAACAATACATTTGTTGTATCTGTAATATAAAATCCTACAGACCCACGAGTGCTCTCCACTCGCTCCAGCTGCTAGTAGACCACGCAATGCATGCCTATATAACGCACAAAGTTATCAGCTGTTCCGCTGTTAAGAAACCATACGCGGTTTAATTCATAAATCAGTTTGGTATTTACAAGAATTATCACCAGCCTGGGACAGAGCACTGAATAAATGAAAATATATTTATCGCATCACTTTTACGACAAAACTTACTAAACAGAAAAACAAATCAGTATTTGTGGGAGTAAACTACCATTAAAGTATCCGTTACGGTGTCTCTTACGAAATTATAGGTACATGTACCAGACTAGGTCTGTAAACACTAACAATAATTAAATAAAAGTTCATTAAATATGTAAGATTTGAAGCTCCCACGGCGGTGAGTACAAAGATATCTTCTGGGTTGTAACGCCGTGCAGTCTGGTAGAGATTTATGAACGTTTCAGAAGTCCTTGCTGCCTCCATCATCGCCCTGATTAAGGCAGCAAGGACTTAAATTTCTACCAGACTGCACGGCGTTACAACCCAGAAGACAGACGTATTTTTATTGAAGTTGTGTGACATTAGACACAAGTAACTGAATTATTTTATTAGAGTTTATTTTTAAGAACCTTGGTTTAAGGATATGTATTTTCGCTAGTCTGAAATAAACATCATGGCCAATGATGTATGCAGACTCGCAAAGAATGCATTTTGGAAATGCGTGTACTCCTAGCTACGTACCGCATTCATTTCTGTTATAAATATATGACAGTAAAACACAAAACGTTGTTATATTTACGGTAACTGTAGCTTACTAATGGGGCACCGTGACACAATATCGCAGTTTTCATGTTTCGTTCCCGCAATCGGAGAGCCAGCTTGGTTTGCCAAGCAGAACACGTACGTAACTGGATAGTTTAATTTATAGAACGCAATGAATCGGTTGCTAACCTCATAATACACGTAACTACAACGTAAACTATCAATAAATTATAACTGTAGTATATGTCTTCATCTCTTCTAACAGTCACATAAAGTTCAACTGTAAATAATTTATACACGTAATTTCATGGTGAATGCACCAGGTCGTCAGGTCGCCTCTTTAATGATCAATTTATCTTTCTTCAAAAATATTTAATAACAGTTTTATATTATTAGTTAGTGTTCTGTGTGACGACAGGTCCATATGAACAGGATCCTTCCATCCTTTTCTCGGACTGGGACCTGTTCATATACGTTCTTGGCAGATGATCCAGAAGTGGTTTGCCATTGCCTTCTTCTGTGTGTGAATGGAGTAATTGTTGGGATGCCACGGAGAAACCGGGGAAGCCCCCGGAGGAAAACTCCGTGTTGCCTAGACCACGGCCTTGCCCAACACAAGTTATAAATTCGGGCACCGCCGGGAATCGAACCCGAGACCCCCAGGATTACAAGGCCAGCGTTCTAACCGCTAGATCACCGTGGCTCTCCAATAACAGTTATATTAGTTTAATATTTTCTTTTGAAGATACTGATGTCAAAACCTTTTCCATTCTGTAATTCCACGATGAAGAGTCCTTCGGAAGGGGATATACCGCCAGGAAGTCAAGAATTTCCAAGGCTTTTAAGGTACCCGAAAATTCAATGTCGTGTTCACAGCATCCTGTTGTTGTGAGCTACAGAAATACAGTCCACATTCTCATACTCCACTGCTTTAAGACCCCTTCTAAAATTACCCCCAATTCCACACTTCGGTAATCCTTGCAGGTTTTCGGACTGAAACATAGTGTAAACCCCCTCCCACCCCCTCATATGTGTCGGTTCCCAAAATAAAAAGAATTTTTACCTTCGTCACGTCATGGCAAGTTCTGGAGTCAACTTAATCCCATCTAGTACTAAGATTTAAAATGCATTATTTACTTTATTGAACAGTGTTCAAAACGCCTCTGTCACTAACGTGACTGGATTCATACTGGACTCCCATGGTTCGATTCCTGACATGTGCAGAGATTTATCTTCGTACCATATATGTAACGAGGGCCTGTTTTTTTGCGGGTAAAGTCGCCGGAACGCGAAGCTGACGAATAACCTACATCTGGAGCCGCGATATAGAATGCGCGCGATTCTTTCTGTCTGTGTACGTACAAAATACGCCTTCATAATGTGTTACTATCTTTTGTGTTCTGTCACGGCAATTAATTCTTGAGCTGAGTTCTTTGATTTATTTTTTTTATTTTTCAGAGTTGAAGACTTGAACATTAGTGGGTACGAGGCAAGAAACTGATTAAGTTGTTACGAGTGCTGGACAGTTCTGTGACAAACTCAATGAAGAACCACGGGCGAAGACATTCTCTTCAAGAACTTAAGTTTTTGAAGGTGAACAGCTAAGCTCAGGGGACACAGGCATATAACAAAATGTTGAATTTTAATTTATTCTTTATTTACACGGACAATAACATTTTAAAAGTGAGTTAAATTATCTGTTAAGTATCGTAACGCTCAAATTTCTCTGTTTAGAAACGTCTTGACAAACGATCAGTGTCCAAGCAGGTTCGACGGGTTAAGACGCAAATTATGGCACAGTCGTTAATAAATTCCTTCATAGAATTAACGTGTCACGGAGTCTGAGTTAACTGAGACAGCGAAGAGTCATATTAAGTTAATAATTTATATTGTTATAATTTATAAACTTTATCTACTGTGATCCCTCTGGATCTTTTGTTAATAGCATTATTAATTCTCCAACACTTTGTGACAATGATCCGGTTATTACATTGCATGGCATTTCCCACTGTCTGTGGGATACGATGGCTTTAATTCCTTATTCCCGATATTTGTGCCAATCGTGATGTAAACAAGTAGCTTTTCCGTTCAGCAGTGTAACAATAACGTGTTGAATAAAGATGGGAACACAGTCAACTCCCGAAACGTCACTGTACAATCCCCTTTATGTATTTATAGCATAATGCTGGCTTGTGACGAAACATCGCTTGTTATAAATGTATTTTTTCATGAAATATACCTACAGACAATCATAGAGCAGAAAATTAAGGAAGTAAGGGGGGGGGGGGGGGGAATAGAAGGATTTTAGTCAAATATAATTCAGAGAATGGACAATCGAATTTTGTAAAGTTTATAAAATTTCTTAGAAAATTGCTAATCGTAATATAAATTGTTAGAAGACATAAAATATAAGTTAGTATTCCAATAATATATACAAGTTTTAATTGGAATTTCTGTATATGGTGTATATTTACCTAAATTCAATGCATCGGTGAAGTAATATAACTGTTTTTTTTAAAAAAAATATGACGCTATGTAGAATATCGGATGCTGTTTTCGGTTCTTAACAATACTGCTGTTTGTACTAAAAATAACGATCTAAATCAATCACAGCTATACATAACTCATCTTCAGCAATCTGTGACAATTAATGAGGTAAGAGATTACATTTGTCCCTCAGCCAATATTAATTTGTAAACACGTAATTTCTAAGTAAGATCATAACAAAACAACAAATGTTACCGTTCTGTATATAATCATAAAATAAAGCAGAAACTTTAAGCTCGCCTCCACGTTAAAAATAATTGGCTATGTTAAGTAGAACGGTGTTGAGTCCAATACATTAATGAGACCACTACGTTAAGTTCTGTGCTGTCAGCTCTGATTCAGTATTGTTTAGCTATTTCTTACAAATGCTGCGTCATAATTGTGCTTTTCATAAAATACTCGCATGTAATATAATTCATGCATCACATTAAACTTTCACAGTGGAAAATTGGATAACAGAAACGACGCCTATCTAGGCCAAGAGCCCAACAGGAATTGGCAACAAAAGCTAACAAAAAAATTAATCTTCAATAACAGAATTAAAATAATCTACAGTCCTACTAAAACAGCTGACAGTTTTCACCAAATCAAGAAATTTCCTTTTACTGTAGAACCCGAAGTTCCAACGTCTTTATTTCAAAATCCCTCCACGTGATCACGTACCTAAGGAATTTAATCGAATTCTCATCTTCAAAACAGATTTACTTAAATCTGGTTTCAATATTAGCAATCTATCCATCTACTTCTATTTCTTTAATGGGGTTTCTTTGGATTGTTTACCACAACAAAATTTGTGTATATTTCTTGTTACTGTAAATCGTGCTTTAGTTATTATAACCATACCAGATGAACATTATAAATTATAAAAGTTCTCGTATACAATTTTCCACGTATCAGAAAGATAAAAAAAATTATCAAACATTTTGTAGGAAGACCTATAGAGACCTAGGTGTAGACGGACGCATAATATTAAAGCGGTTCTTGTAAAGGCGAGAACGGAAATTTATATTTTCCATGAAACAAAAATAACTAAAATGTTAAACTTGAAGCTTACACGACAAATCGATGTGGATGTTCGACCAGGGTTATATTAACGTTAATTATGGTGGTGACGTGCTACAAAGAGTAAATATGCCTTTTTAACCATCTTCTTCGACGTGGTATAAAGAAGATGTTCTTCGGACTACAAGGAGTCTGTGGATCGCAACCACTGGACCGGAGACAACAAAGTAACGGATGATGGAACACGCAATTATTTATGTTACAGAAAGAACTGACCCAGATGTACAGCAAGTTCCATTCAATAGTGACTTGGACAAAATCATTTGTCATACGTATAGAGATGAAAACATTTGTGTGGCAAAAGTCATCATGAACTAGCACGTTTGTCCACGTTTGAAACTCACAAAAGACTTACGTAGCCTCAAAACCTTAAAAAAATAATACAACGATCAACATCAATCTCAAAACTAAACAATAAATAAAAGTAGGCGGTAGAAACTCGGAGCGAGTCCTTAAAGGCGGTGAAGTAGACAGACACAAAGCGACCATCTGTTACTGAAAACAATTTACCTGTTGTTCTGTCCGTCATTCTAAGAAAAGAGCTGTAGACGGATGAGAAGGCAACTTGAAGATGCATCTCGCACACGTGTAGTCAGTTAAGGCTTTGATCGGGATGTTCTTTTGTTAAATCTTATGTGGTACCGCCTGATTCGACTTCTAATGGTTAAGTGAAGTGTTTTCTTCGCGGTACGGTCTGGATTCGTAAATATTATGAAGACGAGCTTCGGCTTCAAAGGGTTAACCAGCTGATTTTCGTAATGGTGAGGTGTAGTGTTTTCTTCGCGGTACGGTCTGGATTCGTAAATATTATGAAGACGAGCTTCGGCTTCAAAGGGTTAACCAGCTGATTTTCGTAATGGTGAGGTGTAGTGTTTTCTTCGCGGTACGGACTGAATTCATAATATTCAGACGATCTTCGGCTTCAAGGGGTTAAGGGGCAGAGCACACCAAAGAAACCGTGTCCCAACTCGTCGGAAAGAATTAGAGGAGTCCCCCGTCCAACTGCACACTCAGCCCAACAAAAAACCAAGCACTCGAAACTTTCTGTCCCAAACCGGAAATGACGTGCGCATACAGATGACGTCATAATTCCAATCATTCGCGATCTCCTGTGGCTTTCCTACAATAATTTACGTCAATTGTCTTTTCGGCAAGCACACAAATATGTCTGCCTAGTTTGAAGTAAAAATGCAAATTAATGTCGACGACTTTTACAAATTGCGGAACGAACTCTCACGAAAACAGATCTGTACGTAGTAATTTGGGGTGTCAGGCATATTCTCTCGTAGGCAAATCACTAGCATATAACACTATTCATTTTATTTTTTCGTAATTTGTTGTTTCCGTGTTCGAATCTGACTGAAAAACAAACAATTTTATTTGCAAAAAAACAATGAAAAAATACTTTTAGAAGCGTTCGTGTTTTGCAAAGTATGCCTAATACGTATACAAAATACAATTTAATATACTAGCCGTTTTTGAGGCCTGGCATCTGTAATCTGTAGCAAATTCAACCTATGATTAAGTTAATGTAAAATTAACTAACAGTGAAACTATTTCGTGCCAATATTGTGTCCAACCTGTGAGTCCATTTACATTCGGAATAAAATTTTCCGATCATTGTGGGACATAATGTTTGTATTTCTCTTTAAGTCTTCACCATCGCCTAAATGTTTAATTAAGACGACTTAATCAACAGATAAAACAATTGGTATCACTAAATTTTTAGGTTATATCATTACCCTTTAAAATTTAACTGGTAAAATACTTAGAAATATAGATGTAGAAAAATGCATAACGATGAACATCAAAATCTGTAACTTACAGGCGACTAAGGTGAATTCTCAGGTGTAAACTCAAATTGAAGCTCTATTTTCGGAATAAATCTCACGATTTTCCCAGTTTATACGCCTTTACATGAAGGCTATAAGTAGCCTATTTCACCTAATAACGACCTGAACTTATATTCGGGAGGTAACCAGGAGTTTTCCCACGGTTTTCCTCAGTCTCTCCGGGCAAATTCCTTTACAATCATTGCTCAAATATTTCACAATCATATCCTTTAAAGTATATTTACCCCTCTCATCCGTCAATTCGACGTTATATAACTTACACAGCTGAAACAGAATTATAAAACATAATACGAACCAATACTCGTATGATTACCGAGAAGACTCAACATGTCTATATCGTACGTGCAAAATAGCACAATCTCTACACCAAATTTCATCAAAATCCTTCCAGTGGTTCTCGAGTTGAATCGATTTGATAGACGGACAGACAGTAGTCTTTGGCCGTATCGGTAAAATATTAAATTCAAAACTAACTTTAAAACAGTCTTTCCTCCAAAATCCTTCTTGGTTTTCCAAATGGCCGCTTTCATTCGATCTCATAAACCGAAATGTTGTCTTTAAATTGATTCTAAACCAAGAATAAATGTTGAGTTCGATTAGCTGTCGTCTGCATGCTGACTTGGTCCGTGAGGTTGAAGAATTGCACTTAACTACAGGTCAGATAATCTTCAAAAGAAAAGTTTGAGTTATCGGGTACACGTTTCAAGTCCTAAGTTGCCTATTCACCTGACCTGTTTCATGTACGCAATTTACGTTCACTATAATCGATAATAAATTTCACGGAGCAGAAGTCAGCGGCCATTCCTCCGCGCAAATAGTTTCCTGATTGCTTGCTAGATGGCTCTGGCAGTCAAATCAGGATGGAGTAGGAATTGCACAGAGTCCGTGGGCTGGTCACTCACTACTCATAAATGCACGCTTCAAAGACTTACAAACCTCCCTAGAGGCGGCCAACACCCACACCGGGTCGTAGAGCCACGTAAGAACAAAAATTGTTAAAGCAGGTAGGATATATAATTACGATTGGGCTTTAAAGTGTTAATTAACTAAAACAGCACATGCCTAAACTGAGCACGCATATAGTCCAGACCTGTTATAGTCTTGTCCAATGATAACACTGAACTAAGTGCAGTATAAACTGAATTGCAGGTTATGTGGGACCCAAATAAAAACACAGTTCTGTATTATATTGTAATCTGCACATTTATCTCTATTTATGTATTTCTACTGCCACGATGGTCTAGCGGTTAGAACGCTGGCCTTGTAATCCTGGGGTCTCGGGTTCGAGGAAAACTCCGTGATGCCCGGACCACGGCCTTGCCCAACACAAGTTGTAAATGTGAGCACCTGGGACCCCAGTATTACGAGCCCAGCGATACTGTCATTATAACATAAAATGTAAAAAAATAGTGAAGAAATTAAATAAAGTCTACTGTTACAAATTACTAATCTAAAGTGACATTTTGTAAACTAAAGAGCACAGCACAAGATCAAAGGCGATTTGGGACGGACGTGCTGTGACACATTTTAAACCGGCATCTACTAAGATCACTGTCTTCTGGGTTGTCGCGCCATGTAGTATGGTTAAAATCTACCATACTACATGGCGCAACAACCCAGAAGACAGAAATCTTCAGGCTCACCTCAAATCATACTCAGCGTCTACTAATTTACTTGGAAGGATCGACATTAAACATAAATCCAATAATAAGTCGTGATACGTGGTCCGAGTCGAGTAGATTACCATCGAATCTACCGACTCAGAAATCAGCCATCGTCACAGGTTTTTATGGTTTTCTCAGTCCCTCCAGCCAAAAGCTGGAAGAGTACCTTAAATTAGGTCAATAACAAATTTACGATTCACTAATCATCTTTCTGTTCAATTCTATTCATTTGAGCATCATAAAATAAACAAACGCTAAACTTTTCAGTGCACACACTGTGCAGTAGACACTCATTTCACAAAACGGCAACTCCGGGAACAAACTGCGGCATTTTAATGCTGAGGAATCTGAAAAGGTGTTTCTAGTCTCTTACTTTCATTATGCTTAAAGAATTACGAGAGTGCAAATGCTCCAGCCCTCAATATATAAGACGTGGAACATGCCCCACTAGAAATCTACAAATGTCTTGCAGAAAAATTCATCATATCTGAGGAACAGAAGACACTTTTGCTACTTCCTCAGAATTTAATAAATACAGTTACATTAATTTCAAAGAAGCACAATTAATAAAAATGGCTTACCGCATTAAAGGTTCCAAATTCTGCTTTTGTACATCAGCATTTAATTTCTTGGAATGTACAGCTTCTCCAATCTCACGCATCGTCGACTCTTTCAGAACCTTAGTATGTGACTGCAGAAGATCCAGCTTCTTTGATAACTCCACACCTGTAACATTTTATGAGTGTTTTAATTATCTGTACAGCATCTACTGACAGAGTACTCAAATGTCAAATGATCCGCAACTTATCTCTATATATGTAACAAAATGATTTACCACCAAACCTAACCTAACTCTCAGTCTAAACCCATACATTTGCAGATAATACTAATAATAATATTTCTTATCAAGAAATCTGCATGAATTATTTTTTTTGCTAGCTTCAACAAATGGATTAAGGCCAATAAACTCATATTAAATGCTGACAAAATACTTTCATAAAATTATATTAAGTTAGGTATAGAGTATGAGAATAAAACAACTAAAGAAGAAGATACAAGTAAATTTCTTGGCCTACAAACCAACAAGAATTTAATTTGAAAACACACGATCAATATATTATCCCCAAAACAAGCACAAGCTCTGCTATGAACTGTCACATCACTAATGAAAATAAAAACTTCTAAAACTTTGTTTACTACCTTTCAATCATGTCATATGGGATTATTTTCTGGATAAACTCAAAAGACAGCAAAAATGTATTTCACATTCAAAACAAACTCATTAGAATAAATGGCAGGCACTAAAGTGAGAGCTTCATACACGAAATTGTTTAAGAAATTTAATAATCTTCCACAAGCCAGCGAATTCTTGCTCTCATTATTATCATATGTAGTGGACGACAGTAAAATTTCAAACAAATTCAGATATCCACAATATAAATACAGATATAACTTTCATGTACCAAAAACTAACCTCAACAAACAAACAAAAAGTTCATTATAATGGAATAAAGCTATTCAGTAATCATCCCCCCACCATAAAACGACTAAACAACTTTATAAAGTTCAAATCCAGCACTGAAACTTACATCACTCCATATAAAATTTACCTCAGCTATAACTTCTCAGGAAATATACATAAATGTATGCTTTCGTGTGTAATTATTTTTGTAGTACTACTGCAGTTAACTGTCGTAACTATGTAATTTATATTTGTATCAGAAGCAAATACTGTGCTAAGACATTCTACATCCTTGACTAGGGCCAGTAAAAGGTCTATGGAATGTAAAATCCTATTCTATTATATTCTAAGCCACCCATTCAAACTAATTTTATCACGCTTTAGTGTAATCTGATCTCATCAACGCCAAACAGTTTAGGTAATGATAGTGCAACGTTAAATAACCTAAGATCCAGACTCTTCTTAGACAACCTTGGCAGCACGTACGTAGCGAAGACAACGTAAATAAACATAATGTCATATAATTCAAGAAGCCGCAGGAAGATGTCGTGTTGAGAACGGTGTCCGCCTTGTGCTGCCATCTAGTGGCAAAAGGGCGCACTAAAGTTTCTAATCGGAAAAGACATCGAAGTTTATGTAACACATTACACCCAAAAAGAATTCATCATTTTCCATCGTATAACTTTTAAACTCTTCACACTCTCGTAGTAATTCATTAAGGAACAGATATTTGGAAGTGACAAGAATTTTAAATTGCTTTAATCGTCTTCGTCACTGTGTAATACTATTGTGTCAGAAACGAAAGAACACTTCTTTTTGTAGGCTTATAACTAACTAGCTGGCTTAGGGAACGTGGAGGTTCATCACCGAAGTAACCAAAGCCCTCCACAGATCCCGCTTGATATTATCCTCCCATCTACGTCTAGGTCTTCCTAGTGGGTTGTAGGCCTATTCGTGTAGTATTAATTTAGTTTCAAATGGCAAACTGTAGAGCTCCAGAGTCTTTCTTAAATCCTCTCTCCACACTTTCACAACCTTCTTCTAGAATATTCATTTTAATACAATCCTTCCATATATTCCCCCCCCCCTCCCCCCAAAGTTTCCGAGTCAACGTTCAATTCTGTTTCGTGTATTTATCGTGGCTGAATTGTCCTAACAATAATAGGTTATTATTATTTATTTAGTGTTCTGTCTGACGACAGGTCCATATGAACAGGATCCTTCCATCCTTTTCTCGGACTGGGACCTGTTCATATACGTTCTTGGCAGATGATCCAGAAGTGGTTTGCCATTGCCTTCTTCTGTGTGTGAATGCCACGGAGAAGCATACGTGTAAGCATACCATTTACCCGGAAATTAAGAAATGGAATCCCAGCTCAGGATTTGAGTATTGTGTACTGAAAAGTTAAAACGGGAGATAAATTAAAGATAAGCTTCGTATGCCTGTTTGTAGATGAAAAGATAATTCGGCTAATCTCTGTCTAATATTTCATTTTTGAAAATTAAAATGTCGGTTCTAAATATTCGTGATACAGTTTTTTGTTTTTGTCAGTCCTGCGTCCGTAACAGACTGTATTTCACATAGGCACAAAGAGTGATGATCCAACCATGGTCCCAAGGGATTCTGGTCAATGCTGGTGAGGGTATGTATATTGGGGGGGGGGGGGGGGAGAGAGAAGAGAAAGGGGGGAAAATTGGAAAGCAATTCAATTAGGCGACTCTGTCGTGTCCCAATACAGTTATAAACTTACTCCCTGGATATAACCTCCACATAATGTATTTTTGTGTAAAACATGTGGAGACACGGCTTTTATCTGAACAATACACGGTAATGTGAATAACCTCTCTCTCTCGTATCCCCTATTTTGTCATCCCTGGGCTCCTCTTTCTACCACCAAACCTCCTATCGATGTCAATTTTATTCCACAGCCATCTTGTTAGTGTATTTAACTGGGAGACAGCGACATGTCGGAAAAAGGACGAACAGTGATCAGAGAGCTTTAACAAGGCACCTACGTGTCCCAGACAGTATTCTAAGCGTCTTATTTAACTCATGTGCATTAATATGACGATTTATGAACTGATTTTCTCCATATCAAAGAGACTTAACACAATACTTTTATTTTCCGTCGTTTACACAAGCTTATTGTTAAAATCATATAAAATTTCACATAAAATTGTTACATTTTAAAATTGACGACATGTTTCGATATACAATCTTATCATCGTCAGGTCTATCAAAATTAAAATTAAAATCTGGTGTATCTGTTGCTCTGCTTATATTGCTTTTGTTTTTACTCGTTTTTATTACATCTCCAGGCTTCTTCGATTTTATTTTTGGAGACGCGCCTGGGTGCCTATATCGGGTTGTGTATGAGGTGCGTGTCCGTTGTTATTGAATGGCAGACAGTAACTGAGTTGTGAATATCGTGTATGGCTATATATATTGGGTGAAAGTTGTTTAGGGGGTTGGGTCAATGGACTGTATAAGCAATATAAGCAGAGCAACAGATACACCAGATTTTAATTTTAATTTTGATAGACCTGACGATGATAAGATTGTATATCGAAACATGTCGTCAATTTTAAAATGTAACAATTTTATGTGAAATTTTATATGATTTTAACAATAAGCTTGTGTAAACGACGGAAAATAAAAGTATTGTATTGAAACACAAGCATGATGCAATTAAGATATAAGTTGAGACTTAACACGTTTCCTCCTAACCATACACTGGTAAAAATAAAAAAATCCAACCATAAATATTATTGTACTAACCGTGTAGCATTTCAGTGGTTCTGATAAACCTTATGCATCTTTCCTGAACCAGCTGTGGTGTTAGAAATACATTATTTCACTTCATAAAGACCAAGCATCAGTCCTGTGACTCAGCACCGCTGGCTTAGGAACAGACAGCAAATGTACTACAATTTTAAAGTTTAAAGTTTAATTTTTAAGGTATTATGTCTTGAATAGTATGTCACATGACTAGCAAAATAGCTTGTCTGTGAATCAATCAACCAATCAGCGAACTAAATGATGTTCAGCCGATTATTTCATCAAAGATCATGGCCGAGTGGTTAGCACTCTGCTTCGTAATCGGGAGTTCCCGGTCTCTGTTTTTGATTCGGAGACTGGTTTTCCTAACTGAGGATTTTGTCCCTCCAGAGCAAATTTCGCGATAAAACGTTTAAAATAGACTATGACCGCTTCCTTCCACATCCTTTCTGCGTCATTATTCAATAATCATTTCATCATTTGACGTCATATATTCTAAGCTGCTGAAAGGTTTTTAAAATAAAACACATTGTGAGCCCCAAAATTTCTGCTAATCTTGTGACATTAAAATTAATCCGAAGAGTAGAATCCTAGTATTATAGATAGGATTCAGAATTACGTTTTACGGAGAACTGCTGAGATTGTACATCACACAATAAACACAGAGTTGAATGTTTCAATACTTTCACAACAAAAAATACATTAGGAAACCGTTTTTATACAAATTAGTAAGTACCAAATAATAATGTGTGGTAGCTATTATTACCAGGTGTACAGATTAATACAGAAATGTACACTGAGCACTGTGTTTTTGGTTCATATACCTTCTCAAAATGAATGTTCTTGATTTAGTGATACGAAGTAAAAAGTCTGCTTTAAGTTTTATGAAGACATTCAAGTGCGATGTTTAGAACGGTAATGTTTCTGAATCCACGCTGAACAATATCTGATTCCTTCAGTACGTACAATGAAGTCCCTTTCTTAACTGTGAGACTCGTTACGTAGGGGCTTTGGAATATTACAGGTGAGCAAAAACTAGTTATTCGATCAAAATAATTTTTGTCTAAGAAAAGTAGGATTTATTTTACGTATATTTCCTTATTCTGCATTCTGAAACTCGTAAAGACGCAACGAATTCAAACAGAATATTGTCGAGGAAATCTCTTGGTAAACGCCACTTGGAAGACACAGAAGGAGATGAGAGTATATATCTTAGGAAAGCAGGTAGATTGTAAAGCTGGGGCAGGGCGCATGAAAATTATCTTAAGATCGCTTCCAGTTGTAAGACTTGGACCTTGGGGTCGAAGTTTGTGTTGGAGTTGTGACTGAAGCAAAGTCAGTTCCTCCGCAGTGAGCGCTGCTGTAGCGAATGGTTATGATGAAGGCTTCTGCATGTTTACGCAAATGTCTCCCTGATGTATAATGCCATTTAAATGGGCTCTTCGCAACGCTTAGGAGAGGTAAGCACTCAGATAAGATTAGCTCTTAGAGCAAATGAACAAAGGAAAAACATCTCGTGAAAAAAGAAGATAAAAAAAGTTAATGGTAATTATATAATCTACTCATCTACTTCTGAGTGTAATTTCCACAAGTACAGATTCTGACTACGTTAAATTTGCAAATATCATCAACAAAGTATCGCATTGAATAAAAATTTCCTTGGATATTATCCATCGTCTAGTAAATATAAAACGTAAAAACGACGTTTCGGAGATGGGACTCTATCTCCGTCTTCCGGAGATAGGGATTAGCTCTATCTAGTGGGCCCAACTGTGTAGGAACCTGAAGACGGAGATAGAGTCCCATCTCCAAAACGTCGTTTTTACGTTTTATATTTACTAGACGATGGATAATATCCAAGAAAATTTTTATTCAATTGACTCTTCACCATCGTCAAGAAGTTTTAGATTTGATAAAGTATCGCATCGTCTCCATGTTTATAATGTTAACGCGTAACAAATATTTTTGTACAGAATATTTGTAGGTGTGTTTGTTAATTATCTACGCTCTGATGGCGGAGGCAATAAACACCTCTGAAACGTCGGTAACGTCTAGCAGACTAAACTCCACAGTATCTATCAGCCGTGATTCTGAAGTATCTTCATTATTTTAATTCATTTCTTGTGAAACTATGAAAGTGTTGAGGCATTTGGTCGAACTCATTCGACAGCTGATAAGCCCCTTGCGAAACCTCTACCTAAACAGCACAACAGTACACACAAAGACACAGAGTGGGATTCAAACCAACGATCACATTATTACAGCGGCCAAAATCCGTCGTGCTACTGTGATCATCTGTTTTCTATTCTGTTCAAAGTAATTGTGCTCGAATGCTCTGTAAAGGAGTACCATTCTCTTCTAGCAGAACCTGCATTTGCGAACTGAAGTTGTTTCGGAGGCCACCTATTAATTCAAGACAGTCGATCTGGCGAGAGTACGGCTTTCATATTAGAAGGCGGTATTCAAAAACTACAGGAGCACTTAGTGTATTATATTACCGCGTAGTATCATTAAGTTCCCCGTCACCAGGTGCTGCCGCCTACCGGCTGGGCCGAGAATTATTGAAGTCGCTATGATTACACGCCTTGGGGACTCGTCTATAATATTGTAGTTATATAGCAATGCGCTTGTCTTTTTTGGATTTTTTGTAATAGCAATTGATTGAGGGTCTCGGAAGATGTGTCGTGGCCTGTGAAACTTTTGACTGAAGCCACGCATTTGTTCGTTTTTATGTATTGTGCCCCTATTTCTGACTATGGAGTAGATTCCTTCTTGTAGAAGCTGGCAGTAGCTCAGTTTGTCAGTAAATCCCTCGGCTTTTATGTAATCTCGGTTATTATTAGGTTACAATAACCCGCTAGCAGAAAACTTCTGATATACTAACATTTTCACATACTTTTACTTACTCAGAAAATGCTATTTTATAAATGGTTTTATTACGAAGTTATTATTAGACTTAATTGTTTATTTATTTAAGGTATGGATTCGATTCAACTGGCTCTGTATAGCATAAACTGGCGAGTTCTTGTGAACAGGGTAACGAACATTCTGGTACCCTGAAAGGAGGAAACATATTGATTGGCTTTACAACTGAAAATTTCCTATTAAAAGACTCTGATGCATGAATTTTGTATTTCATTTTCTTAAATAACCACAATGCCTAATTTGATATGGATTACTTCAATTTAGAGTTACGTAATACATAAAACATTAACTCTACAAAACATAGACTATAAATATTTTAATATTTTTCCGTCAAATCACAATTTTAATAAGATAATAAAATATAAAATATTTAAAATATCATTTCACGTTCCGCATCGAATGATCGATTTACAAATTTGGAACGTCTCTTACGACATGTTTCGGTTATATTTAACCGTCCTCAGGTATAAATTAGATTGGTAAATTTAAAACTCGAATTACAATAATATTTTAAATATTTTATGTTTTATTATCTTATTAAAATTGTGATTTGACGGAAAATATTAAAATATTAACCTAATTCACAATATGACGCAAATATACTACCTTATAGACTATAAAATATAAAAATCTAGTAAACTTCCCGTCAATAATACATATTATCCCTGAACAGCAAACAATCATCAGTCAAGCAAAAAACCAACCAATCTACGATTATAAACGTATAGACCCCAACACAATACTTTTTAAACTAAAGGCTAAAGAGGAAACTTGTTGCAAACTTAGCCTAATAAAAATACGCTAATTTTAAAAAGTAACAGTTAAAAGTAGGGTAGTATATTTGCGTCATATTGTAAATTAGGTTAATATTTTAATATTTTCCGTCAAATCACAATTTTAATAAGATATAAAATATTTAAAAATTTTGTAAATCGATCATTCGATGCGGAAAGTGAAATGATATTTTAAATATTTTATATTTTATTATCTTATTAAAAATTGTGATTTGACGGAAAATATTAAAATATTAGTTAAAAGTAGGCCTAATAAAAATCAAATTCTATTTTAAGTCAGTAACATGTTACGTTGGCAATACATAAAAAATAATTTCTGATATTTTAGAATAGATTTGTTTTATCCAAAATCACCCCTACTGGTTAAGAATCAGAGTAATGACGCACGTTATACGCTGTGACAGTCTTTTAACGGAACATTTAACTCAGCTTTCCAATTTTTTTTCCGGATTATCCAATTACAAAGGCCGTGTGGTTGATACTTCAGTCCCATTCACTATTAAATAATCGCCTTTCGCACCCAGGTTAGAATCTGACCGCTGTCTCTAGTTCACTTATAATTATTAGATCTTAGACGTTCTTTACCAGATGGGAATCAAGTGAACGAGCAATAGGGAGTCCAAATGTACGCCTACATCTTTCATGTACTGAATTAAAATCGATTAAATTTGTTAATAACATTTGTAGCAAATGTTGTAAAGCAAGTTTAATTTTGATTCCTATCTGTTCAACATGCCATACCCATAGTGAGACTACAGCCTATAGGAAGCTAAAATGTAACAGAGCCAATTTTATTTTAGACAGGCTATCAAAGACTTTCTATCGAGCAATTATTGATGTGGTGAATACTTTACGAAACTTTAAGAAAATAAAATTTCTGACTTAGTAGAGTGTGATGTCTGCAGTGTGATTAGTTTCGTAACAATAACAAATTAATTTATTCGAAACAAACAAATATAAGACCAAATATCGCATAAACGACATTTGTTAAGTCAGTATAACGTTGCGTCATCTGAGGTTGGCAACGCTAAGTTTTCACAAACAAAAAGTCATATCACTGTTCTCAATCAAGATCGAGCGATCAATCTAAGCCAGTGGTATTCAACCTTTTTTGTTCGCGTACCCCCAGATATAATTTATCTTCAACTTTGTACCCCAAAAGTTGTTGGTGTATAATTCAAGTTATACGTAGTATATAATCTACATTTAAATTAAATTAAATAAATTACATTACTGATTATCCAGTGTTTATCATAAAATAATATTTTTTTTTTTAAATTTCACGTACCCCCTAAGATGTCTTCGCGTACCCCCAGATATATTTTCTCTTCAACTTTGTACCCCCAAAGTTGTTGGTGTATAATTCAAGTTATACATAGTATATAATCCACATCTAAAATAAATTAAATAAATTACATTACTCATTATTCAGTGTTTATCATAAAATAATATATTTTTTAAAAAATTTCACGTACCCCCTAAGATGTCTTCGCGTACCCCCAGATATAATTTCTCTTCAACTTTGTACCCCCAAAGTTGTTGGTGTATAATTCAAGTTATACGTAGTATATAATCTACATCTAAAATAAATTAAATAAATTACATTACTCATTATTCAGTGTTTATCATAAAATAATATATATTTTTTTTAAATTTAACGTACCCCCTAGGATGTCTTCGCTTACCCCAGGTTGAAAACCACTGATCTAAGCTACTTGATAATGTAATTTAACAAAGAATGGGAGAGTTTGACTCAGTTTCTCTTAGACAAATAATGTTATAATGCCTTAAAATATACCACAACTGCTTCCTTCCACATCAGTTTCATTTCATCACGAACAGTCATCCTATCATTCGATGCCATGCAACCCCCCCTCCCCTCTCCCCGATGAAAAGAAACCGTTAGCAGCCCAGATACACAAAGATGTAGTCTCACCTCACTGTAGCATATAAAAGTCTATAAAATTTAAAGATTCCGTTAAATAATAGAAGAATCTATCATTATTTTACCTTAAAATAGGTCACGATAATCCCCTGCAATATTCTGTACATGAAAGTCAATTAGTCAATTAGTCCTACTCCAAATGACCTATGCTATTAATACTTCATCTTAATCCAGTCTATGGTAAGAGCGGAAAATATCTGCCTGTGAACTTCCGAGTGGGTCTACAGGTCCTCTGCTCTTGAAATAAAATATCTGACGCAACAAAATGAGTGGGTGGAGAATAAAAACAGAGAGAAGAAAATGTTTTTTAGCCACCAGAAGTCGCCAATTATTTTTATGTGGAGGAACGTGTTCATATTGTCGCACGAAGTCATGTGCATCTCCTCTGAACGTTCATTGTGATCCAAAAGTAGTTGCATTGTAAGCTACAGGGTGTTTCTGAATTACTTTATTACTGTGTTTCGAGAATATGTCAAATCTGTAGTAAAAAAAAACTCACGCGTACCTCATCTCAGGTATCTGTATGATTCGAAATGAAACAAAAACTTTCATAATACTATGCCGTGAATTTTTCAAGACTGTGGCAATAAATTATGAGCATATCCGTTGAAAGATTCGTATGAAACTAAACTAATTATGTCAAAGAATTATTATTTCGTGGTAGTATATGTCTGACTGTCACAAAAAGTTATGAGTATCTACACTGAGGGATTTATGTGCTCAGAGAAGCACTTATACAGGGTGTTTTTAAATAAAAACTTTCTCGTAGGGTAGATACGTAACATGACTGAGTTGAGGAGTCTTGTATCCCATCTGAAAAAGTATTCTTTCGAAGCAACTTCAGCCTTATTTCTTAAACCACCGCCACGAAGATATGTGGTGACATGTGGACTACAGCAGACCCTTCTTAAAGTTGGTGCATATCAGTGACGGATTCTAGGATCGGTGTTCTATATGCAACGGTACTCACACAATTCTATACAAGCAACTCTTCGGAGTATACTTACATTCTAAAGTTGAGAACCCCCGTTGAAACAACGACCCGAAGATATTCAGGTTAATTACCCCGCTGGAACAACGACGCTGGTCATTCACGTTGAGTAGCCGAAGAAACACTGTTCCCTAGTCATACGTGTTGATCAATCACTCCCATAGGAGAAATGACCTCCGTTCATGCAGGTTGAATGCCCTCGTAGCAACACTGGACTTCTGATCATGCAAGTTGAGTATCCCCATTGAAAAAAACTGCCCCGTTCATGAAGTTTAAATAGATCCGGAAAAATACGTGAGAGACTGTCCAGATTTCTGATCGTAATAAAATAAATATTCTTATATTCGCCTTTATTTATTCCCAAGTAAAGCGAAACACAGATAAACAAACAAATACAAAAGGATGAAATAAAAATTATCCTTTTCTCGAACGCAAGTAAGAATCTGGTGTGCTTCCTTTCTCTGTTGACATACCGCAACCAAGACGAATGATTTTCGTGGCGAGAAACGAACCAGCGACCCCATAGATCTATTTATTATTCAGACGTTGACATCAGCAGTCTCATGTTCTATACCCACTGGCCTTTGTCGGCATATAGACAGTGCATTTCATTATTAACATCACGTAGAATACAGTCAACAAGAGAATACTACAGATTATTCAGGTTTAACCCATATGGTAAATTCCAGCCATAACTTACAGGCTTTCTGATGCAGAGTTAAATTGTTATAGAAATTACACCATCACTAACCCTCTTATTTGGCGGAGGCAAAGTATAACGAGGTGCTACAACCACCACACTAATATTGTGTTCTTAATGTTAAGTTTAAGTAATACCGAGTTATAGTGAGTGTTTAATGATAGTTTTAGGTTAAATTGTTGTCGAGGAATCCAATGAAACGAAATAGTTTCTTATAAAAATCTACGATATTACATGCAAATAGCCACGGTGGTCTAGCGGTTCGAACGCTGGCCTTGTAATCCTGGGGTCTCGGGTTCGATTCCCGGCGGTGCCCGAATTTATAACTCGTGTTGGGCAAGGCCGTGGTCTAGGCAACACGGAGTTTTCCTCCGTGGCATCCCAACAATTACTCCATTCACACACAGAAGAAGGCAATGGCAAACCACTTCTGGATTATCTGCCAAGAACGTATATGAACAGGTCCCAGTCCGAGAAAAGGATGGAAGGATCCTGTTCATATGGACCTGTCGTCAGACAGAACACTAAATAATAATAAGATGAGGTGGTCTAGCGGTTAGAACGCTGGCCTTGTAATCCTGGGGTCTCGGGTTCGATTCCCGCGGTGCCCGAATTTATTACTTGTGTTGGGCAAGGCCGTGGTCTAGGCAACACGGAGTTTTCCTCCGGGGGCTTCCCCGGTTTCTCCGTGGCATACCAACAATTACTCCATTCACACACAGAAGAAGGCAATGGCAAACCACTTCTGGATCATCTGCTAAGAACGTATATGAACAGGTCCCAGTCCGAGAAAAGGATGGAAGGATCCTGTTCATATGGACCTGTCGTCAGACAGAACACTAAATAATAATAAGATGAGGTGGTCTAGCGGTTAGAACGCTGGCCTTGTAATCCTGGGGTCTCGGGTTCGATTCCCGGCGGTGCCCGAATTTATAACTTGTGTTGGGCAAGGCCGTGGTCTAGGCAACACGGAGTTTTCCTCCGTTGCATCCCAACAATTCACACACAGAAGAAGGCAATGGCAAACCACTTCTGGATCATCTGCCAAGAATGTATATGAACAGGTCCCAGTCCGAGAAAAGGATGGAAGGATCCTGTTCATATGGACCTGTCCTCAGACAGAACACTAAATAAATAAATAAATAATATAAATTACATGCAAATATTTGTAAAGATGGATTTTTATTAATATATTCTTTCAGTGTTCCTGAAGAAACAAATATTGGCGACTTCTACACTAACTCGTGCTCTTTTTTATTTAATTATGGACGATCTCCGTTTAATTCTGTTTGATCCGCGTTGTGTATTCAATTTGCCTGAGTGTTCTCCACTGAACACAAAGAGAACAAGTGGTCTTCATGATGAAGGGGACAAACAATGGTTTGTTATCACGAACTGCAATTACTGACTGATTACTTGATTAAATTGATCGCTTCACTTTGCCTCTTGATGAAGTGAGCCTGGTACATGCTCGGGACAAATTCAAATCTATACCAGGGGTAGTTAAACCTTGTTTCGTGGCGACAACAAAGTTAAATGACATTATTCATCGTAGAAATTTTAATTAAGAACTAGGTCTATCCATTAGGCCCAAAGGAGTAGAGTAGTATCTGAGAACGGGGATAGATTGTAGTCTCCGAAACGTCGGGTTTTAATTAAAAATTTGGTGAATAGGTAATGATCATGAAGTTTCTTACTGTAATAATACACCATCGTCAGAAAGATTTAGATTAAACTTGTTATTAGTTTTGGGGTTCAAAAGACCTATGGTTAGCACACTTTAAACCAAAATACAGCAGATTCCGGTTAATTGGGCCATCGTTTATTTGGGACAGATCTTAAAGAACAGAGCTTTTAAACTATTTACGCGGAACTTCGCATAATTGGGCCAAAGTGTTCCAGTCCCGATGTGTCCCAATTAACCGGAATCCATTGTATATGACTTTAGCTTTGTATTTCGTCCTTGTGTTCTTGTTAGCAAAATGTGTAATTAAATCCGTATAGCAAATAAATCAGAGAAACTGCTAGTAGCTAAACTTTTAAATTGATCGTCTTTTATGGAGATTCTTTACCGTGTTTACAACAGCCAACCTCTGGGCCCTAATCTGACTCAAATGGATCCAATTCTGCAACCCTTATAAACCGATTCATTTCAGAGCCATTTTAATATTATATTCCCGTATGCTTTCATCTACAAAGTGGTTTCTCCCTTTATATTTAGTGGCTGAAATGACAGGTCTAGGCCGATGTATTTCTTGTTTCCCCATTCGTGCTAGGCTGACACGCCCCGTTCATCTCATTCTCCTTGATTTCACCGCCCTAAAAGGCCTTTTGATGAAGAGCGAAAGTTATGGAACATCTCATTATGCAAAATTTTCCGTCCTCCTGTTAATTCATCTCCATCTGTTAAAAGTATTCTCCACAGCAGTTTCTTCTCAAATAACCTTAATCAATTTTCCTCCCGTTCTTGGGGCCTGAGATGAAGTTTCACACTCACACAAAGGAGTTTTTAAAATTATAGTGTTGTATTTTTTAATCTTTAGGTTGTTAAACAACAGTTGGGAAAAATGGAGTTTCTGAAGTGTCTGAAGTATGAAAATTCTACTTCTACGAGTCTCAGATATAACAATCGTGAGCACCTTAAAAATATATGCGTAACACATAATATAAATGCAATTATGATAATAAATTTGTATTTGTATTTGTATTTTAGTTTGTTAAATATTTAAAGAAATACAAAAAAAACACATTTCTTACTTTGTACAGTTAGGTATCTGCAATATGATTGGATCTGTCTTATTTTATTATTTTAAATAAACTAATATCAAGGATAATGACGTATTTATACAAAAACATAATTAGTGCACCTGGAAATATTTGGTTCAAAATTGGAGTAGCCACGATTTTCCACTTTTGTCTCCAAAAATCCAGATTCTAGGACTTACTTACACCATGGAGCCGAATCCTACCTGAGAAGCCAACAGTCGCTCAGCTGCTCAAAAAATTCCCATTTTATGGAACCCTAAGGTTCATTACCGTGTTCACAAGAACCCGCCACTGGTCTCTTCCCTAAGCCAGATGAATCCACTCCATAACACCCTATTATATTTATCTAAGGTCCATTTTAATATTAGCCTCCCATCTACATATACGTCTTCGTACTGGTCTCTTTCCTTATGGTTTGCCCACGAAAACTCTGTACGCATTTCTCTTCTCTCGCATGCGGGCTACATTCCCTACCCATCTCATTCTCGTTGGCTTCATCACCATAATTTTATTTGGCGAGGAGTAGCTATACCTTATGAAACTCCGGTGGACACCAATGTGAAACCTAAGGTAACATTAGATATGAACATAACGTTCAGAACCAAACATTTGTCATTCAATTTCTGAATGAAATAATAGAAATCCATGCTCAGTGATTCACATCTGATAACGACTTTGTTATTCTTGAGACAATACGGTCTTCAGGCATGGAATTTAGCTGCGAAGCTTTTGAATAAAAGTCGGGGATACTAACAAGGGATGATCCTCCAAATTAGTTTAGTTCGAATATATATTTATTATCTCAGTCTATACACAAACGTATTTAAAATGTTGTTGTTAAAATTTATATACCACTATAATATCTGTAGTATAAAATATTACAATAAGTTATAATATGTTATATTATGGCGCTTTTATCGTAGTATGATGTTACATTTATTATGGCGCTTATTATTAATTTCACGACATGTTTCGATGTTTTATGACATCATCTTCAGGTTTATATCGTCGTTTTTATCTTTTTAAAACTATTATATATTTCAATGCAATGCATTTATTGATTTATAGGTATATTTGTAGATTTTTCTGTCTTCAATAATGCTCTTCATGTCTGTAGTTAGACGTTCATTTTCTGTGAAATTAACGTCCAATTTTACAATTATGAAATGAGTATGGAAATTGACATAGAAAATAAACACAAAGAAATAACACATGTAAAATATAAGAAAACATACCGATTTTGTGTTAGTTGTCTTAAGGGAGGAGGCCTTGTATGTGATCTCTTTGTACAAGTGTGCGATTTGCGTGACTGAAGTTAATCCGCAAGGAAAAGTGTTGGGGGGGGGGGATCAGCTCTACTACGATTTCCTCTGTGAATGTTTATTGCGTATCATGACAGTAATTGCTACATCATTTTAATCTTTGTTATTCTGCTCTTCAATTTATCCAAAGGTCTGGGAAAATTGTTGACAATCATGCTACTGTAATTTGTCGTATTATGCCCATCTCGTGCAACACGGATGTGCGTTAAACAGATGGCTGCTAATATAAGTAGACTTACTGCAGAACTCGTTGATACGGTTAAATGATCAGTAAGTATATTACCTGCACGCTTTCACTATTTCATGCAGGAGCTATAAAGTTCATAATTTGATAGTCGTACATACGGATTTTCCATGTATTTACAAAATTCAGTAATCTTAAAATAGACTTATTTGGTCGATGTTGATATCACTATTATTATTATTATTATTTAGTGTTCTGTCTGACGACAGGTCCATATGAACAGGATCCTTCCATCCTTTTCTCGGACTGGGACCTGTTCATATACGTTCTTGGCAGATGATCCAGAAGTGGTTTGCCATTGCCTTCTTCTGTGTGTGAATGGAGTAATTGTTGGGATGCCACGGAGAAACCGGGGAAGAAGCCCCCGGAGGAAAAGTCCGTGTTGCCTAGACCACGGCCTTGCCCAACACAAGTTATAAATTCGGGCACCGCCGGGAATCGAACCCGAGACCCCAGGATTACATTAAGGAAAATGAAAACAGGGCTATTAATTCGGGGAATGCATGCTACCTTTGTGTTCGAGATATTTTCTATTCCGGACTTATTTATAAATACATAAGAATTAAATTATACAAAATTATAATTTTCTTTGATGCTTTATACATGAGTGTGAAATCTGGTTCGTCATAATTTTCAGGTCTTCTCTTCATCAAGTATTATAAGAGTGATCATATAAAGGTGGTTAAAATAGATTATCAGGTATTGAATATGGATTGTCCTCAGTGTAGTTATGACGAGGTTGAATTAAATCTGAAAAAATTATTGATTAGGAAATAAAATCAAGCTCTTTTTAACTTCAGTGTCCCCCATTTGGAAACATTATACAGGCTTTATCTACAATCTTAGTACACTATATGACTTGTCTTCAACTTAAAATTTTATGATATATTCTCCCACGCCCATAATTATCAGCATATTGATAATTAATGTTGTTTTGATATTTTTTTAAACCTGCTTTATATGAACCTTTTAGAAAATTGAAACAAGCAGGCTGAAAGGGGTGTGTCTTTTTTACCTTAAAACACAATGGACATGTGATTGAGAAGTAAAATATTCTCCGTACTTTCCAAAACTTAATAAAGGCATTATACTGTTTCTTACACCATATATTTTTTATTCCGTGTTTCAAAGTAACGTCTTGGTTCTCTATACGTCACACAGCCTCGCTTCTCACACCCACTGCTCTCCAAAGCCCGTGTATAAACTGATATCCAAGGCAATATTGACTCACAAAGTTAATCTGTCCCAGCTGCTGAAGCACCGATCCAATGTGCACAGTAGGCCTGCCCATAAGTTAGTCCCTTGAAATCATATTTTTATTCTGTCGATAAAAACATGCTCACTCCGTCTGTCGGTCTGCCTGCCTTCTCTCGAATCTCAATTTAATAGAAATTTGTTCATCAATTCACGAGGGAGAAACTAATGATAGGAAACTTGTCCAATATCCCTGCCCTTAATTTAACATCCGTGGCCAAGTATTTTTATAACTTGAGCGGTTATTGGATGATCGTGTTCTATATACTGTACGTGGGTTGGGGGAACAGAAGGGGAAGCAATCCCTCATAATGTGATTTACTATGGAAACATCAACCCTCCATGTTCCCCTTAAGTTATACCCCCACCAAAAACCCATAATTGATCATCTACAATGTACTTTAGAAAGGAAAGATGTTTCCGTATGCTTCCCAAACAAGATTTTTTTTTATGATCGAAGCAGTGCAGTATTCTACAAGACTTACAAATACAGTTCCATGTTTGATAAAAGTAGAAGATATTATCTTATTATATCCACAATATAAATGACTTAGGTAAAAAACTTCTAGAATAACATTATTTTGAAAGTTGAGATTTGTTGACAAGTTTTTCACGACTAAGACTAAAAACGAAGATTTATAGCCGACATATTTTTAACCGCGGATTTGGAACAAACTTTATTTCTTACAGAATTTTCTGTCTTGGTATGTTTCGTGTCCTGATTCATTTCGGAGGGTTAACATCTTTACTTCTAAATAGCCGTAGATCACGGTCAACAAGATTATAACAGAAAAATAACGACTCAGATTCACTGGGAAAGAGAGCAAAAACATATTTATTGTAAAATTTACTAAGACTCTTCTTTAAAATAAATTATTTTGTTTGTAGGTCCACATTTCCACGGATCTTATAAATCTACTGTCACTGTTTAAAATATTTCAAAATGCAAATCGATGGTCAGAATTGTTGAGAGACGGTATGCCATTTTATTAATATTTATGTGAATAAAATAAGAGAAGTAATTAAGTTTTATGGCGGCTTGTCCTGTTCGTGGATTAAATGATACTCCAAAACATAAAAACCACTTTTCTTACAAAACAGCAAAAGGACTTTCAGATGAGTAAACACTTGCCTAGGAATACTTTTTGATTACATTCCTGAGGAATAATAACCTATACACAGACGACAAATATTTTAGGCTCCGAAATGTGGGCTAAGATCTATTGTAAAGCATGGCCGTCATAAAAATATCCCGCGTCCAGTAGGATTGAGGAGTCATTATATGCATGCAGTCTAATTATATTCGCGAAAAAATATATTTCGTCTTAAAACCAATCCAAATTTAATGTTTTAGAAATGAGGGGCAATATTTTAAACAAGTGGCTGTTACAAGATTTTATCTGCTGCTAAGAAACAATTCCTCAATTGTGTTCAATGTAGGTTTACTCCCATGCGTAATTTTCTTATTGTTAATTAATAAATAATATGTTGCGCAACTTTCGAAATATCAGCTGACAAAACAGTCTTTGTATAAGTGGCTATTATTAGAATATTATTTACTGGAATATAGTTACACTGTTAGTTTTGTAATAAACTGTTGATATTTTAAGTTTTACTTGGGTCATATGTGTTAACATTTACTTTATTCTTATAAAAATCAATACATACCGACATGGATATCTTCATAACGTGAGAATTTTAAATTTCACAAGTATACACCAAAGGTTTCCGAAGTGAGGTTAGGTGACCACCAGTGGTAAATGATCTACATTTAGGTGGGCCTCAGAATAGCCACAATTGTAAATAATCAACAATACATAAACAAGTATCAGATAAGTCGCAAGTAAGGTACTTGTGGATTAAATTAAGTACAATAGGTCCTACCACATTTTTTTAATCTCAACTTTAATATCTAGGCTCTGACACAACGTATTATCATTTTACAACAGACAGACTCTCAGCAGTGATACCTAAGTATGTGAGCCACTAATATAGATTAGTTTGAAAATATTGGATTTATAGTCTTAGTATCAAAAAAAAATTAAATCTAAAAGTTCTTGGCGATGGTGATGAGTAATTTGAATAAAAAATTTCTCCGGAGACAGGGATTAGCTCTATCTAGTGGGCCCACCTGAAGACGCAGATAGAGCACCATCTCCGAAACGTCGTTTTACGTTTTATATTTTTATATTTTTACTAGACGATGGATAAATATCCAAGAAAATCTTTATTCAAAATAAAAAAAATTGTTAAATTCTTTCTGGTTTTTATATGGTCCGACAAGTGTTAAATGAGTTGTATTTGGAAATTAATGCAACCGATTGGAACAATTAAGGGAACTGGTGAATTAAGAGTAATTCTTAATCAGAGAATCTCTACTAATGACTATTACGAGACGTGGATGACAATAAAGAAAACTTTGGGGCGTTAGACTTTACATGGGCCTATTGTCGTCGTCTGGTTTTAACATAACGCCTCTGCCTTCAAAGCTATGAGTTATTCATATCCAATCACAAATTTCTCAATTGTCATTATCCACGTGCTCTTATTTTCCATTGACGTCATTACAATTTCAATGAGCGTAAGTACAAGGAACACATCTTACAGAAACGACATCTTAAGCTACGATACCTCAGACTGGTAGCCTAGAAGAGAAGTCATGATGATTGGTAATACGAGGGCGTCGTATAATTTGAATACAATAGTGGTATAGCAGCAAACAGGCAACCTGGACCAATGAGGAACAGGGATCATTGTATGCTTCATGGCACTGAGAACAATAGAAGGTGCATGACTGGAGACACTGATAGGTTGGGCTTTGCTATTGTAGCAGCGAATGAACGATCAGTACTGTTGATATAACCACGGAAATGCAATCTATGCTTTGAGGAAGTGCGGTTGAAGGTTGGCTTTTGTTTTCTTCTATTATAGACGGTCTCCTTTATAATCACAAGGCACGTCTAATTGGCACAAGCTGAGAACTGTAATCGGTCAAAAATTACCGCTTCTACCAAAGCGAGCGGGAAAGGTTTTCAATTAACGTTTCGCAGGACTGTTTCCTGTGAATATATATTTTATATGAAGCGTCTCTATTGTTCGTACCGCGTGTGTGTGTGTGAATAGGAGCCTCAACATGTAGTTTATGATGAAAGTCTCAATATAAAAGACAATTCTGAACAGCGAAATTGACACATAGAGAACACATAAGAGACATAAATTGTCTATGGATCGTGGACAGTAGGCCTATATGAATGTAGCAGAAAGATCTTCAGGCCTGGGCTACCGTTTATCAAATATTACTACGATCAAAACAATATGCGAGCCATGCAGAACACACATAACAGATTGTAAATGACTGTAAAAATTTAGTGGGAAATACTACCTCGTGGCACTACAGCCCTTCTGTATAGCCTTGGTCTCCTTTTCTGGGAAATACTATAGAAAATAGCCATTTGGAAGATTTAGACATAGATAAAATATTAAATAATTCGCATCGTAAGGACACAGGTTGTGAATGTGTGACTGAGTGCGTCTGGTTCAGTGGTGAGCCCTTCTAAATATGGTAATTAATTTTAGGATTCTGGTCCCATTAAACAAGTAAATTTCTTGACCATTTGAGCGACTGTCAGCTTCTCAAATAGGATTCTGTTTCATGAAATTTGTTAGTATCCCAGTTGGTTTGTTGAAAGGTTTAAAACGGACGCAGCTACAATGGTTATAATAGACTTACATTTCCTTGATTTCTATTTATTACGGGTGAAATCTATTGCTGTAAAATATATCGTACTTCATACTGGCCCAGAATGTATTATATTGTACAAGAAGTATTATTTTCGGAAATCCGCTGTTTTAAAGTTTTTTTTATAAGTTTCCTCAATTCACCCCGAGACAGTGGGGTACAACTACTTTATTTCACATTTTTCCAATTCGTTCTTCGCTATGATTCTTGAATTTGAGAAAGCTTTATTTGAAGAAGCAATCATACAACCCGGGGTAGACACTAATCTTGAAGGCAAATGTTTTAAAAATAAGGTAAATGGATGAATTTATTGAACGCCCACTGCGTTGTAATATAATAGAAGACGAAATTATTACTTTGAAGTGCAGTGAAACAATTTTCTATCTTCAGCGCATCGTGTATAAGAATGCGCGAACTTTACATTCAGATATCCGCCTTTCTCCTTCTGTGCGATGGAAGTAAATCCATTTAATGAAACAGTCACTTTGTCTTCTCCAGGGGACGGCCTCCCCTACCTGACTGCGGTTAATTACACGAGGCTTTTCATTGGGTGCTAGTATAATTAATGTCGCAATTAACAACGACGTCAGGCAAGCAGCACGTTTGTTACCTTTGTCTCGACGCCCAGGCCTCTGGTCCATTTGTCTGCAGGCTGTCTGCTTCTGCTAGAAAATCGGGGAGCACCAACTGACGTAGCAGATTGGCGTCCCAGGTCTGGGATTGAGAAACGATAAACTCAGCGAAAAAAAAAAGAAATGTCTATAACCAGCCAGCCAGCTAACTACAATACAATCAAATACATATTTAATCACCAAATATCTACGCCACTGACCAAATGACTAACCTACCAAGCAAAACAGGCTAAGTAAGGAACAAACTGAAACATTAAATATTCCAACTTCTGTATAAAGTGCATTTGAGCTATTAAAATCTTTCTTGAAAACTTACTCAGACCCGTAGCTGTTACTGAAACCAATAGTTTAATATCGTGTTCACAAACGCCCAATATTGCACTCTCTACTAAGGCAGTTTGGCCTAGTCAGAATCCCTCACATTAAATCATTGCTTAGTTTTCCGAACCGCTCTCTTTTGAGATTTTTTAACCCAAACATTGTATCCACTACTCGCATTCCTCTCTAACTGCATAGAACAAAGTAAGCCATTTTTTTATTAGCTAGTAGATACTCAGCTATTGCCTTTTATGGAATTAAGATGTTCATTGTCGTTTCAACAAGAGCCTGCCACTAGCCCTTACCCCGTACAGACTCTTACACTGACGACCTATTTTAGTATTATCCTCTAATCTACACCTTGGTCTTCCAAGTATCTCGCCCACCATATATCTAAGAATTGTCTTTATATGAAATTTGCTTAATGAAAGATCTTCCAAGGTCAGCTCCCTTTTTCGACGGAGGATATAGTATGCTATATGTGAGTTAGCCTATCGTAAATGAGTCTTCATTTTTATGGAAGTTGTCGAGGCAAGATGGTTTGTGACATCAACCAAGAGACATCAGTGCAGAAACCGGCCCAGCTTGGCACCGGTATTATCTTGCACTCAGCTTTTTCGGAATCCATTAAGGGACATAAAGCAGGAAGGGTGATGGACTGATTATAGTAGAGGAACCTCCGATGTCTGCAGAGGTCGCTAAATGTTTAGGCCAGACCCCAAGCTATCAAGACTCACGTGTTCACTGAAGGTGAGAGATTCAAGTGGAAAAACTGCAGACCTCAATCGTCTGTCGCCAACAAGACACTGGCACACAGACAGACAGACAGGCAGATGCCTCTTATCCCGGACGATAGTTTCTTAAACAACAATGACTAATTGAAGGCAAAGATTTCTCTGCACGTAAGCACCACGTCACTAATTCCAGGCCCGAGCCGAGCACATTCTGCCGCCCCCATGAAAAAGTACTCAATTTTTCTATTTTTAGATAACGAAGTTTAATTATGGATGAATTTTAGTTGATTTTAGCTCACTTTTAACAGCGGCTGCCGTAGGCAATTGCAAACTTTGCTGCCCTCAGGTGTCGCCCCTGATTTTCGACATTCCAATGTAATGCAAGTTGCAGCCCCTCATAAGCTGTCGCCCGGATATGCTGCTCCCGTTGTAACCATATGGCGGCGTGGCTCTTACCAATTCATATTCTGAGACGTACAAGTCGCATGTGTTCCAGGAATTGGCATTATATTAAGGTAAATATTCAGGTTCAAGTTCTGGACAATTTACACTGAAGGAATTAATCTCGATATCCATCTGACAGAAGGCTGATTGGAAGCCATAGTAATGTCTCTACAGGGGTTTCAAATCCGCCTTCAAGCTTATACACATCAAAGATAAATGATGATTGGAAATAAAGAGAAAACTTGCTAATGGAAAAATTTTGAAAACACAAGAACAGAAGGTTGTCTTAGTTAAAATCTCTGCAAGAAATTCTGTTTTATAAGAAATAAAGACATATGCGGAAAATGGAAAAGTAGACATTAACATTTCATGGAAATTTGACTATAATAATGTCAAAATGTGTGTAAGATAAGGAAGACTCATGGAGTGACAGAAAGTATTAAGAATTATTAAAACCATTTGACCACTGTGGTCAGAGTTATGACCAGAGATATGAGTTAAAAAAGTATTTTCTGGTTAAGTTGCCTATCACGAACAGGCCACTACAGAAACATCAGCATTAACATCATAATCGTCAAATTGAAGGGTTTAGTCTAGTTGGCCCGTTTCACATTTTCGGAGAAATTCACCTGCCTTCTGATACTCAAGACGATCATCCGTCCCGTGTCACTTGGGATTTGATTCGGCTTTCTGTTCTCAGGTGTTCGTATTAAAAAATGCACCTACAGAATGTTCCATATAAAACGCAACAAATACCTCACATCATTGCGTTTCAGTAACCTCTGTACATCAATATTGGCCAAAAACGGAATCCCGAGGAACATGAATATTTATCTGTGTCTACTTATATTTCCAGATAAATATTTTTGCACAGTAGACAGCCTAGATGCTCCATGTATTTAATACATCAATAAAAATCCAGAGAGAAGTTAACTACGTATTTTGAGCAGAGCATGTTTCTAATTTTCTTCTTCATTTATTATTTCTTTTGAATTCAGAATATACGACAATTTTATTTTGAATCTAAAGGTTAATAACAAGTGATCTTTGCTTAAAATTCGATAAACAATGTTTTATATAAATTTAAGTACCATTAAGAATCATTAAATTACAATGTAAGACTTGAGGTTCTCACAGCGGTGAGTATGAAGATTTCTGTCTTCTGGGTTGTTGCGCTGTGTAGTCTGGTCGATGTTTACCAACGTTTCTGAGGTCATACTGCCTCCATCATCAGGGCGATGAGTATGAAGATTTCTGTCTTCTGGGTTATTGCGCTGTGTAGTCTGGTCGATGTTAACCAACGCCCTGATGACGGAGGCAGTATGACCTCTGAAACGTTTGTTAACATCGACCAGACTACACAGCGCAATAACCCAGAAGACAGAAATCTTCATTAAATTACAAATCTGCAGTCTAAAATAAGAAAATGACACATTTAATGTTGGATATCTGCTGTAATTAACATATGAAATTTTAGCCAGTCTGTCTTTTGTACAAATGAAACGTTTGGTAAATTTTTGGTACCCATAAATCTTAAAGGACTAATTAGTAAGTAACATGACAATAGATTTATCAGCGAAGAAAAAAACTAGAGAGAATAAAATTACATTATATGCAGGTAAAGTATAAAATAATATCGCCAGACACCGAATGTATTCAAAGAAGCTAAACCCAGTAGCTTATCGAAAATTAACTGTTCACGCACATACTATTTGGATTCATGTAACTCGCTTGGCAGCTGACTGCAATCAACTTGATTATACTTCTGTTTCCAATCGTGACTGACGTCATATTTCGACCCTTCATCTCTGTTTCACACCGATGAGTAGTTTAATAGATTACCTTGTGTTCACAATGTGCTACTCTGCGTCATAAACATTGTTTTATTGCGTCTTGAATCATTGATACGAATAATAATTAAGGTGTGACGTAGGTAGAACCAATCTTTGTTTTGTAGTAACCTGATTAACTAAACAGATTAATACAATTGTAAATCCTTGTTACAGTAAAAACTTATATAAAATATAATCTGGGTTAAAACTGAAACCTATCTAAATCTGGAAATTTCTTTGTACTCGGAAATATAAACTCAATTCAAGTGCAAAATTTCTAGGATTTGTATGTAAACAAATAGGACTGTGTCTGATATAAGTGGAAAGTATTCTGTTATCCAAAGTTCTATAGTCAGTAAAATGATGTACAATGTATTTTAATGGAGAATAAGCAGACAAATAATAATAAAAAAACCCAAAGCGTCCCTTTACATTTGGGAGGTACCCGATTAAAATAACAATTAGATCTTCTATTCTGACTAAAGTAATTTTCTTGGTCATTACAGACTGAACTCTGACAATAAAAGCGAACAGGCCAATACCTCTCTTAAAACGCCATAGATTATTTAATTGTATATATTCATTTTCGCAACCCATGTAGTTGATGTAGTGTCACTGAATAACACGCAAATCTAAACCCAAGTATCAGTCGTTCTGACGTGCGGCAAGAGTCCCAGCGTCATTAAGCTGCTCTTCGCAACAAACGGAAATATACCCCGAAGCAATGTTCACTGTACACCACTTCCGTCTGTCAGCCTTGGAAGTTCACACGAGTCTGGGACAGCAAATTAGACTATTATCCTAGCCGTGTAGGAACGGATAGGTTTCGGGCGTCAAGTCCCAAGGGACCTGCTCGGAACAGGAAGAATTTGAACGCTGGAACAAGACGTAGGGCGGTCACAGAAAACAGAGGGTAGTAGGCAGGTCTCCCGCAGGGATCTGGGTTAATTTAACGCTGTATAGCCTAGCATTAAATTGGCAGCAAACAATTCTTCTCCTCCGCCCATACAAACAGAACCTATCGTGTGTGGTGCGATACGGAAATATATGTAGCTCCTCCTACACAGTAAATTCAAAATGTGTTTTGAGCGGCTGCTTTGAAGTGTCAACACAAGAGCGATAAAATTACATTAACGAAATGCTAATTCTACGCAGGAATATCTCTTTAATCTATAAAATTAACAGTTTGGATGAGAAAATGTGTTATATTAGTGAATAGCTGGCATATTCATCACCCTGATGACGGAGGCAGTATGACCTCTGAAACGTTGGTTAACATCGACCAGACTACACAGCGCAACAACCCAGAAGACGGAAATCTTCAGCTGGCCACTGTTTCAGTTGTAGAATTAAATATTTGTAGAAAAAAGCTTGATTGAGACTTGATCGTTCTAAAATCAAATCTGTTTTACTTTGTTAATTTAGTGTAATATTACAGTACGAGAATTTATGCATTATAATAAGCAATTATTTACATTTAGGCTTACTTTTTCATTAATATGGGCAATAAGAGTGAATGTTGAAGTCTAATATTAGTCTATTCATTGAGTGTATAGGTTTAATTGTCGTTAATTGATAGTGAATAGTTGTTCTTTAATTTAATGTTTGTTTATTATAAGGTACGAGTTAAATGTAGAATTACTCACTTTAGTGGCAAAGATCTTTACTTCTATGGACCGTCTGAAAATGAAGGTTTTTTATAATAATAAAAATGTTGGTATATTCTGAGGTAATAAACTGTATTTTTTAAGTTACTGCCAAGTGGGGAAGTTTGTGATACTTTTGCTTTGCTGATTTGACGAAGAAAGTTATCGGCATTTAAATAAACAAACTGTGAACAAACGATAAGCCTAACAGAGTAGTACTAGTTTAAATATAATGTAATTCGTAAATGGGTATATTTCTTTAGTATTCAGAACACAAGTTAAAAAAAAGTGCGTATAACCTGTGTGGCTGGTCCAGCGTCCGTCCATTGACAACTGTTATATTTTGGACATGCACTGATTTTCCACTCTGTAAAGTCTAGAAATAAAGTAATCAGAATGATTACAATCAGTATTTTATCATGTAACACAATAGTAGAAACATATATGTTAACAGTAAAGTATGCGTATTTTTTAAAAAACATCACGTTCTTGCAATTTTTCATACATCAACGGCATTGACATCCATCTGGTGTAGATAAAAACCTTAGAAAGAAACCGTAGAAATAACCTTATACTAACAAAGACTTATACATAGATACAAAATATTTTTCTTGTTATATTTTTGTTAAATGCAAATTTATGACGAAATTTTCAACTAGGCTCGATAATGAAAATCGGGGAAGTTCTTATCTATCTCAGCGTACTATCAGCTTCTCAAGAAGTACTCTGCTTTATAGACTTACTTATAACAACGAACTCAATGTGATCTCATGTAACAGACACTACTACGTTCATGTGTGATCGTACAAATGTGAACAAAATATAAAACGTGAGGTAGCCTTTGATTTAAGATGTCTCTCTTCTGGAATGTAGTGCAGCATAGTCTGGTATAAGTTTACCAAAGCTTTAAATGTCCTTGCTACCTCCATTATCAGGGCGATCAGTCCTTATCGTCCTGATGATGGTGGCAGAAAGGATCTCTGAAACGATGGTAAATTTCTACCAGACTTCACGGCGCTTCAACCTAGAAGACAGCTGCCTTCTTTGGAGCCACCGCCGTGAAAACTTCAAATCTTATAACCACAGCCTTTGTTCTCATCCAGCCTACAGCACCTTCGTAAAACAAACTAAACACGAGATATAGAAGTATAAGCTGTTAATATTAACGTGGCAGTGGACTCGTATGGACCCATAAACCTCATAGCATGATCGTTCGACACACCACGCATCCAATAGACCTAGATGTATGAAAACTTCAGACAGAAGAGGGGAGAGTATCCATCCGTTAACGTTATTACCTCTAAAACTCCCTCTCATTCTTCAGTATTAATTTAATTTTCCCCAAGTGAACACTTGAGGAAATAAAGAAGTTATGAGATGTACAGCCTCAGAAGCTATTTGTCTTGTTGCCTTCTAAAAAAAAAGGGTGTGTTCTATAACCTCCCTCTTCAATTTTATCATCAACGATTGTTACCATCTGTTGACTTCACCTCAGAGGTTCAGCTACGGTTAGGTTAGCGCAGGGGTTAAACAGTTTCCCAATAAAGAAGCTACTACATGTGGAGACGTTGCGGGAAATCGATTATCCAAAAGGAAATGCAGCAGAAAGTAATTTATCACAAACTCCTTATCGAAAAATAATAGCCGATTAACTGATAAAATAGTTCCCGCCTTTTATGGAACCATGCGGTTTAACTCCATATTCACAAGAGTCTGCTACTGGATTCACCCCTAAGCCAGAAAAGTCGAGAGCATGCCTTCAACTTTTATTTCTTTAATATCGATTTAATATCTATAAATTATTGAACTCCCGTGTATGATAAATCCTACTAAGTGGTCTTATCACGTCAGAAATTTTGTAAGAACTTTTATCTTCCACATGCGTGCTACATATTTTACTATAACACTTATGGGCAGGTCTGGGAATAGATAATAATATTAAAATGTATTCGGAGGTGTAGGATTTGAACATGTGAATCGAACTAGCTAAGAAAATGTGTCAAATGATGAGATTTTGTAATGATAAATGCACATTTTAAAAAAAAATCACAATAGTTGTTGCTCGAACGGCTGATATAAACAGACATCGATCTCTTAATAGATATTTTGTACGTAATATTAAGGCTTGCTAGTTTGATTTATACTTGGGTTTTTGTAATGCTTAAGTAATCGGGGATAAAAACATTTTTATATAGTTGAGATTTCTTGTCTAGCAGAACTTTTTCGAAATTACCTAATAAAGTATTTCAATTTTAAGTCTATTTTTTTTCGTTTTATACTCTTTTTTTGTATTGAGGTTGAATATTATCGCAAAATTAACAGTAGTATTCTAATGAAGTAGATATATACCCGAGCTTTCGTACCAACATAAACTTAAAGACCTAGAAGATTTGTGACAAAAAAAAATAACTTCCTGATATCCCAGAAATCTGTATTTAGAATTTTGGAAGTGTCAGTCAGGTAATTTATGAGCCGGGATAGCTCAGTCAGTATAGTGACTAGCTACGGGCTGGACGGCCGGGGTTCGATCCCCGGCGGGGGCAGAGGATTTTTCCTCTAGCCTCTGCGTCCAGACCGGCTCTGGGGCCCACCCAGCCTCCTCTACAATGGGTACCGGGGTCCTTTCCCGGGGGTAAAGCCGGCCGGGGCGTGATGCTGACCACTCACCCCCATCTAGTGCCGAGGTCAAGGAAGAGAGGAGCTATACCTCCACTCACCCCAAACGCCTTCATGGCGTATAGTGGGACAAACTTTACTTTACAGTCAGGTAATTTATTAATTATATAGTACCATATTTAGTTCTAATACTTGATGAGAGATCCTGTTTAGAATATGAAATCTGTATGCAAGCTGGTGGTCCTCTATCAGATAATGTAATTGTTTACAGTCTAAGATTTGAGATTTTCACGGCGGTGAGTTTGAAAATGGCTGTCTTCTGGATTATTTCGCCGTGTAGTCTGGTAGAAACTTACAGACGTTTCAGTTTCAGAGGTTCCTCTGAAACGTCGGTAAACTTCTACCAGTCATCTTCTAATTGTTTACACACATCAATCATTTTAACTTAATAGGGCGTGCAGGGTCCCATTTCGCTGTGTTCTGTCTACTTTGTAGGTTGAAGATGCAATGTTCTGCATGTTTCTGGGATCTGTCGTTGCTCAGGCTAGACGTGAGTCTTGTATCGAAAGATAGACTAATGCTTGCTTCACTCCTCTACAGGAACATGTGTTACCCGGGCCAAAGTGTAACCTTAACCGCGAAATACTGGGAGCCAGGATCTTCTTCTGCAGGTCACGTGTCTAGAAATGGAGCTCTGTCTACGGTACTGTATTGAAGGAAGAGAAACGGAAACAAATATTCGAAAAGTGGAGAAATAAAGAAGATGAAAGAGAAGAAGAGAGGAGGGAGGAATCTAATACAGACAAAAGGAAGAAAATAAAGAATATGCATAAGAATAAAACCCCGGAAATTATGATAAAATAAGAGAGGAACATGTAAACAATTAAGCGATCATTGCAGGATCTGGATAATTATTTACCTTAGACACAGCAACTGGTTTGGAAATTTAAAGGACGGCCACTCGTATCACAATTGCTTCTCATAGGCGCATTTGACAACGTTTTTGAATAATTCAGATTTGTGAGTTGCGTTCAATCCCAACGATTATAAATTTAAATGTAGTATCAAAAGAATTATTTGAAAGGGATATGTTTACGTATAAAACAGAGCGTTCCATAACAAAGCATCCACAACAAAATCAATGCCTAGCCTCATTTGCAACTGTTTTCAATTTACGTTTACTTTACAAAATGATTAAATCTGTACACTCCAAGCAAATTGTAGCGCCTGTATGCCAGAGAGAATTTTCAGCTTGGTGAAATGAAAGGTGATTTATTTTATAACTATACAGTAATATCCTTCTCTGCCCCGACCCACTGGTCCTAATAGCACGGGACTCAGAACCACATCCACTTGTATAGCCTATTCGTAATCACAATTTAAATCCGATCGGCTACAAAGCTTCGTTTTGAAAAGCTGGACAACGCTGTTCGTTCTGTTTGAGGGGGTGATGGTAGATGACATGTGGTTTTCAAATGTTGCCGGAGCCGAAGGGAAAAGCGTTACCCACTGTGACAAACCCATAAACTTTAAAGTTATATATCACAGGACATTCTCCATGCTCATTAACCCGGGTCACATTTTATTGAAATCTCTCTCCTTAAATAAACTGACACCTGAAGATGGCTATCTCCTGGGTGGTGTAGTCTGGTAGAAGTTTATCGACTTTTTAGGGTACCTGCTGATTCCATCATCAGAGCATTGAATAAGAAACGCGCGATTCCTATACAGATTTGAGACTGCGTTGTAAAATAAACTAAGAATAATTCATAATTTCTTCAAGTAAGCGATAAATTTACTTAACATTCAGAAGTAAAAATGAGAGGTGTGTTAATTAACATGCCGGATGTAGGCGATAAGGGAAGCAAATCAAAATGTGATCAGGTTAAAATCAAAATCATCACTGATTTTTTTGTGTGTCTGTGTGAAATAGACTACGAACTGTGAGCCAAGTAGGACGAATGAGACACAAGATCTTGCTGTTGGTTGGAAATATAAACATAGAATTTGATGGATAAGATTTAATTTCTGCTTCAGAAACTAAGGAAATTGTTTGTATTTGTATTGTAAGGCTTGTATTGTTGTTAGTGCTTGGCTGTTGCCAAGCACTTTAATAAATGAATTGAATTAAATTATTATTATTATTATTATTTATAATTTTCTGAGGTGTCTTGAGGGTTGGTGTGTAATTAAACATTCATATGACAGGAACTCCATTAATATAGAGGACTCTACTTCTGTAATGATGGCTACCGGAAGAATTATATAGCCACCTTCGTCCTTAATGGAGGATAGCAGCTGGTTCTTTTTATGTCGTGTTATTGGCAACGCCCGATTGTCTGATTTTATTTGTGCTGTCACGAATACTAAACAACTTGAGGTAGAATTTCCATTGAAATGTTTTCTACAGCACAAGTTTGTTGTACTTCAAATACCTCCTCCATTTATGGTAAATTTTTGAACGTTCACAGCAATACCAAAAAATCTTGTTAATTAATTTCGTAACTCTTTTAATCCAAAGATGGTCTAAAAATATTTAAGGAATCCAAATTATCACTGCTTACAGTGTAAGTGGCAAGTATGAAATTTCATATCAACTGCTGGGATCGTAGTGAAGGAACGTAAATTCTGTTTCTGGGAATTAAAGTCGTAGAAGGTCAATGTACGTGATCACGCTTTGATAAACATCGCCGAAAAACTTTTTAATTGATCCGAGACGTAATATATTTAGACTAGACACACTTGAAATTTAAATAAATTAATAAACAATACAAAATGTTACCTAAACGCTTACCATAACAATCACAAGGCGTGACAAGGAAGGACCAATTATAATTACAATATAGTCTCGGAGCTAGAGATTTTCTATCCAATCCTTGTTACGGAAGAAGACAGGAAGGAGAAGAAGGGATTACAGTTACTAGAATGTGTTCAGAGTACGTAAATGACTAGTTCCACTCTTTATGTCGCCTGGAGACAAACCGTGGAGTGTTTCGACTGACGACTGACTCAGTCAATCTGTTGGTGTGGTTCTCCAGGGAGATTGCAGTTTCATCATGACGGATGGTGCCTCGACTTCGGGAGAGCGTGCTGAAACGTTGAAGCGAATGGAGTGAAAAATTGGATTTCATTGGAATGCTTGGCCGACAGAGAAGGAAATTCATCGCGGGTTCCAGACTGACTACCAGTGTTATAGCCATTCAACTCCTCCCTACATAAACCTCTTTATTACCTCCTTTTCGGTAGATCCTTCTGGAAAATTGACTATACACTACGAAGTCACTCACCATCGTCAAATATACATCGAAAACTAGCAAAATGTGACAAATCACCAGTGTGGAAATGAGAGCGTCATTTGAAGGAAATTCAAAAGCGTACAGGCTAGAGAGTGAGTGTTTGGCTGGCGAGGCATTTGAGGAGAATCTTACACTTTTTGTGAATGCACAACCCGTCAGACAGACGTTTTTTCTATTGGTTCTCAGTTAGTAGAAGAGTTCTCTAAAACAAATACTCACTGTCTAGTAAAATAACTTGTAGTCAAAACATGTGCTATAGTACGAATTTCAAAGCAGAGAGAATGTTTTCTTTTCTTAAACAGCATTATAATGTGGGGGTAGACATTGCTTTAATGTACAATAAACTTTTAAATTTAAAATTTCATTTAAATTTATGGCAAATTTCATGTATACTAGAACATGAGCTTAAAAACAAAATTATATTTATCTGGAAAATAAGGAAACCCTAAATATTGTTAATACAATTAAATATGTCAAGAGGTAATGTAGATCAAACGTAAACTGTCTAGGTCGGATGATTTGTCCAGTCATAAGAACAGAGAGACAAAGCTAATAAACCTGAACTTCTTAATGTGATAAACAAGAAAGGAAAATTGTATAAAAATAAAAATATAAAATGAGTACTGCCTAATAAACCTGTAGTGTGTAAATACAACTTAAAATTCTGAGTTTCTAATTTGAAACATAAAGGCATGAAGATTTTATACATCCAGCAACGAATTTAAGTTCTTGTATTTGTAGTTTAGATGCGTCATGTTTGTGTTAAAATTCAGTATATATTTATTTATTATTTCAGTCTATACACAAACTTAAAGATGAAAATAACAATAAAAAACCTGAGGATGATGCAATAGCATCGAAACATGTCGTAAAATAATAAGCGCTGAAATGTAACATCGTAATAACGATGAAAAGCGCTAAATTTTAATTTTAATTTTAACAACAACATCTAAAAAATTAAGTTTGTGTATAGACTGAAATAATAAATAAATATATACTTAAGTTCTTGTGTTGAACTTGCTAGGAATAAAAAAAGACTATAAGTTGGTTTAACTTTCATTTCCAACCATTTAGGAATATTCTCTTTTTATCCCTAGAAACCTAGGGACTTGGCTCCTAATTATATCAAAAGATTATTTGAAAAACCGGAGACTAGGATGTATATTTTAACTACAATAGATAAAAGGATGAGGCGTTTAATTACTGGCAATCACATTTTAATAATTTAGAATGATTAAAGTAACAAGTTATGGGTGGGACATGTAGCTGGAATGGAGGAAATAAGTTATATTTCACGAAACCTTCATTTTCATACGATCTCAACGTTACAGCAACTGGGGGTCTCCACACACAGGTACAGACAGATGTTTGCATGTACATGATTATCGCTTAACTACGGCGAACAGGCAGATCGTCGTGGTAATTTGGTGAGCTCGTCGGGTTCTGGTGGGGAAGGGGGGTAACCATAACCAGAGAGAGGGCCGCTAATTAGCGCTGGCTTAGTGACAGGAAGCATCGTTAATAGAGGTGCAGGGATAATCGATATTATGTATCCTGCCTCCGAAACCGCGACGTGGTGTGAGGTGCAACAAACAACGCCAACTGCTGTGTAGGCCCTAGCTGTTGCTGGTGGAGTTAGCGACGCCCTAATACGCCGGTATTATGAGGGGATTTCCCCACCAGCGGGCGCCATTTATGTAGCCTATACGGTGTGGACTGGCGTAAGTTAACGTGTATTAGTCTCTGCCACAGCCATAGAAATGCTGAAATAAGCAAGAAATGAAAGTGATTCTGCAAACTAGAACCTTATGCGTCATACGATTAGAGTTTGAAGAGAGATAATAAGAAAAACCAACACAAAACACTGCCTACTTAACACGTTCTATGCCATAAACGACATAACACGTTAAGGAACAGATGCCATTTCTGGTGTGATAACTTAATAAAGTTTGTATTTTCCAAAATGATGGTAAAAATATAATTTCTGGTTTACAACTAAAGAACCAACATAACTCCAGGGTTTTTCTGTGTTTGTATAGGTAGAGGCCTTGCGTCGGGCTGATCACTCATCCAAGGAGTCCTACCATTATCCAAATAGATAAAAAAAAATAAAAACCTCGACACGTACGGGTAAAACAGGATGAGAGAAAGAAAGAAAGAAATGATTGGGGATTTATAGACATTCAAGGCTCCCCTTTAATAATAATTATCTTTAACCTCCAGTTTCTTATCTTGTTCTTATGGACCGCCAGCAATGTCCCTTGCCTTTCCCTTGTTACATTATATTCAACAACATTTTATTAATCTGCATTACGTCTTAAGTTACAGTATTTTTCTTCCATAAAACTCATAAAATTATAGCCAGCATGACCATTATATTGTGTAGCCCGTTTTCACAAAACGGAGTTCTGACGACCGAGTCATGGCATAATAATCGTTAGGTCTGCAGTGGATGAATCGCCATTAATAAAATGTAGACTATCTGATGTGTGCCAAAACTCGGTTTACATTTGTTTGGTTTGATTTACTATGTATTTATACCATAATTATGTTGCACTGAGTTTATTTTTTATGCAGGGGTACATTTCACGTACGAAAACCAAAGAGGTCGGATGGGCACAGTATGTAGCAAGCTTGGAAGAGATGATAACTGCATACACAATTCGAACTGGACTTCGTAAAGAAAGAAAAACTTTTTGTTAGATGTAGAAGTAGACAGAAGTGTATTAAGATAGTTTTGGAAGCAATAGGCTGTTAAGTTTTAGACTGCATTTTTGGATATGAAGCTGAGAGAATTATGGTGACTACGGTAATAAATATTCCTGCTAAATAGTGGTAAGTATCTAGACCATTTAAGGACATCTAAGAAATGAAATTGAAAAAAAGAATGAAAAGCAGTTTTAACCTACTTAAATAATTCATGGGTTGAGATCTTCTACATGAAACACACATGAAGAAGATTATAAACAATTACATACTGACTAAAGAGCTTGAAAGTAAAATAACACTTGGAAGAACTAAGTGTAGATGGGAAGTTAATATTGAAATGGATCTAAAAGAAATGGTGTGGCAGAGTGTGGACTCTAGCTCAGGATAGGGACTGGTAACGAGATTTTGTGAACACGATAATGAACCTAAGAATTTTATGAAAGGCAAAGAATTTCTTGGCCAGCTGTGCAACTTCCAGCTTATTAAGAATAACAGTGCTCTAAATATTTAGTTCCATAATTACAATGGTCTTCTGGGTTGCAACGTCGTTCCTGTCTTCTTGAAAGTGGTTTCCAACGTTCTGGAAAATTATTTCGTCTCAGACTTTGCATTTTCACACCCATAAAAACCTCAGATGACGTAATGTATTCTATACACCGGATTTGACTATGCAGATAGTCCCTGCTCTTACGTGCTGCTTACAGTTACGTTCTTGGAGAGACTTCGTAAATCGAGTCGCTAATCCCATATGCACGAACGTTCGAAAAATAACTTGAGAAAATTAGAAATCAACAATTTTATCAACTGAGCGAAACATACGAAGAAATGAAACATCAGATTATTACATTGCTTATAAAAAATACAAAAATAACGAACAGAAATACGTCCTGCAAACACAAACGGAGAAACAAAATTTATTTTTGTCTGAATCCTTCTTTTAGCTAGCTTAAGTGATTCCAGGGCACTTATTTTCGTTAGCCTGTGTTCTGTTTTGTTCGGAACATTTCGGATGATCGATCGAGTTCGCATTCGGATTACAGGTCAAGCGGAAGCTGTGAGCTTCATTATAAAACTTCAGATGAGGCAAATTTCGTTTTCCGAATCTTCTATATCGAAGACTGGATAGAAAACGGAAAATTAAATTACACTTTCTTCCAGTGACCACCATACAGATAATTAATTAGGCCTATCGTTTTGTACTTCTACATTTCTGCAGATTATTTCCATCTCAGTTCCCATCATTTGCCTTTCATGCTATTGACTAGGGCTTAAGGAAGCTTATAATGACCTGAAATCCCAAGGAGAGGTCACGTATTGAAAAAAAAATAAATGACCATTAGCTATTGGAGCGGGAACGTTTGCAGGTAATCCAATTCGTTATTTAACTTGGGTGCAATATAGTTTTACAATAGGTAGATATGATATAAATCTATATAAAATGAGATTTTAAAAGAGATGAGAGTAAAGTAATTGGCATAATTAATTAAAGTGGCTCCCTATTGAATAATAGTAATCTGAGCAGTCAATATATGCTTAACTGTAAACAAAATATTTGTTCCTAATAATCGAGGTTGATCACCGCTTGCAGTTAATTTTATAGCGAGAGTGGACTCAGGACTCCGCATTAGTCCGCTACACTGTTGCTCTCGCTATAACAGAATTTCTCAGCCAGGGGCTCGCGAACCTCCGGGTATTGCAAGTTCTGCTTCAGGGGTCGGCAAGTTAAGTAGAGCCTACTTCTTTATTTAATTTTTATGTGTACAGTGGAGTAAAAATCTTAACGAAAAAACTACAAGCCACTCTTCTATCTATAATTTAGTTGGAAGTTTTTATGTTTATTTAGAATATATAAGATCATTTGGGGAGGGTATCCGTGGTACTACAAAGGTGGAGAAACTGTACTCTGTAAAGCCCATCTCATAAAACTGTCCTAAGCCTGCAAGTACATTTGAGATCACGGAATACAGATTCACAGAGCCGCCTCTGGAAGCCATCCTTACTCGATCTGCGTTGTCCTTCTTCTGTTTGTACAGTAATGCCCACCATCCATCAAGCTACTAGCAGCCTGGCTTCGCTATGTAACCTCCCGGGATGTTATAACTACAGTCGGACTTTCCAGTTACTTTCTCTAAGGCTACAGGATACTGTTATCGTGTTCAGCCTGTAATAACGCGGGAGGACCCGCTGTAGCCGTCACGATGATGAGGTCTATGTATCGAGATTACCAGTTACCGGTCCATGGCACACTACTAGTCTTCGTGAACTCCATAGAGCAAAGTCGATGAGCTATTCAGGGAATTCTAAACTTTTACAGAACCCGAAGGGTCAATGATTTTGTTGAATTTTCAGGCAGTCACAGCGGCGAGTATGAAGATGATTGTCGTCTGGGATGTTGCGCCGTGTAGTTTGGTAGTAGTTTACCAACGTTTCAGAAGTGTTTGATACCTCCATTATCAGGGCGATGATCCATCCAAAAAAAACAATCATCTTCAACATCTCTTATCTTTATGCGAGATCAACTTTGTACATCCATACAAAACAACAGGTAAATTTATAGTGTTGTACGCCCATCTCATTGATTCTGTGACATTTTGCGTTCTCAGGTCACTGAAGATCTCGATGTTGGTCTTCTGTCTTACAGTACGCTAACCACTAACACGGGCTAACTTGTTTCGAATTAAATGTTTTTACAGAATAGCTTACAGTACGACGTTGTAGCCTCAAAGTAACTGTGATTAGAGAATATAAAAAAAAAAAACGATTACAACGTCTCATGTCATGAAACTAGTTTCCAAATATAATTGTACTCTTCGACCTATGACCCTCCGACAAACTTTGTCTTGCTGTGCATACCTGACCCTGTATTGCAGCAAAGAATATTGGGTCATTACAAAGACAAAAGTGAATCGATCCATCTCCATGATGGCTTAAGACGGTAGCCTGCTGTTTCAATCAACATCTTCATAATGAATGAAACGTCGGTTCCTGCAGTGCTGTACTTAAGATGACGCTTTTTATAATTTGGATTTTTTTTCTCCTTTGAGCCTCTGCGTTACGCACTTGAAGCGACGAGGAAGATATCTGAGTAGTTTTGAGGAGACACAAATATATCGTTGACGGAATTTGCCAAAACTAATAACTGTCTGAAACTAAGAACGATAACCATTGATGATGACGTCATTCTTGGATTTTGTGCCGTGTGAAATGGCCGGTAGATGCCAACGTAGATTCAGCCCTGAAAATGGAGACTGTACGATTCTCCGAAACGTGGCATCTACCGGCCATTCCATACGGCCAGAACCCAGAAGAACAAAAAAAGATAATACAAAATTTCGAAAACTTTCTAGGGTATACATAAGTTTGAATATAATATTAAATGATAATTAAAGAAATAGAATGTAGACCGAATACATCGTGTTCAGGATACAATTCAGTGAACGTGGTAATGAACCTTTGGGTTCCACGCAGGCCGAGAGATTTAGTGGATATCAGAGCGATCATTAATTTCTCAAAATAAAGTCTGTGTCATGGTATAGATTAGTGAAACAGACTGTTCCCTTTAAAACGCAAACCAGATACAATTTCGTATTATGGTATAGAAATGAAATTATAATCAGTTCCACCCCTCCCCCCATAGTAGACTCTCCCAAACTCCATCCTGATGCTTCAGTCAAGGTCACACTTACTGCTAGGCCGATGCTCACAGCACTTCGCAAAATCTGTGCAGGTGCAAACTCGGTGTGTTCATTCTCGAACATCACTTCGTATCGAAATTGGCCACTGCTCTTCGTGAATCATTCAGCAGTCGGTATCCTGACTAAGAAGTATCGAAGGAGGCAACAATACTGGCAACAAATTTACGAGATATCGATATTCTGATCCAGTTAATTTCTGTGTCGAAAAACAAATATAAAGTTATTGCTGGTTTCAGCATGGTGGGACAATGACTCACGCTGTTAACACAGCTGACAGGTTGTTGAGCTCGGCCTTTGGCCACCACGATCTCCAGACTTCTTTTTGCGGGAATTTCGCAAAGAAATCATTTATTCGAATAACCTAAGTAGTTTGAAGAAAATTAAATACAATACTGGACAGATTATCTTCTACACTGACCCAGAAAAACTTCGCAAAGTCTCATGAAATACACTAGATCCTTAGGGTTGCAACTCTGGGAGGAACTGCAGGTGAAAACAACGTTTTTGATTAATGTAATGCCCCATCTTAAGGGCTAAGGATATAGACATTATGATACTCCGAGAGCTGGTATCTCACTATAGGTTAACACGGAGTCACATTCGGAAAAAACCCATGTAAACAAATTAAGAAATAATCACATTTAAGCCATCGAATTATCTTTTCACCATTTAGAATCATTTTTTCGTCTCATTCGATAAGACTGAAACAGCACCGCCACATAACACTCGATTAATCTTATATTTATTTCGATACTAATAAAGATAATGACGTAAAATGTAGTTATGACTACATAACAAATTTGTAGTGTACTCGTACGCTATTCTGTAGGTACGTGTTATTGTAATTTACGAATAATATTGATAACATTTTGGAAAACGCATGTAAAGGAAACACAAACCCGATGGAACTTCCACTATTCGATCTGTTACTGGATTTTTCAACGAGATTTTCAAATGCTCTTCGGTACACGTTCAGTGCCGCCGAATAGCGGGATATCTGTGAGTGATTAATTCGAAACTGTACATAAGAAAGGGGCGTGGCCTATTTTAATATATTGTAAAAACAACTACCGAATTAGCATGTTATTAAACAAACAGAAAAACGAGTAAATAATATAATATATTCTTAAATTATTCAGAGCATAACAAATAAGAGGAAGTCAGTGAATTTGATTCATTACTCTAAAAAAACAAAAGTTAGAAAATTCTTGGAATGAAAGTCCGAATTAGGAGTAACTATCTCTTCCTAAACCCCTTAGTTGTACCTGGTCTTCTTCCCAGCGGTTTTTTTGGTGCTTGTTTTGGTGTTATGTTCGTGTTGTAGTCAATTATCAATCTTTAAATTCAAACTTTATTTTAGAAGATTTTAATTATTTTTCTAACTTCTGTATTTTGCTGATAAACTTATATTGTCCCTTTTCTTAATGTAGGGCTGAAACAAGTCTTAAAGTAAGTACAGAAAGGGATAAAATAATTAGAAACAGAAAGAGATGGATGAATCAGTTATGAAAAATGAGGCAGGAACACGTGTCGCTTGAAAACAATAAGACATATAATATAGAGGGAACTAGGATATCAATGGGAAACCTAAGAACAATCTATCTCTGGGACTAGTATCAAACTCATGACCTCTAGAATACGAAGCAGGTTCCACAAATTGAAACTGGACCCGCGAATCTACTTTCAATCCTCTGACGTAGCAGAACGTCGGAGCTTTTTAAGTGAGACCGCATAAACATTGACTCCGCCAGACATAAGTTTCTTTCCGGTCTAGCGAGAGATTCCAGGCCACTGTGTCTACAGCTTTTTCGACAAGCAATTCAAACATGCCACTCTCCATTTCCAAAGTTAATTATACTCGGGATTTTGCTTCAAGGAGGAGAGGGTTAGGGGCAGTTATGAAAAAAGAAAATAAATTATGAGCGCATGTAAACTGGATATTAGTTTGCCCACGGTATGGGTCACTGGTGGACTTGTAACAGTAAGGTTTATGAACCTTTAGGTTCAATAAAAATAATTTCTCGAACGATTTAAACTTCTCCGGTAAGACTGTACCAGGTAATTAGTTAGCCTCTTAATTAATTAGTTGCTGGGTCATTTACGCAGTCAGCCAGCGGAAACTCTACTTGTCCAACCCAATGGTCAGGGGTGTTAATAATCGCGTCACTGTTTTGTATGGAGGAGAAACCTGTTGTCTGTCATTAAGGAAAGAACACAGATCGAGGCTGGTAGAGAACAATCAGAAATAAAGGGAAGGAAACTGTAAAAGTTTAAGAAAACTCATTAGTGAGGAGAGTCATAAATCATGAATTAATTCTTCGCCAAATATTATAAGGGTTAAAACAACTGAGAATGAAATAGGCGTTGAAGAGGGGGAGGTGATGCGTATGGAGAAACATGAGAAATGCATATAAAATTTTTGGTCACTGACTTGAAGGAAAGATACCATCTTGAAAACTTATTTGTAGTTTGAAAATAATATAACTACTAACAATTCTTATTCTTGTCATTAAACAGAGTCAAATTACGTCACTTCTGACTTACTTTAATGTTTACGGTTATTTCGTATTGCTAAACGAATTTCTTTAGCTTATCTGTGATTGGCAGCTTATGACGTCATTGTTTGAAGTGGACGATTACTACAATGGCCCTCGATGACGTCATACTAGATTGTACGGGATTGTGTATGTGATTGATTAGAGCCGAAATGGAGATTTCTGAGACCATTACCAAGACAGTTGTCACTACTTTTACCACGTTTTAAATCGTACTGAAATAAGCCAGAATTTCTTTTAGCCCATATGCCAAAATATTTCAAGCTATACTGTGCCAACATGAGTCAGCCCTGTGCTGAAAACACAAATTTACGCAGACAGTTTGCATTTTAAACGTGGCTGTCTTCTGGATTATAGCACCGTGTAGTCTGACAGATGTTTAATTACGCAGTGAGAAGATAAAATGTTGTTCAGTTTGTATTTTAAATAATACTTCAGTTTTCATACCAGAAGAATCGAAGGCTATAGACCATATTTATTTATATGTATGCAACAAATGTCCCCGTGAAGACGAAGAACATAAGAATATACAGTTTTTGAGTCTGTATTCCCTGTTCCGACTGTACTACAGGAGTGATGAACAGCTGTACAATGCCCTAACCTTTATGGTGGTGATATCCCCTTAAGTCTTAAGATGAGTGTTGTTTTCTTGATTGAAAATCCGAGTCGAGACCCCCCACCTGGAAGATACGTGTCTTATGAGGGAGGTGAATGCTTGATTGCTGACGGTTATAATTTCGTCTGCCGTTTGCAACCTTGTGACATCAGTTGCAATCACTGGATTAATATCGTGGGTAGGCGTCATATAAGTTTCGACTTCATGTCAAGAGGTCTTCGTACTTAGACTCGCATCGACTTTGTGTAACATGTGTGTAACAGAAATCGTTAAATAACTCAAGAATTGATTATAAATGATTTCAACCTACGTTATTTTGGAGACTGTTAGATGATAAACACTCAAGTACATCTAGATACGAGATCAAGAAATGTGGAGCTGTACCTACACTACTCCATATGTATTTAAGGTGGGATGCTTACTAAGACAACTCTAACTTCATCTTTACCTAGAAATATTTAGAGTATAAAAGTTGGCTGCTAAATCTCAACGAAGAACGCATACATATTTTTGGACATATTGCCATTTGGGAAATTCCTCTTGAGGAAAATATTTGGGCTTAAGAAGGATGAAGGACTAAGTGGCTGGAGAAAACTACATAACGAGACCCTTCATAATTTATACTCAAATTTGTTCATCAAATGTTATTACAATAATACAATAAAAGATAATGAGAAGAACAGTGTATGCAGCATTTTGCCAGTAGAAACTCTCATGACGAAAAATAAACGATTTGATTTTTTTTACAGAAACGTGCTGTTTTATCTGAGGGTGGTCTAGCGGTTAGAACGCTGGGCTTGTAATCCTGGGGTCTCGGGTTCGATTCCCGGCGGTGCCCGAATTTATAACTTGTGTTGGGCAAGGCCGTGGTCTAGGCAACACGGAGTTTTCCTCCGGGGGCTTCCCCGGTTTCTCCGTGGCATCCCAACAATTACTCCATTCACACACAGAAGAAGGCAATGGCAAACCACTTCTGGATCATCTGCCAAGAACGTATATGAACAGGTCCCAGTCCGAGAAAAGGATCGAAGGATCCTGTTCATATGGACCTGTCGTCAGACAGAACACTAAATAATAATAAGATGAGGTGGTCTAGCGGTTAGAACGCTGGGCTTGTGATACTGGGGTCTCGGGTTCGATTCCCGGCGGTGTCCGAATTTATAACTTGTGTTGGGCAAGGCCGTGGTCTAGGCAACACGGAGTTTTCCTCCGGGGCTTCCCCGGTTTCTCCGTGGCATCCCAACAATTACTCCATTCACACACAGAAGAAGGCAATGGCAAACCACTTCTGGATCATCTGCCAAGAACGTATATGAACAGGTCCCAGTCCGAGAAAAGGATCGAAGGATCCTGTTCATATGGACCTGTCGTCAGACAGAACACTAAATAATAATAAGATGAGGTGGTCTAGCGGTTAGAACGCTGGGCTTGTGATACTGGGGTCTCGGGTTCGATTCCCGGCGGTGTCCGAATTTATAACTTGTGTTGGGCAAGGCCGTGGTCTAGGCAACACGGAGTTTTCCTCCGGGGCTTCCCCGGTTTCTCCGTGGCATCCCAACAATTACTCCATTGACACACAGAAGAAGGCAATGGCAAACCACTTCTGGATCATCTGCCAAGAACGTATATGAACAGGTCCCAGTCCGAGAAAAGGATGGAAGGATCCTGTTCATATGGACCTGTCCTCAGACAGAACACTAAATAATAAAATAATAATTACTGAAGGCTACACAACGCTACAACCCAGAAGACAGCCATCTTTTTACTCACGGCCGTGAAGTCCTATTAAAGATCAATTTTTTAATATGGTTTAAGGAAATAAACGCTGTGTACACTGAGAGTCATACGGAACCCGTAAATACAAAACACAAAATTACTGGTTCTTAATGCAGATTGTACACTGGCCTTACGCAATAAGTGAATAATTATTTGACTGAGTGAATGACTGCAGCGAGTTAAACTTATATTATGCTATACATCGTACTTTATTTAGTATGTGAATACGAATTTGAATGCTTTATCGGACTCAGTTAGGTTTTTCAAACCTATATAGCATACTCCTTGACAAAATGCACTAATTTTCCTTTAAATTTATAAAATGGATTCCGTGCTTTAGACGCTTGTCTAGGTACTCAAAATGTATCATGAAATGACCATTCAAATTATGGACATAAATAATGTTTCTACTGCTCAAAACATTTCTCGAACACCTCTTCTGGAATGATCTTTACGATGGTCGTCGAATGTCCCTGAGTATCGGTAATATCTGAGAATTTGTGGCCCTTCAAAGTGGTCTTCAGTTTTGGAAATAGCCAAAATTGTTACAGGGGGGCAAATCTCGTCCAAATTTAAATATGGATTTTTTGGTCAAAAACATCCGGACAGCGAACATGTCATTGGCAGGGTTTATTGTCATGATGCAAGATGCAAAGCACCAGGACAAAGTTCCGGTCTTCTCCGAATGAACAACCTCACGTAACCTTGCCAATATTTCCAAACACCAATGCAGGTTCATCGTTCGACCTTGTTCAACAAACTTAAAAGAACAATGCTCTTGTGATTAAAAAAAAAAATTATCACTGTCTTCTCTCGGGCTCGTGATTTGCGTGTCTTTGTTGCATTTTTATTCCACTCGAAAAATACTCGAATTTTTCTACCAGCAGCATTATAAGCCTCTGGTAGTATCTGCAAAGTTTCATTTCAGCTTTTGTCTAACTTTCCACAAAATTTGATGTTACTGTGTTATTCCAGCAACCTACCACTCATTTTTTCGACAGGACGAAAACACACGCTTGTGTAACTCTTCTAATGTTTCGCTACTACTGTCTTATTTGATTCACCAAACACAAGACGCAACCACACGTCGCTACTTAATTATCACTCACTCTCTACTCGATGCGATACATTTGAGGGAATTCCAGGAACTTAATTGTCAGACCTCGTAACTAATACCTTTCCAAAGGAAGATTTAAATAAACCAAGGGCTACAGATACATATACAAGCATACATACATACATCAGCGCATAACGTTACAGTAACAGCATCCATACAGTCAGTCATACCTGTGTTTGGTATGCTGTAACATACTCGATCATATTTTACTCTGCAGTCAAGTGGAAAAGTTTACGAAACGATGGGACGGAGCTTGTAGATGAGCACTGAACTACATCCAAAGCAAAGGTTAACATTGAGTGGATATTTACCTCCAGTTCCCACTGCGTAGAGCTTATGCAAAAGACAAAGTTACCTTTTTACATCTCCTTGCAGTACAACTCACCGCTGTTGCTGATTCTCAGTAGGGGCTTCTGGGAGATATGTCCAGGTTCATGCTGACGTTTCTTCCACACCCTTATCAATTTACATACCGCCCTTCTGCATAAGTGAGGTTAGCAGTTTATACAAATCTCCCATCAATCAGCATCTAATCTCCGAGAGACTATCTGTGACATGTGAAGATGGCGGGCGCTCAGGTAGGCTCCGGACATGACTTGCGACGGTGTGACACATGACAAATAACTTGTTTCTCAGCTGATCGTTAAGCCTTATCTACAATATTCCCCTCATGCGCTGTACTAGAGGCCTTGTGGATGGATGAGTTTCTATTTGTCTCTTTCAAGAACGACGGCATGGGGTACACTGAGGAAGGCGGGTCTTAGTGGAACAGGGTCGGAGTGCACGTCATGCCAGGGCATCACGATGTTGCCAGCTCTTAAAATAGGCTATATGTTATAATTGTAGACCATACCTCTTGTGTGTGTAGTCATTCTGATTGTCTGGAGGTTATGAATGTGTTGTCTATTTTGTAAAGACAGTGATTTTTCATGTTTGATTAACTTCCGGTAGCATTATTTTGTTCTGTCTGCTTACATCAAGTCACGGAGCACAATGCTCCTTGAGAAGCTAATAGACCATCAGCTTGTCAAGACTTTCCAGCCTTTTATCGAACCCCAAATGTTCGTTATCGTATTCACAAGAGTACGCAACTGGACAGTATCCTCAGCTGTTGAATCCACCCCACACCCCAATGCCTTATTTATTAAGCTGAACTTTAATTCTATCTTCCCATGTACGCCTTGCCTTCTAAGTGGTATTTTCCCTTCCGATTTCTGTCTAAAATTCGGTATTAACTTTAATATTTGTTAATATATATTAATATAATATAATATAATATAAGTCTACCAGCCTATTACCTTCTTTCTCTTGAATTTATTCTCTTCACACCATCCTGTTCTGAAACACATGTATACTATGTTCTCCCGTTAATTTGAAACACCAAGTTTTACACACATACACAAAATACGAAAACAGTCACAGTTTAGTATATTTTCGTCTTTAAGTGAAATGTATCCCCCGAATTTATTAAGAGCTTTTAACGCGAATGTAATTTCGATTTATATCTGTAGTTGCCAATTGCTTCAATTTGCGGAGGAACTGTTAACTAATATTTTTATAATCATATATATATATATTTATGCTAAGAAATTAGTTTATATCCGCAATGAGGAAATATTTTGGCCATACAGAAAAACAAATTCACAAGGAACGAATTTTTGAAAATATGCTTTCTCTATAACAGTAAGCGTCTTAACGTTAATATTAGTTACACGTGATTCAAAAGCGTAATTCATATATTTTTTTCATCATATTTTGACACATGAACTGTGTCCTCATTCATCATAGTCTGCTATTAAAGTACACAAAGAATGCCTTTCACTCGACGAAACAAAAGAAGTTTACGTACGTGACGACAGAATGAAACTTATAATTTGTGTGTTACTTGTACAGGAAGTTGATTGTGGTATAAAACGCCGGGCTGCTGCATGAAAATGTTATATAATCATATCTCAAGACGCCAGAGTTATTCACAAATGTTTCTAAATGTAAGCTACTAATTAATTCTGTTAGCATTTTCTTCAGAATTCAACCCCGACCAAATATGATAAAACAACTGCGTTTCGTTCCCACAGAGATTTCCAAACACTGTTTTGTTTGCATGGGTGAATAATGTGGAGCTTTATAATTTGTACTCGTCGAAAACAGTACCTGGGTTATCAGAGACACAGATATCTGCCATTATGAAACCCAGAGATTCATCACCGACTTAAAAATACACGTCAGCACTACACTTAGTCCCAAGCCAGTAAGCGCCATAACACCTTATTTCCATACAATTCATCTTCAGGTTTTCATTCCATTTACCCACAGGTCTTCCGATCAGACATTTTTCCTTCAGGTTTCCCGATCAAACTTTTGTTTTCTCATCTTTCTTATCTCATCAATGTTCTCCACTTTATAATACTAACACATGTAAATATGTTGTGAAGTATGCCTATATATTTCGATCGATTCCTCAGAAATTTAAAGACACTTTTAAACAGCATACGATCGTATATCATATAAGGCTTAGCAGTTAGATAATTGTGAACGATGAACTGGAAAGGATGAGAAAGGAAGCGATATTGGCCTATTAAAAAGTTCTGTTCTAACATTCCTGTGGAGTGGCTGAGGGTATGTTAACTTCAGACACGATAACCGTTCTTCAAGCCGAGATTCGAACACAGACCGCCAAACAAAAGCTTCATCTTCTAATCATTCAACCGCAAATCGTTTAAAAGTACAGTTGCAAGGTGGTCCACTCAGAAGCAGGGTCCCTTGACTACATGAAGGTCTCAGTGACGAGGAAAGAAACTTGTTTATTATCTGCGTATCGCTCAAGATGACCTGGCAGATGCTTAGAGCTTCGACACGGTCAATATGCGCTGTCTCTATTAGGGAGAATTATGGTTAGGCTGCCCTGAAGATAAAACTGGATGGACACATATCAGTGACTTCTAAAAGAGCTGGCAGTTGGAGTAACACTATTGACCATCGAAGATTTAGTAGCCCGGTCATTCAGTTTTCAGAAGGCTTCAATGCACAGTCACTCGACCGAGGCAACCACGTTAATAATTTAAGTAGTGTTCTTTTCATTATATCCGAGCCAAACGTAAACACATCTTTCTCACTCCCTACATTCTCTTTATACACCGCCGGTGCTACGTTAGCTGATGGATAGTACAAATGCTGGCTCATGTAGAAATACCGGTTAAACTTGAAGTTACATGCAGAAGCGGTTATAGTCGCCACTTGTCAGTATATTGACGTAATAGTTATTCCATTGTGGGGAGACTTTCAGAAATGTTCAGTGGCTTATTCTGCTTTATTAGTCTCAGAGGCTGACTGGTGTTTCTGGTTTTGTGCAGTCAAGGTGGTCTCTTTATACCAGGGATATATAAACCATGTCTGTAGGGCCACACAGAGCCTATAGTTCAGGCCCTGAACGCGGATATGAGGACCAGAACACCACGTCCTGTCGTATAATAAGTTTGAATAGAGAGCATATCTACAGTAGACTACCTGTGAGACTATTTTCGTTATGATATACGTAAACACAAAGAGAGATTTATGGAAATAAATAAGACGAATAAAATAAATAATTAAAAGGGAAGAAAAATACAAAGGAGTGGAATTCATGCCCGGTCTCAATGATCCAATAGCGAAAAGATTCATCGTTGTCGTTGGCGATAAAATGACTCGCTGAAGACCGGACTAACGAAATTTAATTTCTGGAACGGACAAAGACTTTTCTCTTTATCGTCACGTTCAGATTGGCTCTGGGTTCCACAATTTGGCCGGAGCGTAAAGCTGAGTTTCCAGGACAATTGTACGCAGGCTCTACTGTCTGTAGTCGCCTATTAAAACAGAAATTACTCTATAATTAATCTGAGGGAGAGACAGAGGTTGAAGGTGTACGACCACAGGTTCCAGAGGAAAATATTTCGACTTGTAAAACAGTAAGTTACAGGTGGAGAAGAAAATTATGTGGTGGGTAGCTTTACCGAATAATTTTAGATGGACCAACTCGTGAATGTGCAGATTATGTGGCAAAACAAAAGTGATCATGAATGCATATAAATTTTCGGTTCGAAAACCAGAGGAGAAAAGGCCATTTTGATGACCAAGGTATAAATAGGAAGATAATTTATAGCGAATTAAGAAGGATTCTGCGTCATAGTGTTAATTCTCTATAGCAGTGGTTTTCAACCTGGGGTAAGCGAAGACATCCTAGGGGGTACGTTAAATTTAAAAAAAATATATATTATTTTATGATAAACACTGAATAATCAGTAATGTAATTTATTTAATTTACTTTAGATGTAGATTATATACTATGTATAACTTGAATTATACACCAACAACTTTGGGGGTACAAAATTTAAGATAAATTATATCTGGGGGTACGCGAAGACAACCTAGGGGGTACGTTAAATTTAAAAAAAATATATATTATTTTATGATAAACACTGAATAATCAGTAATGTAATTTATTTAATTTACTTTAGATGTAGATTATATACTATGTATAACACGAATTATACACCAACAACTTTGGGGGTACAAAATTGAAGAGAAATTATATCTGGGGGTACGCGAACAAAAAAGGTTGAATACCACTGCTCTATAGTACTAAAAAAAATTCTGCGCGAGTTTGCTCGACCCTGTTTCCGGCAAAAGTTGTGCCATCAATCTACCCGGAGCAGCTGTTCAAATGGTCAGCTACAACCAATACCAAAACACATAAAATTCATATACGATGAGGATGAAATGACTCAGTTCACAATGGTGGGCACGAGTCCTGTTAGTCTGAAACAAGTCTATAGTCCGGTGATTGTCATGACTTAATTGGGGGAGGAGGAGGTTCGGGGTCCACTGGAGTTGTGTTTCCTTGAAACATCTGCTCCGACTCCAGGTCTACATACAAACACGTCAGTTACAGAGATTCATGGCTGGTGCCTCCCAAGACAGCTCTTTTCAGCCAAACAGGCAGGTGTCATGCTTTTATAACGCAGATATTCGTAATGCCTATGTGAATCTTGGCTTCTCGTGCCCGGATCCGTTTTCACAATATCTTGTTACTAAAACGCATATCATTATAATCTTTCGATAGCAAATGTTAACGCTCTCTGAAATAAGCTTTCGCCTACTGTTCTCTCCTCCCTCTAGCAGAATGAGCGTTTTAACCCTTTTCCTAAGTACAAAGGTGAAAATGCTTTTCATTTATTCATAGGTCTTCCTCATGTTTCGCTTTGATCATATGAGTACGTAACTTGAAGGATACTGTCTGCTTGCATTAGGACTAGATATTTTCCCCAAAAACTAACACCAAAGGCCGGTACATCAACCCCGAGAACTGATTAAGCGACAATTCATCAGCCACACCGAAAGGAAAAAGTCCTTATTAATAATAGATCATGAGTTAATGTTGACAATTGGTAATGAACTCCGAAAGGCGAATGAATAGAGCGGGCTAACTCCATATCCTCGTTACGTGGTTAGAAATACAGGAATAATAAAGATTTTATGTCGGTTACTGTAACGAATAATTTGTTTTATTCTACATTCAGTTAAGAGAAGGTGGTTGTAGGACGTTCAACTTTCAGGGGCGAAAAAAACCTTCCGCCTTCTATGTTTTTAATTTTATTACGACAACATAAACACATTAAAATAACGGATTGCTTTCCTTTAAACAATTGGTAATCTCCAAGAAAACCTTTCGTTGTCATAGCCCAGCAGACAAGTGATCGAACAGGAATATAGCCTGAAGATTTATAGCTTTCTGTTCATAAAATAGTAGTCTAATTTTGTTCGAAAATGTGTGAACTGGAATTTATTTAAGAAATATTATTTTTAGACATGAGAAAGGATTAATTGAAATCCCGACCACTGGCAAAATATGTACATAATACTTCAATGGTCTTCTATAAACAGAAAAACAACCCCTGATGTGTACGCCTGCTGTAGTACACATATGTAATAAGAATATCTGATTTGTGATTTTAATCAAAATTCACGGGATTAATAAATACAATTCAGTGCAGTGCTTTTATCTAGAGGTAAGTAATTGTGTAAAACAAAACCTATGCTAATTTTTACTGAAATATTAATGTAAGAAATTTTCACTGGGCGTTTATAAAACGATGTGTGTTACACAAAATAAGTAACTTTGAAAGAATAGGGCGAAGAGATTTGGTAGTAGCCACTGTCATGACGTCATCTTCATAATCCAGAAGACTGCAACTGACATCTTCAACGCCGTCAGAACCTCACACCTCAGATATCAATTATTTAAACAGAAGGTCGCAAATCTTCGAAGAATGACCAGTAGTATCAGTGATAGATCCAGCGATAGTAAAAAAAGTTGTTTAATATCCTACGTGGTCGCTATGTATCTAGTCTAAAACAAACATAAACCTATCTATTTCATAATTTAGGTAACTCTTATATTAAACGGTTAAATAATAATAATTCATTATGAATCACGTAATGAAACATATTCCTACGTGGCATAGAATCCATTCTCATGCTTTAAATTTTACGGCTGTTCTGTAAAGCAAGACGCAGCGAAGAGTTCAATAAATCATATAAATGTACAAGGAATGAACAAACTTCACTAAATTTTCTTATATAAAGGAACACGTCGTTTCTCCCTCGCTGAATTTATAGCTTAAGTGACTGCCTTTCTTACATTTTTATAACAAATTTTACTGTAAAGTTTGCGCTTGAAACCATCTACTCCCATAATGAATGGTATGCAGGTATTATACCAGAAACCTAATTTACGGTAATGAAGTATGAGATTTCAACTACTTTACTGGTGGTAAAACTGCTCCCATGGGGAGACCCATTTTATAAAATGAAGAGAATATGTATCCTAGCAACCATTGACGATGCTGCTTGTGAAGTAATGTGTCGCTTCGCCCCCAAATCTTCTCTCTCTTCTATATAACTGGTTAAACCTACGAGTATGACAGCCGTGGCACCTGGTCCTTGCCTCACTGGCAAACAAACGGGTAAAATAAGGAGAAAGAAATTGCGAGAAGCGGACTTAGGTGACAATCTGCCATTGTAGCTGCTACTGTCCACAGAGCCTCAAACAGGGGCAAGAATTTAAAACGTTAAGTCACAAATACCGTATTTTAAAATGTATAATGGAGGATGTTATTAATTACAATGGACCTTAAAGAACATGATGGGGGAGTGTGAACTAGATATATCTGACTCTAGTGAACCAAGTAATGAATCTTCTGTGCCCATAAAATGGAGGAATTTCTGAACTAACCAAGGGACCTTTAGCTTGTCAAGAAGATTCTGTTATAAGGAATTAGTGAAATCTGTTTATAACGAGATTCAAGGGTTGGGTAAATACATTTCTGTTTTAACTACGTAGGTTAACTTTCGTGAAAAAATTTACACAGTTAGTAACGTAATCGAAGTCACAGGCCAGACGTCATGCCACATAAAAATCCTGTATTACTACTGAAAACTTTTATTTTGTTATAATTTTCCTACCTTTCTTACTTTATCCCTCTCCTTATTTTATTCTTTCGTTCTTTATTTTCCTTATGTCTCCTTCCGGGATAGCTCAGTCAGTATAGTGACTGGCTACGGGCTGGACGACCGGGGTTCGATCCCCGACGGGGGCAGAGGATTTTTCCTCTAGCCTCTGTGTCCAGACCGGCTCTGGGGCCCACCCAGCCTCCTCTACAATGGGTACCGGGGTCCTTTCCTGGGGGTAAAGCCGGCCGGGGCGTGATGCTGACCACTCACCCCCACCTAGTGCCGAGGTCAAGGAAGAGAGGAGCCATACCTCCACTCCCCCCAAGCGCCTACATGGCGTATAGTGGGACAAACTTTACTTTACTTACTCCTTCCTACATTCATTTAAGAGAAATATGTCTTAGAATGTAGTTAGTATCTTATTCAAAGGTGGTCTGAAACAAATTGAAATAAAATAGTCTAACATATTTAAATACTCAGATTGGACAAGTTTAATCAAAATATGTCACATGGTTAAAAACATACATAAGTCTAGGCCTATATTTAATTGCATTCATATAGATCCTTCTTGGTGAGCAGCTTAACATGATGACAATAACAGATGCTTTTTAACCCTTCTTGAAAGACGCTTTAAAGTTTTAACTTTCTCCTGTGCCTGAGTACCTCTTTAGTAAAGCATGGTCCTACAGGACAGCAACAGACAAATGTACACGAGACCACATAACTGGGTGAGATTGGTTACCCGTTTGTTCTTCTTGGTTAAAAGGTTCCCGGAAACTACTGAACAGAGTCCAAATTTGACTCCAGAATAAATACGGATTCGATGGTGGAGAAGAAATCTTCTGCTTCTGGGAATCTGTGGTCATTCAGACCACATCCAGTCACAACATATTAGGCTACAGGGAGACATCTAACTCTGCATATAGCCTACTTTCATTGTCACATATTAAGTCTGGTATTATGGGTCTACAACAAATATTGCAACGTGATTTTTTTTGTGAGATTTGATGTTTAAAAGGCGGTGGGTGATTAATTTCTCTTCTGGGCATTAAAGTCGTATACTTGCACGTTGAAGCCAGTGTTTCAAAGAAGCATATTGTCATCTTCAACACTGAAGATGGAGACTTATGTTTCTTCTAAATGTTGGTATCTACGAGTCTACACGGCAACAATAACGAGAATGAAAACATAATAAAATTATTTTTGTTCATATCGGTCCAACATAAACACTACTTTAAATAAACCTCAAATTTAAACTCATCTATATTCTGGAAACCGAATCATACAAAATATTTATACGTGACATGGAATACAGTTTTCGTTAGGTCTACAATATTTATATGAAGCTGTTTTCGGTACAGTTAATATATAACCAAACATAACGCAAAGTAATGCTTTGCTCTAGTGAAATTATATTGTGTTACATTACATTACCGGCGAACTTGTATTCAATATTGGATAGATACGAAATTCAAAGGTAATTTTAAAATTTTCAACGTTTGTCCATTAATGTTCGCAGAATGGTAGCGGCAATCATTTCAACAAGTAATCGAAGTTGTGACGTTTCGATCTCGGCTGAATTAGCAGTCTTCGTATATTTTTGTGGTTTTCAGTCTCTCCATTCTAACAAACACCTTGAATTAGGTCACGACCGCCAAGTTTACTTGAATTAGGTCACGACCGCCCAGTTTACAATTCTTACTTGTTCATTATTAATAAAAACAGATAATCGAAAATAAGTAATCACACAGTCCTGTTAATTTGCTTCACGGTAGGCGTAAAAGTTTGAACACGTTTTTATCATAGGTCGGCCTACACATAAAAAAAGTTCGTCGTCATGTGCAGATACATACTCCTGAATATAAGTTAATACACGCGTGTAAAATGTGTGCTTATATGTAGACGTAAAAAAACAACTCAGAATTTCGTTTGTAGTAGACATACAAAAAATATTTTTCATTCTACGTTTTTCTCCTTGTGACAGACAAGCTACATAGAATTTCTAAGCATCATATAAATTCCTGCAACGTTATTCTTGTGTCACGTGGCATGATGGAGAGTTGGTGTACTGCTTCAGACGGACCATTTGTCCCACAGCACCGCCTTGGTATGGCCCCGCTTCAACTGGTGAAACATTATTCACGCAAAAGCAAAATACCCAGACACAAACAAACAGCAATGCACTGAAATTATGGCTATAATGCAGACAAATTATATATCCATTCAACTTCTATACTAATTAAACATGCCTGTGTATTTATCATTCTTAAAATGTAAGAATATTCCATATCAAATATTGTGTGATTAATCGTTATGGATAAATTTTGTAAGGTTCATGAATCAATGTATAGTCACGACTTGTCTACGATGCGATAATTTTCTGAACTTTGTTAAGAAACCCCATGAAAGTTAGTCGCCTTATGGAAGTTTCTGTGGTAGCAAAATTTGAAGGTTTAACACTGTTAATACGAAGGTCCACCACTGACAATTCTAAGCCAGTTCTATCTACCTTCCATTCTCAAAAAATACTTCCATACCCATCTACTTCACGGTCTTGCAATTGGATGTAGTCTTCTACAAGGTATCACTGCCAACACGTGGTCAGTATAAATTACGAAGGTCTCGTTATGAAAAATCATCAGTTTCTACTTGAGATATATTTTCCTATTCACTCGTTTTCTAACACTTCAGACTTCTCCATTGAAACCATGTTTAACACCCATACAAACCTAAAATAACTGGCTAAATAAACTCTTTTAGTGCAAGACTGTAAATTCTGAAGAGAAGCAAATCTTTCAATTTTTTTAATTCTTTAAATATCGATCTTAATTCGATATCTTAAATCCTATTACTTCAGGAACAAAATATTTATGACGTAGATTATTGCCTCTATACGTTGCGGTGTAGTAATTGCAAAATAATACGGGGGATCAGTCTCATCGACCCTGCCAGTTCCATAATTTTCTTCTTGCCGTTTAACTGATCGCCCTGTAAGGGTTAAATATCTTTAAAAAAATTAAACCAATATGGAAGGATAAGCTAAGAACGATAGACACGTGCTACTCTCCCACTTCAAAGGCTTCTGACGTATTTCAAACCGAGAAACGCCACAAAGTTATTTGCTTGCAGTGTATCGTCCTGAATATGAAATTGTAGAGATATAAAGTGCTAGCAAGAGTGATTAATGTATTTCACAGCAGTTTTAAGATGAAATGCCACAATTCTCATGCTGTTACACAGCTGAAAAATTGTGTTTATCAAACTAAAAACTATTTCGTGAACTGCGATGGTGGACTGTTGTGGTGGAAGTAAGACGAATAGGCTATGTGTAATTGGCTACATTCTCTCAGAACTATATCACAATTAAACAGCAAATAATTGTGAATTACTTAAAGTTTAGTTCGGTTCTAAGTCTGATTTGTCAAATGTTCTGTCAGAGTAAAGGATTCTTTTGTACCTGTGATACCATTTGAAATACTTCGTTGATTGTAATGACATCATGAACATGGAGAGTGAAGAGATGTCCAGGAAACAACGTAATTTGTCTGTAGGCATATAAGCTACTATTTTTTTAAGTTTTGGTCACAAGACGTAAAGTAATTCCACATTACTTTCCTTGCCTCTTATCACATAATTTCAACAGACAAGAATTTATGTCATCGTATTGAGATTTTATAATTTATATTATTGAGGATGAGATGTGTGGGTATGTAGCATGCATAAAGGGAAAAAAATGTATACATAGTTTCGTTCAAGAAGAGATCAAACATATTTAGACAAAGATGATTAATATTAAAAATGAATTTGAAATAAAAATGATTAGAATCTGGACTGAATTCACCTAACTATCGATTGGTACACACGTAACGTATCTTCCGTTTCTGTAAAATTCAAGAAATTTATTCACTACATGACAACTATCAGCTTATCAAAGATGATTCTTCTACATGAAATTATACTTTGTTTTGTTATCTTTGAGAAAAAATATGAATAATAGCTATAAGGGATCAACTACGCCTATTAGTAAGGATCATATTTGAAGTTCTCACAGTCATGAAAGATTCGAAGTTCGTCTTGTAACATACGTGCATGTAACGACGTTTCTACATTGTTTTATGAACGTTATTGTCTTAATTTCCCCAACTTGTCATTGTAAAAATAATGTCAACAGATTTATGGAAATTGAAATACGGTTGGGTCACTTAACACTGAACCTGCTTTTAAAGTTAGTACTATTACTTCAAAGTATGTGGAATTTTAAAGAAAATGTGTCATTTAATCTACTGGCTATCAGAAATAGCATAGGCCCCGAGAAATATATATCAAGTATATGTTACATTATTTCTAACTATAAAGAATTAAAACCGCCACGGTGGTCTAGCGGTTAGAACGCTGGCCTTGTAATCCTGGGGTCTCGGGTTCGATTCCCGGCGGTGCCCGAATTTATAACTTGTGTTGGGCAAGGCCGTGGTCTAGGCAACACGGAGTTTTCCTCCGTGGCATCCCAACAATTACTCCATTCACACACAGAAAAAGGCAATGGCAAACCACTTCTGGATCATCTGCCAAGAACGTGTATGAACAGGTCCCAGTCCAAGAAAAGGATGGAAGGATCCTGTTCATATGGACCTGTCCTCAGACAGAACACTACAAATAAAATAAATAAATAAAGAATTAAACAATAAACTGTTCCTGAACTGAACCATACAACAAATAATCCGTGTCACTGTTTAATCAATCATTAAAGTTTTTGTAAGCCCGACTCATTAAATATTGGTTTTAGAATCTATTAACAAATTAACAAATATATGTCTCTGGAATAATGTACTCTGGTCTTTTCTTTCTTAATCTTCGTCAGAAATCATCACTGAATATTGACAAATCACACTTTGATCTGCGTTCTGACTCTGGATGTAACACGCAGCAACAAAATATCATAGGACCGCTCGATTAATTCGTTTCTAACCGCCTGTTAGATTCCTCTCACATTCAAGCTTGCCATTGGTTAGGTTCCAGCAAACAAGTAACATTCAACAGAATAAAAATGTAAAGATCAGCAGCTGGGCTCTAGAGTTTAAAGTCTGTTTCTCAACGGCGCTATCTGATTTCTCACTCCCACTGCAACATGCTGACGACTTCAAAACGTTCCAACTTTATCGTCCTGAAAGCTGAATGTAGGACGATTCAAGAGAACTGCATAATTTGTCAGTTCGAGTGTTATCTTTTAGTGGGAACTGACGTCGTGTTTTTGAAGCACACACGCACGATGATATAATTCTATATATCCACTCCCCAACTTTTGACAAATTATATTCCGTTATCTTTTGATAATAAAGAAAATTTTCAGATTAGTTTAACACTCAGTTTATGGTGCAGTAGATTTAGAACCTATAGCATGAAGGTAAGATACCATTCACTCTCAAACTCTGCACAAGACAGAAGCGACTTTATATTTCTTTACCAACTGGTTACGAACTCGGACCATTTTGTCATTCCCAATTTTATTATGGCTCCAAAACAAACTCAGACACGCGTCTTGTCCACTGGCTTATTGTCCTAAATCACAATTCGCCTGTAAGCTAAATAACCGATTTTCGTTAAACCCTGCTCTTCAAATTTGGTACCGTTTAATCTCCCCTGCCGTGAAAAATTCCAAAACAGCTGCACAAATTTCTAAGATGGTACACACGCTAACAAACGCTAGCAATGGCTGGGGGTTCGTCGTCCTGACCACACGTCACCCTGTATCTGGTTGGATGACCGTAAACCTGAGGCCAGCAGTCAAGCTAGTTGACTTTTGCTCTCAGATGGCTCTTACGCCACGGATTATTATTATTATTTAACTTTTAAATAGGTAAAAATATATCAAGTTTTTAAACATACACGATCATGGAAATTATCTACGCCCTTCATAAAGTCTTTGGATACAAAGCTTCGAGTGATGTCTTCCAGAAACTAAATTGCAGAATAAGGCTTGTTTGACCCTAAAGGGCGTATTTACATTTAACGCCAGAACTGCGTAACTGGTGTTACGTAATGAGTGTGATTCCGAAATCAAGATGACTGAAATGTCTATTAAATGCCATGGGAATACTTAATATGTTAATAGGACGCCTCGTGACTCTACCCGGCGACCGTGGTTCTTCATTGCCGTGTGAGGCGTCACTCCTTGGAGGCATCGGCCCTACATGTGCGACTGGTAGTTAACATCCTTCAGTCCTTATCTTCGTGACGTATGAACATTAGGGGGAGTTATTTCTGTTCCGTACAGCACACAAATTTTGTATCTTTAACTCTAAAGCGAACAGCGTGAAAAACTTCCCAATGCTTTATTGCTAGTGCTAACTTCTGTCAGTTTAAACGAGTTACTACATCTTCAAAAGAAATTCACAAATATGGATAGGTATAGGATTAGGCTCTAAGATTTGTATGTAATGTAATCGGTTGTTTCTGTTGTTTCTCCAAGAAATCATCCATTTTCGTGGTTATATCTATACTTAGCAGGCACAACTTGGCTATTTTATCACAACAAATAACCAGTGGGACAGAGAAAAACTACGTAAAACCTGATTTAAAACAGTCTCCGTGCCGAGATTAAAGCCACGTACGTTCTGAATTTTTTTATTTATTTTCGAATGATAGGTGCATTGATTTTATATCAAAAACCTAACTACAACCTCTAGACACAATTTTTAAAATCTACAAAATAAGACGAAGTAATGACACACGTTCTGAAGATAGCATAGCTGCGTCATATTGTGATATTAATTAAAATAATTATATATATTTGTTTACCGTCAAATCACAATAGAATAGTAAGATAAGATAATTGAAATGATTAAAATATCATCTTATGTTCCATATCGAGCATTCGATATGCTATTTCATATATGACTGGTATAAACATCAATAACACCACCTCAACAAATAATGTTATATTAATAATATCTGAACACAACTTCCGTAAAATATACTGTGAAAGATGATAAAATTATAAAATTGTAAAAACTATAAATAATTGTAATTTGAGTTTAAAAGTTTTATACGTAATTTACACCTGATGACGGTTTTATAAACCGAAACATGTTGTTAATGTTCCGATGTAAATCGAATGCTCGATATGGAACATAAGATGATATTTTAATCATTTTAATTAACTTATCTTACTATTTTATTGTGATTTGACGGTAAACAAATATATATAATTATTTTAACACGTTCTGAATATAAAACAGTGGAATTTTGACTTATTGTTATTGTGAAAGTTTAAAGCAATAATTTCATTAAAAATTGTCAATATGAGGGATTCATGAGACGACTAATACCTGTCAGAGACGCCACAGCGATGTTCTGTAAGACAGTGTAAGACAAAACCTAACTACAACCTCTAGACACAATTTTTAAAATCTACAAAATAAGACAAAGAAATGACATACTTTCTGAATATAAAAGAGGCAATTTTGACTTATTTTTATTGTGAAAGTTTAAAGCAGTAATTTCATTAAAAATTGTCAATATGAGGGATTCATGAGACGACTAATACCTGTCAGAGATGCCACAGCGATGTTCTGTTAAGACAGTGAGAGATCGAGGTTTTATAAAACGCAAGTGTTTATTCTCTATGTAACGCACATTTTGAACTGAAAATAGAGTGGATGTGTTGCGGAGGTGTGGGGGTTGTGGGAGGGGAAAGGGTACACGACCCGTGTCATCCCTCCACTGTAGATAGCGAAACGAAAGCAGCCGATAGAGCGAGCGATCAGGGGTTTCTACAAGCGATCCAATTACACGCACTGTTGCAGCTATTGTGAAAGAGACGCTGTTATCAGAGTAAGAGAGGGTTTTAGTCTCTGGGGGAGATCAGACAGTAGTGGATCTGTAGGGAGTTAATAAGAGAGACGAAACAGACTGATGGAGGCAACATGGCGTGACGGGAGGTCTGGGAGCAGATTCACACCGCCAGACACTCAACAGAGGGTTACTCCTCGCTTTACGCAGGCTCAATAAATATCACGGCTTGTCACTGTACAAAATAAAACAGTATCTGATTTTGATTCCTAAGAACGATCGACATACAATTATTGTAATCAAGTATACTTTTAATAACTATAAAGCGGTCATCGCGGAGAGGATGAGGTGATGTAGTTAACGTTTATCTATAAATCACTGATAAATTATTTAATTACTAAAAACATGTTCTGGGCCCTTATTGAGAAGTTGCTGGTCTCTCGTTTACTCAAGAATTTCGCAATGTTAATAGAATTCGAACGACTGGTCTCTGTTCTAAGCCAGATTAATCCAGTTCGTATACTTTCACCATTTCATTAAGATTTATTTTAATATTGTACCATATATGCCTACATCTTACTAGTGGTCTCCCCAATTTTGTATTTCTGACAAAAAAAAAAATTGTATGTAGCAGAAGAGAATCCCAAAAATTCGGAACTCAATGCTAGTGAGGATTCTCTTAATAAAAACTGCATCCAATTTTTTCGTGAATGTAATTTTGATTTCTTACTGTAACGAGTTTTTAATCAAAGTAAGCAACTTCATACGCACGAAATGCAAGATATTTTTTATACTTACAGATAGGCCTATAAGTGTCAAAGCCTAACTATTTGAGAAGTGATATTTCTTATGACGCTGAATTAGACTAACTCGTATAAATAAAAACATTAAAATGAGAAGAAATTAAAAAGATAAAGTTGAAATATTTTTATAAAGTGTTGAGAATTACACACATATACGGAAATTAAACTTGGATTTCAACAGTGTTTGTAAAAATCAATCTGAAAAAAAAAATGAGTTAAGTGAAGGGATATGCCATAATTAAAATTACAAACTAAAATTTGGATTTGTAACAAAATAAGGGATATGAATTTTATCTGATCGGTTCTACTGTATTCTAGTGTACGGAGTAACAGTGAACCGCGAAAATAATACAGAATAATTTTTATTATTTAAAATGTTAGCCGGGCAGCCGGTTAATATCGACACTCCTCCCCAAACCTATCTTTTTATTCTGATAATTATACAAAACCAACTATGTGGGAAAAACATAGCGCAGCTAACACAGGTGGTATCTATAGTAACCACTGTGATTTAAGAGGGTAGAACAAAATGCATTTTAAAAATATCTGAGGTAAATTTTAGGTGCGTTTTTGTTTCATATGGCCGTGTCACTGGAGTACGTATATGCATCAAACCAGAACCTCACATGAGCCGATCATTTAGTTCATATCCAGAAACACCCCCCCCCCCCCACACCCTAACACCACTCTACAAGCTTTATCCGAGCGGCTAGCATCGTTTTCGCGTGTAATATTTATCACGCGTCATAAACCACGCAAAATGCTAATGAACCAGGGTTCGGCCACTGTTAGAGCAGACACATCAGATCATCTGTTGGGAATGTGGAGGGTGAGTAAATTTATGAATGCGATGGCTTACAGGGAGTGTGTGACGGATTATTGCCCCTGGACTATAATGGCTGGAAGCAGGGTGACTATTTGGTTCTTAACTACCTTAACACAACTCACTTCAGTTCCGATATATACAGAGGCTGACTGGCTTAATTACGGATTTATGGAAAAGTGTCTGCAGTGTGGGTGAAGGAAAGTGTTCAGTACCTTTGATTACGAAATATTTGCTACGTGTAATTTGACACGAAGAGAAATTTTAGAAAAAATAAACTTCAAAAATTTATCTAAAATTGTGTAGCTGAATGACATTTCGTTTTAACGATAAAACCGAAAATTAAAATGATACTGCCAGAAAACTACGAAGATTACGATCCACAGAACATTAAATGTGGTCAGAAATAAATCGTATTCCTTTTAATTATAAAAATAATTTTTATCAGGATGATATTTAAAGAAATGCAGGGAAGAAGACTCACGTATTAATTATAAAATATATTTTAAAAAAATATTTTATTCTCTTTTCGCTGATGATCAAATCAATATTCAAAATTCAGAGAACATCTACTGATGTACGTGTTTATTATCCAAGATTTTGGTAAAGTTTCTAATTCTTAAAATTTTACAGCATTAATGACATTCGAAAAATCGTTATAGGTATTTTAAATTTTGCAAACTCAGGATCATTAGCAGTGTGGAGGCTCGAGTTTCCTATACCAGAGGAGTTCGTTGGTTGCTTCAGCCTGGTTTATTCTCTAATATTGTGCAAGCAAATTTTATCTACTTGTATCCATTTTAATTATGATTCACATGTCCCAACTCATTTGTAATTCCGTACAAAAATTTCGTTGTTTTTTTTATATCCTACAATTGTAAGTTTTCTACGTACAGACATCCGTCCACTTTTTATCCCATGGAAATGCGGAATGAGACTATATAAAAATCCTCATTTGTTATTAAAGCCACTTGTAAGTTTTTGTTTAAAGTAGTGTTTTATTTATCTGCACTCTTCTACCGCTTATAGGCCTCCATTTGTTGGCATGGAGCACTTCGGTTTGAGTCTGGTGACGTTTTATATCCTAAATTCCATTGCCAGTTTATAAAGTTCAGGGATAGCAAATCATTTGCTCCAGTGCCAATTTTGGCACCAACCGACATTCAGACAGGTATTTATGAATACAGGTTTTATCTTTTTAATATATAGATGAATTTAATAGTTTAGTATCTCATTAGTTTAATAACGTATATGTGTAGAACAGACCTACACATTTATCGTTTATGTTTTACAATGAATACTGAAATAAATATGTTTCCTTCATGTAAGTTGTGGTCTTCTGGGTTGTAACGAAGTGAATTATTGTAGTTAGATACCAACGTTTTGGAGCAATAACTATCGCCCTGATGATGGAGGCAGCAAACGCCTTTGAAACATCTATAAACTTATACTAGACAACATGCGTAACAATCCAGAAGATAACCATCTACAATTGTATTGAGGTGCAGAAATGCGGTAGTATGCATTTTTAATAATTACCTTTTGTATTGCACACAAAATCATCACCGACACGGAGGAGATTTAACTGTATAAAAATGTACAGCGAAAGACATCTCTTTACCAGTCGGTACTGGAGCAAAGTTTTCTATTGAAAAATAACTTTTGATGTAAATTTGGCATCACGAGCGAAAAGGTTCGCCGTTCCTGCTTTCGGTAATCTAATTTGGTAAAGTTTATTTCATTATTGTTGCTACATTCATCATTTTCTTTCCAATTCCTGATATCAGATAAATGCATTTGTACTCGGTATGTGGGTGAGGTTGAGTTTAGTGTCTGGAGGCTGCGTCCATAATGTTTCTCCCTGGGGAAGAGAGGGGTGTCAGGAGCGCAACAACTTCATCCCTTCTAGTAACAAGCTGTCTCACTACCCCATCCGGCTCTGTCTGAAAAAACTAACATTTATTTGATTCCTTAGGTGACTCGTAAGATTTGTTTTACATTCTGAAGCAGCTGTCACATTTGTGTTACATGTAAATCTGCTTTACGAGATTTGGCAATAGAAAATGAATAAATTTGATATTCGTAACTCCCTAAGAGAAAACTCTTACACTGAGATCCCCGCAGTGTCACATCATGATGTCATGTGTCACAGCTCATATTTTTTTCCATTTTCATCCTTGCTGTAAAATGTTACTTCCTAAAACAATAATTCACAAAGCTTCTAAATAATAAAAAACCAATCTCAACTTTAATAAAAAAAATGTACAGCGTATAAAATATAAACAGAACAACACGAAAACCTTGCAACTTGCAATCCGAACTCACCAAACAGCGGGAAAGATACTGAAATTTTAACAACAAAAATCTGACTCAGTGACCAACAAAACAACTGACTAACTAAATGACAAACTGCGTCCGTGGTCCTATTACTTGTGAAGGTGACAGTTATTCGGCTAGCCAAGAACTGCTCCGTCCTAAGGTGATCTTCGATCTGTAGAATGATCAAAGAACTTATGGACCAGTCCATATTCGTCTGCCATATTTTTCCTAGAAGGTAAGCAGCTGGCAAAACCTGGGATAAATTTTGCTCACAAATGAGAACCTATTGTAATTTCTACTGTTATAAAGCCTATTGTAATTGTTATTCGTATTATTATAATTACATTGCCTTTTCATCTCAGAGTTGGATGCCCCTTTGATTCTGTGTTGGTTCTTCCTACCCCTTGGGCTTTATAGCTTGGACCATTACACAGGATAGAAATTAGCCCAAGCGATTGATGCAAAAGGGTCTTTGCCCCACGGGCCAACTTTGCCCTGCATTGATCACCAAACCCTGTAAACCCTGTTCTTCCACTATTCTTTTTGTAACACTACTTCCAGAATGACCTAAGATCATTATTGGAACAATAGCCTATGTGATGCGGCGTGATGAACACTTCTTGAACGTCAGTGTACTCCAAAGAGCACACCTTTCCATTCTTGTCATGGAGCCTGCATCTCAGTGGTCACAAAACCAATTAGTGGATTATGTTCTAAGTCAGCTGAATCTAGTCCATATCTTCATTAGATTAGATTAGATTAGTCCATATCAGCATTAGATCAGTTCAAATTGTACGTACAAATTCAAAATTTAAATAATTGTTAAGTTGTCCTGCTACGAAAGTTGTTCAGACTCAGTGTTCCCATTCCACATTGCTCTTTTCATTCTGTTTACATGAGCCATACGGCTGGAAAACAGAGACAGACAGACAGACAGACAGACAGACGTTTTACAAAAATGTAATTAGTACACAATCATCTTTATGGAAACAAAATGTAATTTTCAAATCACATCTACATTGAAAGTTCTAACTGAAAATCACGTTTGATCTGCTACATTCCTTACAACTCGAAAAGTTGAAATGTGGGCTTAGTAAATAATTCCATGGGGAAAGTTTGTTTTTTAAAAGCAGAATGTCAAGAAATTTTTCAGTTATTATGTAGCAAAAATGTTCAGTACCGCATTCATAAGAGCTCATCAGTAAACCACAACCGGTACCAGATAAATTCAGTTAACATCATCATATCATGTCTCGTACAGAACCGTTTTAATATTATCATCCCCTGTACTCCTATATCTTCCAAGCAGACATGTCCCCTCAAAAAAAAAATTTTCTAAAATTCTATATAAATTACTCATCTCCTCATTCGTGCTGTTTGTATAATAAAAGAACAAGGTTTCTTTAAAGGAATTCATCATGTAACAGTCTGCAATCTCCAGACAAAGTGCTCTCCGTCTGTGTTCTTCCACCCACTATATCTTACACGAAACAATTGGTGTTTAGTGGGGAAACACCACGAGTAACACAATCGGTTGGCTGAGAGGTGAGGTAGCAGATTTACCACATCCTTAATGTAGAAATCTATGTGCCTCCTGAGTTAGCCATTTGTGTTAAACACTGAAACCCTATGAAGGAAATCAATCCGCGTCAACCCTTGTTTCCTTCTACCATTTATCAAGGTCAATTATCTGCCAGGTTGGGGTCATATTATTAGATTAGGAAACGCGGTGTGAAGCGGGGTCACACAACATCGGTACAATTCTCACCGAGCCCACTCGTTCTGATCATTATTTGATGAGTCCTTAATAAGATTTATCCCCTTTCCTCTATATGTAATGGATCCGTTATCCGATTTCCTCTTCTGTTGTATTCTATTCCGATGCATTGCCGAATCTCTGCTTTTATCAAGTTATTTTTCTCCATTTCTGCAATGAACGTGATTCCGTCATTGAACATTGATATAATTTGATAAAACCAAAAGTTTGGTCCGGAGATAGGGATTAGCTCTATCTAGTGGGCCCAACTGTGTAGGAACCTGAAGACGGAGATAGAGTCCCATCTCCGAAACGTCGTTTTACGTTTTATATTTCCGGAGATAGGGATTAGCTCTATCTAGTGGGCCCAACTGTGTAGGAACCTGAAGACGGAGATAGAGTCCCATCTCCGAAACGTCGTTTTACGTTTTATATTTACTAGACGATGGATAATATCCAAGTAAATTTTTATTCAATTGACTCTTCACCATCGTCAAGAAGTTTTAGATTTGATATACAAAATTTTAAAGCATAAACTGAAAAAAGATATATAAACAACAGAAGGATATATAATAACATGATTAACATATTAGAAAAAAGATAAATGAATAACTGCTGTAGTTATCACAAAGCGAACACGAGCTCACTGAACTTATTTTATATTTCTGCATTCCTTTAAATTCCGTGTCTTCGTTTCGGTCAAAAATCATCAAAGTGAAGTCGCTGAGCTTGTCACAAAATTTTTTCGCCTTTTATGGAACTACATTAACATGATCATAGCAGGGTTCACTCACCGTATCTCCAAGCCAACCGAATCCAATCCAAATCCCCTGACCCCTATTAATTTAAAATAGATGTTAACATTTTCTTAATAAATAAGTCCGGGTCTCCTAAGTTGTCTCTTTACAATTTTTAAACTGAAATTGTTTCACGGGGCCTACAGTTGTCATTTCATTTGTGAGTTATAGTTGATGTAACAATCCTAATAACATTTGAAGGACTTTTCCAAAGTAGCTCCTACTTGTGTAGGTAAGCTATTCGTGTTTCCGTCTCAATGCTATTTCCATTCTCTTAAGTGCCAATATTCTTTCCAGCAATTTTTTTACATAAAATAACTATATAGGCATACATATTACCCTTGTATTAATATTTGTATTTATTTGAGTTTAATTTAACGACGGAGCGTAGCGTCGAAAAGAAAATTGTTTGTAAATAATGAATTGAAAAGATGCAGAAGGAATCGGTAGTAGCTTTATTCAAAGCAAAGTCCCATTCTTTGCCTAGAACGACTAATGAAAACTACAGGACACCCCAATTAGTATAGTAAGCCTTCGAGGGAAGATTTGAAACCGGAACCCCCCTACTTTCGGTGCCTATGGGCCAATATAAAATGTCTTCTTTCATAAAGTGGTTCTTAACACCTGTTTCGTATGAAATGCATCTACTAAAGATTTTCAAGGTCATTAAACGTCACTTTTACTACTAATTGTATTATCAGTAGACTTGCATGCGTGGGTTTCTGTAAAACGTCCATCTTTCTGCAGCGATATCTCGAACAGTATGGAAACCAATCTCAGTCACATCGTTTCCTAATTTTATGTAGGATGGATAATTTATTCTTACTGTTAAATGTTATTTTCAGCCCCTATCTTTGTGCTGACCATTTATAAGATACTTAATTTAAATTGATAAGTAAAATTTGACTACATTTCAAAAATAGTTGTTTCTTCGATTACGTCAAAGCATTTAGTGTAACTGCATACAGGATGATGTCACGTAACTAATTCCTGACATGTTTTAGTTGTTAAAAAATAAAGTACATTTAAATCAGTTAATAAAAAAATGTTCTGTCAAATGTTGGAAATGTCTACAGCGTTCAGCGATGCATGCATTAACGTCGAAGTTCGACCGGAACAATTTCTGTCGTGCAAGCTTCATGTGTCGCGGAAACTGTTCACCAGACGAGCTATTGTCGATTTGTTTCGCATAGGAGAATCGGGAAATTTATCCCTAAATTCATTCTGGTAAGAACAAGATGCCAAGTAGTGTTCGGCAATGGACACTCGTTGCTCGCTTGAAAAAGACATGTTTTGACTTCGACAGTTGAAAAGACAATCGACGTGACTGTATGAGCTCTTGCAAAGAGTCGGCAATATTGCGCGTTTGTTAATTAAATTAATCAAACGGTGTTGAATTGAAATCATAATTAAATATTTTAATATGGGTTGCGAAATTTTAGATTATTCTGTAGAAGTAATTGGTCGGCCGGCCATTTATTCATCCGTTCAGAAAATTTGATGGCCGGTTACTCAAAGAACTCAGTACATTCCATTCCATCAGAGGACCTCATCTATTATTCCAACACCAGTAAGCACAGGACCGTACTTCCATTTAGCCCACTTAGTTCCCAATTCGTTCTTTATTGACCTCACATCCACCATCTATTCCCACAAGGGGGGATTTACGTTCAATCCGTTTCTAGAAGCGGTCTGGAATCTATCCCGCAGCTCTGATGTTCCATACTTTGGAGTGAAAATTAATAGAACACAAGACCAGTCTCTGGCTGAGAAGGAAATCTGATTCTATAAACTGTGATGTTGCAGTAAGTTTGTGTTTTAATTAAGAACCATGCCTTGAAGATAGATGAAAGAGGGGAGTATTTATTTAATATTTTACATTTTAATATTTTCCGTCAAATCACAATTTTAATAAGATAATAAAATATAAAATATTTAAAATATCATTTCACGTTCCGCATCGAATGATCGATTTACAAATTGGAGGTTTAGCTCCACTCTATCTCACTGCTCTAAACATTCCAGATATAAGAGCTCTTACCTTCATTTCTCTCACCCCCTATGGATATGTTTTATTTTACAAAACCGAGAGTTTCAGTACGACAGTTTTTTGTAAGAATGTGCTTTAAGCAATTTTGTGATACTTAACGAGAGTAAAGAGTTTATTTGCATGTTTAAATTCCATCGAATATAATGTACTTTTAATTTATAATTAGCGGGGTTGTGTGCGGTAGAATGAACAGCCACGTCGTGATTTGGAAGGCAAGTACTGTGCTATCCAAAGAAAAGTTAACAGATGTCGGTGTTTTAACGGTGATTTCTTCAAGTTTAACTTTCGTTTTTCAACAGAATAGATAATTTTGTCTCTGCCAAACGAAAAAGTGGACAAGCGCTTAGAAGCAAGCAAATACTAGAACGCTGCCGTCACAAGGTCAATACTTCGCTCATATATCTGAAAGCACTAAAGACGGAGGTAATGGTCGTCTTCAAGCCCCAGCCGCTTTAAACTGAGAAAAAGCCTTTCCATAACCATTGGTGGGCCCTAGAATAAAAGCTAGAAGTGGTGTCTACGAGGTGCGATCGGAAAGTTTCAAGACTGCGCCTATAAAAACCCGTACACTTATCTCAGGTATTAAATTCATCCATCACCCTCGAAGTAGTTCCCCTGGGAGTGAACACAACGATCCCAGCGCTGCTGCCAAGCCTGGAAGCATCCCTGGAAATCTTTCTTTGTCAGCCTGTCAAGCACCATCTGCGATTCTGCCTGAATCTCTTCTATCGTCTCAAATCTCCTTCCCTTTAGCTGAATTTTCATCTTTGGGAAGAGGAAGAAGTCACACGGCGAATAAGGAGGGTGCGGGATGACGGCCATGGTGTTTGAGGCCAAAAACTGCCGAACTTTGAGGGCGGTGTGCGCTGGCGCGTTGTCATGAAGAGAAAATAAACCCTGCTGGAAATTGAACCCCTGCTCTCCAGCCAATATTCTAGTCGCTGTTCTGACTTTGTCATGTCAGATACATATATCAGTATGCTGCATTATAGGAAATGCTTTTACACTGAATCAGAAGCGATTAATATGTCATAAAATATAAAATTATCTTGAATTATAAATACAGATTAAGTGGATACATCCATAAATTCAGAGTAACATTTCGTAGTGTCACTCACCAAGTAACCACAAAACTAAAGTGATCTCCATCACTTGTACCACAGTTTTAAGAAGAGTAGATCAACATAATTTTCAATGCTAAGTCGAAATAAGATAAAACGCATTTGAAAAATGGCTATTGCATATGTAATATTTATTTGGCAGTACAAAGGAAATTTTCTGACTGAATGTAATGGCTGCATTGGCAATTACTTTCGTAACATTAGATCTCTGTCTGAAATATGGAAACTGAAGGCCAATTATCTAACACAAGTGTAAGATTCTTATTGCTTCAGATATGTTTCAACCTCTGACGGAATTTCATAGAAACTATCAGACTGCTTGAAGGAGGATATTTATAGCTGTTGAAAATGGCGCCGAAACAATACAATTGTATCTGCAATAAACGATAATCGAATCTATTGAGGTATAGGCACCAACTTGGGTCTGCAACCTTCTCATGACCATACATTGGTTTATCGCCCTGACCATTCATATCTTTGTCGAAGATCGCAAAATAAAAAAATCTTTATCTTAAAATGCATACCTTGTATTCGCTTATAACTGATAACAACTGTGTAAGACTTGAGGTTCTCACAGCGGTGAGTATGAAGATTTCTGTCTTCTGGGTTGTTGCCCTGATGACGGAGGCAGTATGACCTCTAAAACGTTGGTAAACATCGACCAGACTACACAGCGCAACAACCCAGAAGACAGGAATCTTCATACTCATCGCCCTGATGATGGAGGCAGTATGACCTCTAAAACGTTGGTAAACATCGACCAGACTACACAGCGCAACAACCCAGAAGACAGAAATCTTCATACTCGTCGCCCTGATGATGGAGGCAGTATGACCTCTGAAACGTTGGCAAACATCGACCAGACTACACAGCGCAACAACCCAGAAGACAGAAATCTTCATACTCGTCGCCCTGATGATGGAGGCAGTATGACCTCTGAAACGTTGGTAAACATCGACCAGACTACACAGCGCAACAACCCAGAAGACAGAAATCTTCATACTCGTCGCCCTGATGATGGAGGCAGTATGACCTCTAAAACGTTGGTAAACATCGACCAGACTACACAGCGCAACAACCCAGAAGACAGAAATCTTCATACTCATCGCCCTGATGACGGAGGCAGTATGACCTCTGAAACGTTGGTTAACATCGACCAGACTACACAGCGCAACAACCCAGAAGACAGAAATCTTCATACTCATCGCCCTGATGACGGAGGCAGTATGACCTCTGAAACGTTGGTTAACATCAACCAGACTACACAGCGCAATAACCCAGAAGACAGAAATCCTGATAACAACTGTGTTTGTTGCAAAGACTTTTGGTTTTGAGTAAATATTAATTTTATAAAACTTCAGTTATTAATGCCATATTTTAATTTTTATTAGCCATCACATGGTTTGAACAAAGGAATAACGTTTTACATTAACATAATTTCTGTTTTATTATTTATTTCCTGGAATATTTTGATCTTATGTTTAGGTGATGTGTTTATGTTAGTACACATCAGTAGCAGAAAGCTTTTGCCCTGCTCGCAGTGACTAATTCTCAAATAATGTGACGGGCCCCATAAAATGTTGTGTGGGCCGCAAATTTCGTACCCCTAGGCTACAGAATCACGGAAAAGGCGTTTTAAAAATATGCCTACTACAGCGAAGCAGACCTTCATCATTGTAGGCTTGTTAAGTTTTCCCACTTGTAATAAAAGATGCTTACCGCTGGTTGAAGCCACTGTAGTTCCATTGCTGGTGGGTTTTAAGGTAACTGAATTTCCATTCCTATTGTCATTTCTCACTGTTCTTGGATCATGTCCTTTGTTTGTTTTTATGGTTTGACCTTATGTCATCCCATTCTGTTCTTCTTCATCCACTCGTTAATACAGGACGTGTGCGCTAGTACAGCTGTAAAGGAATGCTAAAGAAAATAAATTTGAAGAATGGAGAAAAACATATCCAAACGAATGGCACGTAAGAATGGGGGAGGGGTACTGTTGTAAAGCTCGAGCTTTCTTTGGGTTGCGTTGACAAGTGTCGTAGTTTAAAGCGGTCGTAAGTTTAGGTTGCGAGACTTCACTGTATCGACTGCATTAGAAGAACCACAGGAGTCCCTCCGTCCACTTTTTCACCATGTTGGCCTACCCTCGTACAACACTTAAAACACATATATTCTCACTCCTTACTGAATTCCGGTACAGTGTAGATCACAATATTTTGAAACAACGTATATTTTTTCTCTTATATACAATTTTTAAAATCAACTACCTATGAACGCGTAAAAAACGTAAGGTACAGAACGTTCGATTTAAAACGCAACCCATCTACAACATTATTTTAAAGCTTTGTTGACTGTGTAGAAATTATTAGTGCTGTTTAATTAATAATTTGTTTAATTTAAACGAATTAATTGTTTTGTTTTAACCTAATGCTGTTTACATTATATTTGAATTACAAAATACATGAAAACTACACTGAAAGACGTAGGCCTATAAATAGAGGAAACATTTACATATTCTTATTAATTTTGGAATCTTTATACGACCCTTAGATGGTCAGACCCACCCAAGATATTTATGACAAGGAACTTGGCTTATAAAATGCTCTATGAACGAATGCGATTAGAGAATTTGAAAATTCTTTGGCAAGTCTCAGGTTTGAATAGTAGCTATCTTCACTTGGAGTATTTGTAATTCTCCTGACTACCTCAAAGCGAATTATTCAAACAGGCATTCTTTTATATCGTTTAATATTTATTACGAACCTTCATTTCTGCACTGTAGACTATAGCCTATGTAATGTGATTTAGAAAGCGTCAGTAGACTCGTGGATATGAATATGAAAATATGCAGATACTTGTGATGTGTTTGCGTCATAAAATGAATGTGTTGTTGGATAATTTTCTGACTCCAAGTTTAGCTCAAGAGGATAGAAGTTTCTAACTTTGCTGCTACAGCGGATAGGAAGGGACCTCCCACAAAGCACAAGGACTCGCGAACCAGCCAGACAAAGCGGTTTAACTGCAGTGGAACGAAGAACTGACCATGAAGATTTCGTTCGGTTTGCCAGCAAAACCTTCTGAACAGCTGACAAAAACAATTTAAAGAGTCTGTCAGTAAAGTATTTTTAGGTCAGGTTCTTGATTTGTTAAAAAACGATTCTCAACTGTGTCAAATGACAAGATAATTTATGAAAATATAATGGAAGTTTGTGGAAAACGTCATAGTGTACCATTTTAAAATTAGGCTACTGTGCCGACGTGAACATGATAACTGAGGAAACGCATGAACAAATTTGTTCAGGAGAGTTGGTCTCTGGGTCAAATTGTGAAAACATGACCGCCCAAATACGTAGCAGTTGCAATCATTCGTCGGGAAATTACATGTTTTACTGTAAGACATCTGTAAAATTGCTCACACATGTGCAAATTTTGGTTTTTGTTATTCTCAAATTTACATTTCTAATAGATGTCCTTAATTAATAGTCAATATAGGTACATTTTTCGCGCCGTAGCCGCGTGGTCTGAGGCATCATGCTTCGGACCGGCGATACGGAATGCGCGCTGGTTCGAGTCTCGGGGGAGAAGAAATCCTCTCATGAGATTTTCGACCAGTGTATGGGACCGGTGCCAACCCAGCATCGTGAGGAAATTGGGGAGCTACGATGGGTAGCGTAATCAGGTCATGAAAACTAGCAATGGCTGGGGGTTCGTCGTGCTGACCACACGTCACCCTATATCTGGTTGGATGACCGTTCACCTCTGCTTAGGCATGTGAACGTGAGGCCAGCAGTCAAGCTAGTCGGCGTTGGCTCTCTAGAGCTGTTACGCCAAGGTTTATTATAGGTATATTTCCTGTGTTAGAAATCAAAGTTCATTCTTCCCGATTGACACGGATAAAAATTTGTAAAAATCCTAATTTTGGCCAAGCGGAATAAGTCAGCTTTCTTGTAGTACAGACAGAAACAAACACACACACACACACACATATATATATATACATATATGTATATATATGACACATTATAAAATTTCATAAACACATAGTATATTCTGTCATCAGGTCTAAACCATCTGAAATAGTCGCGCGATCTTCTACCTTGGATAAACTTAAATTAAGTTAAAAATATTTATTGGGATAAATTTCGGTTGCATGATTTTCGTAACTTATTTTAGAATAATTCCGTTGGTTCCAATTAATTTTTTTTTTGTACTACTAAAACAGAGTGTACTCAGCATATCCTAACCTACAAATAATTAACCTACAATATATTTTAACTCCATGGAGACGGTCCATATTGAGAAGTTTAGAGCCACTCATCTAATCAATACATTTTCGGTCCCTTATTGAACGAGGAGGTTCTTTACCACGTTCACAATGGCCCACCTCTGTACCTTCTATTTTAAAGTCTCTTTTTAATAGTCTTTTAACCTCTAATTTATTTCCACATATCCTAAAGGGTATATTCGATCCAGGTTCGACGACTAAGCATTTATATGCACTTTGTCCCAAACATTTGCTGAAATACATACCTGTTTGCAGCGGCACGCGGTTCACAGTGTGAGAACGGGGATATTGTGTGTTCATTCAGAATGAAAGAGCTCGTCGGACAGGTGTGGTAATATACAACGACATACCGTACGCTGTAGGGGGGCCCAGGGACACTCCCACCGGTCCCATCACAGCCTAACGACGTGGTACTGGCCTGTAGTAGCAACTATAAATATTATTGACAGCCCAACATTGCATACGCGTGCCCTCTCTTACGACATTCTGAGAATTTTCACATTTCTGACCGTCGTACCTTCTTGAACCCGATTTGACAGTACAGCATTCTTAACCAAGTAGCCATATCGTAAGCGAATATTAGTTCACGTCTTGTCACCAGAATGGATGACAGAATTATTAATATACATAAATTGTTTTAATTCCTGATACGTAACCTACTTCAACAATAAGTGACTTAAATCGTAACATTATCATTATAAAGTTATTAAAAGTTAAATAGTATTAAAAATATATTAAAATTAACCGTCAATCAAGTACTCGATAAGGAACGTAAAATGATATTTTAATCTTTTAATTATCTTATATTGTGATTGACGGTTAATTTTAATATATTTTTAATACTATTTAAATAAATCACAATATGACGCATCTTCAATATCTTATTAAAAGTTACTAATTTGTAGATGAGTGTCTGAGTTATCACAGCGATAAATATAAAAGTGGCGTGTCTTATAGGGTATTGAGCCATGTAGTCAGGTAGAAACTGGCAGACGTTTCATAGGTGCTTAATGTCTCCATCGTCAGATAGAACGCATTACTAACAGAGGCAGTTATTACTTCTGAAATTCTGGTCTCTTTCTACAAGAGTATAAGGCGCAAAATTCCAGAAGACAATCATCTTCATACTAATAGGCGTGTTACCAGTTCGCATACTCCAATGGGAAGTACAAATATATTGGTTTAATATTTTTCTTAACAAATTAGATGAAGGATATATCACGTATACTCGAAAAAATTAATATGCAGATGAAATTATGCTGTTAACACATTACTTTTGTAATTAATTACTTTTTCCTTTTTAAAGAATCACAGCATACATATCAATATCGTGTTTACGGATACATAAATGCGAATTAAGTAAGAGAAATGCTTCCTTACATGTATTTTAAAATATTTTGACTTTTTATCTTCTATCCAAAAGCCATAATGATTAAAGTAAAACGCAGATACACTATTAAAGTTTTACCTGATGTTTTGTACAACCCAGAAGACTTCAATCTTGAAGACATAATCCGCTCCATGCATTTAGACTATGTACTAATAGGTTTACTGTAACTCCTCGCTATCGCCGCACGATTTAAGGGAACTATTTGTACGGTATAGTTATGGCTTTCTGGCTGTCACTAAAATGAAATTGGTCCCGAAATAAAATTATCGGCTACCAAATGTAATTCGTGAGTTCTGTGTAAAATAAATGCGACACGTGGTGATCTCAAAGATATGAAACGTGAACACGCTGAAGATGATAATTGTACTTAAGTGTTCCAATATTTTTAATCAGTACAGTACTACAGTGCTGGCTGTCTTCTGGGTTGCACAGAGCTGTGTAGTCCGGTAGAAGTTTACCGTCGTTTCAGAGGTCATTGCTGCCTCAGTCATCATGATGGTAAACATCTACCAGATTACACGGCTTTACAACCCAGAAGACAGTCATCTTTGGTTACTGGAGTGTTGCAGAGAAACTGACAGCGACTGTACAGTTTTAATAAGTAGTGGTAGGCATGTCTTTTATTCTCCACATGTGGTAGTCTAACTCTTAAATAAGGTACACAGTACTGGGAGGATTCAGGGGAAGGAAATGTGTTGGTTTGATTCTAAATAAATAACAATAAAAAGAAACATTCCAACACTTTCATAACAATGAAAACCCACCCACAGAGAAACGTGTGTGAGGGTGGCATTTTTCAGTGATGCCCCTCCTTGATAACCATGTACAATCACACATAATACTTGTGACAGCATATTCGTGGCGTGACAAATGAAGGGGACAAATTTCATCTCCCACGAAACAAGTGTCGTGGACAGGAACATAATTTTTGTATTTCTGCCGACTAAAAAGCCAATGACAAGATGCTCGCTGTTCATTTGCATCCCCTGTAGTAGGTATTCTTACGAGTGACATGTCTAAGAAACTAAATAAATAAATGATTTATTAACTAACTGACTGAATGACAAACTAACCAAAGCAGCGAAATAATTACTTAACAGAATATCTGCCTAAATAACTCACTAAGTAAATGACTGAATGATTTACTGTCAAACTAAGTAAGTAACTGGCTAATCAAGATACACAAGGAACAAGGAACAACAAACAGCCTTAAGTAAATGAATATCTGATTAATTATGAGAATAATTATATGTTAACAGGATCCGGAAATTCAATAGCATTAGTACTGAAGCCCTCTACTGGACAGAGTATAACAGCGCATGTCTCTGCGTGTAATTTTTCTCTTCAAACGTCTGTCATCTGTACAGTTTGTTAGGAATTATAGAATTTTTGGATAGGTCCTAATAATCTTATAAAACTGAGTGAAGAAAATATGTCGGTCAGTTCAAACTGATATAGTAACTAAGTATGTAAATTTAAGAATCTTGTTCCGAATTATAATCTCTGAAACGTTGGTGGACATCTACACGGTGTAACAACCCAGAAGACAGCAAACTTTTTAAGAGTCTTGTTCCGAATTACGCGGCTGGTCGCCCGAAACTAATATTTAGTCGTCGCAAAAGTTGCAAGTCTAAAGTTTACCTTACAAACAAAATTAAAATTGAGACAAAACTTAGGCCAAAAGTTATTAATAATATTATTACAAATGGAAGCATTAGAAACGTCCTTCGATGCCAGTGAAAATAATAAAATATAAAATCGAAAATAATACATAATGTCACTGGAGGTATATTGTTTCTGCTATAGGCCTATTTGAGGAGGCTAGGGCTCGATTTTGGGCACAAATAGTTAACTCCTCCGTCGAGTCCTTTACAAGCAAATAAATAATCTTATTAGCTGCTTAAGAAATTCTACATCTTTTATGGAAGCATAAGGTTCATTACAGTGTTTTCGAAAGCCCTTATTCTGGGCCATATGAATCAAATCCAGATTCTCACACTTCAGGTCTCCCAAGTGATTTCTGACAAAAAGAAATATGCATTCTACATGTCACGAAAATCTCAGTCTCATTGACTTAATAATCTTTATATTTGGCGATGGGTACGAATTATGGAACTACTTTATATGCAGTCCTTTCGCCCCTGTTACCTCGTCTTTCTTAACTCCAAGTACATATAAAAGGTCCGGGCTTCAATCCCTGATATTGCCACAGATATCAAGTAACATCAGTCAATAGATCACCTGAAGACATGAGAAAGCCAAATCCCCACAAGTCGTCTCAGATAAAAGATAGTTTTCAACATAACTTGGAAAAATTAATTTCGTGGGGTCCACGGTCCAAAATCGTGAATTTTACTAGATATCCTAGGGATATTGCAGTAAATAATAATTACTGAAGACAGCTGACTGAACAGTTCTCTCATCAGCGCGAAACTTTTCATTGTCCACAACAAAGTACATACTCGGAGACGGCCATCACGGGACACTGCGACAACAAGACGGAAACATTGGTCTCACGTAATTATCCAGCGGGCATCGTTTTGCTGAGGCATCTTACGACGACAGAAGAAGATATCTGTTATCCGGTTTGAAGTTATTATTGAACTGTATTGTTTCTTTGAAAAATGATGTAGTGTTGGAAAACACGTTCGAATGCACGGAACACGGCTAATAACACGGTGTTGTCTGCGATGTACTGGAATGCACTGTACAGCAGGGGTTAGTAAAAAGGCACTCCACAGCACTGCAACGTCCATTTTACCACCGTGACACTGAGGTCAGGCCCCATATTACACTACGGAGGGACGTTGTCACAAATCGTAGTATTGCTGATTATTTAATTCGAACATTATTAAGCTTGAAGATGGCTGTCTTCTGGGTTGTTGCGCCGTGTAGTCTGGTATACCGACGTTTCAGAGGTCCTTGCTGCTTTCATGATGAGGGCGATGAGGCCTCATCATGTAGGCAGCAAGGACCTCTGATACGTCGGTAAACTTCTACCAAACTATAAGGCGCAACAACCCAGAAAACAGCCATATTCAGACTCACCGCTGTTTTAACCTAAAATATATGAACCTATAACTTTACCTGTTATATTATATGAATTTGAAACTTGTTGTCTCTTTCTCTAAATATATGAAAATACATAAAGAATGTTTGAGAAAAAGATGTTGAGACAGACTATTTGAGCGTAAGAAGACGGAGATAACAGAATGGAGCTAAGTCCTACTGTTGTATATATTGAGGTCCTCATAATCAACACTGTATTAATTTGAAAATTAGAAACCGATTTGTCTGTTTTTTTCAGTATAATTTCTAGTTCTCCACGGTGACATGTTGGTAACGTGTCAGAACCAGATAATTTGACACTACTAATACCAAAGTTCGCCATTTGACAGAAATGTAATGCAGTTTTTTTAACTTTAAATTTTCACAGCCTGTCCTCTTAGGATCAATCTTAATGTCGCCTTCCGTTGTTCCACAATATTTCCTCAAAATTTTTGTATGCATTCATATTCTTCCCTATGTTTTAAGTTTTCAAAAACGCATAATTTATAATCTTCCGCCAAAGTAATTAAACACGTTTCACGTCCACTCATAAGTAAACTTAAAATTTCTGTATGATGTACCTATTTATAAATAATATCACTTAAATCTAACATTATGTTCTGATTACAGGCTACAAAGAGCTTGGTAACTTGTAGTAGGTCGATTATCACCATTAATAAATTAGATCAAAATTAATTTAGTAGGCCTAATTTCGGAGATACATGTTGACCAAAGATTGAAGAAAATCACACTAATCTCATAATGTGTTCATTTTATGCACTTCGTTCAAAGAACACATAAAAATGATATTTGGAATTTTAAGAATTTGAATGCTTCTTAGGGAATATTTATTTGATGTTTAGTAAAAAGTTCTTACGCCAATGTAAATTGCGTTCGAATTAAGCCCTTCTCACAGAGAATCAAAATATTTTTACCAGACACACTGTGTGGGTAGCATTTTTGGCAGTGCAACCATTTCATCATGACTGACACTTATAAAATTGTTTACGTCTTGGATACCAGATGTGTTATGACGCATTATGATTCACTGGCATTTGTATCAGATGAAGTTCAGGGAATGCTTGTTATCATTCAGTCCAAAATCTTTTGTCCTCTCGTCTCAAATCAAAACATCTAAAGATTAAAATGCACAAAAGTTTAATTTTGCCATTTGTGCTATATGGTTGTGAAACTTGGTCTCTCACTTTGAGGGATGAACATAGATTAATGGTCTTTAAGTGTTGAGGACATTTGGACCCAATAGGGAGAAAGATGAATTATGGAGAAAATCACATAATGAACTTCACGGCCTGTACTTCCCACATGATATTGTTAGGGTGATTAAATCGAGGAAGATAAGGTTGCCGGGATAGGTTATTGGTTGGGAGGTCCAACGGGAGGAGACCGTTGGGAAGACCTAGGTTTAGGTGGGAGGATGACGTTAAGATGGACCTCAGGAAGACAGGACTCGAAGGAGCAGACTGGATGGAGCTGGCTCAGGATAAGATTCGGTGGCGAGATTTTGTGAGCACGATGGTGAACCTTCTGGTTCAATAAAGAAAGTTGGCTATTCCTTGACGAACCGAGTATATAATCGACTTTTCAAATAATTTTCTGCGCCAGAATAAGTGTGTTATTAACAGTAATATTATAGATGTAGGTAAAGGCTTTAAAATATTGTAAGACCTACAGGTATAACGTGTTTATTTTAAAGAATTTCAGGGAGGATAATTTTCAAAACAAAGTTTAATTTAAATATTCCTTCATGAGAGAAGTTTCAGTAACTGTACCAAAACCACACCAAAGGTAATAACTGTTGAGTTATGTCCTGTATGGTCTTTGACCATCTCAACATCTATCGGCGTGAGTAGGACAACGGAAGGAATCCACATTTTTGACAGGAGCAACCAATGGACAGAACTTTCATTATACCCACTTCAGGGTGTCGAAGACAACGGCCAGCAGTGGGACCCGAACAAAGTTGGGGCTTTGGAATCTTCACATACAAGTTCTAAAATTTTGCAGTAGTGAGGAAAAGGGGTACTTTACAGAAAAATTCCCAGTGCATTGTCACAGCAGAATAAACAAGTTCAGCTATTGTTAAAAATACCAAGGCCCTGTGAATTCGTTGCCACAGGACAGCTCCTAAGCAAAACGTTCTCATGGCTTCAATGTTGATATTACAGAAGGTAGACAATTTAACATCGTCATGCCGAGAGGACGTCCAGTGACATAATGTTTATACCAAGTTTTTATTAAATATCGTCAATTGGTTCTAAATTTATTGGTGAAGATACACAGACCGTTATGATCATACCGGAAGTCTGTCATTAATTTTAACACAACGAAATCAGGCTAAAAATTAAACATACGAAAAGATTAAAATAGTAATTTAGTAAACGGTAAAAATAGGTGTACGTATGTACACAAACTGGACAATGCCGCCAGATGTAATCACTAAGACAGCTGTGGACTAGGTAGATTGTAAACCCCTGATATCCTCAGCTCACAGGAGACAAGAGAACTGTGTGCTGGAAGCCATCATCATCTGACTGATACGGTGAGCGGTATCTTGATTACAGGGCTCGAGCTATGCGGCAATCATCCGCCCAGGTGACAGCACCTGCGCTACTACTGCATCACGGTCACAGACAGGAATCCACACAGAGGAAGCTTCCTCTGAATACAAAAATCTTTACTTCATTTTGCACAGATCGTAGTAACATATGACGAAAGAAATATTGCCAATGATGATTTGGAAAGTTAACATTTTCATTAGAACAACACAACATATCGACAAATGGCTATCGATCGTTCGTGTCCGGAGGGTCGCGTGTTCGAATCTTGAACAGGAGTTACAGGCCACTTCTGGATCATCTGCCAAGAACGTATATGAACAGGTCCCAGTCCGAGAAAAGGATGGAAGAATCCTGTTCATATGGACCTGTCCTCAGACAGAACACTAAATAAATAAATAAATGAAGGTTTAGATATTCGCACCAGTAAAAACGTTAACGGAGGTCTTCTGGGTTGTGACACAGATTAGTCTTGTAGATTGTTATCAATTTCACGTTTTAAGGCATCAGAGCCTAGAAAACCAAGATCCACATTTTTCAAAATTAATGACGCACCAAATAATAAATTAAAATGCAATGCAAAATATAACTGTGAGACACAAAGTTAACGATTAGTATGCCTACGTCTTCGAAGAAAAATAATAATTTTAAATGATTGTCTTCTTGCTGCCTTCATCATGACGGAAATGATAGCGACAGCAAGCACCTCTGAAACGTCGGAAAACTTTTCTAACAAACTACATGACGTAACACCCCAGAAGATAATCGTCTTCATAGTCAACGTCATGAGAATCTGAAATCTCACCACAAAACTGATTAATTAGGTCGTGGGTTTTGACCTCTATAACACTGGGATTGTGGGTTCAAATCCCACTCGAGGCATAGATATTCGTATGCGTTTGTTTGTGTTGTGTCGGTCTGTTGTGTCGGGGTGTATAACTAAACCATCGAGTCCCACCAAATGTCTAAAGAATTCATAATTTCATAAGTATTTCTGAAATTATGTATTGTCAACTGGAGACCAAAGGAGCCAGATGATGTTTAATGACTTGAGGAAGTTAAAGGCGAGAAAGGGATTAAGAAGACGAACAAGTAACTCCATAGTATAGATTTATTAATCAAAAGATTCGGCCAAATTACCTACAAATTTTCCATCTTTTACGCATCTCGAAGTTTTATTATCGTAACCACAAGATCTCGCCAATGGACCCTGCATTCAGCCAGATGAATCCAATCTGCGACCTCAAGTCCGGTTTCTTTAATAAATCTGTTAATCGATATCTTTCCATGCGCAGACATAAGAAACTCGAAGGTCTATATAATGTGTTGTTCATGTTTGAAGTTATGAATCGATTAGCGACCACTTTGAATCAATTTGAAGAGTCACCTTGTAACTCGGCGGTCATGCTTGTTTTCTGATACTTTATTCCAACGTTGCTTTGGGTAATTCTGAATTCTTCACGCTGTCTTTACACATGCTCGCTTTAATATTAATGTAGCTAAGAATTGGCACGCACAATTATCTGATCCTAATAAGAGGATGCAACACATAAACGCCGTAGGGACCCGACGCCTTCTCAAGGTTGCCGACTTGTTATAAATCAGTTTCCTGACAAAGAAAGAGTTTTATTTCTTCGTGATATCAGAAATATCGCTGTAACATTAATGTTCGCCATATATATGCTGCGAATATTAGTATAAATCGGAAAGTATTAAGAAAGTTTTAAAACTACGAGTGTCCAAGTAATGGTAGTTGAACGTAAGTTTGGACATTCGGCGCTGTAATTTTGTGCCCGAATTTATAACTTGTGTTGGGCAAGGCCGTGGTCTAGGCAACTCGGAGTTTTCCTCCGGGGGCTTCCCCGGTTTCTCCGTGGCATCCCAACAATTACTCCATTCACACACAGAAGACGACAATGGCAAACCACTTCTGGATCATCTGCCAAGAACGTATATGAACAGGTCCCAGTCCGAGAAAAGGATGGAAGGATCCTGTTCATATGGACCTGTCGTCAGACAGAACACTAAATAATAATAAGATGAGGTGGTCTAGCGGTTAGAACGCTGGCCTTGTAATCCTGGGGTCTCGGATTCGATTCCCGGCGGTGCCCGAATTTATAACTTGTGTTGGGCAAGGCCGTGGTCTAGGCAACACGGAGTTTTCCTCCGTGGCATCCCAACAATTACTGCATTCACACACAGAAGAAGGCAATGGCAAACCACTTCTGGATCATCTGCCAAGAACGTATATGAACAGGTCCCAGTCCGAGAAAAGGATGGAAGGATCCTGTTTATATGGACCTGTCGTCAGACAGAACACTAAAAAAAAAAAAAAATTACTGTCGTTAAAATATTTATTACTAACAAAATCAGCTAGCCATAACCCACATCCTTTCTCATATGTGGCAAGTTACTTTCGTTCATAATCTATTACGTCACAGTTCTTTCGTGACTTCTCTAAAATTAAAGGAAATTGTGTGTTCTACCCAAATATGTCCTAAACTTTTATAAGTGTTTCGTAACTGAAGTTTTTGTAATTCTGCGTTTTTTTATTATTTCATGTAGACTGTATTTTGAATACATAATTATTCTTCTATTTTTTTTATATATGTCTTCTGTAATGTTGAAAATCTCATATATAACTCTAACCTGTCACTTGGCTGTTCTCAGAAAGAATGTTACTGTCACAAAGCGTAATTTCTATCTTAATTTAGGCATTGGTTAATGCTTTAATTCGAATCTGATAGTTTTTGTACTTGAGTGAGTAAATAAGTATAATAAAACCCCGACTATCCGGGCAGATTAACTGGGATCTACCACTCGGTTGAAACGAAAATTAAAAATTTATTTTGAAAATCTGTCATAAAATTTTGAGCATTTAAAAGAAAGGAATAAACACAAATTACATGATTTAACGTACTAGCCTACAAATTGTTTTGCTAAAACCTAAAGTTTACAACAACAAAACATACTGATTTTATTAAAAAATAGTTGGTATATACGGCATTAAATTTTATATAAAATTCTTTCTGTTATTAGTAAGTCTTTAAATATTTAATTAGTATATATCTGTAAAAAAAAAACCTATGTATATATTAAATTGTTTTTATTTCATTTCTGCGAATTATCCGGGCTTTCGATAATCCAAAAATATATATCCCAACCAACCCGGATAATTGGGAGTCACTGCAGATAAAGACAATAATGTAAATAAGAAACAAATAGCACTGTTTGCCAAATAATATTATAAACATTAAATAAAGGAATACAAGATTACGGAACATACAAAATACAATGGGTATTTAAGAAATACATACAGAAATTTAGTCAGAAATCTCTAAAAAACGAGTTCACACCGGACAGGTACAAGTAGATTAAAGGATAATAAAACATGAATCTCGTAAAAGTGGGGGTGTGGGTTGGACTGAATTGATTCAATTTAGGGTATAATGGAAGGGGGATTTTGTGTCATTGTGATGTATGTTTACTGACTGAGCTATTCGAGCTTGTAACATTTATTTTACAGGTTTTTAAATGTTTATGCCGGACATGTTAACAAACAGACTTTTTCTTTGAGTAAAACGAATGGTGGCCATCATATTGCGATTATTACTCGATCTAACGACGTTTTAAATATAAAATCATGGCATACTGAAATAAAAATTATTTCAGTATGCGTATCATATGAGAAGCTAATGACTTGCCATGGCACCAGCTGCGGTAGCCAGTTGGTTCGTGTGCTCGGGGTCATTAATTCAACATCATAAAATTAATAAGTTTTAAAACGAACTTAATAATTTTAGTTTTATTCAAACCATGTATCTCTCAGCAGTGTTTCCATTTTATGAAAGTAACAAAATCCTTCTTATAAATGCGTCTTCGTGGTACAATACAAACAAATGTTTACCAAAGATATTGCTGTATTTACATCTTGTTGTGATATTCTGTACGCACAATAGATGTTAAAATATTAAATAGTATTAAAATATTTAAAAATAACCGTCAATCACAATAAAATTAAAAGATAAAAGATTAAAATATCATATTGTGTTCCCTATCGAGTACTCGATTTACATATGGAACTTTTCATTTTTTCATTAATATTAAAACATTTTTTCATTAATATTAAAACATTTACTTCACAGTCCATATACGAACTTCAACATCAATACGTAATACGAAATTAACATATTTACAACCTGGGATACTACAACAAAATGGTACTACAACGAATGGTAAATCAATATAAAGGACAAAACATCAGAAGAAAAATCATTAAAAAATCCTAAAAAGTAATTCAGTGAAAAGTTTATATATAAAACACCTGATGATGGCTATATATAGCCGAAACATGTTGTGTAAGTTCCATATGTACATCGAGTACTCGATAGGGAACACATTATGATATTATAATCTTTTATCTTTTAATTTTATTGTGATTGACGGTTATTTTTAAATATTTTAATATATGACGCATCTACAATACCTTATGTTAAAATATATAGACCAACGTCTTAAACATTTTATAGGTTTTGTTTCCCTCAGATATTTCAGCAGATATTTCTCCTTTACTATCCGTGTCAAAAGATCTCATTTGTGTCACCCCTGCCATGTCTTATCGCGTTTGTTCCTTAATCTACTTATAGGCCTCTATTACAGATTGCTAATTTACAGAATAACGAAAATCATTTAATATAATAGCATAACTGAGTAACGTATATTAATATAAATTATTTATGTTCGTCAACCCAGAGTTTTATACGAACATTTGTGTCAAGAAAAATGAGTCAGGTTGGGGGATATGAATAGATCCAAAGGTATCTGGGGGTGGTAAGAAGGAGAAGGAAGAGTAAATGGGCTTATATACGTGTTGGCTAGATGTACCTAAATACTGAAACTGGCTTTTTGACAATAAAGTGTCCTTTCATTCATTGGTCACTGCTGGTTTCATTCTTACAATACTTGTTGATCTCAACTCATCCTGGGACTATTGTGGTTTTGAAAAAAAATACACACAATAGAATTTTTAATCTTATCAAAAGTGACGGATCCAAAGGCAGGATATTTTTGTTCAGTCTGAAGTCTGAAAAATCTTGATAATTTCTTTACACTGTGATTCTGATTGTTTATAAATTACCCATTACAAACAACAGATGATAACTATGTCCACAGGAGCGAGGATAAATAAATGTCGCCATCCAATATCCACTCATTGTAGCAGCTGATTATCGGATGACAACACGTATGATAATTATAGGCTCCTTAGGAGAAATAAGTCTTAGATTGTCAATAAAAAAATGCAATACAAATATGAAACTGTGTTCTTATTATTAGGTGTTTATACAGACGTCAAAGTAATTGTATACAGAGTGCTACCTAAAAGTTCGACAGGCGTCAGCTCCATGTTTTACCTATACAAAATTCCCGATGTTAATTCATACTTCTTATTTTCTTTGAGAATATCCGATAAGTCTCAGACAATAAGAAAAGTGACTATAATCGGGGTGAAAGACCTATCTAATGAGAAAAGGGAGCTCATTCACCTCCATTTCTACCAAAGTTATGCCCTGAGTTTTACATCCATTCCGACATGCCTCATTACGGCGTGGTGCTTAAGCACAGGGGGGAAAAACTTACGTTAAGTATTTAGATCCGCCACTGAGACTACATGTATCTTTGACATAAATGACTTGGAAATGGATACAAAAATTGAATTGCGGCTGGACCTGAATGTTTTTCAGGGCTCTTTCAATTTCCGCGACGATCCGTGGACAGACTTGGCTTTCAGATGTCGATCACTCATGGTTGTTCTGACAGTTTGGCGTCTCAACGCTGTAAATAGTGTCAGATAGAATAGGATTCCCACAAGCTGTTTACCTACAAACGTCCTTTCATCTGCGCGGAGTCTTCAGAAGTCAACTGACATCTGACTTACCTCTACGCACCTTGAAGTATACACTGTTAGTTATGGATATACAGTTGTCCAGATATTTGCTAATTCATCCATCTTTGTAGTCAGTAAGCCCGAATCTCTGTTACGAAACTTCCACTCTGTAAATCGCTGATGAAAGACTCTATAACTCCTCTCCCCTTCGTGTTCTATATACACGTTCTTTGGTAGAACGTTTAAGCCTACAAACAGCACACGATGGGGTTATGTAAGCTCGTCATATTTTATCTTTAAAACTATTTAAAGGATACTAATTATAGCCTGTTGAGGATGGATTTCTACGTTAAAATTTACCTTTAGGAAACGGTCGGACAGACTGACAAAGGCTTCTGATTATTTCATTACAAAAATAAATAAACGCACGCAAATAGAATTTATGGCCGCGGTGGTCTAGCTGTTAGAACGCTGGCCTTGTAATCCTGGGGTCTCGGGTTCGATTCCCGGCGGTGCCCGAATTTATAACTTGTGTTGGGCAAGGCCGTGGTCTAGGCAACACGGAGTTTTCCTCCGTGGCATCCCAACAATTACTCCATTCACACACAGAAGAAGGCAATGGCAAACCACTTCTGGATCATCTGCCAAGAACGTATATGAACAGGTCCCAGTCCGAGAAAAGGATGGAAGGATCCTGTTCATATGGACCTGTCGTCAGACAGAACACTAAATAAAAAATAATAATAAATAGAATTACTAAAATAACTACTGAATTATACCTACTGTGTCTTTCGGAAAACATTTTTATTGCAGGTATAATATCTGTTACTGAACTTCATAACTTATACTTCACTGTAAATGTGTTGTCTCTTCCCGGATATTTGATTATCAAGTTTAAAAGCGTTGTATCAATTGCAAAAATTACTGAAGGTCGAATGAGATAGGGATAATCACACAGCAATTACGATTTGAAAGAAGGTGATCGTGGCCGATTTCAAAGTTATATTCGGGCAATCTTCGCACAGGAAAGAGTTTAACCCTGTCAAGAATCGAACCGGATATTTATAAAATACAAATATGTTGTTCCCGCTATACGATGCTGCAGATTTCGATATTAAAAAGACATTATCCTTCTCCTCAGCGCTTGTTAATTATGACATGCTAGGTAATACGCAACTTATAATTACCAGTTATTACACCAGAATGCAGAACGCAGATGCCATGGGAGTAGACTTTTTTTTATTTAGTGTTCTGTCTGAGGACAGGTCCATATGAACAGGATCCTTCCATCCTTTTCTCGGACTGGGACCTGTTCATATACGTTCTTGGCAGATGATCCAGAAGTGGTTTGCCATTGCCTTCTTCTGTGTGTGAATGGAGTAATTGTTGGGATGCCACGGAGAAACCGGGGAAGCCCCCGGAGGGAAACCCCGTGTTGCCTAGACCACGGCCTTGCCCAACACAAGTTATAAATTCGGGCACCGCCGGGAATCGAACCCGAGACCCCAGGATTACAAGGCCAGCGTTTTAACCGCTAGACCGTGGCTTATTAGGGGTGTACAGGAGCGAAATGAAATCACAGCGCGTGTCTGGGCTGAACACTGCTCAATACCAGTCAAGTCATCAACATTCTGAATACTTTGTCCATGGTCTTCATACCTTCTTCATACGCACAAAATTCCGTGGTTAATTTCTTCCTTATATATTTCTTAAGTGCATAGGGTCATTTTCTGACCTACTTCAGAGCTTAGTGGTAAGAAATATTTTTAGCCCCCAGAGCATTTTACTTAGTTGGACTTTTACAGAACCAGATCATCGTCATGTTATAACCTGCTCGCGAGAGCCCATCAGTTCTCGAAACAGAAGAAATGTAACAATCTCTTTTTTCACAAATGGAAACAGAAACCGTTCCTGTAGACCTTCGGTGTTAGTGCATGTATCACTGAACGCAGTAGACATTTCCAAAACTTAAATACAACATTGTCTTTTTTCTGATTTCAATGTAATTTATTTTTTGACAAATAAAATAGTTTCAGGAATGGATAGTATTTAAACATTACTCGCCCTGGAACACATGTGTGTTTGACTCGTACAGAACAGGAAAATATAATGGAAAATGTATTGATTGAACTGAGCTCCAACATCAACGAGGACTAAAGATTGTCTTTATGGACACTCCTGGATATAAAGAGGTCTCAGAAATTCCGGGATCATCCCAATTAAAGTCAAACAGAAACGCCCAGTGTGATCTGTCCTCCCTTCAGCGGGAGGACAAGTGTCAGTTTGCTCTCAGAGTCTGATTACTTGTAGTTTAATCTCTTGTGAGAAGGGTCATACAGCCTCTCGGGCACCATTATGATTGACGCTTTCGCGCGTCAATAATCCATCATGGGATAGAAGTGAACTGACAAGACGATAACGATCGTGACACAATCAAGATTGATCAGCGATTCTCATTGTACGAGATCAACGGTGAGGAGATGCAATGGGTGACCAGAGACAGAGATATTCTATATCGTCCTGGAAGCTAGTTTTTACGTGTTACGAATTTCGAGTCCAAGAATCGACCGATTAAGAATAATATTTTCTCAGATTCAAGAAGTTACCTGCCCTTATGAACCCGAAGGTTCAAAATTGTTTCTCGCGTGATGTCTCTTACTACTGCAGAAATATTAAAATAAAACATATTACATCTTAAAAGCCCAGTAACATCTACAGGTACAAACTTCTTTCATGATCAACAAGTCTGTATTTTTTCCATATACGAGGCTGGTCTACAAAATAAGTTTCCCTGGGGCCGTTTACAGAAACAAAACACAATTTCATGGAAATATTTATTGCAACACATACAGCAAGTGTCCAGCTATTTTTCAACATATTCGCCACCGGAATTGAGACATTGGTCATACCGTGGGACCAACTTTTGAATACCTGTGTCGTAGAAGTCTGCCGCCTGGGATTGGAACCACTGTGTGACAACCATCTCCGCCTCTCTGTCATTCTCAAAACGCTGACGCTGACCGGACAGGAATTTCTTGAGGTGTAGGAAAAGATGGAAATCACTGGGAGTGAGGTCCGGGCTGTAGGGTGAATGATTAAACACCTCCCAGCTGAACTCCTGCAGGAGACTTGCTGTCCGTCGAGCCGTGTGCGGCCTAGCATTATCACTGACCGCACTTCACAGTCGGCGGGAGCTGGAATAAGAACCTCCATCTTCAACAGCTGCAACTATGCTACTGTGAGAACGCGGGAAGTGCCGTTAGTGCATGCGCCATGCTACGTCATTGCTCTATCACGTACGCACAGTCGCTTCGCGCAATATAAGGTTTGCTAGCTGTGGGACGAGTAGGAAACTTACTTTGTGGACGCGCCTCGTAATATGTTTATACGTGTTTCGTATTGATGTCAGACCAAACTGGCGTTTTTCCTTCAACAGAACACACCGAATAGTCTTTTTAATGAGGAAAGTTTGTGTTCTCTTTGCGGTACAAAGTGGATTTTTAAATAACATTTTGAAGAACTTTGACTTCAGATAGGCGATTTGCTCTGATTTGTTTAAATTTTCACAAATTTCAAAAAAAGTCCAGTAAATAAAGTAATAAATTACTTAAATGATGTCTTCACGCAATATTGTTAGGGTGTAAAAATTAAAGAGATTGAAATGGACTGGACGTATAGAACGCACGGGAGTAATGAAAAGTGGGATAAACATAATGGCGGCAAATTTCAAGAGACGAGGCAACAAGGAAAATCTGGACATGGATAGGAGGATAATACTAAAATGGATTTTAGGAATATCTGGTGTAAACTTGTTAAGTAGACTAAACTGACTCAGGTACTAAACCCTCTGACCCATTACATAAATGAATTTATTCAACACGAAGAGTGTGCAAGTATGTAGACGTGTATCATATCAGTCATAAAATTTCCTAAGACAGAAAAGTTTTTTAACACCAAAAAACTATTAACTTAAGAATGTATAAATAAAAACTTAATAAATTAGTGCCTTCATATTATGATTTTTTAAAGCTACTACATATTACATAGACATACAGAATATTCCTTACTAAATAATAATAAGTATTTTGTAAATTTTCCAGTATTTAATTTGTCATTAGTCTATAAGTTTGGTTTCTTATATCATTACATGATTTTAAATGGTTAATTAGCTATCCACATGTTTTTATTTTTCTTGAATTCTAGTGTAATTTTTTTGTTCTATTATATGTCAAAATATTCTACTTGATACTTTTATTGCCCGTACACTCAGTTTATATTACTCTCTTGAACTTTCACACGTCCATGTTGTTTGTATGGATCACAACGTTTCAAAGTAACATACTACCACCATCAAGAGTGCTTCTGAAGATGGAGACATCATGTTTTTTTCAAAACCACTGGTAACTACCTGTAAGTACAAACGATGCTACAAACCGCAACATCGACACACCATAACTAAATTAATGAAGCAGAGTACTTCCTGAAAAGCTAATAGTCACTAAGCTAGTCAAGAAATTATTTCAATTTTATGGATCCAAATTTTCATTATCGTATTCTCAAAAATCTGTCACTAGACCATATCCTGAGGCAAATGAATTCAGTCCACACACAGGCTAATCAGGACACTGAAAATTTAAGGAGTCTGATATGAGTGGTAGGAGATATTCTCCATAGCACCCTGGCACAGTTACCACGTGTCGTGAGAAAAAATAAAGGAACACATGCGGTCAAACTACTTCGTTAGATTCGCTCGCGCGACAGCAAAGGACACATTTCACACTTATGCTCTCCTTGTTATGTTAAATGGAGTACATCGAATTGGGCCACAAAGCAGAGATGATTATGATAACGCTTGGCCGAACGTATAAATCAAATGCCGGATTATTCAGTTCCAAAATATATTATAGTCTAGTCCGCATACACACATTTATAACACCACTGCCGTATGTCAATCTACCCTGTTACTGACGCAGTATTATGCATTATGTATCTCATCTAAATAATATAGCCTACATAAATTCAGTTCTTACCTAAGATAACACAACACGTCTCCATAACAAAGATCAGCTGGTTAACGTAATTTAATAAAATAATCGAGTTTACTCGAGGAATTATAAATATACCATGAGTACACTTCGTGGGTATAATGAAGGCTTAGTGATCGTTTAATGAAGCGGTACACATAGTTATCAATGGGCTACAAAATTTTATTATCGTGAAGCCACGGTGGTCTAGCGGTTAGAATGCTGGCCTTGTAATCCTGGGGGTCTCGGGTTCGATTCCCGCGGTGCCCGAATTTATTACTTGTGTTGGGCAAGGCCGTGGTCTAGGCAACTCGGAGTTTTCCTCCGGGGGCTTCCCCGGTTTCTCCGTGGCATCCCAACAATTACTCCATTCACACACAGAAGAAGGCAATGGCAAACCACTTCTGGATCATCTGCCAAGAACGTATATGAACAGGTCCCAGTCCGAGAAAAGGATGGAAGGATGCTGTTCATATGGACCTGTCGTCAGACAGAACACTAAATAATAATAAGATGAGGTGGTCTAGCGGTTAGAACGCTGGCCTTGTAATCCTGGGGTCTCGGGTTCGATTCCTGGCGGTGCCCGAATTTATAACTTGTGTTGGGCAAGGCAACACGGAGTTTTCCTCCGTGGCATCCCATTCACACACAGAAGAAGGCAATGGCAAACCACTTCTGGATCATCTGCCAAGAACGTATATGAACAGGTCCCAGTCCGAGAAAAGGATGGAAGGATCCTGTTCATATGGACCTGTCGTCACACAGAACACTAACTAATAATAATAATAATAATAATTATTATTATCGTGTGACAGAAAATGGAAACGTTAAATTTTTATCGTAAGAATAAGATGTCACTGTAAACTCAGATTGAGAGCAAAATCTACACAGGACACATTCAGAATATTAATGAAGTGTAAGTTATAATGTACAGGGGATAATCTGAAACGTTTTACGTACTGTTTAGGTAGTAAACAAAATAGCTTTGAACTTTACACGAAACGTGAAATTTCAAGGTGAATGAAATTGATAAAATTGTCTCTGGCGAACACCCGTTTCAATTCAAGAGAGGAAGTCCGACGTTTCAGAGATTTTCTCTATCTGATTCGCTGAAGACAGAGGCACGGGCCTCTGAAATGTCCGAATTGTGCTCCGAGTTAACGCCACTAATCACTAGTGAGAATTGTATAAACTTTTTTTGGTTTAAAACGCAAACACAATTTTACTTGGATGGAAGAAATCACTTGCCAGATTTAGATGTAGGGAGGATTATAACAAACCGAAACTCATAGAGAAAATAATATGGAGTTATAGATTGGATTAAAGTGGCTCTAGTAATGACCAATAGCGGTACTTTTAGTACTGTAACAGATTCAAAAGCTACGCATTTGTAGTACTGAGTAATATAAACTTAATTATCAACTTTTCGAGGACGACCGCGTACCATGAAGTTGGAGATTGATGACCTGGGGCGTTGATTAGTGTATTTAGAGCATCGAAATGTTAACGAAAACCCATGTATTTTATTTAATTTTACGCCTCGAAACTGTGGACAAACTTTTTATATTTTTATGTACACAATTTCATTACATCATGACTGAAGTTTTGTAAAACATTTCTCGTGTTCCTATTCGTAATACATGACCCTTCAAACGCATGATCCTCTGGTTAATTACATAACAATTATTATTTCATAATTAATGAATGGAGAATGTAAAATAATGAAGGAGATGAGAAAACTGTAAACGTTTTTCTTTTAAACCTGAAGACTGGAGAACACTTGGAAGACCTAGGCGTACATGAGAGTAATATTAAAATGGATGTCAACGTATTCATTTTGGAGGCGGGACGGACTTGGTTGAAAAATACGATGGTAAGTTGCTGTGAAACTTCGGGTTCCATAAACAATGACTAGATGAGTAACTGTCAGCTTCTCAAGAAGGACTTTGCACCATGGAGATGGTATTTATATTGTTCTCAAAACCTGCCCATGGAGAAATTCAAAATCAACGTTGTTAATATTGTGTACATGCAGACAGACCTTATTTTAGTCGATATACTACAAGATAGTGCCAACGAGTATTATCATGGTGGTCAATAATTTGTAAGAAGATTGCGCCGGGTAGTTTCACAAGACGTTGGACAGAACATATAACGAAAATGAGAATATGGAAGAGGAAAGCGAGAGGTGAAAGTTGGAAGACAAGGAGAAATGAATAATAAAGACGAAGGGTAGAGGGAAAATATGAAAAGAACGAGTGGAAAATAGAAATAAAGAGATGGGTAAAATAAGGGGAAGTGGGAAAATATGAAGATGAAGACGAAAGTGAATAAACAGAAATAAAGGAAAAAGTGTGGTTAAAAAGAGAAGGTGGAGAAAAGGGATAAAAAGAAGAGAGGAGAAATAGGGGCTGAAAAAAATAAAAACAGACAGAAGATAAAAATAATTCGTAGTCCATCATTTATATCTTCTTCATACGTGTGATGTTTAGAAAACCATCACCGCATGAAACGGATTTCCTCATGATGACTTGGATCTGGAAGACGTGTAAGAGTCTTCATGGTTAGAATACAGAAGGAGCGAAAGACAGATGAAAAGAAGCAAACGATAACGACCTAGAAGATTTCATTCGCGGTGCAGACACGCACGCATCAGTACAAGTGGCGTCGTAAACGCTCTTAGAGGCTGCCTTCCTCGAGTCCTGGCCTCTGTTCTATAATAAGCAAACATCGCCAGTGTTCTTCACATACAGACGTTCGGGGGAACATCTTCCCCAAACTTCTGGGAGAGTCGCTCGTAGGAACAAGAAAGAGATGCAACTATGACACAGAGACGGATCTCACAATCAGACGAGGGCTGCCGATACAACTGCCTCAAGATCGCGTCCAGTAGCTCTCTTTGTTATTAGATGTGCCGGAACTTCGCATTCATGTACCGAGGATTTAGTTACATCTTAAGGAAATGATTTGTGAGGACAGGAGTTAGATCAAGCAGCTTACTCCAAATGGCGAGCCTTGGTATTAGCCATGATGAATCTTCGGGCTGTGCTACCAAATAGTTAGTGAGTGTTAATTAATTAGTTAGATAGATAGATAGATAGATAAACCTATGTCCCGATTTACACCGTAATTCCTAGAGAAATCCATAAGAAATCGGCAAGGTTTTATTTTAAAACGTAATCTTAAAATGGCGAATATGTTCGTTAATGAATACATATTCTAAATTAGAAATATGATGACCACGTTATTTTTTTTTAATGATGGAGTAACATTATAATAATAAAATATTTTCAGTTTTAGTTTATTGACTTGTAGCTACAAATCTGCTGGGAAATATTTATGGTTAATTAGCACAAGGCTGACGTAGTATCACGTAGCATTTTTGCCTCCACTGACAGCTGCTCTTCGTTTCAATATCCATAATTATCGTTTGTTACACACGTACGTACGTATTTCTACTACAAGAGTCATATTAAATAGTGCCATTTACATGAACTCAAATATAATCGCGTTAAATTATATACACTAGACCTCTCAAGTAAGTATTTATCACTCTCACACCAAAGTTCCAGACAATGGAATCAAATAAACTTCAACGCAGCTGAAATTATCCAGCCTTCTTATAAGTAAGTAACGTCGTGAAGCAGCCTCTTATAAACCCCTAAAGTTAATTTCCGTTCACAGAACAATCCGCCACTGGTCTCTATTCTGACCCTGATGTGCCCAGTCCACACCTCTCCTTATATTTTCTTTTAAAGTCAATTGTATTATTATCCTACCATCTATGTCTAGGTCTTCCGAGAGTTATCTTCCCTTCACTTTTTCTTTTCTTAAATTAAAAGGACAGTATTTGTCTTGCCTCGACTTTGACTCGGGGCTGTTTCTTCCTGTTCGTCTCTATGTGAAACAGGCTCTGGCTGTTAAATAACAAAAAAGTAACAAAACGTTTTATTGTTTACATCTACCAAGCTCATAGAAGCAGGTCGAATGACTGAAGCTACACAAGAAGGTCGGCCCGAAATCCTTTTTGAAGTGGTTTGTCTGGATGGCTTGTGCCATCAGCACCAGACCCGGCTTCTGGTTGAGGGGAGGAAAAGCCACTGTAACCACATCAAGAGTTGTTGAAGTCTGGGCATGTGACAGAGACGGCAGCTAGACCTGATAGCACGCTCAATAGAGACTGCTTTCCTTTGAGAAGTTTCGCTTTTATAGTGCTTAGAATTGGCTAGCAGATAAGTCGAAATCCTGAAATTTATTAACGGGCAGAACGGAAGCGACATATTTCGCTAAAAGGATTAGGTGCTTGAAGCCACTTCAAAATTTTATAAAGTAATCTACTTCTGTGTCTTTCTGAATCTCATTTTCCTCAACTTGAGTGTCGAGGAACATTGGTGTGATTTGTTACGACATAAACGTACGGCTACATTTTGAAATCAGATGCGTTTTTTTTTAACATTTAATAATATTACAGTCCACAAAGTATTGTGAGATTTCATTTAGTCCTGTTTTGTCATCTCACACGTTTGTGACGCTCCTTCCTTGCTAAATTTTGTAATATCTCAACGCGTCTCAAATTTAATTTATTTGTAATATATATTCTGATACTGAATTTCTGTCATAATAACCATTTTCAATTCTGATAACGTATCTGTCATACTATTCACTTATTTCGATTGAACACAGACTTTATGTAGAGGTTGATAATTGTTCTTGTGGCCAAGAAAATCATTATCTTTAATGAAACCCAATGGTTCATCACTGCCCTGAATTGATCCCTACCCTAAGACAGAGAAATCTAGTTAACTTACATTCATCTTGCTTCTCTAAGCATAATTTATTACTTGTATCTGAAATGTTGGTAATCTGTTCAAAATCTCTATGAATTTAATTAATATTATAAAATCTCTTCAAGTCTGAGAACAATTCAAATAGGCTAAAATTTCGGTAGGAAAATTAAGGAATTTACTTAAGTGCAGATTGAAGAAAAAATGTGTGAAGATGTGAACTGGGCTGAACTGCTTCAGGAGAGACCCAAGTGATGGCTTTAGTGACCTCCTCCCCCACACAAATACGTTATTTACATCGACAGTAACTTAATGTGGATAGTCAAAGACCTTAAAACAAAAATGAAACAAATTAATGTTTCTTAAGAGTAATGAAAGCTCCAGTTTTAACACACAGATCAGAAACCTGAACATTAACAAGAAAGGTAAAACACTGGAATTGGGGGCAATTCGTGTTTTCCAGGTATGTTGCAAGAATATGTTATCCCTACAAAAACATAAAACAAATGAAGACATTATAAAAGAGATATAACACAGAAGTAGACATAATTCAGGAGAGTTTTAAATATGTGACAAAAATAAATGTATAAATACCCGGAATGCGATGAAGAGACCATCGATAATTCCAATGAGGACCTGAAAGGTTAGTGGGTTCATGCTACGAAGCTGATAATGAAGATGTATTAACACATTTATGCTACCTCCATGTCGTTAATATTAATGCATCGTCACTTTTTAAAGAGTAACATAATCCTGATTACGTTTATCGGAGAGGATCAGAAGGATAGATGATGGAGAAAGTGGAACTATTGCCTCCGGGCCTACCGAGCACAATCAAGAATCATTCTTAAATGAAAGTAACAACTGAATATTGCCATTTTAAAATGGGCTACAAACTATGAAAGAAGCGAGAGGGATTAGTCTATATCCTTGTTGCCTGGCTGCGATGATAGGCAAAAATAACATTTAATCACAGAGTTTCATGTTTTTATGAATTTGAGGACTGCGTGTGCATGCCTCTAAATTTAACTTCAAGCCTTAAAATGACAAGTTCCGACTGTGAAATAGACCGTAACATTAAAGTTTGTAAGTATCTATTTCTCTTCATTTAGAAAGTTTTCATAAGTAACCTCTCTGTCCTTTCGCCTTTGAAACTTAACAGTTACCAAGAAGTGAGGTTGACATTTTGCTGAAGAGTTTTCTGTTGGTCGGCGCCACATCTGTAAATGACTGTGTCTCCAGTCCACAGTCTGTTAGCTTTGAAGTAGAGTGTAAGAAGACGCTTGACCTCTCGGCACTTGAGGAGCCATCAGTGATGACGCTGGCTGCGGTCGAGCATGGGTTATTTCAGCTTCGAAACGGTATGTGGCTTCCATAGAAAGACTACTATCTCTGTTATAACAAACTCAGAATTAAAGAAAACCACATCAAACAACGGAAAGGGATTAATTTCCGGTTGGATTCCAGTCACAAAAGTTTATGAGTTTACTTTCTGTTAGTGAAATTTGTAACACACGTGTATATGTCTGTATTTGTTTTCAAAGAACACATTCAAAGCTGTAGTCAGAGATCTGTTTTAGGAAACCGCTGGCAAAGCTTTGATAATGGACCACATAACGCTGTTCCGTTCTCAGCTCAATTTGAAGTGAAAATATTAGTGAACTGTATAAACATTAATTTTTGCCAATCTTTTCTTGGCTATTTAACAAGGGTGCTTCTCTCCGTAGTTACGTTTAAAACTAAACTACAAGAAAGTTACTTCCCAGAAAAAATTTCACGATAAGCAGTCTGATGCAATTATGTAATAGCAATCAAATACACACACTGGGAAACTGGGAACGACCCGTTCTTCAAGTTCCTGAGCACTGCGGGTCCAAACTTTTCGTTGACTCGATCTATAGACATTCGGTAGGAATCCTTGGACGAGGGATCGGCCCTTCTCAAGGCCTCTACCTGTACACAGGACAGCACAACACAGAAAAACGCGGAGAAACATCCATGGCTTGAGTGAGATTCGAACCCACGGTCCCAGCGACCAAGCGGCACAAGGCCCACGCCTCAGAACGCGCTGCCACTGCGGACACCAAATACACATAGCATAGTAATTCTGAAACTTTCACCAGAATTTGATTTTTCATCTTTAACGTAGGTGAAGGTAGTTCAATTCAGGCCAGGATTATTTTCTCGTTGGACCACAGGGCCAGGAAATCCCTCCAGGAACAATTTTTAAAAATTAACAGCCAAATTTTTTACTTAAAAATTATTAATCAGAAAAGACAATTTTACCATGGGAAATTTTCATACAAAAAGTCTTATTAAAATATGCACAAATTACTATAGAGATTTGTTATATGTTTTAAATTTGCTCCTTCAATACTTTTTACTTGAAACAATTCTTACCTGGAAAACTTGCATTTTAGGCAGAGTTTTTAAGTCAATAACATGTGTGGTACCAGTTCCAAATTTCAGCTTTCAAACAAGCTACACTGACTGACGGTTTTCGTCATTTTATTTAACCTCTCCAGATAAATTGTAGATAGGTACCTCAAATTAGACCACAGCCGCTTATTTCCACACCCTTCCCAATTCATTATTCACTATAATCCTCTCATACGACGCTATGTAGCCTGAGGTACTGAAAACATCGCTGAATAAACTATAAATATTCATCGCCCTGATGATGGAGGCAGTATGACCTCTGAAACTTTTGTAAACATCGAACAGACTACACAGCGCAACAACCCAGAAGACAGAAATCTTCATACTCATCGCCCTGATGATGGAGGCAGTATGACCTCTGAAACGTTACAAAAATTCCATATATAAAAATCGTAGGCTAATAAAGAATTTATAATATTATGGAAGCAACATACATGAATCACATACGACCTACATACAACATTGCAACATTACATGTTTTAATGTGCTTGAAATGTTTAACTATATTATAATGTTCTGTTACTTCAAAAATGTTGACAAACGAATATGTACCATATATATCGAACGCTGGGTTTTTAAATTATACCATGTTGAAGAGAATTATTATATAAATTATTTATTTACTTCTTTGTTTAAAGTTTTAACGACGCTGTCAAGTAGCTGAGATTGTGTAGCGTTGAATGAAATGATATAGAAGTAAGCGACCTTAACAAGATTTAAGGTAATCTTCCAAAAATTATCTGGAAACATTGAGGAAGTACACAAAAAATACTAACTCAAGATAATTTGTCTCCGGGCCAAAGATTTGAACCCAAAAACCCTCGAATACAAAGCATCAGTGCTACCACCCAACCATGGAATCGTGATTCTTTAAACTAATAGTTTCCAAAATTACAAATTGTTTTCTGTTTTCCATTCCCTATGACGACATGAAAAGTTTTTTTTTTATTTAGCTGGGAACATAAAATGCTAATCAGATAAAGCTGGCCCCATTTTCGATCAGCGGACTTCTCGAATACACGCGCTCAGTTACAAATTGAATCATCATGAATTCCCTTTTTTCACCTCGGCGAGTAAACAGGTAAGACGGCCGAGGCGCTCCGCAGTGGAACGATCAAGTTTGCTGATGGAACCTCGCAGGCCGGCCCAACATTCGCTCGCCTAATTCAATTAAAGTCGCTTCAAGAAAATCACTTCGAGGGTCGAGAGTGTTCTACAAGACTTTGGGGGACAGTAAAAGGAATCATGGTGGTCAATTACACTTCCTGAACCAGTGATTAGCGACCAAATCACGTATCCTTCGAGGATTGAGAAAGCTTGGAGTACAAGGGGAACAGCAAATCTGCTTCAAGCGATGTAATGCAATTCAACCACTGTACGGAAATCGACTCTATTTTGTCTCCAGAGTTCACATCTTCACCTCAACGTATTTCCTGCAGTTTCTTATTATTTAAGGTGTCCGTAACTACACGGCGTACAGGAATAGATTGGCAAACCTGATGTGAAGAAAATCTTAAGACCCGGGCGTGCATGGAATGATAAGTTGATATTAAAATGGATCTTACTAAAACGTGGTGGAATAGTGTGGACTACATTTATATGAATCAGGATAGGGACCGATGGCGGGCTTTTGTTAACACTGGAACGAACCTTCGGGTTCTATAAAATTCGGGCTTTGTCTTGATTACCTGAGTAAAACTTAAAATATGTAAAAGTGGTTATATAAAATTCAAGCATCAGATGGTGTTAAAGAGATGTAGGGTACCAGATTAGACGAAACTAATTTTTGATGGCTGTTGGCCAAAAGCCAATATACCAAGAAGGAAACATTACGAAAATTAAATAAAGTCCAGTTCTTAATTTCAGGACCAGATGAAGATGAACTGACAACGTCAAACTACACGATAGATTTAGTGTCAACGGAAAAATCTCTGGTAATTTAACTAGGTAGAAACCACAAGTAGGTATCGACGAATTACAACGTATCTTACTAAAATGATAATCGGTACACTCTTTATTCGTCTCTGGATCCCCAGAGAAGATCATTTTAATCGTGTGATGGACAATGTCGGAAAGGGAGGGGGCGATATATGTCTTAAAAACTTCATCTGGAGCACAGTTATTCAGAGAATTGACGACAGTTTAAATGATATACGTCATTTATCATTCATAGTTCATGAATAGTTACTGAGTAGAAATGAATGATACGTTTCAATGTTCCATTTGTAAAGCCTGCAACATTGACAAGAATATTCAAACTGGTCTAATTACATTAGAATATAAAGTAATTTATCAATTTTGTGTGACAACCCACACATGTACGTTGACAAGGTAAAGATTCTATGGTGCATTTTTGTATAAAGCGTGAAGGTAAAAATACATTGAATTAAATTACACGGGGGGGGGGGGCTGTGAGAAGGTAGTAATCTATGCATTTCTAATCTGAGCACCAGACAGTGAAGAATGGACAGCTTCATGCTCCGGCTGCTTCACCCTCAGTGGGGAAAGCCGCTGGTATCCCCAGGGTAAGTAATTGAGCTGGTTCAGGACCCGGTAAACGCGAATTAGAAGATCTGTCTGCACAGATCAAATCCATCAAAAAAAGTTCCTAATCTCCTTGATTTATGTCAGTTTAAACAAGTGGAAACTTATAAGAATGAAACACGTTAACGTGAATACTTATAAAGATTTGTCACATAATTTACGAGAAAACTTATTCTAGTTAGCTATTTGTTAGCTTATTTAACGACATTTCTTCAACTGGATAAAAATCTTCGTCAAATGGGAACATGATTATGGATGACAAATTATGAACGACATCGAAGAAAGCGAATCCTGTAAGATTTGAGGTTTTCACAGCGGTGATTATGAAGATTTCTGTATTATGATGACGGAGGCAGTATGACCTCTAAAACGTTGGTAAACCTCGACCAGACTACACAGCGCAACAACCCAGAAGACAGAAATCTTCATACTCATCGCCCTGATGATGGAGGCAGTATGACCTCTGAAACGTTGGTTAACATCGACCAGACTACACAGCGCAACAACCCAGAAGACAGAAATCTTCATACTCATCGCCCTGATGATGGAGGCAGTATGACCTCTGAAACGTTGGTAAACATCGACCAGACTACACGGCGCAACAACCCAGAAGACAGAAATCTTCATACTCATCGCCCTGATGACGGAGGCAGTATGACCTCTGAAACGTTGGTTAACATCGACCAGACTACACAGCGCAACAACCCAGAAGACAGAAATCTTCATACTCACCGCCCTGATGATGGAGGCAGTATGACCTCCGAAACGTTGGTAAACATCGACCAGACTACACAGCGCAACAACCCAGAAGACAGAAATCTTCATACTCATCGCCCTGATGATGGAGGCATTATGACCTCTGAAACGTTGGTAAACATCGACCAGACTACACAGCGCAACAACCCAGAAGACAGAAATCTTCATACTCACCGCCCTGATGATGGAGGCAGTATGACCTCCGAAACGTTGGTAAACATCGACCAGACTACACAGCGCAACAACCCAGAAGACAGAAATCTTCATACTCATCGCCCTGATGATGGAGGCATTATGACCTCTGAAACGTTGGTAAACATCGACCAGACTACACAGCGCAACAACCCAGAAGACAGAAATCTTCATACTCACCGCCCTGATGATGGAGGCAGTATGACCTCCGAAACGTTGGTAAACATCGACCAGACTACACAGCGCAACAACCCAGAAGACAGAAATCTTCATACTCACCGCCCTGATGATGGAGGCAGTATGACCTCCGAAACGTTGGTAAACATCGACCAGACTACACAGCGCAACAACCCAGAAGACAGAAATCTTCATACTCACCGCCCTGATGATGGAGGCAGTATGACCTCCGAAACGTTGGTAAACATCGACCAGACTACACAGCGCAACAACCCAGAAGACAGAAATCTTCATACTCATCGCCCTGATGATGGAGGCATTATGACCTCTGAAACGTTGGTAAACATCGACCAGACTACACAGCGCAACAACCCAGAAGACAGAAATCTTCATACTCACCGCCCTGATGATGGAGGCAGTATGACCTCCGAAACGTTGGTAAACATCGACCAGACTACACAGCGCAACAACCCAGAAGACAGAAATCTTCATACTCATCGCCCTGATGATGGAGGCATTATGACCTCTGAAACGTTGGTAAACATCGACCAGACTACACAGCGCAACAACCCAGAAGACAGAAATCTTCATACTCACCGCCCTGATGATGGAGGCAGTATGACCTCCGAAACGTTGGTAAACATCGACCAGACTACACAGCGCAACAACCCAGAAGACAGAAATCTTCATACTCATCGCCCTGATGATGGAGGCATTATGACCTCTGAAACGTTGGTAAACATCGACCAGACTACACAGCGCAACAACCCAGAAGACAGAAATCTTCATACTCATCGCCCTGATGATGGAGGCATTATGACCTCTGAAACGTTGGTAAACATCGACCAGACTACACAGCGCAACAACCCAGAAGACAGAAATCTTCATACTCACCGCCCTGATGATGGAGGCATTATGACCTCTGAAACGTTGGTAAACATCGACCAGACTACACAGCGCAACAACCCAGAAGACAGAAATCTTCATACTCATTGCCCTGATGATGGAGGCAGTATGACCTCTGAAACGTTGGTAAACATCGACCAGACTACACAGCGCAACAACTCAGAAGACAGAAATCTTCAAAGCGAATCCTAGGTAAATATATTAGCTATCGAGTTTGAAAAGAATCACGGAAAACCTTAGTCAAAACAGACAACTTTCTTATTGTCTTATTTTTTATTTCAGTTACTCTACTTGAATTACGAATCGCCCCGTATTTCTTCAGCTACTCAATGTTATTCCTTAGGAAAAGCATCGCTTGCTGATTCCGTTCCACTAGTTTGTGCGTTAGATACGACTTGGATTCTGACACGATCAGCTTTGTTTCCATTAGCATCTTCTTTAAATCAGACTTAATCACTACAGCTCCTACATTTTTACATCTAACTTATTAAGCTCTGCTGTTGTTTTTATATAAATAAATGGAGTTTCTACTCTTTAATAATATTCGAAATGTTTCTTTCCCTTCGTTATTGTCAGTTTAAGTTCTATAATTTTATATTTTACTACAGCATCTCTTTCTCTGTATTTCACTGCAAATAAATTATATATGTACTCATTTTTCACACTAAACATATTCAAATTCAAGGTCGCAGAAATCTTTACTAACACAACTTATACATAAAAATTTTAAACCTATAATTTTTAATTTACAACTTATGTTATACACATCACGCAATCTTAGGCAGACACTGAATCATTTGAAATAATGTAGGTGTCATAATTTATTCCAAGAACTTCTTGTAAAATAATTAAATTCTTCTCTCCTATTGTTATAAAATTACTTTCACTATAGAATAATTCAAAGCAATGTGTGTGTGTGGCAAGATTATCATCATTCGTTTGTATGCAGAAGGCCAGAAGGGAGGGGCAGGTTATACGTTGACACCTTCGTTTTATCACTTTAAAACATTTTATAACGTGCGGGTCTCGCCTCTTTGCCTCAAGGGGCAAACTGAAACAAAAATTAGTTTGTCCCAGTTTCAAAACATTTTAAACTGAAACACGGAACAAACTCATTAAACCGTGATCTTAGGACAGTATATATAGAACGTCAAAATCTGTAAAACCAAAGAAAACTACTTTATTTTTCTGTAAGTACTGTATCCACGGTGGTCTAGCGAACGCTGGCCTTGTAATCCTGGGGTCCCGGATTCAATTCCCGGCGGTGCCCGAATTTATAACTTGTGTTGGGCAAGGCCGTGGTCTAGGCAACACGGAGTTTTCCTCCGTGGCATCCCAACAATTACTCCATTCACACACAGAAGAAGGCAATGGCAAACCACTTCTGGATCATCTGCCAAGAACGTATATGAACAGGTCCCAGTCCGAGAAAAGGATGGAAGGATCCTGTTCATATGGACCTGTCGTCAGACAGAACACTAATAATAATAATAATAAGTACTGTATGTTTAATACCATCACAGCTACGAATTAAATAGTTGATCGAGTATCGGTTTCTCCATGCTCTCAGTAGCAATGTTCTACAAAGAGTCTGCTATATTAATTACAAAAAAATATAACTAAAAATAACATTTTCCTGTTATATCAAACACATTTCGGAATCAGGAGAGAAACTCGCTCCCCATTACTTGCAGTTTATGTGTTATTATCCGGCTACTATTTGAGGCGTGTACACGATTTAAGAGAATATGGCTTTAATTTGGTCCAGGTTATTATTTTGTATCGGTTTTCAGTACAACGTTTACGGAGAGCCTACTACTGAAATTCCAGAATTAGACCTCGTGGGCCATTTCTATTTTCATTACAGTAAAAATATGGAATAATGGACCTTGAAGTTAAACGACGGATCGAACCACGCAAAAGTTTAGGAACATTAAGCCTAACATTCCTTTTCTCAGATGAATGTTGTTCCGGACGTAAACAGGCGTGAAAACCACGTTTAAGATCTTTCGTATGTGAAATATGAGCTGGGTTTTACAGCGGGTAGATTATTATTTTTTGGTACTGAAACATGATCACCCACTACATAACCGTATTTATGCTTTGCAACGCTCGGCAGTTTTATTACTCTTGAAGAATTCAATATAAAATGCTACGAAATACTTAATTATTGTTTTGAACGTCATTTAACTTCCTGACTGCCAAAGTCGATTAGTCTCCGATTCTTCCTTTCCTAATAAAATATGAGTGGTATAAAAACGAAGTCCACCTAAAAGTTTTAAAAATTTGGAGTAAACAAACACTCTTATTAAATCTAATTCATAATTGTATTTCATTAATTCCTTCATTATCTCTTATCTTTTCCTTACCTTTCTGTTGCTTGTTCTATATACAAATGCACGCACGCAAACATTCATAAATATATACGAGGTGCGATCGGAAAGTTTCAAGACTGCGCCTATAAAAACCCGTACACTTATCTCAGGTATTAAATTCATCCATCACCCTCGAAGTAGTTTCCCTGGGAGTGAACACAACGATCCCAGCGCCGCTGCCAAGCCTGGAAGCATCCCTGGAAATCTTTCTTTGTCAGCCTGTCAAGCACCATCTGCGATTCTGCCTGAATCTCTTCTATCGTCTCAAATCTCCTTCCCTTTAGCTGAATTTTTATCTTTGGGAAGAGGAAGAAGTCACACGGAGCTTAGAAAGGAAGTTGGGGTCGGTTCTTGCAAGATCTTTGAGCTCCTGACAAACGAGAAGTCGATTCTGCTTCTGGTCCTCAGACAGGATGCGTCGCATGTGGAGTTCTTCCTTTAGAATCAGCTGACAGGTCCCATAGCCTATCCCAACAATGTCGCACAAGTCGTTGATGGTACGACGTCGATCTTCGTGAATGGCCTGCCGAATCTTCGTAACATTTTCGGGCGTTGTGCTCGAAGATGGTCGTCCAGAACGCTCGTCATCATCGACAGAGGTTCGGCCATTTTTAAAACGTGAATGCCACACAAACGTTTGTGCACGACCCATTGCGGACTCCCCAAATGCTTGCTTTAGCATTTCATAGGTTTCCGTAGCCGTTTTGGCGAGTCTTTGGCAAAATTTGATGCACACGCCATTCCGAAATCGCAGGAGGGTCGGTGTAATACACTACCAAAACGCCCGTAACTAAGAAACAAATGCTAATTCGATGATGCCGGCTGGCACACTGATTCACTATGAATGTAGGCCGCACCCCCTAGCGGCAGAAGTTTGTACTACATCCGGTTCGCCCTCTATTGACACAGTCTTGAAACTTTCCGATCGCACCTCGTACATATACATGCATACATAAGCGCAATCACGTTACATTTAACATAATTTTATGGCCTACATAATTAGTACTGTTAATCAAATGGGGCTATATTATTAGATAAATAAAAGTAAAATAAGAGACCTCGGCACTAGATTGGGTGAGCGGTCAGCATCACGCCCCGGCCGTCCTTAACCCCCGGTAGAGGACTGAATAGGAGGCTGGGTGGGACCCAGAGGCTAGATGAAAAAATCCAAAGAAGGGCCAAATATATGGGACATCTAGCATGCATAAAATATGAGAAATGAACGAAGAATTTGAGCAGAAAACGTGAAAGGAATAGACTATTTGGAAGACTGAGCGTAAAATTAACCTTGGGAATATAATGTGTGATATTATGGACTTGTATCAGAAGGCTTGTGAATTTGGAAATGAAATTTCGTGTACCTTGACAGACGGGTATCTTTTTGTCTGAGTGGTAACTGATAGCGTCCCTCGAAGGACTCTGTTCAACAGAGTTCGTCATGGAATTTGATGAGGGAAATTTCGTTCCAGATCTTCACGAAGGCACTGAGTAAGGGGCAAGGTTCAGTCATGTGGCTTGGGTTAAAGCCTAAACCTAATGGCTGACCTTCAAACATTTCAGGTCTGGTTACGAGTTGCGCTCTGGTAATTACGATAACCGAAATTATTCGAATATTTAATTCAACATTGTCCTCAACATTATGTTTAATCGCTTCCACAATATAATTACTGTACGTAACACTAAGCTAAAATACTTTTGCAATAAACAAAAGCAAATAACCAAGTCCATTACTTGTAAAAATTATACTTCGCCCACTGCAAAATGTTATTTTTTTTTTATATCTTTTTTTTTATATCTTAATATATCTTTATCTTAACCGCTCCATAATATCACACAGCGCATCACTTACAACCTGGTATAAACATCCAAGCACAACATTAAAGGAAGAGACTTAAAAATCAAACAAATCAATATACGCAAAGCAAGATGTGCAACAGTTTTTAAAACAGTTTTTAAAATTGATTGACCTGATGATGGTGTAATACACACCGAAACATGTCGTCAATATAAATGTAACAAGATCTAGTATCTAATGTAAAAAAAAAAAATGTAGTTTTAAGTAATTTTAACAACATTTTTAAGTTTGTGTATGGACGGTGAATAAATTATTGTTATTGCAAAATGTTATATAGCTACTTTTTTTATTTAAGGCTGCATCAATGAAGTGAAATAGGTTAGAGGTCGTAATTCTTTGTCTTGGCGCTCATACAGATACATGGGGTCCTTTTGCTATGCAGTGAAATATCGCCACTGGGGGAGATTACGTTTCGCCTAGCTCCAGTGTTTGAGGCTGAGTGAGAGAGGATTTATTAGCGTCCCCCGACTTCAGGGCCGCTAACGCGTTTACGGTGCTGTTGGTGTACCTTAGCTGCCTAATCATTTCACTGCGCTAAACCTTTAATTTCTAAACATAATTAGGAATAACAGTTGGTATTCCTGTATCTAAGGTATGTGATATCACTTCTAACTGTAGGCCTACTGATTTCTCGGACGTAAACCATTTCGAAGTTTAATTAAATTGTTCTATACCACCACAATTTTAATTACTATACAAAACAATAATCTTACCTGTTGTTTTGTATGGGTGCGAAACATGGTCTCTCACTCAGAAGGAGGAACACAGATTGCAGGTGTTTGAGAATCGGGTGTTGAGGAGGATATTTGGGCCTAGGAGAGAAGACGATGGGGCATGGAGAAAACTGCATAATTATGAGCTTAAAAATCTGTACTCCTCCCCCAATATTGTCAGGGTGATTAAGTCGAGAAGAATGAGATGGGCTGGGCATGTAGAGCGCATGGATGGGACAAGAGGTGTGCACCGGGTACTGGTTGGGAAGCCTGAAGGGAAGAGACAGCTGGGGAGACCTAGACGTAGATGGAGGATAATCTCAGGCGGGATCTATGGGAGATAGGAGTTGAAGGAGACTGGATTTTGTTGGCCCAGGACAGGGTCCGGTGGAGGGCTTTGGTTAATTCGGTGATGAACCTTCGGGTTCGGTAAGCCATCTGGTTGGTTGGGTCCACTATTTGGGAAGCCTGAGGGGAAGAGACCTCTGGGGAGACCTAGACGTAGATGGGAGGATAATCTCAGGCGGGATCTATGGGAGATAGGAGTTGAAGGAGACTGGATTTTGTTGGCCCAGGACAGGGTCCAGTGGAGGGCTTTGGTTAATTCGGTGATGAACCTTCGAGTTCGGTAAGCCATCTAGTTAGTTAGTTATAGTTTTGGGGCATTTAAGGAAATAAAACGATTTATATGAAAATCACGTTAATTTAAACTTACAAATTTCACACCAACAGTAATTTTAACATGGAAGCCGTTCTGATTTCATGAAATGAAAACGAGACTGTTTTTAATGCAGTGACATGAGATTCTTTGCGGAAATACCTGCATTTTCGAAAAAAGGAAAGTGTCTTCCTTTGTAGAATGTAAGGCATAAGCTGACAGTATATAATCTACATTAAACTTCGGAAGTCTTTATGATACATAATATAAATATGTTGGTATAGCACGTGAAAAGTTTATGCTGATATAATTTATAACTAACACGTATACAATTTTTAAACACAATTTTTCATATGTTATTAATATACTTAATAAAACAGTGATAACCTTTCAGATGTAGGCTGCCCTATACATGACACCCCTGACGTAATAAGAACATATAATTTTGGAAACTGTGCTAGAAATGAACCACTAAATTGGATAAGTATTAATTTGTTTAGAGCGAAGCATTTGAAGGAAGTTCTTCACAGACCTTTCCCTTATACGTTTTAATTCTTTCCGATCTAACTTTAGAGGTACCTATAGAGCTCCAAGTTAGTCTTCTCCTCACCCCGCTTTATAACGTTGCACTAGATATATTGTAATACATTTAAAATAATAAAATCCTACTGGTTACTCTAAAATCCCTGTGTAGGAGAGAAGTTAGGCCTGGGAATTCAATTTAATTGAAATCGAACAAACAGGAGTAGTATCTTGGAAGAGAATGACAATGTTCTTCTGCGTTTTGTTGCGAACTTCAGGCCTGAAGATGAAGATGGAATGTTTCTCCTAAAAGGTGACATCTACCGACGAGTCTACATTTAGCCTAAACCCAAAGGGATAACATCGTCATTCTAAATGTCGTAAAAGCCTCAAATCTCATACCTTGGAAGAGGTTTCATCCTCATGCTATTAGTGTTTATAGGCCTACCTAGCCTTCATTTAAGAAAGTTTGAAAATGATTAATGGAGATTCGAGAATAATCGTGTGTATAAAACTGAACGACGAGCCGGCAATTCGAGAATAGTAAAACAATTTTTGCTTTAAGGAAAATTTTACGTTCATAAATTACAAGCTGAAATTCACAGTTCTGCAGAACACATTTAGTGACACGCCGCTCAGCGAAAAATTTAAAAACTAAGTCTGTTACTAATAAGGTTATAGAAAACAGACTTTGTCATATCTTCGAAAGAGACTGAGCTATCAAAATAAAACTGGCAAAACAACATTAGTGAAGAGACAGACATCCTAATAGGTACGGTGTATACAAAAAATATCTGAGTTTCTACTTCATATAGACTATTGTATAAGTGGAAATCATAAGAATACTTCAACATAGTCGTTGTTGTGTAGGATACCGCTTAGTACTTCGAACAAAGTTTTAATGGCAGTAAAAGTCGTGAAGACTTACCTTACAAAGCATCTTCCATCTTACTTGATATCTGAAAACAAATAACAATTTTTAACTTGAATCTATAATCACCTTGTTGTTATAATAATTTTTGGGATATACTTCTTCGCTAAAGAGTCCAGGTCGACTCCAGGACAAACCCGACTTATCTAATATGTACCGATGCTCTTTGCTCGGTAATAAAGACGTCTGGAGCATGAAGCTCAACATTAAACCCAATCCCCCCTCTAGTGTACATATTACAGGCTTCTTCACACGGGTTTTTAGCGCAGACCAGTTACTGGAGAGAGTTACCAGTAAAATGTTTAGTTACTTGAATATCAGCTAAATCTAAATACAACTAATAATAATATATCAATCCAGTAGCTCATGCCAGTAACAACTTCTTGGCCCTAAACGCGCTTAAACAAGGCTTAAGAACGCGTGGCGATATACCGGGCGCAAATCCGAGCCTTTTAAAAGAAATTTCCTGAGTTGTGGCATGATCTATCTGACATTGGTGTTTTTCCGTCTGCGTGTTTAATCTCCGTAATAACTGAACGAATTTCGGTTAAATTGACTACTGTTCTAATTCAGTTCTTGGTTCGCATCGATCATTATCTTTAAATTTGTCTATACGAAATTGCTAACTTTCATAAATTTAGTAAATGGTAACCATAATATAAAACTTGATACACATAAAACATAAATCTCCTTAGAATATACGTTTACTTTCGATGCGGTTAATGCCTAATCAGCTAAACGGGAAATATATATAGATTACGTCAATTTGCATTTGACGAAATTACAAGTAAATCTATAATAAAATTCAATGCAACTCCGTTTACATATAGACTATTAATTAATTCTAAAGAGTTATAATAACAAATCTAAAACCTCTTGACGATGGTGAAGAGTCAATTGAATAAAAATTTCCTTGGATATTATCCATCGTCTAGTAAATATAAAACGTAAAAACGACGTTTCGGAGATAGGGATTAACTCTATCTAGTGGGCCTGACTGAAGACGGAGATAGAGTCCCATCTCCGAAACGTCGTTTTTACGTTTTATATTTACTAGACGATGGATAATATCCAAGGAAATTTTTATTCAATTGAGTTATAATAAGTTGAGATTTTTTCTCATAAAACCGAATTTGAAGTGGGCCCCATTCGACTATCTTATATTCAATTGTAGCTACAGGATCAATTAAATGTTAAACGTAAACTCATATCTACTAGGGGTATCCAAACTTTTATTTTCACCAATTTGTTTATTTATATCTTTAATAAAACTTTTTTGTACGCTGTGCATAACGAATTAAACACTGACACAATATCATATTAATATCTTATCATCACAGCACGTGTAATTAAATTCTTTCATGTGCAGTTTCCAGTCATATTTTGCCCATCCCTGGCCTGTATACTATCTCTATAAACATACGAGCAAGGTGTCTTGGTCGCAAATCAAAGCGAGATCAACCCCCAAAGCTTTTGAGGGCACTTTTGTCTTCTCTGGACCCCGTGACTGGTACAATGGTGTTAATTAGGCTGTCTGTACAATGCGCCTTGCTTCTTGGCTCCATCTATCAACGTCAAGAAACACACAGCCACCCACACTGTCCTGCCCCAGCGTCTAATCTCATTCTGCCACAAGCTTACTGTCAGCTGGATACAATGCGATGCTGATGATACGGTCTGTTGTGCCTACCAAAGTCTTGCTGTCTATTCCTTGTTCATGGATCCAAGAAGCCCTATTTCCTAGACTATTAGCAAAAGTACGGAAGCAACACTGTTTCTCAACGTAGGATTTGAGGTTTTCATGCTGGTTAGTCTAATGATGGCTGTCTTCTGGGCGATAGCCCTGATGATGGAGGCAGCAAGGACTTCTGGAACGTTGGTAAACATTTACCATGTTACATGGCGCTACAACCCACAAGACAGCAATCTCACCACGTTGAGACACACTACAAAGATGCGTAGTTAAATACATTTTGTCACACCAGGCCATGTTATTTTAATCTCGATTTGAGTAAATTCACATATACAAGCTACTGTGAGAAAGTTCACAGTATAACAACAAATTTTAATGTATTAAGAGCTGAATACGGTTTATTATTTATAGCCATAGAAACCTTTAAAAATATTTTAGATTTTACTTTAACAAGACCGTGCTCAAAATACGAATATGTGGAAAACAATTTTAGAAATTCCTTCAAGAACGTGGTTTCAGATGATTTATTATAAGCTAATGCAATTGTAGTTCTGTACAAAAGGTTACAGGAGAAACTTGACCTAATTGTTGCTCTAAGCCAGTTGAATCCCCTTCATATCGTCACAATATTAATTTAACATCTGCACGTATTTCTAGTGGTCTCTTCCCTTCGAGTTTCCCAACTAAAATTTTGTATGAATTTCTCATCTAACCCGTGCTTCATGTTCCACAGCCTTGACTTCTCCGCCCTAAAAATACTTTAAGAAGAATAATGAATGAAATTCTTTCATCCTAATTTTTTTTCGTTTTCTTACGTTTAAACTTATCTACTACAGAAAAAAAAATCATTTAGTTCTGGAAAGAAATATTGGAGTGCTAGTGTATTTTCAGATACATTCCTAGCAAAGTTATAGGTCTAGCCGTATTTAATGAGAAATAACATTGATTTATCGTAGACACAAATACACAACCGCAAATCATAGATTGGCCAAGACACTCTATAAATACACAATTATATTACATAATATTACATTAAACAGATTAAATCGAATCAGTTTAAAATAAAAGTTGTTAATTTTTGGGCTGAACTTAGAGACTATAAAAATTATGTCCATCTGTTTGTATGTTACGTCAAACTTTAAAAAAATGCAGGTAAAGATTTATTGTTAGACATTACATTTACATGATCTACTGATTATAAAATACAGAAAATAAGTAAAGCTGTTCCGCTACGCGCCATGTAGGCGCTTGGATGGAGAGGTGGATATTATTTTTGTCATTTTTATTATATTGGGTCTAAATTCAAATTTGATCAAGAAATTTTAGTGCAGTCTAAGTTAATATAGAACAGAATTGGAAGTAGTACTTTCACATATAAAACACGCGGACGGACACGAACAAATACGGTCTCCTCATAATGCACCCATTATATGTGCAAAATACCAACCAACAAAAGTCAATACGTTTATTTCCTCTGACATTTAGCATCTGTAACTTATTTTATGTCATAATAAATTAAATATTTTGATTTAGAGATTTAATATATTAACAGCGGTATATTCATGGATTGTAGTATTCTAGACTGCTACACACTGTAGCCCGTTTACTCTGAAGGTAGAAACAAAAGGTCCTTCGGAACGTTGAAAAACAACCTGCAAGGTTAAACGGTAACTTTTCATAGTTATGAAAATAGCTGATGGCATTGGAATTGACGAAAGTCCATAACCCTCAAAATATGCCACTGGGTTAACACATCTACACCCTAAGAAATCTCTAACTTATGGTGACAAAAGATTTACTTTACATGAACCACAATGGTGACGGTGTGAAAATCTGTTCTTTGCCAAATGAGTCATTCTAGACACGCATATATTACACCGAAGTTTGCGAGGCTGTTTCTACCCCATTACACCTCTACTTACTGTACAAGTGGAAAGTTATTATTGTTTTGTGCGTACTTCCTATTAGCTTGCAGTTTGACAAGGGTTGTCATCTCCGGCTACCCTGCTGAGAGTTAATTGCCGCCTGTCAGTCCATCAAAAACACCTTGTTGTAGGCAGACAGGGAACACGATATTCAGGTTGGTCTCGGCTAGTGTTAGTAGCCAACCCTATAATTCTATATTCAATATTCAAGAGGTACCAGACTCGAATCCTGTCCGAGGTACTTACTCTTCTGTTAGCCGATATTTATTCTGTCTCTTACGACGATCAAAAATCAACGCCAAAACCCGATAAATATGACGATATCTGCATTATCTCTATATCGACAGACAGAAGAGGATGAATTACGTTTGTAAGTTACTGATTCGGGATGGAAAATGAAATATTGTCTAGAGTCGACAACATGGTGGAAAATAGATGAGACTCTGTTAGACCTAGTAGAAGAGAATTTACTAATTAAACTCTACTGAAAGGAAAAGCTTTAACATAATGCACTAGCAGTGACGTGTTGGGCTCCTATCGATACTTGCACATCGTTAGATAAAAGGAAATCGAATACATAGGCCTTGACATATAAGTAACCTAAGTAATTGAAACATGAATGCAGAGTGAGACATAGAACTTAGGTTAAGAAATTATGTTAAGGAAGAAGGCAATGAGGAAGATCCACACACGACTGGAAACATGGTGAAATAAAAATGATTGTAGACTGGTAGATCTCTTCCTACATAGTGTGGGATTGCCGCTATGTTATTAAGTTGGTGACAAAGGTCAATTTAAATTCCTTATTAAGTGAAGGAGGTGCTGATATATTTGCAATGTGTCTCAATCTACACCGTTAGATAGAAGAAAAATAAATAAATAAATAAATAGGTCTGATACTGAAATATACAGATTGGGTCTACAGATAATGTATCAACTAAGCCTGTTACTCCTGGTCCATGTACGGAGTTTCCATAGTAACTTAGACAAGTTTGCGACTTTTACTGATAAAAGATTTTAAATTTATTTGCAAATTTATTACAAATTTAATAAAAATGTGTTTTTAAATACTACTCTGGGGTTTTCTGTCATATTTGACAGGCAAGTTTCGTGTTAATAAAATAAATAAACGGAAAAAAAACGAAGATACTTTTTCACGAACACTGTTAAACATTAAAACAATGTGGTTGATTATCCTGAACGAGAAATCTCGTTTGAAGCATACAGAGGGTTTACAACATTTTATAGCACAATAAAATATTTTATACTTTGAAGTATGTTAATGCCTAAAAATTAACACCTGACTGTTGTATAAAACCACAAATGTCTACTGATGTAATAAGACTGAAGTATTTGAAGCACTAAGCTCTTTCAAATAACAAGATGTCCATAAATCACCGATTTGAAGGGCGTCTAATATTTATTTATAACACAATGACAAACTTATTTATACTACAAAACAGTCAGACATTACATAAGTTTTTAGTGTATGGTCACAGAACTTCATACACAATATTTTCGTTAAGTTCTTTCAAATCGTCTGCTAATTTATGGATATTCTGTATTTAAGAATTCAGTTTCCACCTCAAAGGAAACGCAGGGTATCTTCATTACAGGGGTAAATTTGTTAGTGCTCTTTAGGAAAAATTATTGTTGTTTATTCTGAGAATTCTATAAATACACTGTGACAAAATCCAAAAGTCCTGGATGTTAAAGTGGTGATACGCAGGTCTGCAGTAAACACTGTGGTTTAATCAGTTGAGACACGAGCTTCATGTAGGACACAGACAGGGCGTTGTAACACCAGTTTTACTTGATAATCTTGATTGACAGTCTCCACGGACGTGGGTCGCAACAGGCATAAAGCATCAATAAATTCATATGACAGAACTACAGGCTGAATATGGCATGACTCCTACTGCCACTAAAGAAGGAATCCGGATGGAGCAATGAGGCCAATACGTACTGACATGACGGTAGCGAATTATAAAGGAGGAAACATGAGGTAGGCCTAACTAGAATCCTGAAGATGGAGTGTCGAGAGAGCATAAACGGAAGACGTCACATAACGCTTAGGCTACTGTGAACACGGTAATTAATTTTCGAGTTCCATAAAGTGTTACATATCTAGACCACGTGCCAAGGTGGTCTAGCGGTTAGAAGGCTGGCCTTGTAATCCTGGGGTCTCGGGTTCGATTCCCGGCGGTGCCCGAATTTATAACTTGTGTTGGGCAAAATCGTGGTCTAGGCAACACGGAGTTTTCCTCCGTGGCATCCCAACAATTACTCCATTCACACACAGAAGAAGGCAATGGCAAACCACTTCTGGATCATCTGCCAAGAACGTATATGAACAGGTCCCAGTCCGAGAAAAGGATGGAAGGATCCTGTTCATATGGACCTGTCGTCAGACAGAACACTAAAAAAAAATAATATTTCGTGTAGTAACTTAATAGGTCTATCTGTCTCAAAGTACAAATTATTGCATCCTTAAACAAATAAAAATGTACCGGCAGTTTAAGTCATGCTTATTCAGAAGTCATAGTTACTAAAACTTGAAGCATAACGTAATGTCGTTAAAAGTAATGACCTTCAGCTGCATGGTCGTCGTGTTCAAAACGGTCAGATTTCAAATAACTAAACCAGAAATTCTGTCATTTTAGGTCTGAGCCCGCAATTAAAGTCCTGTAAGCAACTGCTGCAGAAGTGAAATACATTTTAAACTAATGTATTTTTTGTAGTGAAGCTGATATATAAGCGTAAAATAATGCAGCAGTTAAGTATACTCCCATCCGCGAACAAATGATCAGATTCCAAAAAAAAAAACATTAAAATTTATCAAGGAGCTGCAGGTCATTGGCCTAAAGAACGTATTGAGATTCACGGTGCCTACACGATTTATATAGACCTATAATATTTCTTTATATTATTAGATTCCTAAATCAAGAATAATTACATTCTCAAGTTGGCTGGGACACACGAAAGTTAATTATACTGAAAGTAATCTGAAACTACTTTTCAAACGATGTTATGACTAAGCCAATCAGAAATTTGTGATGAAGGAAATCAGCTTTAGTAACACATGACAACACAAAAAGTCATGTTGTAGACAGACAAGTTTGATCTAAGAGTTTCATGATTCTAACTCAATAGAACAAAGTCCTTGAGAACCTAACAGAAACTCAGTACAAATTAGGCAAAAGAAATTTCCATTTTCCTTCTACTTGCCTCCCTTGTAAGTCTGAATATCCCTCTGCACCTCATTCTTAAAACACAGACCTAATTAACAAATATTATTCTCTTGGAAGCAGAGATAATTTGTATATCGTAACAAATACATTAAAACCTACTTGAAAGATTTAACATAGTCCGATTTTATAAGTTTTAGCTGAAATTATACACAAAAATGGATCTCTAAATTGCATATCACCAGGGTGCAGAGAATATTTGTGTCTGAGAGGGAGAAAGTAGGTTTAACTGGGGCTCAAAATGAGCAGCTTCGTAAGTTTTACTCTTCAGCAAAGCTATCATATCGTATTATCATTAATATGTCTAATATTACAAATGGTACAATGATCACAAAAGAATATCTATTTCATTCAAGCCCTAAGTGATGATAAATTGGGAAGGCACATGCACAGGAGAGGTGAGAAATTTACACGACGTTTAACTCGGAAATCCTAAAGGCAAGAGATCATTTATGAGACTTAGACGTAGATAAGATGATAATATTAAAATAAATTCTTACGAAATACTGTTGAAGGTTGTGGACTGGATTCAGTTTGTTAGAAAATGACCCACAGAAACAGGTTATTGTGAACACGGTAATGAATCTTCGAGCTACTATCAGCTTCTCAAAAAAAGACTCATCCATGGAGTTAGACAGCACAAGCCATGGCCTTTTACCAGAAGCTTCTGAATTATTTAAAAGTAAGCTAATATATAATCCTCACGGTACTTCTTGCTAATCTACGAAACTTTAAATAATCTTAAAGAATCAAATTCCTCAACTGTTTTTACTTACTGTCAACACTGGTACCATAAAAGGCGAAATATTTCAGACAAGTTCCGTTGGGAGCTCGACGGAATCGGCTCCGGGCAAGCACCAGTATCAATGTAACGCTCGGATGTTGTAATTTCAGTTGACATTAATGGTCTTCGCGATAGAGCCTGTTCAGTACAGTTTTAATCCACCCAATACCAAGCCCTCTTGTTGCAAACCCCATAAATGTCACCAGAACTCTCTCACTACGATGCGTGTTACTGCTACGCCATCTTTATTTGGGTTAGACTACGTTTGCTCTGATATAAAGCAGTGTATTGGCGTACCCTATTGTCTAAAGCGTAATATAGCCTACAATAGATTTAATCGATTGACTGATTTTAACAAAATATTTATTATACTGATTTGTTCTTTCGATTTTTATGTTCAACGTCAGATTGCTTTGTTCAGAAATCATTGGAAACTCTACTTTGTCAACAGTTAATCAATAAATTGCAAAGTATAAACTTATATTGTTTTATTTTATTTATTTATTTAGTGTTCTGTCTGACGACAGGTCCATATGAACAGGATCCTTACATCCTTTTCTCGGACTGGGACCTGTTCATACACGTTCTTGGCAGATGATCCAGAAGTGGTTTGCCATTGCCTTCTTCTGTGTGTGAATGGAGTAATTGTTGGGATGCCACGGAGGAAAACTCCGTGTTGCCTAGACCACGGCCTTGCCCAACACAAGTTATAAATTCGGACACCGCCGGGAATCAAACCCGAGACCCCAGGATTACAAGGCCAGCGTTCTAACCGCTAGACCACCGTGGCAATTATATTATACAATATAAAAAATAGGTTAAAACAAGTTATGAAAATCAATGAAGTTAAGTTTAGTTTCATTTAAAGTAGCAGTTAGCCTATAGACCTCTGAAACAGACAAACCAAATTTAAATTCGGAATACAATGTTCATTACAGTACAACACCAAATTTAATCTAAATCCATTGAAATGTGTTATGCTACTCTGAAAAAAAAAAAAAAACACTCGATGTGCCGTCATATTCGTCATTGAATCTGGTGAATTCCCACAAAAACAATAACGGAATATAAAAACCAATCATCATCACTGATTCTTTTGGCGAAGATGCTAGAAACATTTTACGTACATCAATGGACCACTGAACCACCTTTGGAAATCACCGCATCAGACCTGTTGTTTGTATAATATCGTGTTTTAACCTGCTCTTTACATTATCTACAGTCGTAGAAGAATGGGATACTAATTGTGGGGTTGGATAGGATGTGAAATGAAATTGTTATTTTTTTAACGTAAGTATCTCAGCATTTGTTTGGCTGAAGCAAGAAAAATCATCTTAGGCAGAACACTCACTCACTGGACCAATAGTCACATAAAGACACAGGTTTCAGCTCTCTTCGATTTAACAAAGTACGATGAGTGTTGGTCCATTCGCAGTCTAATTATTCCAATGTTTACAACAGTAAGTTGTACTGTGTAATTTACACAACGCCAACTTTCAAATCACAACTGTGAAAGCTGACTTACTTTAAACTACACATCTAATCCAAACTGGAATAAAAAAATTCACTTTTGATTAATTAAATATCTAGACTTGTCTATAAGAACCAGATAGAACTATCAGAAAGCTGTTTAAAGTTAATGAAACACAATTTAGCTAATTTTAATTATAACTAACTCCGCTGAGCAAAGTCCTTCTTGGAAACTAATTGTTGCTCAGCTGGTTAAGAAATTTCCGAGCCCCCTACTTCATTTATGGACACTAGTGTTCATTGCCGTGTTCAAAGACCCCACAACTGGCCCATATCTTAAGCCAGATGAATCCACTGTACCACATCCTATTATCCTATTTCACGATCCATATTAGTATTAAAGCGAGGACTGGGAAGAAGATTGATACAGCTAACCGACGATCTTAAACAAGGAAAGAAGATGACGTTCCAGGAATTAAAACGAGAAGCCGAGAATAGGGACAACTGGAGAGCTCTTTTTGGACAGAGCAATGGACCTGTCGTAAGACAGAACACTTAATAATAATAATAATAATAATAATAATATTAGTATTAATAAGCATAAGTCCTATATAGTCTCTTCCTATTATATTTACCCATTAGAGAGACGTAGGCCTGTGTGATATTTGTTATATCTCCTGCTCATATCATCATCCTCTTCTGTATAAGGCCAAACATTCATGTTAAGAGTTGTTAAAGGGTAAAATATGTGAATTGAAAGTTAACCTTAGTACTAAATTAAGCACAGCGCCATGAATCCGTGTGAGGGAGGGAGATCAAGCTTCAGGCTTTTTAACTTCGACACCAGATGGAGATTGAATTTTCAACTTCACACCTCGACCGGTTTACTTCCGATGAAATAGCACGAGGTTCCACCTGTGTAGGTGGCCGTGTGGGCCCCAGCCCTCGTCTGAGAGCGGTGTTGACTGGAGAAACACATGTCCCAGCTAATAATCGAAATCAGGTCCTCCAGCCTGTAGTCTATAGTATTTATCACTTCAAGGCCAAAGAAGGACTTCAACCATTCCCGCGCTGTTCAAATCAACAGTTAGCTGGTAGTTTTATTACGCTGCAAGTTCTGAACAGTCTTCACTCGCTCCAGCTCCGCTATTCATGTTGCAACGTTGCACGATTTTGATGTGACTTTGAAGCATTCAATTTCGGGTAGGCAACTTTCAGTCAATGTTGCTAATTGGCTTAGCCACTCCACTCTTATAGGACTTAGTGACGGATGAGATTTCTAGGATTTCGCTGAGACGAATATAAAGATAGCTGTGTTCTGGGATGATAAGGACATGCTTCTAAATTGGTTAAAAAAATCCTCAAAATTTAAATCAGAACACAAATAGCTGCTAATTTTAGATAAACATTATTTTTATTTATTTAGTGTTCTGTCTGACGACAGGTCCATATGAACAGGATCCTTCCATCCTTTTCTCGGACTGGGATCTGTTCATATACGTTCTTGGCAGATGATCCAGAAGTGGTTTGCCATTGCCTTCTTCTGTGTGTGAATGGAGTAATTGTTGGGATGCCACGGAGGAAAACTCCGTGTTGCCTAGACCACGGCCTTGCCCAACACAAGTTATAAATCTGAGCACCACCGGGAATTTAACCCGGGACCCCAGGATTACAAGGCCAGCGTTCTAACCGCTAGACGACCGTGGCATCTAGATAAACATTAAGCAAAAAGAATTATATAGTTATTCGGTTCTGCAAAGGCCACGACTCAAAAGTTCTGAGGATTACCTTCTCGTGTTACAGTCCTTGGGACTAACATTTTTAAGCCCCTCAGAGCACAAATATCGCACAAATGTCACGGAAACAATCCAAGAACTAGAACTGAATCATATACAAGCTAAGTGAACATTGATTTTGGAATAGAGTGTTAAAGTTTTCGTATGCTCACATATTTAGATCCGTTCTGATGAAAACTATACTCTAAAGACTCTGAAATTGGGCATAATACAACTGATAACAATTATTCTACCAGTCACATAGACACGACTGAGGCAATGAAAAGATTAATCCAGTATGTCAAAAAAAATCAGGAATAAATCGTTCGATACATCGATATGCCTACACCAGGGGAGGAAGATCACTGGGAAAATAAAAACAGTTAATCCGACGCACTTGAAATAAGATAAAATACTGTCAAAGACAGAGAAACCTTCGACTCCTTAATCAACGACTATAATTTACTGACACGTAGGCTCAGGGCCGCGCCAACCTTTGGCTGCCCCGGGTGCATGGCACCCGTGGCAGCATATGAGGGGGGGGGGGGGGGGGAGGCGTAGGCCTACACTCTGACATAGACGACGAGTTGGAATCCGACGTCATCATGAACTGAAAGGAATGTCGGCTCAGTGAAAGCAGAAACAAGAATTCAACATAGCAAATATAGACAACTTTCGTCGAATCAATACCTCACGCGCAAAAAAAAAGTTTTTGCCATTAAAAGTCAAAGTCTCTAATTTAGTTCAAATATCACAGACAATTTGTTCCTGTGAGCAGACAGATGGTAGAACATCGTTTAGATAAGTAACTAAATTCGTTTATCGTAGATTGTGATTTAATAAAACCGTTCTGACTAGGATGTGACTTAAATTTTAAATTGAAGGAAAGGTGAAAAATTATTTAAGATCGAAATGAGTCTGTAGTTTGTAACTAAGACGCTTTTGCCTTTCTAATGATGAAGATTAAATTCCATTCGTTATTATTAGTGCGCTGTGTGTTAATACACAAAGGTAAACTGATACTGAATACATCAGTATAATAATTTAAATAAATTAAGTAAATTATATTATTGTTGAATGTGACTTAAGTGTAGCAATTTTTTGTTTCAAACATATCAAAGTCTCTGTAAATAACATATGATGATAATGTTGATAATAATATTAATAATAATGTGGCGAAGATGTTAGTTCAAATGTGTGAGTTATCAGAAAATTAAAATAAAACTTATATTATTAAATACGTTTGCCTATTGCAAATAGGCTACCTATAAACCACGCGATGATGTTTAAAATATTAGTTTAATTGTCATAGGCCCACTACAAACCAGTAGGAAAATTGAAAAAAAAACAAAGAAAACGAATAAAATAATTGTAATTATAAATAAAATTATTCTATTGCATTTATAAACAGCATATATTTTTGTTTTAGCAAAGAAGGCCTATTCAGATCATTAAAACATTCGGTAATACATTTTGAAACAACTTAAAACAAAGAACTTTTTGGAGCCAGTCAAAGTTCAGTTCTACTCTACCAGAGCGTCACTCTTGTAGATAAAATTGATCTCCTTGCGGAAATGATGCGTTAGAGGAAGGACAGAGAGACGTGGATTAAGAACACATTTAAGACGCTTTTAATGGAGTTACGCTTCTGCTGTGTCGCACTCTGACAACGTATTGAATATTGGAAAGAACACTCAAAAATTTACAGACTCGGCCCAAATTATTTAATACGAAAAACATTGGACACAGCAAATATACGATAAAGTTTTACAGCGTTCTGTCAATACCATTGTGACACTAGTTTCATTGATCGCAGTGGCGCACTCTAGTTTACAAAGACAAAGTAATGAATAGTTAGAATGTGCCCTCGCTCTTCCCCTATCCAGTATATGAGCCAAAAAATAAATTGGAAGCAGGGCTGTACAGTTTCAATAAATTTGACACGAGAAAGTAAGTTTCTACAGCTCAATCAGATCATAATATATTCTATCCCTTTAAAAAATGAGACGATAGGCTTAATTAAATTCAGAAAAAGTACACCACGTAATTCACCACATTACATCGTACTACTGTAGATGTTTTGCCTAATTACAAGGGGTCCAAATCAAAACGCTTATTCTGTAGTTGGCTATAGGCTACTGCGAGAATATCCTCTAATTATTAAACGCAGAGCCTTCCTTAAAAAGTCTATAGTTACTCAGCAGGACAAAACATTTCCTATTTTTAGTAAACCACAAAGTTCATTACCTATTTCACAAAAGCTCGATCTTCCAACTAAACTTACAGGCTGTGAAGGCCTACCAAGTATAGGTCTCTCACATGATTTCTTTCTGGGGACTTACCGACAAAAATTTAAGAGGTAGATTTATTACTGACCTCTTCCTGCGTGTTACATGCCAAACCATTCTCCCTGAAATGATCGCCTTAACATAAAGCTTATTAACAGAGTAAGAATAATGAGCCTTTCGAAAGAGTTGGTTTTGAAATTGAAAAGCGAAGATAGTTGTAATTATGATAGACGACGATATTCAATTGATATAGTGGAGTCTAAAATTGGAGGAATATTTTTTTAAAAAAACCTGGATTATCGGAAACAAGCAAGAATTAAGCTCTGCATACAGTGCTTAGAGACTGGCATTTACCGTAGTAATAGGCCTAAGACTATCTACGTGCTTTTTTTAAATTAGTATGTCGAAGACCACAACAAAATTAGGAATAATTTGGGCACTGCAGGATTTGAGGTTTTCACAGCGGTAAGTCAGAAGATTTTTGTCTCCTGGCTTATTGCGCCTTATAGTTTGGTAAATTTCCACCAACGTCTCAGCGGTCATACTGCCTCCATCATCAGGGCGATGAGTATGATGATTTCTGTCTTCTGGGTTGTTGCGCTGTGTAGTCTGGTAGATGTTTACCAACGTTTCTGAGGTCATACTGCCTCCATCATCAGGGCGATGAAGATTTCGGTCTTCTGGGTTGTTGCGCTGTGTAGTCTGGTAGACGTTTACCAACTTTTCAGAGGTCATACTGCCTCCGTCATCAGAGTATGAAGATTTCTGTCTTCTGGGTTGTTGCGCTGTGTAGTCTGGTCGATGTTTACCAACGTTTCGGAGGTCATACTGCCTCCATCATCAGGGCGATGAGTATGAAGATTTCCGTCTTCTGGGTTGTTGCGCTGTGTAGTCTGGTCGATGTTTACCAACGTTTCGGAGGTCATACTGCCTCCGTCATCAGGGCGATGAGTATGAAGATTTCCGTCTTCTGGGTTGTTGCGCTGTGTAGTCTGGTCGATGTTTACCAACGTTTCAGAGGTCATACTGCCTCCGTCATCAGGGCGATGAGTATGAAGATTTCCGTCTTCTGGGTTGTTGCGCTGTGTAGTCTGGTCGATGTTAACCAACGTTTCAGAGGTCATACTGCCTCCGTCATCAGGGCGATGCTTCAATTTGACTGTTCTAAGCTTAGATTAGCCAAACGACGTTCCGAGAGACAATCCTTATCAAGTCTTCATGTAATTAAATAAAATATAGGCGTGTCAGTAAAATGACAGTCGATCATCTGACGATGGGCAGAGCAAACTAACGGAATGCTGTAGGCTTACAGGCCAACGGCATAGTCTACGGAATATAGGCTAGGCAGAATTCAGACAGTGAGAAATATTCAGCACATGCCAATATTTATGCTGTGAAGTAAATTACAATGTGTAATTTGAGAATTTTTAAACTGATAAATACATTTTATTCAAAACGCAGAATTACTGATTGATAAACAAGTAGTACACAATTACTATCAGGCTCTGAAAGTTTAATTTTGCAATAGCATAAGGCATATTTTACACGAAAATACAAATGACTCATCTTATTTGCTGAATTTATAGCTGCTGTATCTTATAAACACTGACGCATGTTGAACTTTGTATAATATAATATGTGACTACATAATGATAACCAAAGAAATATCTAGGGTTGGCAAAGGAGTACTTTCGGCTTTATTTTATTAAAAGTTAGTCATTTATAAGTCATAGCCTCATGTGTGGCATTTTTAAATCAGAGATTTTAGTTGTAAAATCCTATTAGGTGAGATTTCTCGTAATAGGCCAGTGTCTTCAAATTATAGCCGACGCATTACAACTCAACGTGATGGGACAGTGGCTCCACCCCAAGTCTAGAAGGCGGGGCTAAGAACATTTGACTCCACCCCTCTAGAGCGTGCGGCCAGGCGATGACAGATTCAGGGGAGGAAAAGACATTGACATTGTCTCAAATTTATATAATTTTCCACAATTAGAAGAAAGAGGGATTAAAATATAAGTGATAATTGTTGTAAAGGAAAAGAAAAATTAGTTGTAATTTTTGACAACGAAAATAAGAAGTAGCAGGTTTATATTTTTTTAAAAACAAAATCCAAATTAATATAACACAGTCCGTGGAATGCTTACAAAATAGACGTACTTCACGTACTGAACTCTATAATTAAGAAATATATCAAAAGTTTATCAACAGATAATGTTGATATCCGCATTCACACGAAATTTTTATTTATGACTACTCTAGTAAAATTAGGCTCGCCATTATTTAGCTTTTTAAGCATGGTTAGCTATGGAATTGACGACTTCGAATCGATTACTAGGAGTAACAGAAAATATTATTACTTTCGACGTATTAATGGGTATCGGAGATCATGTAAATCAGCCGAAGCCTGAAACAACTCACCTCTATTTAGTGTCAAGATTAAGAATGTGATGAGTTATCGTCTCTAATAACCACATGTCTTTATGACGTAATATAATGAGGCAGGAATCTAACCGAGGTTCTTCGGTATAACTTTATTTGTTCATATCATCATTTATGCCTATCGAAATCATCGCCATTATCAGGCATAATTTAGCTTAAAAGAACAAAATATCCTTACGGAAAGAAATTTCGTACAAAGGTTTTTCTTAGTAAGAAACTAATTGTAAAGAAATTTATCTCCTTTAAAGAAAATCGAAGTTTTTCCCGATGAAAATTTCGTGTGGACCACTTTTAATACATCCTAAATGTTATGTACAGCCTTCGGTTGTACTCCAAATAATATTCGACTCGTATTTGGTAAATTGCATATTTCAAAGACTTGGAAATAACAAAATATCTATCGGCTTATCTAAATCTGAAATCAAAAAGCCTTTCCCTAAATCCCTTTACCTTTCTATGGATATAAAAACCTATTCATATTAAAAATATTTGTATTTACCTTCCTTGAACGTTATTCCTGATTTCATTTCCCTCTCCGATCATCCACTTTTAACAAAGCCAGAGATTGTAGATCCGGCGTCTGCCGGCAGGTGGGTCTGCCTCCAGATTCTGAACACAATTCAAGGTACTAACGTCTTCCCCTCTCTCTTCTCCTGACCACGACATCCGTTTTTAACATGTGCGCGCTCACCCATCACATTATCCACCCCTCCTTTCCCTTCCCCACTCCGGTACATCACTCGTTTCGCTCCGGTGACGGAATAAAAAAAAAAAAAAAAATCCGGTATCTTCGAAACTCCCCTTCCAGCCTCGTTCCACCAGGTTGTGGTGTTGCATGACGGGGGATTGTTGCTCGGGCCTGTCAGCGAGACGTTTCCCACTCGATCTTATCCCCCCTCCTCCCCTCTCTGGCTCCCTCCAAACACTCAGAAGCAAGTTGAAAAAAATGGCAGCGCCTCGCGGTGGCGACTGTCAGTTGTCGACCGTATAGTGGCGCTCTAGCAGCTGTTAAAACGGTATCCTCGCCTCGCGACAAGAGATGAGACTCACGACGCGCGATCTTCATCCGTGGCCAAGATAATTCACACCCTCCGACTCCGACAATCGCCCACCCACACGACAGCATTCAGGTAAAATCCATCGTATTCGTGACAGTACTCAAGTGTGTTCTTCAGGGTGAGCTCCGCGGGAGTTCTTAGTGCCACGCCCCCTCCCTGAATGCTGGGTGGTCCATGGATGAGAGTGCCCATCCGATACTCTGGGCGGACCAAAGGAAAAACTGAGGAGGGGATTCAGAAGAATTAGATCAACGTTTACGTGTCTTCAAACGTGGAAATGTCGTTTTGTTAAGTAGTGTCTGTACAGAAACAGCTCCCGTGTGAGTGTCGTTGGTGAGTGTTCAACGTCGTACGACAACGACCACATTCTGCAGAGAAGTTTAATGACACTGGTGATGACATTTCGACCGGACGTCGACCCATCAACAGAGAAAAACTTTTTGTTCTGGTGATAGTCAGTGATCATTAGTTTCTCGAGCTAATGGAGAATATTATTTCAAAAAGAAAATAAACCTTGTTAAGACGTTTGGATATTCCCCCCGGAAGAGACATGAAAAAGATAAACAGCCCACCAGCTGCTGTGCCGAAGACATGCCAGGGCGTTGACAGACGGTTCAGGAAGCCGGCGCTGGGAACTGCGGGTGTAGGACTCTCTCGTGTTCCGAAGAACTGAAACCACGTGGTTCCTGATCGTGAATTACCGAGGTTCGAGTCTAGCTCTCCATGTTGTTACAGACCATGGAGGAGAACTGTACGCTCCGACCCTGCGCAACCGATTTCTCCATCGCCGCCATTATGGCGCGACACGACCGTCGCAATCGAAACAGGCAGCTGGACGCCGCCGACGCACTATCGCCACTAGGTAGGCAACACGCCCCTCCGTCACCTCGACCGACGCTCACGCCCATTACTGGGGCTGTAACAGCTGATTATTCGTCGAACCCAAATAAATGTCTCGGGCCCCGTGAAAGCAGTCAATTTGGTTACAGGCAAAAAGCTAACAGAGCTTACACTAATTTCACTGAAATGTCACATTATAGATATTCACCACATGTTTCGACTACATGTAATTCAGCCATCATCAGGTCTAATATATGTCTTGAATAACCTATTATAGGCCTATTACGTTAACTTGCTGTAATATTTCTGCACGTGGTTAGTTATTAGTTACTAATTCAATTCAATTCAATTCAATTCAATTTATTTATTTGAGTGCTTAAGTTATAGAATAATTCGTCTTGTTGTGTATGGCTGTAAACGAGACCAGTGAATTAGATCGAGATTTTGGTTAAACATAGGAACTAAGCCTATTGTAATAGGCCTGTCCCAAGTTGTTACATGTCTCAGATCTTAAAATAATCAAAATATTTTAACCTTAGCAGCGCCGTATGACAAATCCATGCCTGGTATTCGCCTTTCTCAGATTATCTCAGCGGTACAGACGTCGATAACTATTTTCTGGGTTGTGAAGCCGTGCAGTCAGCGTTTCGTAGGAATCTGTTGCCTCATCTTTAACCCTGAAGATGGTTGCGATAAGTTTCGCCGAAACGTTTTCGTAGCCACCTAGAAGACTACACAGTGTCACAGCCCGGAAGCTAAGTGTCTATTATTAGGCCCACTTTTTGTCTGTCGACTGGTGTTCTAGAGTTCAATTTCTCCTATATAAAGCCTGTTACTTAAGCTATTTTATGAACACAGCTTAAAATACTACTTTTATTTGGATTAACTTAAAATTGAGATTAGTGAAACTATTTCAATCATAAATTTAATGTGTTATAAGCCTATCGCGTTATTAAAATACAGGCATTATTAAACAATTTTTATAGTAGGCATATTTAAATATAATTGTAAAAAAAAAATAATCTCTCAACTTATAAGAATTGAATGGCGCATTGGCCTACCATTTTCAGTCAACAAGATTTTTCTCAAAAATTTAAAATTACCCATAGGCTTACGAACTTGCTTTATTTGTACGAGAATAAGTTACTGTCCATGAGGGCAACGAAACTTAATTTAGCCTCCGTGTGCTTAGTTTTATTTTAAAATAAACGCCTGTAGACCGAGTTTTAATATTTACAGTGACATGTCAGAACTAACCATGTTTGAAGAAAAGTAATTTTTAATTAATATAAGTCTAAACACTAAAGTTTTACTGAGTAACCGGCCGTGTTTTCAATTGCCACGGGTCGGCAATCCTTTCTTTACCGCGGGCCGCATTGGCTACTCATATGTTTGTCGATGACCGCAGGAAAAAATAATATAGTTGACACTAAGTGAAATTGTATCTCTTCAGCTATAAGATTACAGCTGTTACAAAACTGTTAGTAGGTTAACTATTTCTCCTTACAACTAAATTTATTCTAAAGACGATGTTTCTTAGCTGTCGGTTTTGATTTCGAGACAATTTTACAAAACTTCAGTCATAATTCCACAGTGATTTTTATATTATTTGTTAAATGACATACCGTCAGAATAACGTAACAATTTTCACAATAACACGATGTTAACTTTACAAGGCTACATATACAAAATTTTGGTTTCATCTACGTATTATTTGTTTGTTTGTCCTTACGCTTAGATAATGAGTATATATTTAAATAAATATTCTCCTTAGTAGCAGAAAATATCTGCCCTTCTCGTATTGGCTAATTTATGAATTATGTGACGGCCACGTAAAAAGGTTCAGATATCCACATGTGGCCCCTTCTATATGCATCCATAACATTAAAAAATGCTTTAAAATAAATGAAATATTTCAGCTGATATTATAGGTCTATTTATAATTTTATGCCTAATGTGAAAACTAAATCTACGTAAATTTTCATAGGGCTAGCTTAAAATACTTTTCCGTGAAATACTATGGAATAAACATGGCTGCCACTTGTCAGAGACATTTTCACTTTGTTCCTGTTTTGTGTCCACACAGATATGAAGGGCGTGTACTCACACACACAAACAAAAAAAAAGTCATTTGGAAGCTGAAATATTTTACAAAATCAGGAATCCCATTCCTGTGTGTGTAAGGTTAATTACAATTTGATGTCGTACTATAAAAAACCTTGTAATGCCAATTTTATAACATGCAACGTAATAATGTGCTACGCTATAGCCCTAATGTTATAATTTTGATGTTGATTAGCGTGCTGATTAGAGCAAAATTCCAATTTACAGCCAGATTATTTCCTGAAGGCCACATCAAATGTTCAGCTTAGTGAACTTATATCACAAAAATAATTCACGGATGTTAAATTTCCACCGCTGTTTTATGGCAGAAATCATTACAGACAGCACTTCGAACTATTGCAGGCCTGCAGTGGGTATTTCAACTTGGATGCAGTGACATCTGGCGATTTGGCGTCATCGATGAACACTGTCATGCACAGAGACAGAGAGAGACGCACAGCGACTAATTTACTTTAAGCCTATCGACGGAATACGAGTGGACATCGGTTCTAATTTCCGCAGGCTTTCTGTGTATAGGTTCAGGTCTATAAATAACACCAGTAGAACCGTGTATAATCAATATACCGATGAAACATCCACGTGATTTTCTGGGATGAAGCCAATGTACAAAGCCGAGAGATTTGTCTAGGGTCAAATGGGCATTAGATGGCCTTTCCACAACTACTGTGAAACTCAATTATTATAGATCTACATTGTGGCCTGCATAAGTAATCGAGAATTCCTTCCTAGCGCTCGAGTGATGGAGGAGTCGATACTGCATTGATCAGTGAGTGTCACAGTGTATTTATATAGGCTATGCTGAAATGAGGGTCACGAAACAAGGTCTAAGAGACGTAGGCCGTCAGAAAATCCATAGTCTAGTATTTTATTTTAATTTATATGTTCCAAGGGTACCTATCTTTTACAGACTGAAATTTCGCGGAAGATTAAAGTACTGAAGTGTCACTCACAGATTCAGAAAGAGGCAAACTTGTAGACTACTGAAAGTATTAGAGGTTAATCAGATTACAGAATATCATTACAGGTTCGACAATAAACACATTGATGAAGACTGTCTACAAATAATTAAACATTTAGTGGAGGGAGATTTATTTAGAAGCGGTTGATTCGAACTCCAAGAACAAAGTGGAAAGATAATACTAAAATGGATAAGATGTTTAAGAGGCAGAATGTGAGCGGAACTATCTCAGAATGGTAGATATTTTTAATTGTGATTTTGAACCTTGTGGTTATAATACAGTAGAGATATTTAGTAACGTAAAGACTGTGCCTAGGTAGGCCCAAGTGTCCGTATTTGTGGAACTGTGCCGGGATTCGAGGAAAATATTTATAAGTAAGAATTATGAACAACAGAAACATGAGATGATCAATAATTAGATTGGCGGGGAAAGTAGAACGAACGTAAAATATAAAACTACATTTTGTAGCTTAAGTGCGTCATGTTTGTGTTGAAACCAAATATATATTTATTATCACAGTCAATACACAAACGTATTTAAAATGTTGTTGTTAAAATTTTATATAACACTATAACATCTGTAGTATAAAATATTACAATAAGTTATATTATGTTATATTATGGCGCTTATTATTATAATAAATGTAACATCATACTACGATAAAAGCGCCATAATATAACATAATATAACTTATTGTAATATTTTATACTACAGATGTTATAGTGTTATATAAAATTTTAACAACAACATTTTAAATACGTTTGTGTATTGACTGTGATAATAAATATATATATAAACCTACATGTAAAATTTAAGTTTAAATCGGAAACTGTCAAGATAAGGAACCACTTAGAAGGACTAAACGTTGATGGGAAGGAAACACGTATAGTATAGTAACCTGGTGTTTAAACACCAGTCTATGAATGCGTATGGCTGAACGGTAGCAAAACTCCACACATTCTTAGACTTTGTATTTGATGAATTTAAATGGTTACATTTAACCGACCGCTTTAAATCTAGCCCCGGGATGAGGACCTAAAGTAACCTCTGTATAAAGACCGGGATGGACCCAAGAATCGGTCGGGACGGGATGCACTTTCCGGAAATCCAACAGCAGTCGTTCATTCCGTAACCTTCTTCGCTGACTGACATTCCGGGTCATTTGAATTTGTTAGATGTGAATTGAATTTAATTCATTTATATAAGTGCTTGACAACAGCCAAATAAGATCAATAACAGCCAAGCACTATTAAATGTAATCTTAAAGAAATACGAGCGTGTGTAACCTGGGAAAATAGAAACCCAGCTCACGATAAAGTCTACTGGCTGGCTCTTGTAAATCTGTAATGTAGGCTGGTTCCATAAAAGCAGGGAATTACTTTGCAGTCCCCGAAAGCTCCAACTTTTCAAGAGTGGCCCTGAATTATGGATGTGGTTAGGACTAATGCTGTCCCGAAAATTGCGTAGACAAACCACGAATTCCCTCTGTCAAAAGAACCAAATGCTACGAGCGAAATTTGTAAGCTCTAGTTCAAACTAAACTAAAACTTTGTTCTCGTTATGAATGTCATTGATATTATTATTCCATTTATTCACCAATTTATAGGGTATTTACTTCTATGTACCCGAGACAAATCTTGCCCCCGAGGTGCATAGTGAAGCATCTACTTCCGAAATACATTTTGTTTTTAATATGTTTTATCTAGTTTTATTTTTAGGGATGACTATATATTTTACGACAGCGTCTTTCGAATGACGTATGATGTTCCTAGAATAACAGATTTCTGAAGTTCCCTGTTGTTGTGTTCACCCGGGATTTTGACCAAATATTTTTTTAATGATTTGGAGACAGTTTCAGTTGCTCCTGTAATTATTGGAATTACTTTTGTTTTCACTTTATTCTCCTTCTTCTTCTTCTTCTTCTTATTATTATTATTATAAGCCTATAAATAGTGACATGGTGGAGAGTTACTGGGAAGCTAATTGCCGCTCAGCTGGTGAAGAATTCTCCGGATTTTATGGAATCCAAAATTTCATTGCTGTGTTAATGAGAAATCCAGTCCACGAATTCATAGAAACAACTTACGTGTTTAACACTTTGATACCGTTGCTTGTCTATAAAATAATTAAAATTCAGTTTTAACAACAAAGAAAACATATAGCTCAAACCATGACAAAGATAAACAGGTTAACGCTATCTGGAAACTGACCTAATTGCTGTTTAGTCTAAGAATTATATGAGCAAAATGGGCAAAATTTTGAGTTACTGAAAGTCGACGGTGGCTGTTTGTGGTACCCGCATACTTTTAAATTTTATTCTGAGTTCTCTGGAAATAATGACAGAAATTTCTACAAATTTCCAATTGTAAGACGACATAACCGTTTCAGTACACTGATTTAGGTCAGCATTGACGGGTGGCGTCTTCCGTTACGTTAACGGCTCTGAAATTTAATGAGAAAGATATAGAAATAATTTAGTTAGAGGAAAGAATATTCACCTACAGGGCTATAGAAATCTTCTTAAAATTATAAAATACTTATTCTATGTCATGGTTGAAAACAGTCCACGAAAGTTTTCAACAGCCATTCGGCAACTAACGCTTTGAAGCCAAAACTTACCTAAATAATAGGCCTTTTAAAGAATTCGGTTTGCACCTAAATAAAACACAACATTTTTACTAATAAAAAGACTAATTTGCTAATGCTGTTTAAGAAAATAATCTCTGTTTTCACTGAGAATTCTACACGACCCATAAATGCCAAATGCACAGTTATTGATTGCTAAAGCAGGAGATAGGCCTACGTAAAGTTCCCGATGGACTTTAAAGGGTTAAACACAAAATACATAAGCTTTAGCCTAAGTTTGAAATACGCCACGAAAAATAATGATTTATACTAACATTCAACATGCAGTAGCCCTGTACTTTAATTACTTTGCCTGCGACATGTCATAAGACTTCTGATAAGGATCTGGTAAATACATTAACATAAATTTCACCACATGTTTGGGACCATCAGCACATCGTTAAGAATTACAACCAAAACAGAAACACAGTTAACGCAGTTACAAAATTATGACAGTGTCTGTACTTCGGGTTGTGAGTGTCAGAGCACTCTGGACATCTAAGCGTGAGTCGAAGGATAATATTAAAATGTATCTTGAGGGAATTTTAACTGGATTCATATGGTGGCAGCATCATGTGAACACACGTTTGCGAAAATCGAAAAAAATGTTTCAAAAAAAATGTAAGTCTATATTTTGAACTGTTAAAATCTGCATTACTTTGCAAGATGGCATTTGTCAGAAAACAGAATAAATTCGATTTTAACTTTGTAACGTAGTTGTCGAATTTGACAGTAGACCTCGCCTACCATAATTTTCCTTCATACCAAATGTAAACGAAAAGAGTCGAGTAGTTTTGGAAGTGTACAAAAGACAAGACAGACATAACCTCTAAATTATGCTTTAATTATATGTAATTAGAGTAAAAACACGAAAGGCCAAAATATAAGAGAAAGGTGTGTTTTTGCCATAGGATAAATTCAAACACATGAGGACCGGAGAGGCAACAGTCATGTTGTTTTTGAAGAAATTATCACTTATTCAAATCGAAGGTTCTGAATAAAACAACATTGAACTATCAGGGGATCTGAGAGAGATGGCACAAAGCAACATAATATAAGGCTGTCCATACCAATTTAAAAAGACAACGGCTTATCGGTTGCGTGTATTTCCAATTGAAGGCTTTTCCGTTGTTCTGTACATAGCTTACGTTATTTCTACTTAACTTTCATGTTTCATTTTGTATGATCGATGGTTTGAGTGTGGAATGACGGCTAAATCTTACGATATGAACATCGTTACGCCACGAGTTTTATTTCAAGGGTGGGAAAAATTTCGCACTTTACTGACATTAAAAATCCACAAATAACAAACAGACTGTAAACCACAAACTTCTCAACTTGTACTCTGCTCCGATATTAATGATTTCCTCAACTGTGACAGGTGCTGCCATAACGAGAATTTTTGAACTTCACTTTCCGTGTCTTCCTTCATCCTTACACTTCTTTTTTCAATAAATCGGTCTTGAAAATTATTAGGTCTAATTAGATTTATATGTAATAACATATTCTACATGCAGAAATATGACGACACACGTGAGAGACACTTCCAGTGCCCTGTGATGTCAGACGAAACTACCACTGACTTATCAATTCTAAAATTTCTTGACGATGGTGAAGAGTCATTTGAATAAAAAATTTCCATGGATATTATCCATCGTCTAGTCAATATAAAACGTAAAACGACGTTTCGGAGATGGGACTCTACGTTTTATATTTACTAGACGATGGATAATATCCATGGAAATTTTTATTCAAATACCACTGACTTCATATTTTCTAACAAAAGATCTTTTTGTTTGTGATGGTACGCCTGCTGAATCCACTCCAATTCCAAAAACATGCGTTGCCAAGTTTCAATCTACTTGGTGTCATTTATACCTCGGGAATATGCTATCTTCAGAATCACAATATCGACACGTGAAACGTAGTTCTGGTGCCTTGAGAGCAGTGAAATCTGTAAGTCGAGATTTACGTTAATCCACTATAATCTTGGCAAAGTAATTTTAAATTAATAATGAAGTAACTCAAGTCTGAAAGTTTGTGACGCTGGTGCGTTGTTGAAGCAAATTGTTTTCAGGACATTATCCATCGTCGAAGATTAAATAAAATCAACAAAAACCACAACGTTTCGGTGATGGGAGTCTATCTCCGTCCGGAGATAGGGATTAATTATATGTATTGGTCCCAACAGAGAAGGTTTTACTTGAAGACGTCGTGGTTTTTATTGATTTGATTTAATCTTGGACGATTTATAATATCCAGAAAACAATTTGCCTCATTGAAGTGACTGTTGAGGTTTTAAAAAACTTTTCGTAAAATAAATAAAATATGCCTCTGAAAGACAATGAAATGTACGTTTACATAGGCCTACTTCAGAAAATGTTTAAAAAAGATTAAATAATTAAATAAAAATTTTCGATCCATTTCAGATTTAAATCAAATCAGATGTTAAAGAGATTTGGGTTGTTGGCAATGTTACTATACAACTGAATTCCTTAAATAACTTCACAGCAATATATCTTAACAATTATCACTTGAACTTTTAAAAACTATTCCGTAAATCATATTGACATGTTGTACAAAACTTTAGAATGGTATAGGCTTACCTAATAAACCAAAGAAATGATCTTTTCACCGCGCTTTCAATAATTCAACACAGAAATGTCCTGTTCTTTGGTATTAATAAAGGTCCTTGAGCACTACCTGTGTGTATCTGCCTATCGGGAGCGTTGTTTACGTGACAACGGCCAATCTATAATAGGACTAACTTTACAACAGGCCTATAATAGCATCATTTTATTACACGCTGGGAATCTAGCAAAGGTTTCCAGAATAATTCATGACTGATGTTGCTAAGCTATCCGCTCTTAGCGAGGTTTTGTCTTGAAATAAACTGCATACAGATAAAATGAAATTGTCTGAGCCTCTGTAATACAGCGTGTCTTTAGTAACCTTCCAACTGAGTTTTGTAACAATACTTATAGGCCTTCTTTTAAATTAATCTTATAAATACATTTTAATAAACTTTATATAAACAGTATAAATTTTTAGGGCGCACTTTGATTTCTTAATTAACAGAATATTGTTTTCACGTTATAAAAATAAAAGTATCTTGTGGTAAATTGTATAGCTGTCAATAGATCTCTTTTTGCATTATAGGGTCTCCTAGTTACCATCAGTCAGTAAATAAAGACGGGAGACACAATAATTTTATAGTCTAAATAGAAGTTAATTTTCTTCTATCTCGTTAAGTTACATTTTCCACGCCAGTTCTGATTTAAAAGGAACCTTCTCCTAGAAATTATAGGCTATTTACATGTTAACGTGTAGACCTAATTCCCGTTACTTAACCTTACACTGGTCTCCTAAGACACAAAATAATTTCCATTTCAGATCTGTCATATCTCCAGACATCTGCTATCAACACATTTCAATGCAGATTCTTAGATAGATTTCGTGTACGCCTAAAGAACACGTAAAAACATCATTAACTTGCAGTAAAAGATTTGTCTGAGTTATAATCGTAACCGTTTCTTTAACATCTATGACAGTTATTTTGTTAACCTTACGATTTCCTTTTAAAATTCTTCACAGCGCCTCAGGTACTGAGAAAGGGAAGTGATGATAAATATTGGGCATCCTGTACTTTACTCCCACACAATTTCCGGTAACTTTCGTGCCGATAATGACCCGTCAATCTTTCCTCAAACAAGAAACCTCTCCGAACGCGCCCTCAACTTTCACCCACCATTACCCATCATCAAAGACATCATATCAACAGAATCATCATTATAATCATCATTGTTCTGAAATTCCTGAGTTCGTAGTAATTACGCAGAAATAACTGAGTTACCGCAAGCTACGTTTATCTGATATCACTCAATTGACAATTTGTTGACAAGTTTATGGACACTTGCAGAAATACAGTTGTCAACAAGTTCTTTGGAATTAACTTTAGCATTTGCTCATTACAACTATTTTGTCTTTTTAACTATCCTAAGAGGATGGTTATTGTTTTGCCTTATATAAATTATAATACATCATAAGATACTGTTAGCTTGTTACCTAAAACTACATATATATCGTCTGTAATTATGAATTACCTGGTAATATTATTAACTAATATTCACTGAAAAATGTTTATTCTACAAAGAAAATAAATGACATGACGCCACATAATTTAACAACTTAATGGCAAAAATCAATGGCCAAACGTAATAAATAATTTAACTTGTATAATCCTGGGGTCTCGGGTTCGATTCCCGGCGGTGCCCGAATTTATAACTTGTGTTGGGCAAGGCCGTGGTCTAGGCAACACGGAGTTTTCCTCCGTGGCATCCCAACAATTACTCCATTCACACACAGAAGAAGGCAATGGCAAACCACTTCTGGATCATCTGCCAAGAACGTATATGAACAGGTCCCAGTCCGAGAAAAGGATGGAAGGATCCTGTTCATATGGACCTGTCGTCAGACAGAACACTAAATAAATAAATAAAATAAATTATTGTGGATTTATTTTGCAACAGGCCTAAAAAAAATCGATTCTCTAAACGCTTATTTCTTCATTGTATGTTGACCGACGGACACAAGTTGTTCTATCGGTAGTTGTAGTTATCGGCAAAGTTCATCAAAATGTTTTCAGATTTTAATACTTATCTAACAAATCCAAATTACGTCACAGATCAGATGAGTTTTATTTAATTTATGTTACGTTATATTCGTCTAGGTTAACCATAGTGTATTAAATTTGAATTTAACGACGAGTTTGAGGCTATGTGTGAGATGAAGAGTTAAGAATAACCATCTTATTCTTAAGAAACTCTTCTCACATTCATTAACCTACTTAAATTCGTGTTAATAATGATATAGTTATATTAATTATTTCAGCTGCATAATAGCCTGAAATTTTAACACGAATATGTCTGTCTTCTGGGATGTTTCGCCGTGTAGTCTGGTAGATATTTATCGACGTTTCAGAGGTTTTATTAATCATCTAAGTATCTCGTTTCTTTGTCTGTCTATTTGTGGAATTAAAACGTCAATACGGTACATTAACATTTACGAACTGTTGTGTTCTTCCAATGAGAAGAATGTGGTACTCGCTGAATTTGCTATGACAGCACACCAACATGGGTAGAATCACGATTCTCAGTTACAAAATCTAAGTAAGTTAAGTATAAAGCAGTAAATATATCTGGTTTGTACAAGACTATTCGATATGCTAACGTATGACAAGACACAGATTAAGGAATTCTGTTTATATTTCTTTAGACAAGTGAAGAATGTTAAATGATATGTTCGAAACGATGTAATACAGAGAGTCATCTCCACTCTCTGACACTTATATATAACATTCTGAGTAAATATGCATGTAAGCTAATGTACGGATTTTGGCGCCACCTAGAAGACGAACATTTAACAGCTGTGCCGCAATTCTTCCTTCGAATTCAAAAATCGTCACCACAGCTGCTATGTTGTCAGTACGTGCATGTTCTTAATCACTGTTCCTTGCAAGTGCAGACGAGTGGCAATTTCGTTATAACCGAAATTATTACTAACAACGACCGCTTCTGTTCCTCCTATGTTCCCAACGGTAAACAAATCTGCGAGTATACAGACCGTTCTAAAAACATTTATTTATTCTAATATCTATACTCATGTCCTTATCCTCTGTTAAGAAAAGTGACGCATTCAACGAGATCTGACAATTATCATTTTGTTTTGAGACACGTTTTGACGTATTTAACGTCGTCCAGACCATGTGACATAGACAGGACCTATTTAAACTGACTTACAGATGTGTTTGAGGAAATTTTCCAGGATTCGATAGGTTAGGTCCGGTCGACCGAGAGACGTTTACATTTCACTGCAAACGAATAAACCCTCTCGTCATTAAATTCTTTACTCGAGCGTATGTTATTTTACGAATAACGTCACAACCTTATCTCTAACTATGATTCCCTTCCCCTGATTACTTCTGTTGCCAAAAAATCATGAAAATTTCAATATTTGTGCCTTATTAGTGTAAGGTTTTCACGACGGTGAGTTTAAAGATGACTTGTCTTTTGGGCTGTAGCGCCGAGTAGTGTGGTAGAAGTTTACAGATGTTTCAAAGGCCCTTACTGCCTCCATCATCACGGCCCAACAATCCAGAAGACGCCATTTTCATCTGCATTAAGCATGTTGTGAAACGACATCGATAATTAATGAAAGTAGCATTATACGTGTGTAAAATTGCTATGATGTCATGTTACAGACGAATTTGCATGTTCACTAACAGTAGTGTTATTATAACAGAAAAAGGTTAAATCCTTTAAAATCCTTACTGCAGTTTATGAACATCTGTAACAGCAGACAAGACCACCTTTTTCTATTGTAATATGTTTCGTGGCATATTTTATTCAGCACTACATTATTTTGGAGGAGAGAATTCATGGCATGTTTTTCAGTAACTTACGCAACTTTTATAAAATGTAGGTCCACTACATAAAACCGAAAAATTTTGATAAATTTTTCTGAAAATTTAAGGGGGTTGTGAAGTTATTTGAAAGATGGAAAAGCCTCCCTCTCAGACTTAGAATCGATTACTCGAATTGAAAGAAAGTAGTAATTCCTTTCCGCGGTTCAATAAAACCATCCTGCGCTATTATGATCCGATATGTACGCAGGACTGAATAAAAAAGAAAACTTCCGTGGTCCTTCCGATCCACGTTTCCATGGCGACAAGCTGTTGTGTAGGCCGAGGGCAAGAAGAACATACAAGTATAGCAGATACTATCCTTGTTTAACTTATCACATGGAACAGGGTACATCCTAAAGACCTAGATACCAAAGTTTGAAGGTTTCTAACGATGGTACGACATATTGTATAAAGTTATTTTTGGACCCCATACATTGTCTAGGTTTATTAAACGCATACAGGATTTTGGAAGTCGATTAAACTTGTGTCTTAAGGTGAACTTAAGTCAAAATCTTAATCTGTTCGGTCCCCTGGTCGAACTAGTCTCAAATCCAGTCCAATAACAATTCTATAAGTAAGTAAATTAAAGATATACTTAGCTAATCAAGAAACTGTAAGCCTTTAACATAACGCAAACGTTCATTACCTTGTTTGCAAGAATCCGCAATCGGCCCCTATCCTGAAACACAAAAAATCAGTTAATACCTTTCGTGTTTCCTTTATGTTTTTCGTGATTTAATCTAACAAATTAACGCCATTAGTACAGACCAGAAGCTGAAATGTCGCATTCAATTTCAGTCCTAGTTTCCTTGGGCCTGCCTAATGGCGTGTTCTAAAGCAGCGTTTCTCAACCTATGATACGCGTACCACTGTTGGTAAGCGAAATACGTAAGAAAATAAAATATACTATTAACATAAATAACTTTTCCCTAAACGAATTTGGTTAGTGGTACATTTAAGGTGTACTTCAGAGAATAAGTTGAGAATCCCTGCTCTAAAGGGAAAACGCATCCAAAGCACCTTTTAACTTTATGGACTATAATATAGGATCTTTCAAACACTTTAATTAACCCAAATAATTTCACAAATATATCGAATTTATGGGGTCCGCGATGACCGCGTGGGTCTGAGGCCTGGGTCTTGTGCCGCTTGGTCGCTGGGACCGTGGGTTCGAATCCCACTCCGCGGTTTTCTATTGTGCTGTCCTGTGTACAGGTAGAGGCCTCGCTACGGGCCGATCCCTCATCCAAGGAGTCCTACCGAATGTCTATAGATCAGAGCCATCGAAAAGTTGGCACTTGGAGAACGGGTCGTTCACAGTATTCCCAGTATATTGAATTTAGAGTGTCGTCTAATACTTCTTTCCTATCCGAATCGTTGGCTGTCTTGAAGCAGCATAAGTATTGCAACTAAGTAAAGAACTCAACTGTACGTGGCCTTCAAAACGTACAGTTCCTAAATTGGCTAAGAAATACATGGCGAAACATCCCAGAAGGCAACCATCTTCATACTCGCCGCCGTCAGATCCTTATATCTCAACGAGAAATATTACTTTCCATGAACCCGTAGGTTCAAAATCCCACCACTGGATACAAACCTGAGCTGGGTGTAATTCAAATCATGATATACTATTTCGTCAAAATCTATTCTGATACAACCCTTCCATCTACGCATTGGTTTTTCAAGAAGACCTCTGAGCTTTTTGCATTTCATAAGTGTCTGCATTACTCACCCCGTACATACTAAATTCCCAGCCCATATTATTGCTTTATATTTAATTACCATACCCAACTTCCTAATGAGCCGGGATAGCTCAGTCAGTATAGTGTCTAGCTACGGGCTGGACGGCCGGGGTTCGATCCCCGACGGAGGGCAGAGGATTTTTCCTCTAGCCTCTGCGTCCAGACCGGCTCTGGGGCCCACCCAGCATCTACAATGGGTACCGGGGTTCTTTCCCGGGGGTAAAGCCGGCCGGGGCGTGATGCTGACCACTCACCCCCATCTAGTGCTGGGGTCAAGGAAGAGAGGAGCTATACCTCCACTCACCCCAAACGCCTACATGGCTTATAGTGGGACAAACTTTACTTTTACCCAACTTTCTAACGCCTCCTTTCCGATTTTATCTTTATCTCCATCCAGATAAACGGACTCAGGAATTCCGGGGAAAAACTCCGATAAGAACTCAGTACACCTAATTAACAGCTGATACAGTAATCAAGATATATGGTAGGATTTTGTGTTAATAGTCGAACGTATTAGAAAAAGGCCTAAGCCTATGTTGAGGGATTTTCGAAACTACTGTAACCAAATTATCAAATTATGACTGTATCTATGTGAATTAGATATGTTTCTTCCTTCATAACAGGCTACGTTTTCAGGAGGAATGAGGGACAGACGGCCAAGTTCCAGGCGGGAGGGGGGGGGGTGCGTTCATTAATCATAATTTGGACAGCAGAGTAAACAAAGGCAAAGTGAGTTGTGTAGAAGAGAGGTTAATGAAATCGCACTCATTCTCTGTACATAATGTTGTAGTCACATTAGCTAGGTCATTTCCTGAGGGTGACTAGCGATGACTGATTATTGTGTATTGTTCTCATAACATACAGTTTATGTGATTATGTGTATCATCTCACCCAAAACACATGCAACTTATCGAATGATTTACACAGCAAATAAAAGAACAGCCAGTTCTATATGCCATCTTTTATATTTTGATTAGTAGCTGGATCTGAGGTTCTATAAAAGGCAGGGAATTTCTTGAAAAGCTGACTAGCTTCATAAAAAGGACTATGTTTCCTATTCTTAGTTAGGCCTATGTTTAGAATATCTACAAATTAGTTGTGTTTTAGACCACTGAAATAGACCATAGAAAATTTTCCTCCGATTTATAGCGAAAAAATTTCATTAACTTTAAATTACTTCGTCATATCGTCGGTAATTAGGTCTGCTTAATTTCATTCTTAACATAATCAAGCCACGAACTTACGCTTAAAAATTTATTCGGAAATAAAATTGTTTAATCTCGTCCTAGCTGTCTCTTCGTTTCAAGTTCCATATTATTTTCCAATTGCGGCATCTTGGGAACACAGCAGTGAATGTTCGGGTTCCAAAATCTACACAGATCTAAAGGATGAACGATTTTTACGTTTTCAAGAAAGATTTTATTCCATGAAGTTAGTTTATGATCTCGCCCCCATCCTTAATATGATATTTCTCTGCAGTTTGCTATGGGATACAATGTTACCGCTACTTTATTTATGTTAGACCTACAAAATACATAGTACGGTGATACCGGCGTGGTAATGAATACTGAGTCAGATTTCGATACATCGTATTGATTTGCCCATTCTCTTTCAGAAAAGTTTGTGGAGACGACAACGACGTCTTCTTCAGTGGCTAGTAGCTCTCCTGAACCGACGACTCCACGAGCAAGTAAAGAAGACGAGTTAGAGGACGAAGATCGTGAGAGTCCCCCTGAGATCTCGTCGTCTACGTCAGACTGCAGTGCGGGACACTCGGGGAGCCGCGGCGGTAAGAAGTCACCTCCGTCTTCGCCGTCACCACCGAAGAATCCACTCTTACAGGAACGCTTCAACTCCGAGGAACTGCGACACGTGGTTTGCCATCTCGAGACCAAGGACTTGTGGGACAAGTTCAACGAGCTGGGGACGGAGATGATCATCACTAAATCAGGGAGGTGAGTTCATTCCACGGCGGTAACATTTCAACCGTTCACGTGCTAAGTAGAAATAACAAATCAGCTCCATGCAGCTTCATCCTTCATGAGAAACTGAAAGTTGCTTAATTAATCAAGAAAATACCGACCTTTTGTAGAACCAGACGATTCATTACCACGTTTACAAGTGGTCGTCACTGGACCCTGTTCTCAGTCAAGAAACCAGTCTGCTGCATCACAACTTAATTTTCAACTGCGATCAATTGATCAACGCCTTGAGCTGTCAAGTGTTATCTTCTGTATATATTTTCCATCTATCCCATACGTGCTGTATACACCGCCCATCTCATTTTCATGATTTAACCACTAATAATAATTGGTTAAGGGCATAAAATATGAAGCTACTCATGATGCAATATTCTCCGACGTCCAACTTTTAGACCCACATAAGAAACTCTTTAATTTCTTCATAAATGTAATAATAATTCTGAAACTTTCGTTAATTTATACGGTGTTTAAGATTAGTAAAGCGACTAGTAATGTATCAGTCGTTAGAAGTAGACATTTGTTGTTTTATAATTTATTATACTTTACCACGGAAATATGCCATAAGAAGAAGATGTCTCGAAACTAATATCAGAACGGAAAGTGTTGCACGGCGAACTTTTAAATAAGTCTGCGAGTTTTGTGAGAAACTGATTTCTCGTTCAACTTGCACGTCTAAGTTCACTCATATTGAAGGTTTAAATTAAAATATTTGAAGGACAAAGTCTGTATAATATACATTTAAAATTTTTGTTTATTATATCTCAATTTCGTTATAAATATTAGTTTTAAATGAATCTTTATTCTACTTATTCATATTGGCTATCATTTATCTTCCAGTCGAAACGTTGTCTTCATTGTGACAAATAAATGTTATGATCTAAACAGTAACATTTAAGAAATTAATAAGGACTTTTAACTCTTAAACAAAAGAAATCTCTAAATTCACTTAGTGGATGTTATAGCGACTCGGCGAAACACTAATTCTCGGGGACCTGGAGTACTTAAATTGTTAACCAGCCCAGCTACACAATTGGAACGCTTAAGTCAAATCGCAGTAGAAAAGAAAATTAGACACATCAATATTTCTTGTACTCTTCATTCCTTCACAAATTAGACTGTTTAATGACCGTACAGCCATTAAAATTCTCTTTAAGGTGTGTGGTTCTTCGTCCTACAAGTTATGATTTCGTGCCATGTTTGGTAATAAAATTTTCCGCCGCTCCATCTACACAACTTTACGTCGTCCTGTATGAAGCCATTTATTCAGTAAGGCCTACGGCCTGTTACTGACATTAACTTTCATAAGCATTTCAGGAGGCTGATTTGTATAGGGCCGAATGATGGATATCCATTTGCCATTTTCTACTGGCTGTCCTTATCGAATTTTAATTTGTCCATGCAACAAAATATTTATGTTTATGTAAGCCTACAGTAGTTTAACACTTTTTTGAGTAATATTCTACGCAGTCAAAATATGTAGCCTGTTCGTGGAGATTACATTTCGAAAGTGCACATAAATAATTTCTTTTTGGAACTAAAACTTATCTGCCTCTATCACTTTAAGAATCTTACACCGTTTCTGCCTCAAATTTGCTAGAAATAACTTTACAAATTGACTCACAGGTAAGAACGGAATTTGCTCTTGCATTTAGGCCAATTTGGTGTAAGGACCAAGGAGGTAATGCGTTTAATAAACTACCTCTGAAGCGTTATCTACGCACACATGTGTAAACATTTGTTTATTGTTTAATTTTCATCTGAACTGGAGACGATTATATTTTCTATTTATACACCACAGTTAATTTCCCATAAAATTTGGAGTAAAACAAAGAACGTGAATAGAAAAATAAAGTTGTTTAATAAATAAAATAAGCCACTCTCAAACGATTTTAACTGACAGCACCACACACTAAATTTATAATCGTGAACTGTGTCATATTTAGATTATGTTTTATCTAATCTTGTATTATGAACACGGGAACGCTATTTGCAGGCTCTAAGTATGAATTAACTGAACCTTTTAAAGCACAGTGTATACCATCTCCTTTAACTAACAATAAAACAGTATTTTGTATATATTGATTTAGTATGATTCTCTCCTACTCATTCTTAACCCCCATCTAGTGCCGAGGTCATGAATGAGTAGGAGCTATACCACCTCCCCCCCCAAGCGCCTACATGGCGTATAGTGGGAAAGCCTTACTTTACTTTACTTCTAGTAAAACATTATTTTTTTAAACAGCATTAACTAGTTGATCTTTGTAATGGAGAAATGTTAAGTTTTCTTTGCGGTACGGGCTGAAGGCATTCTTGAATATTATTTGGACGAGGCTCGGCTTCAAACAATTAAGAAGTTAATACTCGCCCAGCTAATGTAGCAGTTCCGGGTCTGATACGGGACTCGAGGGTTCATCATCGCATTATCATGATCACGAAGTTTTGACACCGGCCCCTGTCCTGAGCCAGATGCATCCACTCCACACCCTCTGACCGTGTTTCCTCCTACCGACGATTAGGTCTTATGACTGACCTATTTCCAGTTCGGCTTCTCCAACCATAATTTTTTCTCACTTATCCCCTCAATGCATTCTACATGTCCCGCCAACCTCATCATCTTTGATTTTATCAACCTAATAATAGCCTATTTGTTGATGAGCACATATTATAGGCCTACTCAATATGCATTTTAATGTATATTCTGTTTTTATGGTAATATATTTACTCATTATTTTAACACATTCAGCATAAACGAAAAATTGGTTTGTCCCAAACTTATATTTTAAATGGATGAAAAAACATAAAACAACTATTTATATTCTGAGAATAGCCAAGTGCTGTTTCAGATAGCAAATATCACAATTGTTTAAATTTATGTCCATGTGATTTGGCGTTAAATTTAAACGCACAACTTTGCTAGTTTAAAATAATAATTTACAATAACAAATTAACCATTACATTTTAATTATTGAGGATATACCCGTGTTCTGAGGGATATTTACTGCGAAATTTCCGGAGATTTGCCTTTTTATCGTCTTCAGATTATCATTATTCTACTGGCAGATATTTATATTTTATATTTTGAATATTTGAGATACGTAGTGACAGGCATAAGAAGAGGATTATTCTAAGGGCTCTGAGTTCAATTCCGACCACAACTATTAATATAATAAATAAGAATAAGCTAATCAAAAGGTACAGACACAATCACCCGAAGACGGAAGTGGAGATAACTGTCGAAACATAAAGGCTTATATACCTCGGACTTGGCTAGTATCCAAAATAGTATCCTAGAAAATCTTAGCCAAACAACGAAGATACTAACAGGCTAACAACTTTAAAGGCCTACACCAGCGTTCACAGACTGGCATTTGATTCTAGCGTCACGTTCTGTGATGTGTTTGGTGCAACTGATCGACTGGGACTATTCTTTAGGTTTTGCTTTGAGTACAGATATTTAGAGAGAATATTCCAGGTATAAAACTATGAATATTTCAATCGGTCAAATCTGAAATTTGTTTTGGAGAAGAAATATAATATAAATCGATCATTGCGATTTCTACTTCAGTTTCAGCAGCAATGGCTTTTGATCTGACACGTTGAGTCGAAATGTTCATAGGTCTCCGTGGTAGCAGAATAGTAATAAATACTTTATAAGTATATTTTTCTGAGCTAGAGTGTATATAGCACGTGTCAACGCCAAACACAAACCCGTACTAAAAATTTTATTTGGATGTCTGTAACACGATTGCTGGTAAAATTTAACCAATACGTACCACCTAAACGGCTTATAAGAGCCGAAAGACGTAATTCTTATAGACAAAGCTATTTTATAGCGTGAGTTAGAGGTTGTTCTATGTTATTGTTAACCAGTCACCAAACTGTAGTATGCAGTACTAGACAACAAGGATTTCTTATTGGTTGTTGGGAACAATTTTAACGATTTCGTGTGTACATAAAACTATTACGATTGTAGATTGTCTCACTGATTCGGATTTCAATGGCCAATCTCGAGGCAACAACCAATGGCGATGCAAAGTTTCATAACGGACAATCGTCTGAACACTGTTGACTTCATTTCACAAGACTCTGTGATCTACTTGTCTTTCGATTTTATCGACATTTTATGCTGACGTTTTGTAAAAAAAAAATAATATACGCGTGATATAGCGGGCACGTGTTTCCTTCCGTCGGCAATGCATCTTTCATCTCTACACCTAATTGTAAAATTTGGTACTGAAGGTCTGCGCATAAAATTTCTTCAGCTAATTTAATTTGGTTAGTATCGGTCCAATTTAATTTAAGAAATAAAATTTTACTGATTTCCTTAAATAAAATTTAATCTTACAAATAATTGACAGGCCTACATGAAATGGCATAGAATATATAATATAATAATATCTTCAAGTATTATTTAACAGACTAGACATGTACACGGTTACAATGTTGAGGCCAAAAAAGGTCATTTATTGATTTGATTTTCTGTACAGATTAAGAAGAAGAACATAACTTACAACTACAACTTAATGTCTAGCTCTTTGTATTGTGATTAATTTAAAACAAAATTTATATTTGTTTGTTTAATCACTAGAAAATTCCTATTAAATATTAAAATATTACTATAATTAACATTTAAATATTAAAATATATTAAATGATGTTCTCTATCGAAATGTTCGATTTACATTTGATCATCACTTTTTTACACGACATGTTTCAGTTCTAAAAGAACTATCTTCAGGTGTATAAAATTATATAAACTTAAATATAATTTCTTAAATGCAACTTTTAGTCAGATGTTTATCAGATTTCAAACAGTTTACCGACGTTTCAGAGGTCCTAGCTGCCTCCATCGTCAGTTGAAACGTTGGTAAACTTCTATCAGACTACACAGCGCTATAACCCAAAAGACAATCATCTTCACTTTAGTAATTTAAACTGAAAAAATTCGTGAATCAAACAGAATAATTATTTAATGCTATGCAAATTATATGCACGCGTAGAGAAGATGAAGTAACATTTTAATGAGTTATATATAACAACACTTCCTTTGTGAAAATATATATAACTTCGCTGGAATACTATTCTTCAGCAGCGAACTTTATAACGTATATAATATGTTATGTGTTCACAGGCTACTCTAACAGCCTCAATGAGAATTATTTCTAATCCTAAATTCAGTCTGTAATATGTAACGCAGTGGCATTCTTGAACAGGATTTATTTGATTAAATCCTAATGAAACTGACAATAACCGCCGAAAGCCCAGATAATACTCCATGTCAACGCATTTTATGTTTGTGAGTGAATTACTGTAGACCGATACTGCACCTGCACACTGGGCTACAAACAAACCAAATGCGTCGCCAGTTTCGGTCTAAATACGCTACATTAGCTGGACATTTCGAAACAAGCGATTCTGTACCTAAGACTGCCTAGTGTAAAATAGTGTGAGTTTATAAATTTTATCGTTCTCTTTCATGTTACCTGCTCAGAACTTCTCCAAAATATTCTAAAGACACAAGAATGAGAGGCATAAACACAGGAATAAAATAAAGACTGATCATTATTATTGTTAATAGAAACTATGGAGTAGTGTCCTCCTCGAGACGATGATAGTCTGTCAATTTATAAAGATTTGTCGTCTTTATAAGAACCTAAAGGTATATTGCAAAGTTCCGAAGAGCGTTATCACAATTATCATCATTATACCCAGAAGACAGAAATCTTCAATAATTGATAATGTTTATGCGGCATGCTACCTAAGTTTATCCTCTTCTGTAGAGGCGTATTAACGTCATCTTCCAGCAATATGGCGCATCCCGAGATGTCAATAGCGTCGAGCAACATGGCCTAGCCGTTCACTCGATCCAAACCCATTACGTTCCATTTTTGTGTTTGTGTAAAAGGCAAAGTTAATATATCACAAGTGAGGTCCCTACAGCAGTTAAAATATATTTATCAGGAACTGCAATAAAGCCAAAATACGTTGGAGTGCACAAAGCAACAGATGAATTACAGGCTGGAGCTGATACCGACACAATACAACCCAGGATAAAGCAAGTTATGAAACATACACATAACTTAACAGTTCTAGAATGTGTGTCAGAATCTAACCTTCGACTTTTACAAATGTTACAAATGACGACAGATTTATTTTGGTGGCTGGGGATTTTACAGGTAACCATGGTAAACAAAGATAATGATAATAATTATGGTGACTTACGATAGCCTGGGGATTCTTCACTCAGTTACTTCGGAGTGCAGAAACTGATATAAGGCTTCATGTAAATTGTCCGAAATTGTTATCCGACGTTAACTAAAAGTTAAAAATGTTTCTGTAAATGTTAATAGAACTTACCAGGATAAAAATTAATGAAAATACATTTAGCCTTTCTCGAACTTTTATGCATACAAGCTATTTTAATAGGCGCTGCGTAGGAATTCGAAAATAAATAAAAGATCTTTATTGTAAGTCATGGCTTGGTGTATATTTCTGTATCATATAACTCAATAAATACTAATGGAACGGCCCGTTGTACAAAACTTATAAAAAAAATCAATATCAGTCACATGTAAGCTATATGTCATTTATGCTCTAACGCCATTGCTACTTCAGAACCACTTACAAGCACTATTTTAATAATTAGAGACATGCCTATAGAGAGACTATCTGTAATTTATTCTACGTATTACATTAATATAAGAATGTTACGCTAAAAAAATAATGATGTTCGACTTATCATAGAGGCTGTTATTTACGGTCTTGTGAAGCATATATTTCCATTCAAACACTATCAACATTTACAAGATAAAAACAATGAACTGAAACAAAAGACTTTAAGCTAGTCCACGATCTGCTATGCTGACAAAGAAAGATTTCCAGGGATGCTTCGAGACTTGGCAGCGGCGCTGGGATCGTTGTGTTCACTCCCAGGGGAACTACTTCGAGGGTGATGGATGAATTTAATACCTGAGATAAGTGTACGGGTTTTTATACGCGAAGTCTTGAAACTTTCCGATCGCACCTCGTAACTCTCTACAACAGAGCAAAACGGATTTTTATACATGCTGATACTCGACAAATGTTATCCAAAAGAGAGTTATTTCGAAGTTTTCATAAGTCTGATGACACAACGTTTATATAGCAGACATCTGGGACAGATCAGCTTTAGAATTATGCCTTACAGAATTATTTCTATGGATTTAAATCTGTTATGCGTACTTCTAGACCCTTTCTGTTTATGGAAAACTAGTATGTCTATGCATTCTTTATTTAAAGTGCATAAAACAAAACACACAATTATTACTTACGCTTTTTCGTGTTTCATACCCAAAACTTTGGGCAGGATTTTATTTAAATTTGCTATTGAGGGATCAACATTGAAAGTTGTTGAGTGAATTTAATGTTGATTTTGATATCCCAAGAATTCACTTTACGATGTCACAGGCCGACATAAAATCCTTAAAGTCATATTTGGATCAGCACTTTAAACAACTAAATATTTTCTATGATGAAAGTTGAAATATGCTGGTTTACGTATCGTTAAAAATATTTCCTCGCGTCAGTGTTGAAGAAGGTAAATTTTTGTAACCGACCGGATAACAACATGTGGTGTTGTGATTATAGTTCGTGACATCTAAATTATTGAACCTCGCAGTAACAAAACGCATGTATCATGCCACAAATTACGTTATTACGAAACAGAATATCAATATATAGATTATACAGAAATTTCATGATGATTAAGACCGTATAATAAAGTTAAAAGTTATTTAAATGCTAGTCGAAATTATTTTACAGTACAAGTAACTAACTACGCAGTTTGTAGGAGACTATAGGTTGATATAAAATTGAAGCCTGTGGATTATTCAGTAAAAGGAAGAGGCAAAGTGTTTTTTTAATAAATTTCTATTGTGAACATGACATGTGTAATGTAAGGTAGTATATTTGCGTCATATTGTGAATTAGGTTAATATTTTAATATTTTCCGTCAAATCACAATTTTAATAAGATAATAAAATATAAAATATTTAAAATATCATTTCACGTTCCGCATCGAATGTAAATGTAAATCGATCATTCGATGCGGAACGTGAAATGATATTTTAAATATTTTATATTTTATTATCTTATTAAAATTGTGATTTGACGGAAAATATTAAAATATATATGTGTAATGTAGTTATTGTGTATTGCGTTAAAATAAAAATTTAATTAATACCCTACGTTTCAAAGACTTGATAACTTAGGCAGAGCACATGTTCGAAACTGAACTTTGATCGCTGTGAAAACATAAAATTCTGCTTGTATATTCAATTTAACTTTCTACACCTTTGTCTTCATTTGTTTTATTTTAGCATTTTTATAATTGTTTCAGTAGCTCATTAGTAGTAGCAGTGCATACCTTGTCGCTTGCTTACCAATTGTGTTTGGAATGTTCCTTTCAGATAAACTTCAGGAGACACAGTTCGGTTAAAAATCTAAAAAAATAAATAAGTAACCCTAATCAAGCACACTCTCCTACCAGTCTACATTTTTTTAGTATGAAGTCTATAAGCGCATGATCTATTCTGGCTATTAGCGCCTATGTTATATGAAGGTCAGGAATTAGACTGCATTAGCTTTCGTTCCATTTTCTATAGACCAAAGATATTTTTCGATAATTTAAGTTCAGTTTTAGATACGTTATACTGGGAGCTAGCTAACAAATTATGAAACAGTTTTTATTGGCTACAGTGCTTTCAAGTTTTGAAGCACGAAGAGTGCATAGCCACTCGTAAAGTCAGTCTGAGCAATGAAGACGTTTCTTAGTCCGTCGTCAAATTAGGGAACCGTAAAGTCTATGTTTATCATCAGCAGTTGCCTGCCAGACACAAGGGCCAGTGCCTCTCATCTGCGTGAATGATAGCCAAAAAAAAAAAAAAAAAAAAAAAAAACGTAAACTATCTAAAGCCACATATAACCATTAAAATGTTCTTGGTGATGTGTTATATTATCTTCAATAAAATTCCCCTCATTTCGTTTCCTTTTTTTTATTTTCAAGTAAAGTCACAGATGAAACTAGCATTTTGGAAAAATAATAAGTCAGACAGTTATTCGTTAATTCCTGATACATTTTAAAGTAAGAGCCAATTTTTGAATGATTATTAATAACATTTACATACTAATTTATTTTTAAGATTTTTTTTGTTTATAACACGAAAACTGAAAATTTATGGAGATAAAATTTCTCAAGGTCTCCATATTGGTGTTATTAACTATAGGAAACTTCAAATTATATAAAACTTGAGGTGGAATCTAAACGTATTATTTTCATACTAACTGTTATTAAAAAATTGTGTGTTCAAAATTGATTAACAGGACAAATAAAAACTTAGGAACCAGATAACTTGATCATACATTTAAAATACCTAAAACGCAATTAAAGGCAGATACAATTCATGACAGATACGTAAATAATCAACTGTAAACAAGTACACACTTGTAAGATTTGAGGTCTTCACAGAGGTGAGTATGAAGATTTCTGTCTTCTGGGTTATTTGCGCTGTGTAGTATGGTCGATGTTTCTGAGGTCATACTACCTCCGTCATCAGGAGGAGACAGTATGTCCTCAGAAACGTTGGTAAACATCGACCATACTACACAGCACAAACAACCCAGAAGACAGAAATCTTCAAGCACACACTTATTAAACTGTTGGACATTACAAATTAGGAACCAAATTTACGACTTTGTTTAATTACACCTCTGATAGTAAAACTGTGGGTCGTGGGAAATGGTGCGTAGGTAAAAGTCTGAAGCATGATGTCTAAGGTACAGGCGTCAGGTTGACAGCCAGCAGTGTGAAGATAGCAATTACTTTGCGCTACTCGAGTAAACATACCCGTATCGACATGAAATGTCATGCGACCCACAGACACTATGATAAATGTCTGGAAATGGGGACCACAAGACTTATGGAAAACGTCGCTGCCTTTGTATTTTCAGATGACAGTTGAGGCAAAATGTAGTCGCCCTGTTATTTGTTCAATACGTGTGTTGTGTGTAGAACATTATAATTATATCCACCTCCATTATCGTGATAAATGAAGTAAGGGAAACATAGGTTTTATTATAATATTTTTTGTCTTCAGTTCATTTATCTGCAAACTCTGTCCTTCCCTCATAAGCCTATGTTAACAAACACGAGATTACGTTAAGGAGATTCCATGGTTTTGTAACAAGTAATCCCCTAAAGAAAAACAATTCTATTTTACATCTTTCGTAACAACTAACAAACAAACCTACAGAATAACTTCACGGTAAAACCGGATTTAGTAAACGAGTGATAAACATTTCTAGTTCGTATCTGTATGATTTCAGATTTGAATTTCCGCCACGAAACAGAATTTCTTTAAGTCATTTTCGTGATGCAAATATATACAGATAATACTGTAAATTTGACCACAACAACGTCACTGTTCATGATTTACAACTATACTGCCATTCGGAGCTAAGTCCAGTTGAACAAGAGCTGTTCAGTAAACCAACAATCGATCTATCGTACATCGTACATAGACTTCTTTGAGCTGTAAAACAGATTCAGTATTAAAATAGCAACCTCCGTGTTAAAGAGATAAAAGTAATTTGTTTTAAATTCTGCAAAAAGGGAGAAATGCAGCAGACTTTTTATTCTTGGTATTTAAATAGTGAACGAAAATCTGCAGTTTGTGTGTGAGGTGAAATGAAGTAAAACACATTGTTTAAGCACAGGCAGAATAATACAATAAACAGAGTTAACAAAACATGTAGTTTTATAAGCATTGAAATTATAGGAGGCTTACAGTTAAGCATTATACCTCTTTTCGTAAATCTGTAACAGTGGATTCACTGCGTACATATCTTAATTCAGTACGCCCAAGTACCCCTAAAACTCTACATTACCAGCTGCTAAAATACGAGAACAAAGTACAGTTGTAGACCAAGAAATAGAAGGTGCCTTTACTGATGGTTTTACTCTCAAATGCCCTTCAGCAGACCTCCATAAACTTAAGAGATCCTCAATTTAAGACCATTAAATAGTCTAATCTTCAAAACAGTTACTAATATAATAAAAATAAATAATATTAAGAATTAATATATAAAATAACCCCATTGCAACAACACAGAAGAGTCCAGATGGTTGCAATTAAAGTTTAAAATTTATATTTGGGAGGTTTCGGTTCGAATCTCAGTAATTTTACCTGGTATCATGAGTTAGGTTCTCATGCATTTTCTTGATCTCGTCAAAGGTCAGGAAAATACCATTAGATAAACCACAACTCACTCCTTCCAAGTCCTTTTTCATACACATTATTCAAGATCATCCCCTTTCTCTTTTGAAAGAACCTCTGCAGTTGAAACGGTGTCTTTAAATAATCTAAAATCGAATCAATCATGTATATACTAGGAAAGCGTTTCGTGGCTGACGAATCAGTCGTGAGATGCAAGAAGTATGCACGGTCATTCCATCACCTCATCTCTCTGCTGTGGATGCAACCCTCTCCCATGTTCCCCGCCCCTGGACACCCTGCTCCAATCCCCCTCATGCAGATTCAGAAACAGTTTCCATACGGAGATGACACCAGATGCTGTGTCAACTCCCTCTCCAGCGCCCCTGTCTAAAACCTTCTGACTGCCTCGGGGGGTAGAGGATGAAGGGGGTAGAATCATGTCGTGGGGGGGAGAGAAGAAACTTCTCATGGTGAAGTTACAGGCAACCAGCTCATTCATTAATGAGGTTTTGCAGTAGCAAATCAAGCTGTGATGAGCACAATTTGATTAAGAAGACTTTCACCGCAGTTATGATATCTACTGTTTCAAACGTCGGAGATGAAGTGTCACTACTTATTATTCTGTGAAGAATAACAGGCAGTGATTCAAGTTTAATCCAGAACAACTTTCGTGTTACAGTACTTAGTTCATCCTCTGTCTAATGACGTTTAATATCTAAACCTTTCCAGTACCACGATCACGACTGTAACAAAATTATATTACAGTAGAAATATACATAACAATTTTTTTTAAATAAAGTCTACTACTGGAAGTGTTTGACGCTTCCAAAGTTCAATTTTATAACTTAATAAACCGATAAGGAAAGTTTGTTTCCTGTTGTGTACGTTTTCGACGACACGCTATTCCTAAAAATCATTATCGTCATTACGAAAACATGACCACCACATAAATGGCAGCCTACATATTGTGGGTGTGTTATAAAATCTACACATGGTATAATAGCATTCAATAAACAAATGTTACAGACCTACAAACACAGATGTCAAGCAATATTTCGTCTATAAGAGGAAAATGTACCGAACATAGATCTTAATTTTTTCTCTAATTACGTTAATCAGATATGACTGTCATCTGGGTTGTTGCGCCGTGTAGTCTGATAAAAGTTTAAGCACGTTTCAGTTCATCGCCTTGATGATGGAGGCAGCCAGGACGTCTGAAACATCGGTAAACGACCCAGAAGACCGCCATGAAAACCTCAAATCCTACATACGTTAAGCATTTTTTTAAAAACAAAATAAATGACAATAAATGTGTTAACACGATACAAAGATTCTTTTTGGGGTTATAAGAGGCGACTGTAGGATGAAGTGGTCGAATATTAGGCCCGTACACTAGCAAATCGCCATGTCAGTCCTGCGGGAAACCGGTACAACAATTTACCAGAACTACTGAATTTCGGGTCCCATATGCGTGGAATTACAATTGATGGCAGCAGTTCTCATTTTAAATTACGGATATCAACATAAATAAACTACTACTTATACATACCGATGTTCGCACAGTAAAAACAGACAAATTATTTATCCCTTAGTTTATAGCTCTGCCAAACGACGTTGCCGAATAACAAGTACTCTTTCTTCGTATTCGTGAGGTCCTGAGTTCAAATATCGTCCCAGAGACCGATTACCTTGACTGAGGTTTGTCGTGGTTTTTCTCAGTCCTTCCACGCAAATGTCGGGAATTCTAATTCATTGTTAATTTTCCATACTAATATTAGAGCTATAAATTTGCGTTTTTTTTTCAAAAAAAGTCGTTAAAATATACATTCTTTCTTGGAGATTTTATTATCCCGAAATGGTTATTCACTGATTTGTGGATTATTCAACCTCGCATTTTAAGTTTCGTGAGCTACAAGTTATGATGTCTTATGATAGGATTGTTCTGTATGATAAATTGGAACTAATGTGGCAGTGATCATGGCCTATTCTCAAAGTACTATCCAACAATTTGACTGGAGGAATATCACGAAAGCCCTCATACATAATAGATGATCTCCAGACCTAAAATTAAATACGAAATGGTTAGTCACAAGTTTATCATCTGTGTGAGGTGGACGAGTTTGCGTTAGCTAAGTTCAGCACTTACGAAGAGAAAATTTACTACTGAAAGAATCTCACTGCTGAAATATTTTGCGATTCTACTCCCATGGTGACCGCATATTTCATAGCCCCCTTCCAACCAGATAACGCTGTAATTACTTATGAAACTTATACTTTTCTGAAATTTAATCTTTAACCAATATCTCATTATCAAAATAACATCGTAGCAGCATCTTAAAAATATATAATACTACGATTGTGAACTTATGATGTGTACTTCTCTTCGAATGCTTCAATACACATAGTAAGGCTAAGAGACACTCTAAATTAATAGTAATACGGGTCAGTTATCTATATATGTATATTATTTCCATGACTACAGATTCCTACTAAATCTACAAAAATAGGGTTCTTACCCGATAACTACACATCATCGTTTTGTTGACATGTAAACAGTATTACGCTTTATACAATAAACGTACTTATCGCACATAAAGTCTCAAACCCCCATCTACTGTGATTATTATAAATTTTCGCCTTCAGACAGAAATAATAGTAGCTTATACCTATTTTTCGCGCCATTATCATATCGCTGTTTAACATTCTACAGAATATGGTTTAAAATAATGTTTAAAATATTTTAGGGTTCTTGTATTAAGTCAATTAACACTCTCATCGTTCCCAATTCAGACATTCGAAAGGCCGCCATGTTAGTACACTCATTACTTAGGATACTCAGGCGACCCGTTCTTCAAGTGCCTTGAGCACTGCGGGTCCCAACTTTTCGTTAGCTCGATCTATAGACATTTTGGTAGGACTCCTTGGATGAGGGATCGGCCCATCGCAAGGCACAGGACAGCACAACACAGAAAAACGCGGATGTAATAATATTCTATGGTCGGGTATCCATCAATTACATGTTATTAAATTCTGCGAAGATTAATACGAATTAGCCTGTTGTTTCCATAATCTTCATCCTATTTATAACGAAAGAATGGGATGAAGAGAGAAAGAATGAAGAAAATATTAAAAGAAAAACACGTGAAAGACTGATAGGAGGAAATATATAAACAAACGAAGATGTAAGCAACAAAGAAATGTGATGGTCTCGACGAGAAGGAAACGAGAATGTATTGAGACAGGAACCGACTTTCCAGGAGCACAGCCACTGGGCGTACTTGCTGATAAATGGTAACTATGGTAACACACTGGGTGCGGTTTCACTGCTCAGCCCCACGCCTGCTCCTTGCCGGCTCGTTACTCTCCAGCGCCAGGGGTTATTTCAAGCGAGTCGAGCGCCGCACTTCAATATTTCAACCCCGTTGATATTAAGTCTCGGCTCCTCCTTTCCTCCTTGCCCTATCCCGGAGACTAAAACCCAGTTAAGCACTTGCCAAATTGCATTCTTTGTGTGATGTAGCTCTGAGGAAAAGGGAACTTCTCTCTGCCATAGACGCCGTTCGCTTCATTGTCTACTGTGATGGATGGTCGAGGCCAATACTTTCCGAACACCTCACTTCACTTTTGAATCTCTTTTAAGACATCAACTGTAGAAGATTAAATCAAGCCATGGTCTGTACCTGAATAGTCGTTTCATTTAAAATTCCGGTCATAACCTGAAATAGCAATAATAACTTACGACTATTTTCAAATGAATCCTTCGACTTATATAACGTTTTATGTTATGTTATCGAACTTTTTCAATGAACTCAAACAGTTAAATTCATCTCCTATCATGTGATATCTACTACTAATATCTTTTAGCCTATACTTAATATATTTCGGCGATATATCGTTTTATCTTTTTTTCTGCATTAAAGTGAATAAACAAAGTTTTAAACATTTACAGGGATGTAAGATGTGAAGCTTTCACAGAGGATTTCATTAATAAAATCTACTCGGGCCAGCAGCCGCGTCACTTGGTTAAACTCATTTTCAGGGTTAGCCTTTCTGGACTCGACAAGATTTTTAATAATTTAAAGGGGTAATTATATACATGGTAATTTAAATGTTAGTCGATTTATTGTATTAGTTTTCATATTTAAAACATAGTTTTCTGCGTTGATATTAATGGTTAACAATTATTTCAATATAAACCTTCAACTTTCTGTCAACAGGAATTGAATTTGTAATTATAGCAGACTTTACTCACTAGTGCCTTTCATTAACCCACATTTTTTTATTCGATTAAGAATACATCTTAATCTATATTCATATCCTAAAGGATACATATTTTCATTACTTAAACTTGTAATACCAATATCATACAAAATTCTATGTGGTAACGTTTGAATCAGATTAGTTACCACAAAAACAATAATATTATTTCAATTTTTTAATATTAACATTTTCAACACGAAGAGAGAGAAATACAGATAGAATTAAGAGGCATAGTCTAAGAGTTTATCGCCAAGTACCAACGACTGACTTTGCTGAATCAACTTGACATCATGAAGTTAAGTAAAGGAAAATAAGAGAGAAAAAGTCTGGAGTTCAGATAAAATAAGATAAAATAAGAAATATTCACGGAATCCCAAGAAATGGCGACGAAGCCAAGTTGGCGTCTGAGAGATGTAGATGGTTTAACGGTGTTAAGGAAGGAAGGAAGGAAGGAAGGAAGGAAGGAAGGAAGACATGACTTTTATTTGGTGCACAAGTAAAACTGATATGTAAATAATGCAAAAGTTTTCGCTGCTACCCCGACGTCTAGCCAGCAGTTATATACCGACCGATAACGGGTAGAGACCCATGGAGTGCCAGAGGCTTACTCGCAGGGGAGGTTTCCCCAGGGTTGTCCACAACACACTTCATCCCTAACACAGTGATCACCAAGGAAAACCACCAGATCCATAGAAGAGAGTCCTTCTTAAGTCGCTCAGACAATCAAGAAATTTCTGAATTTTTTTACAAAATCCCTACGTTCATTGCCGTGTTCACAAGAGTTTGCCATCGATCCATCTTCTGCTCCAGATAAATTTCATCTGTAAGACAGTTTCTTATGTGTGATGTAAAGTATTTTGTTGTTTAAAATAATTTTTCGATGTATATTTTGAACCGAGAAATGATAACACTGATAACGCTAATATTTTCGGTGTTACAAAACAAACAAGTTTTCCAGGCATTTTAAATTAATTTTTCATAAATTTTATCACTTTCTATATCTGTTACACGATCTAATATTTCCAGTTTCCTCAACTCGATAAATCTGATCGTCCAAAAACAATTTTTTTTTTTAATTAAGCCATCTATATTTTTGAGAAACTCAGACCCAACGGAAACGTCTTAAGCTATTTCTGAAATAATAATAATCCGTGGCTTTCTGAAATATATTTTTTTAAATACGTGTTACATGCATTATACAGATTTCGCTTGAAGCAATTTTTATTTTAGAAGAGCGTCTTTCGAAAGATGTATGATGCTCCTAGAATGGCGTCTTTCTGAAGTTCCGAAATGTCAGCTTCTCCCGAGATGTTGGCCAAATATTTTCAGAGTCACTCATTATTATTATCACCATCACCGTTGGCTGATTACTGAGTGCGTGAGAAAGCTGAAGGTCCCGCCTGACTTAGAATGTCTCTTCGGATGACGCGTGCGACGAAAGTGCCCACCCCTGCTATAACCTACTCGTTCCTGAGCCGAGGAGGACTTGCATTATCTGGAGTGCTGCCTGCTATACCCGACGACGCCTATCTCTCAGAGAGTCCTCCACCTCTGCAGTTAGTTCTCTGTTCCGCTTGTCGGTTTCCCTCTCTGAGAATTCATCTTATCCTCTCCTTTCCTTCCTGCGATAGGATATCAACAAATTAAAGTCAATTGGAAAAGCGCGCTTTGGGCCCTCGGCAGAGGTGATGCTGTTCGCACTAGATCTCTCTGACACATGCAATAGAATGGGCGGGGTAAAGGAAAGGGACCTCTGGGAGAAGCAACAGAATTGAACTGCTAGCAGTTTTTCATGGCTGGGAGGAGTCTCTCCTGTCCCTTATGGAAGCTTTACCCTTCCATGCCTCTATCTCTCTCCCTCTCTCTCTCTCTGTCACTCCAGACTTTTTCTATCTTGACGAAAGTCGATTCATAAGGATTTTCGTCAATTACACATCTGCTTTCAACTATTTTTGACGTCGTGTTAGGAAAAAAAAAAATGAAAATGACTAAAATGAAAATGACTAAAATGCATTGTTTGCAATTGTCGTATTAGACTCGAAGGTGTTTAAGAAATTTTCCACATCTTATGGAAACTTAACCTGAGCCAGATTAATCCATTACAGTCTCACGCAATTCTTATTTGAAAATTCATGTTTATATTAGCCCCTCGTCGTCACTTATTTCTAAAAATGGTCTTCCCCCTTTAAGTTTTCAGACTAACATTTTTATATAGGTTACTTGTCATTTATCCAATGCGTGCCATATGCCCCACCCATCTTATATTCCTTGCTGTGACCGCCTAATATTTTAATAATGTATGGTCAATAATACGTATTATAAAGCTTCTCACTGTGAAATTTGGTTGTCTTTTGTTGATTTCTCTCCATTATCTCCAAATAATATTCTCATCACCTTCTTCAAACACTAACTCAGTCTATTTGCCATACTTACAAGTACTAAATCATAATAATATTTTTCAAATGTTATTCGGACTGAAAATAATTAGTGGGGAGATCAACAGTTACAAACAAGAAATTAAAATGTCAGATTTGAGGTTATCACAGCGGTGAGTATGAAGATTTCTGTCTTCTGGGTTCTTGCGCTGTGTAGTCTGGTCGATGCTAACCAACATTTCAGAGGTCATACTGCCTCCATCATCAGGGCGGTGAGTATGAAGATTTCTGTCTTCTGGGTTGTTGCGCTGTGTAGTCTGGTCGATGTTTACCAACGTTTCAGAGGTCATACTGCCTCCGTCATCAGGGCGATGAGTATGAAGATTTCTGTCTTCTGGGTTGTTGCGCTGTGTAGTCTGGTCGATTTTACCAACGTTTCAGAGGTCATACTGCCTCCATCATCAGGGCGATGAGTATGAAGATTTCTGTCTTCTGGGTTCTTGCGCTGTGTAGTCTGGTCGATGCTAACCAACATTTCAGAGGTCATACTGCCTCCATCATCAGGGCGGTGAGTATGAAGATTTCTGTCTTCTGGGTTGTTGCGCTGTGTAGTCTGGTCGATGTTTACCAACGTTTCAGAGGTCATACTGCCTCCGTCATCAGGGCGATGAAGATTTCTGTCTTCTGGGTTGTTGAGCCGTGTAGTCTGGTCGATGTTTACCAACTTTTCAGAGGTCATACTGCCTCCATCATCAGGGCGATGAGTATGAAGATTTCTGTCTTCTGGGTTGTTGAGCCGTGTAGTCTGGTCGATGTTTACCAACTTTTCAGAGGTCATACTGCCTCCATCATCAGGGCGATGAGTATGAAGATTTCTGTCTTCTGGATTGTCGCGCTGTGTAGTCTGGTCGATGTTTACCAACGTTTCAGAGGTTATACTGCCTCCATCATCAGGGAGATTCTTAGTATGAAGATTTCTGTCTTCTGGGTTGTTGTGCTGTGTAGTATGGTCGATGTTTACCAACGTTTCAGAGGTCATGCTGCCTCCATCATCAGGGCGGTGAGTATGAAGATTTTTGTCTTCTGGGTTGTTGCGCTGTGTAGTCTGGTAGATGTTTACCAACGTTTCAGAGGTTATACTGCCTCCATCATCAGGGAGATTCTTAGTATGAAGATTTCTGTCTTCTGGGTTGTTGCGCTGTGTAGTCTGGTCGATGTTAACCAACATTTCAGAGGTCATACTGCCTCCATCAACAGGGCGATGAGTATGAAGATTTCTGTCTTCTGGGTTGTTGCGCTGTGTAGTCTGGTCGATGTTTACCAACGTTTCAGAGGTCATACTGCCTCCATCATCAGGGCGATGAGTATGAAGATTTCTGTCCTCTGGGTTGTTGCGCCGTGTAGTCTGGTCGATGTTTACCAACGTTTCAGAGGTCATACTGCCTCCGTCATCAGAGTATGAAGATTTCTGTCTTCTGGGTTGTTGCGCTCTGTAGTCTGGTCGATGTTTACCAACGTTTCAGAGGTCATACTGCCTCCGTCATCAGAGTATGAAGATTTCTGCCTTCTGGGTTGTTGCGCTGTGTAGTCTGGTCGATGTTTACCAACGTCTCAGAGGTCATACTGCCTCCGTCATCAGGGCGGTGAGTATGAAGATTTCTGTCTTCTGGGTTGTTGCGCCGTGTAGTCTGGTCGATGTTTACCAACGTTTCAGAGGTCATACTGCCTCCGTCATCAGAGTATGAAGATTTCTGTCTACTGGGTTGTTGCGCTGTGTAGTCTGGTCGATGTTTACCAACGTTTCAGAGGTCATACTGCCTCCGTCATCAGAGTATGAAGATTTCTGTCTTCTGGGTTGTTGCGCTCTGTAGTCTGGTCGATGTTTACCAACGCCTCAGAGGTCATACTGCCTCCGTCATCAGGGCGGTAAGTATGAAGATTTCTGTCCTCTGGGTTGTTGCGCCGTGTAGTCTGGTCGATGTTAACCAACGTTTCAGAGGTCATACTGCCTCCATCATCAGGGCGAAGAGTATGAAGATTTCTGTCTCCTGGGTTGTTGCGCTGTGTAGTCTGGTCGATGTTTGCCAACGTTTCGGAGGTCATACTGCCTCCATCATCAGGGCGATGAGTATGAAGATTTCTGTCTTCTGGGTTGTTGCGCTGTGTAGTCTGGTCGATGTTAACCAACGTTTCAGAGGTCATACTGCCTCCATCATCAGGGCGAAGAGTATGAAGATTTCTGTCTCCTGGGTTGTTGCGCTGTGTAGTCTGGTCGATGTTTGCCAACGTTTCGGAGGTCATACTGCCTCCATCATCAGGGCGATGAGTATGAAGATTTCTGTCTTCTGGGTTGTTGCGCTGTGTAGTCTGGTCGATGTTAACCAACGTTTCAGAGGTCATACTGCCTCCATCATCAGGGCGATTAATCGGTACACAGCGCAAAAACCCAAAGACAGAAATCTTCAAGAAATTAAAACTCAAATTACGTTACAGATTATTACTTTCTGCATTGTTAAGTACTTCTACATCTCTTCCCTGAAAACAAGAAGAAATACACGAAAGAAAATAAAGATACTTAAGCACTTATTTTACTCATATAAGGCATATTTTATTCTCACGGGATTTTCTGCTCCTTCCTCTGAAACAACCATAACTACTTTACGGCCCTCACAGATCCAAAGCTGCGCAGTCTAAGTGGACATCAATATTTACGCCTTCTATCTGCATGCAAACCAACGGGGCGATATACTGAAACCCATTCATTTGCCAACAGCCCGACGCGAGAAATAACCCTAACACATCCATTTTTGTACATACAGAAAGGGAGAATTTCCCCTTCCTTCGCAACCACCGCCTACATTTTCCGTCCGTAGCAGATAAATGATTCAGGCAGGCATTTGCATATATATGCTGCAGTGAATTCAAAATGGCTCTTGCGTGTTGATTCGTGAGTTTACTATATGATATATTACCTACAGTTTCAGAAGACGCATCGACTCTGCGTATGAGCTAGAAAATACATGAAATACACTGCTAATAAAAACAAAATGTATAATTGCTTAGTGTGCGATTGTATACGTACGCTGATCGATTTAGATATGATGTATTGCATGGATGTGAATTAAGATTCACCTACTGTAATGGGGGATGTAGCCTATTAGTATCCCCTGCAGTATTTGTTCAACCAGAAGGGAGAATTTCCCCCTCCTTTTTCACAGAATACCATTCAACTACAAATTAAGGCTTCAAAAATTAAATATTATTCGTTTCATTTCATATGAAAGCCAGACTAATTGATCAGGCAAAAAACATTTAATTTGTTTAAAAATTGCAACCATAAATTAAAGTCAATTGTATGGAATAAAGATGAACCAATTTCCGAACACAGAGTGAGGGATGTTGTATAACTGACGTCAGAGTAACGCGGCATATTACGACTGTTTAACACTTTTAAAGGACAACACTTATCTCATTTGGTTAATGGAGCCAAGGGAACACAATGCCTGTTTAAAGGATCTGTCAGATAAAGACTTTCAAGGAAATAGTACTTACTACAATAAACAAATGTAAAGAGCTTTTGAAAAAATAGGCATTTCGAAATTATTAATTCTTTAGTAGTTGACAGGTTATTTAAAAGTACAAATATACAGTGGCCTCTAATGTTATTATGCGATGTCTAGAAAATATCACTAAGAAATAGAAATGAGGTTCAAGATGAAAATGAAAGTATAATGAATTGTGGTAGTGACTTATATTTAAAGTTTCATGACTATTATAATAATTCTGCCATTTGTTTTGTACGTGTAAAAAGCGGTCTATTACTTTGATGTGGGGAAAAAATAGAAGTTATATTTCAGGTTCTCATGGCATGGAGTTGGAGATGACTGTCTTCTGAGTTGTGCCACGAGATTTAATAGAAATCTACCTGCGTTTCGATGGGGCTAACTTACTCCATCATCAGGACGACAAACGTTTTCATAAATTACAAGTAGTTGTTTTGAAACTCAGAAAGTTATTTAGACCTAACAATGATGACGTAAGTGAGCCTTTTAGGATATCAGGATTTCACAGAGGAGAATTTTTTGATTTACGAAGATTCCTTTCCATTGTTACGATAGACAAGACAAGGAAAGCGTACAGATTTCTTCTGGGATGACGTCTTGAAAAATGGTCACTTGCACGACTGATGAGACGCAAGGATAACATTAAGATTGATCTGAAAATAACATGTCAGATTTGGAAAAAGCTGAGGACCGTGTTTACTGACTGGCTTCTACATTAACAGTGATGAATATCTTTGTTGTGCTACGACAGAGTTAGTTATATATCTGGATAGTACACCCCTGTTATTGAAAGTGGTATTACTGTTTCGGAACTAAAGATCGAGCCTCCTCTATTGCTACATATGCTGGCATAGGATAACTGTAATCGAGATATCTGACACAGCTTTAATATCAGAAACTTAATTATTTCATTTGTAGCCATCGTGGGAGTGGCTGTCTGCAATTTAGCTTACGGTAGAGGCGTCAGAAATGGACGACGACATCCTTTGCCCACCTATCGTCAAAATCTCTCTTTGGAATTATTCCTGTAGCATTACATCCGTTCTACCGTATTATAAAATGAAATCAGCAACACAGTACATACACAGATTTTAATGAAACAATAACAGCAAAGCGCTTAAATAAAACGTTTCTCTAATATCTTCCGAATTTAAGGCGAGATATGATCTTATATTAGGACTTCCGGTTGTTTGTGTTTCCAAATATTAATACAAAATTACAGAAACAAGGATGAATCCACAGTCAGTAACATAAATTATTATATACTTTATTTGTAATAATAATGAAATTTACATTTTACACCATAATTATGAACGGCAGTATTAAAAGTTAAAATAAGTCCCCTCTTACCATAAAGGTTTAAACGTTTTAAGGAAATATGGCTTTACAATTTCTCTGTAGAACTCTTTGTTATAAAGATATTCCGACGAGTTCTCTGAGACAAAACAATTTTCTAGTCAATTCATATGACTGTATTAAGAGAACGGTAATAACTATCTCGTCTTAAATATTATGTCTCAGGACATGTCCTGAACACAAAAGTCACGAAACCAAAAGATGTTATGTTTATTATACATATTACATTATAATTATGTAATTACAACATATGTCGAATGGTGCCTCGCTCTGTTACAGACATAACTCAACCCGTTCCAACAAATTTTGTAGAAACTGCGACAATTACAGCCGTCGACTAACAAACAAATAGAAAAACGCTTAACTTCACTCTGTTCACCGGCATCAGGAAAGTAAACTTGATATCCCTTATCATCTGCTTCATACAAATGCGTTCGAAAATAATGTTCAACACAAAAACCCTCTACAATATTAAAAACGTCGCGGTGCTTATTAAACAGTTTATTAGAGGGCAAAAATTACGAATAAACTGAGTCAAACCACCGGTTTCTTGGAATGAATGGAGTTTAGTGGATAACTGAGATCCACATCACACTAACAAATATTAACTTTAAACTTCTGGACAATCCATATCTTCACAATTAAAAGTTAAACCATACGTGGCACCATCATAATGTCATTTTACGAGGCATATCTTGAAGTTATTCATTGGCATGAATACTCGAAATATTACAACACATAATTTTTGTGTGAAAACTCCTGACAGTGTAACGTTCTTTTAATCATTTTCATTAATTTTAAAATCGCAAATGATATTTCAGCGCTTGAAACAAGGTCCTCCGGATTAGCTTTATAAGTACAATTGTAAACTCATAGATTGTTCTTCGTAATTATAAAACTTAAATAATGAAGTCAGGATTTATTAAACTTTCAATGCTTTGACTTTTAAAACAGAATGTACACATAAAATATTTATTTTATTTTATTTTATCATTGTTTAAGAACCGAAAATCAGAAGTCTAAAATTAAAATCATATGAGTACGTTATACGCTCAAGTTTATAATTCACGTCACTTGAGTTTCCAATTTTTGCCGAGCAGATGCGCTGTAGTCGCAGTTGTTAAAATGGCGTCTTAAGCACGACAATCTAAATACGTGCTGTGGTTTTGAGTCTAGGTCTGCGGTTACAGTGCAGATGAGATTTTATATGGTGTTTGGAACAAAACCTCAAACAAAAATATTTATTTTCAAGTGGTGTAAGTTGTTTGTACAGACTGGCTGATTTCTAAAGGGAAAATCCTCTGTAGACTGCCAGTCACTGTAGCTCAGGTGATTACACTTCGTGTGGCTATCGTTTACAGTCGAAGCAGACCAACCAGACATGATTCTTCTACAGCCTCCTGGAGAACCCTCCTCAATTCATCTCGTTCTTGTGCTTTCATCCAATAGGCCTTAATTTTTAAAGTTTTAATGTCATTTAGAACAAAGTCTAGTTCCTTAGTAACACGTGGTTTTCTTCGTCGACTCCATCTTATATCCGAGGCTTGGCTCTCAGGTTTCCTAACTTTAACCAGATATGTCACCTGGCAATTAAACATGGCACACATAACAGTGTTAAAAATTATGCGGAAACTTCTGAAATGTGAAAGTTACAAGTACCAATTTTTGCATTACGTGTTTACCAAAAAACAAAGAAATTTACTACATACTTTGGTCTGCTTTTCTTTGAAGACTTGAAGACAACGAAAGTTTTGTAACCAAAATTATCTTCGGTGTGCAACCACATTCCATTTATCGGGACATGTTAATCGACATAACCTGTGAATTTGGGGGGGGGGGCAGCAATCCTTATAAAACTTGTTAAACATACGAGACACATTACGAATTTATTATATAAGCCACGCCACCCACGGTACCCTCATTGAAAATCTGTAAAATACGAGCCAAAAAACCTTGGTCACAATCTGTTCAAAAGTGTTTAGTTTTAAATCCTGTATCTTTTGTTTCATGCGAAATGTAACAGTAAAATTGTGTGCATTACGTGCGAACATCCTATATTTTAGGCCCACAGTCTTTATGTAATCTCCGATTAAAAAGTCAACTTTAAAATATGACATATAGTATATGCCAAATGACGTTTCGATTCAAAAACGAAGCACAACAAACACGTTCGACACGTTTAATTCTGTTCCATGAATCTTATAAACGCCGGGCGTGTGAACCAACACAGCTAACCGAAATCTCAATATCATTTATGTCGTATCTCTGTGACAATCATGGAAGACGACGAGAAAGTTTGTAAACAAGACTAACAGTTATAAAGATCAATACAAGACTCATAAGATAGACTCCAATCACAAATTTTATTTGCCATAGCTTTCGAGATATTTCCCAATATTTATTATGTGCAGGTGTGCTGGATCAATTTTGTCATTAATGCGTCCTTAATACTGAATAGTCACGAAAGTTTTATTATACTAATTATTTCCTCAATAGCGCCATGACAGTAATAGTTGCTGCAGAGGACGTATTTTTATAACTTATCAAGATTATAATAACAATATATACAAACAATTAAATAAATAGTTAATAGAGTCACTCATAACTAAATATACAATATAATATTATTATCTTATACAAGGTAAAAGTTGAAGAATCCATAACATTTTCTGTTAAAAATAACTTTTTTGGAAGCTTACAATTACTCTCAGAAGGGCCTACCATAGTATTTTAGAACTTCATCTTGTGTAAAGTGATATTAAATAACTGAAGTATTCGCTCTGTAATGAAATAATTATTATGAAAATTCTACATGAAATAATATATAGCACATTTTAATAAAATACTTATGCTTATTAATTATGTATGAATTAGATTAATATTATACGTGCATGTTTAATAAACTTATAATATCTGTACATAATAACAGGACACTTCGACTTTATAACTGGAATTATAAGTAAGTTAAATGTAGGAAATAAACTGGGAAATATCTAACATTAAAATCTTTTATCCCGTTTACAACAGTACAAGATTTGTAAATGTCAGGGTATATGATTACACATTAAAACATATATATAGTTGCCCAAATCGCTTTATGCATTGCGCATAACTTTCTGGTAACTACGAAGCAGAAAAGACGGAATCGAGGGGGAACGCAGAAGGATTCATATTGCTTTTCGTACAAAATATAAAATAAATTATGATAATCGTGGGTTTCAACAAAAAGACTTACTTTACTTTAATATCTGAGTTAATTTCTTAACGTTACATTATATTTAAAGCACCAAAAAACGTGTGAACCGAATAATTCGTGTCCGTTTATTCGTTTGTGTGTTAGTTTATTAGTATGTCTGATGCAACTTTGCCAGTTTAATGGGTTGCTATCAATGATAAGATGACTGTAAATTACCAAATTGGAAATGTTATTAAAGAATATATTATAGTCCATTTATATCACAGAATTCTTTCTAGATAGACTGAAAAAATCTACGCCAGAATAATTTTTCCACAGCCGAGATTCAAACCAAGGACTTATCGAATACGGAGCAAAAATGTAATTTAACCACGTAGTCAAATATGATCTTCGTTGTGACGACAAGAGTCCTGCGGGTAATTACGAATGTGGCGGAGGTACATATTGTCTTCATCTTCGGTTTAGATATTTCATCAAGGTTTTCGGTTACTTATTAGAGTCTACTGTCTGGTTAATATTGCCCAAAAAATAATGTAAAACATCAAAGAAAGACAATACAATACAAATGTAAATCCAGTTACGTATATTTTACAAGGAGAAAAATTCATGTTTTAGAGTGTTTGTTGGCGGTATATGCCTCAATGTCTGTCACAGAACACTCGAAACACAATCCATTTCCCACGGACAGTAAAGAACTAAAATTGCTGCTATTTTCCTCTTGAGGCCGAAAGTGACAGCAACAAGCTTGTTCTGTAACATGTATGTAGACCGTCTTCCTTCCACTTGGGAATTTATAATGTGGCAGTGAACGAGGCGTCGTCGGGAACATGTCAGCGACGCCCTCGTGACGCCTCTGCTCTAGCAGACGCTACTTCCACCCGCGGTAGCTACTAAAGAAATTAGTAGATTCCCAGTAGATCCGTTCCTGCTGCTGTGGAAACCTCTGAAGTGCGGCTACTCAACTCCTTGAACCAGGCACATAAACCGATGATAAAAGTTGTTATCGTACATGGGATCTACGGTTTTAATTTTCCATGAAGACGTCTGTATTAATACCACGTTGACTCTAGATAGATATCAACGTTTCGGAGGAACATATTGCCTCCATCTTCAGGGCTAAATTAGCCGTTCTGCTGTAGATGGAGACAATGTTCCTGCGAAATGTTGATATATATCTAAATGTTACTACCCAGAAGACCAACATCTACGTAATATTGATAAAAGAGCGAAATATGAAATTCGTTAATGCAGTAATGGTTGTGGGAATGTTAAAAGGCAAACAACGAATGTAAATAATGGGTTTTTTATGTCATATATCAACTAGCGAAGCTTGAAATTTCGCATTCTGTTTGTTACATGAAGACAAAGCAATCTGCATTTTGTACGCAGGGTTTATTTATGGGGTTTCACATGATTCTCAAAATAAACATCGAGTAGCCCATTTGCAAAAAAAACCATCATTAACTAGTCCATATTTTTTATGGTGACGGGTTACGTTTTCCTCTTAGCATGTATTTAATTTTTAAATATTATTTGGATCACTTTCGGCTCAAGAATTCTGAGGAAGTCACATGAGAATTAAAAATCTATAGAATAAATATCTTCAAATTGTGTATTCTACACCAAATTCTTAGGGTTATTAAATGACGGAACATGAGTTGGGCTAAGACAAATACCAAGTACAGCACTGACACCTAAGAAATAAGCACAGAATTTTAGCGGAAAAAAAAATTAAGAGTCTAATTCTGAGATTTTCAAGTGTAGACCGGATTCAGCTGGCACACAATTGACTTCAATGGTAATCGTTTGTCATTAACTTACGGGTTTCATTTTAGTCACTCAGTAAACACAGTCTGGGATACGTTGGGTAACAAAAGCTCGCTTTGAGGAGCCCAACATAAGCCAGGCTATATATTACACGTGGCAGTAGGAGGGAGGGCTTGGATGTTCTTAATAAATGAGTGGCTGGTGCTTGCTTGTAATATGACAGGAATTGTGACAGACTTGCACACCACGTCATAACTACGGCTGTCGGAACCTCATTAAAACAGTGTAGGACGCGATGCAATATAGCAACTCCTTCACGAAGTTACTGCTCTAATAAGCCAGAGAGAGAGAGAGAGAGAGAGAGAGGGAGAGAGCGTCATCTGCTATCAGCTTGTCACGTGATGAAGCGAAACCCTTCCGCTGGCTGTGGTCACGAAAACGATCCCCGAATCCAGAAATGATTTGCATTACAAAAGTTTCTCTCTTTGATCTTAGCTTTGCTATTCTGTTGTAATTAATAACATGGCCCACCTATTAATTTGAATAGGCCTATATAATAGTGCCCACTTTTGTGTTCGAAGACACCAACTTTATATTTGTTATATAGTTCCCTTTGTTTTTATGCATTTTTGAGCTCATAAAATGAACACACAATGGGGAGGACATATCTGTATGTCCTTAAATATCACGTGTAACTTAAAATGTAACTCTCGAATTTCGAGTAGCCGTGTTAATTTTGCAGTTCGGAGAAAGAGAATGTGAGCGATTTGTGACTCTTGTTGTGCATTGAGGCTAAGAATGCGTTTAAAGCCACTGAAATATCAGCAAATTAGACAGGCAAAGGCAGCAGGTGTGGTGGTAGAGTAGTGAACTATACGGCGCAAATAGTGTGCAATTAGCACCAGCGGTTGGATGTGATGATGAGACATCTGCGTAGAATTCCCGATGGACGACGCCACATTACACGTGCGTACCATTAACAGGGACCAGTTTCAGTTCGGCAGGTAATTTATTATTTTAAAGTCTGCTACCAGGGCGAACACAGGTACGCAGAAAGCTCTTATATACAACGGCTTCAGTCACAGATTGAAACTCATTTTAGAGTTTCCTTTTCCTAATTTTTCTGCAGAAAACAACTTTAAATTTCGGTGACCAAAATTTTGCCTAATTATCCTTCGTATACAGTATCTGAACCGAATAGATGTAAATTACTCCAACCTGCCCCAAACCTACCCAAATATTTCCGTTTGGCCTCCCTTTTAATAAATCTGAGTTTTATTTAAACTTATTTGTTCGATTATATTTTCACTTGCGAAACCCAAGGTTAAATAAGGATACGCTTTGATTGATGCATTACACTTAGATTATTCAACGACATATTTCTATCTGTATTGGCAATACAGAATGGAGCTCTGTGATTGTTCTGAATGAAAAAGGTATAAAGAATGTTCGTGGTATAATCCTAATATAGGATACTATCCTAGAACTGACTTGGACGGAGAGGATACTACCACCAAAGTCTCGTATCGTCTTCATTCAGACAGGCGTTAGGACAGTAAAATGGGGTGTTCGTACCATCACAAGACGTGTACACGTAAACTGACAAACATCTATCTTCCAAGGAAGATTCGAAATCTGAATAGTAGTTTTCGAGTGACCGGTGACCGCCTGGATATCCAGTTCAAATGTGTAGGCGGCGACATGTGTTTGACCTGCCACTGACGTGACATCCAGTCGCACATGACAACCACTGCCCGTGTCGTGCCGAGGCGATTATGGAGAACGATGTGAAATATGCAGACTCACGACATGATCCTAAATATTTTCAATTGACCTACGCGTATTCGAATGCAGACCCATAGCGGTATGACAACGCAGACACAAATCTGCCTGTAGTTCAAATCAGTCAACTATTCAGGACAGGCTGATTCAAATAATTGTACACAAAGGCGGATCAACCAGCTTTGTAATTCTTAACGGATAAGACTCAAACATAAACGATTCAAAAATTCCGCTGATCAATCGCTTAGAGAAATAATCCCTTACAACAGGACGGATAACTTATGCGTTATTTAACTGTTCTGTATCAAATGCAACTATCATTAAGCGTAGAACGAAAGACCTATACTAGGTTAGGTTAGGTTCGGATACCGGCAATGAATGGGGTACTAAGAAGGCATTGATCTTAGAGTGACTGAGGAAACCAAAAAGAAAACTCAGCATAGTCGGTGTCGTCCAAGATTCAGACGAATGCAAATCAGATGCGATCACATAAGCCATTTTGTTCGGTCTTCTTCTGTGACAAACCTTCCGCTTACACAACAATGTCTTTGGTGTTAACGAGTACAAATTTTACAGTGTTGGGCAAGGCCGTGGTCTAGGCAACACGGAGTTTTCCTCCGGGGGCTTCCCCGGTTTCTCCGTGGCATCCCAACAATTACTCCATTCACACACAGAAGAAGGCAATGGCAAACCACTTCTGGAACATCTGCCAAGAACGTATATGATCAGGTCCCAGTCCGAGAAAAGGATGGAAGGATCCTGTTCATATGGACCTGTCGTCAGACAGAACACTAAATAAAATAAATAAATAAATTATTCAGAAATAGCCACGGTGGTCTAGAGGTTAGAACGCTAGCCTTGTAATCCTAGGGTCTCGGGTTCGATTCCCGGCGGTGCCCGAATTTATAACTTGTGTTGGGCAAGGCCGTGGTCTAGGCAACACGGAGTTTTCCTCCGGGGGCTTCTTCCCCGGTTTCTCCGTGGCATCCCAACAATTACTTCATTCACACACAGAAGAAGGCAATGGCAAACCACTTCTGGATCATCTGCCAAGAACGTATATGAACAGGTCCCAGTCCGAGAGAAGGATGGAAGGATCCTGTCCATATGGACCTGTCGCCAGACAGAACACTAAATAAATAATAATAATGCCTTTCAGTAGACTTCTTGTTTGTTTTTGACGAAAGTCTGTTTTCGGTTCTAAATAAATACAAAACAATTGACAACATTTTGTTAAGTGCAACAAGTAATTCGAAGCTACCGTATCTTTATGCCTTATAACTCACTACGAACAATAATAGCAATATTGCGGCAGACCGAAAAACTTAAGTGAAAGTACCACATAAATAAGGGTTTTCAAATGCAGTGTACGCCTAGGTTAATACTTAGGTTAGTTCAGACAATAAAATGAAATTATAGCTATCATCGTTTGCCACTTATCTGTGGGCTAATAAAATATCCCTTATGTTTTTCAAATTTGCACGTTAATTTTTAAATATATCTAAATATATTTTCATAAAATAAAAGGCAGGCTGATGCCACCGAGGTACAGAAGGTAATCATACACACTCCTGAATTATCTGAATAAAATTCCAATTAAATCGTATACTTTCTAGTTGTATTATCAGCATAAAAATTTTAACAAATATTGTTATGAAGTGGTACATAAAACAAAAACATAAATGTTTATCGCAGTCTTCCTGATTACGACATCACGTAGTCATGAATGTGGTTAATAACGCTTCAGGATAAGGCGACACCTTCCTCCGAATGTTTTGTAACCATCTACAAGACCACATGGCGTTAGGACTCACAACACTACAATAAAAGTAATCTTCAGCTCCCCTGAGAACGTCAGATCTCACAAACAAATAATTTGTAGGCTTCAATAAGCATCGCCCTTATACTATTATATGATATTTATATACAAGGTTTCTACGTAAATATTCTTATATTGGTAGCTGTTGGAAGGTAAAACTGAGCAAAAATTAAGTAGGATATAAGTTTTTTTTCACTGCGGTGATTACGAAGATCGTCCTGATGATGGAGGCACTAAGAACCTCTGAAACAGAATATACGGCGCTACAACCCGGAAGATAGCCATCTTCTCGATCAAAATTTGTCCCAGATGAGTGAAACACGTAAAATTCCTAACATACGATTGTTCGATGACTCAAACACGATGGAAGATACATATCTGTATATTTCCTACACGTTCCTAGACATTGTATACGTTCTCTGAACATCAGTTCTGTTTCTGTTTAATCAAAGTGAAATATCCCGCTTAGTTTATTGCTGACAAAGAGGCAGAGGTCTGACGTTTGTCGTATCCCTCAATTACTGTGTGCAACACAGCGTCATTCTGCAAGATTTACAGTTATGGTTCAATTTTGCAGTTCGTAAGTAGATTATTCATGTTACACGTAATCATTAAGTCATGTTTATATATATATATATATATATATATATGTTACAAACTCACAATTACCAGGATATCTGTCATATAGGTTAGGGTTTCAGCTACCAAAAAATATATAAATCAGTACTTACATATTTTTGAGGTCATACATATAGACGAATTTACAGAATGTATCATATCATATTCTACATACTGACAACATTGTTCAAAGTAGAATTTGGCCCCATTTATTAAATATTAAACCTTACTAAAAAGTCCGTACCTGTGAACTCCAGAACAGTTCTGGAGTTCACAGGTAAGGACGACGCAACTGCAGCTCGCCGCCAACCAGCTACGGCCACCGGACCACCGGACAAATATCTAAGCGTAGAGTCTATTCCTATGAATAACAACATCTGGTGTAGTGTCGCTTAAAATACTTTCGTCAAATATCCTATTCATTATTTATTTTCTAAATCAAGTTTGAGACATTTAATTAAATGAATTGATTTCCCTGATGCCACTGATGATGACCTCTTGAGGTTGAAACGCGTATGGCAATTGTGTCTTTTTTATAGTGTTAATAGTTGTTTGTTTGCCTATTTATATCTAATACACTACACGGTATGCAAAGTTTTAAGATTATTTTAATTAAACTTCAAATATTCTTGTTCTTTAACTCGACCCATGGAGGGAAATGACCGAAAGACCTAGGCTTACTGTGATGGAATTTAAGGAAAAAGGGTGTGAAACATTAGGTGATCACGATATCGGTGCTTAACCACAGCACCACAAAATTTAAAATCATCAATTTAACATAACTATACGTTTAACTTAAACACAATTTATAGTTTATAGTTTTGATGCGTCATGTTTGTGTTTAAATTCACATATATATTTATTATTCAAGTCATATACACAAACTTTTAAATTATTGATGTTAAAATTTAAAATTTAAAAGTTTGTGTATATGACTTGAATAATAAATATATATGTTAAACACAATTACTTAATTTCTGTTACAATAATATGTTAACAGATGACGGGGATGATGTGAGATTTGGTGTTCCTACAGCGGTAAAAATGTCGATATTGATCTTCTGGGTTCAACGTAGTGATTTTTAATCAATGACAGACAGCTGAATAATTACCACTTGGTTACGAAGAGCCTTATGCAGTTATTAGTATCAGATACAGGAGAAGATAGATGTCTGAACTAAATTCTGGCGTGTATTTCTCGATTCAGTCTGCAGTTAGTATGCACACAAACCTCAGATTTCAATAAAGGCCAAAGGATATATTTTAAAATTAAACTGTCTCATCAACTGGAGGGTGGAGCATATTTATTCACATTGCAAGTCGTTTGATAAAAAATCTAATGTCTCCATTTATGATCATTTGGAGGTGCACTGCATGTTTATCAATATTTACCACAGGTATAATCAGAAATCGAAAAAGTACTGGAGCTCTGGTCACGCGTATCAGTCGCACGACGTCATGTGCTATAGATTAAGCAATTAAGCATGTTGCAATATAATGTTGTAGTTACAAGCGTTGAATGAATACAAAACAAAACGTACACGATACAGTGCGTTATACACGTTATACACGTCATAGGTTACAGTCTTGGAAAGTTAGGAGATAACTGTTTCTAGATTCAGAAATCTGAAATACAAGATACAAAAATGCCCTTCATGCTCTTCATAATTATACCCACTCAAAAGAATGCCCACAGTTGTATTCAATGCTCCTCTTTGCCCGTTCTGCACCAGAATCATAACTTTTTTTTTTCATATTTGTGACTAAAAGCTTATGCATTGTTTTTATGTGAAATTGTATATCTTCGGTTTAGGAAGTGCATAAAAGTAAATACATTTCAGTATAAAATGTTTGTCTGTGTATGCCATAACATTCTATTCCTCATATCATTTAAATTATTAAAATTACATTCAATATCAAAATGTAAAATAGAGTTATACGAAGAATTTAATTTTAATCCATATCGCTCGATTATAAAACTTATTTCATATGGAATTCTTGAATTTAAAAGCTGCTCTTCGTATTAAATTTGTAATCTAAAAATCTGTATTTTATTTGAAACATAATTTGTTTTAATAAGCCACACTGAACAAAATACAAGGCAAAATATACCTAATTTATGTACCAGTGCTCTCAAATTTCTCTTATATAGACAACTTTTGAAATAACATAATTTAATATTGTTTACATTGTAGAATCTCTACAGCTAACAAAAGACGATACTTTATAATCAATAACTAAACAGCAAGAAGGTATTAATATTTTAATAATGGATTTGTTTAGTCTGTGTGCTGGAAATATTACCATATCAGTACGTCTCTTTATGGGAAATGAATTTATGTACACACAATTACACGTTGTACAACGAAGATTAAAATAAACAAAGGAGCCTGATTAGCACATACGAAATTTGTGCGGTCCCAACAACGCTAGTAAAATATCTGTATTTAAAATTAATTTTTCTTGGGAGAAAATATTTATACCGATGTACAGAATAAACTTGTTCCACAAGTGGCGTTGTTCTGAAGGTAAACGTTGTGGTATTAACTACGTTCATGTTCTGAGGGTAATTTTCAATTATTAGTGTCGTGTGTTCTTGTTTTGCATGCAGATGTTCCAGTATTAAATGCATTTTTGTTTTACAGCTGGTGTTTCAATGTTAAAGCTGAGCTATGTTGTTCTGCAGGCGGATGTTCGTATATTAGCCCCGTTCTTGTTCTGAATGTGATGCTGCGTGTTCTTTCTGTAGTGGCAGATGCTCCAATATTAATAGTGCTCTTTTTATACAGACAAATCTCCCATTGGTAATATTCTGAAGGTGTATGTAATAAGTGTGTTTTTAATCTGCAGAATTATACAGTTCTAATGCTGAGTATTATTGTTCTGCAGGCGTATATGCCAACGTTAATCCAGTGTGTTCTTGTTCTGCGGGTAGGTGTTCCAACGTTAATCCAGTGTGTTCTTGTTCTGCAGGTGGATGTTCCAACGTTAATCCAGTGTGTTATTGTTCTTCAGGTGGATGTTCCAACGTTAATCCAGTGTGTTATTGTTCTTCAGGTGGATGTTCCAACGTTAATCCAGTGTGTTCTTGGTGTGCAGGTGGATGTTCCAACGTTAATCCAGTGTGTTATTGTTCTTCAGGTGGATGTTCCAACGTTAATCCAGTGTGTTATTGTTCTTCAGGTGGATGTTCCAACGTTAATCCAGTGTGTTCTTGGTGTGCAGGTGGATGTTCCAACGTTAATCTAGTGTGTTCTTGTTCTGCAGGTGGATGTCCCAACGTTAATCCAGTGTGTTATTGTTCCGCAGGCGGATGTTCCCCACTTGTCGCGTCTCCTTCACTGGGATTCGGCCCGACCAGAGATACGCTGTGTTGATGGACATTGTTCCGGTGGACAACAAAAGGTATCGATACGCATATCACCGGTCTTCATGGCTCGTGGCCGGTAAGGCGGATCCCCCCGCTCCCTGTCGCCTTTACATGCACCCGGATTCGCCCTTTACTGGAGAGCAGCTCAGGAAGCAAGTCGTCTCCTTCGAGAAAGTCAAACTTACCAACAACGAGATGGACAAGCACGGGCATGTGAGTTTCATGGGTATTTATAAACCTATTTTAAAATTAATTTACACTTAGGACCATAAATTAAAAGGTCCCTTGATCCGTGGTTGAAAATATACCAACCGTATTGCTCTGCAACACTGAAATGAAAATGTGCTTTCTTAATAGTTTTTGAGGTTACAAATGTTATCTCGTAAAATACATTTCCAAATGGATGAAACTAATTTCCTTGTGGTCCTCGACAGATTCATACTTATTTAACCTATCAAAGAATTTCTTGTATTTGTTTAAACACAGAGATAAATACCTATTTAACACACACTGCCACTGGAGGCTACTGAGATAAAATTTAGATATTCGTAATCTACATCTCTAACTGTTATTTTCTTTTAAATTTTACCGGTCAAGTTCTGTATTCATTATAATTAATTTTTAATAATCATAATTTTGTATATTTGCGTACTTAATTTTATGAGAATGTTGATTTCATAAAAAATGTTACACTTTTTAAAACAAAAATATTGACCGAAATTTATTTTGTGGAGGCAGGTAGGCTAGTCCCTTGTGTGCTGAAATCGTGCAAGTTCCACTAGTCTCTGTTATGCTTATAAACCCAGATATTTCCGACTGAGAAAAGTCATCAACTCAGGATGCATGTGCTCTAAACGTGAGTTGGCACACTTGTCATGAAGGACTACCACTCACAGGTATTTTGTTTTGAAGACTGACACAAAAAAACAGTTTCCTAGGCTGAAAAAAGATTAAAAATTCAATGAGACATGACAAGTAAGCCGTATAATTGCTGATGGCATATTACACTAATATAATCAGGGATTCTGATCGAACCAACAAATCACTCAAAAATTGTTTCCTTTAAAATTAAAAGTTAAATTAAAAATTAAAATTAAAAAACTACATTTGAATTCAATTTATTCTGTATTAACATTTATAATGTGAATCACTTCAGTGTTTTTCTTAATGTATTTCGCATTTAAGGTTACCCGGTTTCTATAATTTACTTAGGCTATTTTTGCTACAGTTATTTCTAAATTTTTCTATGTTCTGTCACAATTAGTGGTAAAGGCACTTCTTTGCATTGCACATATCGTACATCAGTCTTAATAACTTTATATGTTGTATTACTCCTTGACCATCATTTCCTATGCAATGGTATGACAAAGTCTGTGAAAGAGATTTTAAGTTTCTCTCCTGAAATGTCAAGTTTGTTGTAGTGCTCGAGTCTATTAAAATTTGCTGTACCAAAGTAAGGTAAATTTTTCACTGAACAACGATCCATCTTATATCGATATTATTGGTTTTATTAAATCAGATTCAACTATTTTATATCTCTTTTAGCCGCGCGGTCTGAGGTGTCATGCTTCGAACCGGTGATACGGTTATCGTTCACCTCTGCTTAGGCATTTGAACGTGAGGCTAGCAGAGAGCTAGTCGGCTTTGGCTCTCAGAGGGCTGTTACGCCACGGATTATTATTATTATTATATCTTTTTTAAGTAGCCTCTGGAACTTAAGATATAATGCGATAGCAAAAATTGTTTTTACAAAAAAATATATCGTGAATATAACAATTTAATTTCTTTTTGTTCCAGCTGGTTCTCAACTCGATGCACAAATATCAACCTCGGATTCATCTTGTGAAGCGTCACGAGTCATCTGGAAGTGCTCCAATCACGGACCTAGAGTCGGAAGAATTCAAGACTTTCATTTTCCCCGAATCTGTTTTCACAGCGGTTACAGCGTACCAGAACCAGTTGGTAAGTGTTCAGCAACGAGAACCAAATTGAAGAAAAAAAATCTCTGTTAACGGTTTAAAAAAGTTTTTCGGTTATATCTGTACACTGAATTTTGTATTTCATTTATTTCAACAAAATTGCAGGTGTTTGAGAACAGGGTGTTGAGGAGGATATTTGGACCTAGGAGAGAAGTCGATGGGGTCTGGAGAAAACTGCATAATGACGAACTTAAAAATTCCTCCCCCAGTATTTTCACAGTGATTAAGTCGAGAAGAATGAGATGGGCTGGGCATGTAGCTCGCATTGATGGGACAAGACGTGTGCACTGGGTATTGGTTGGGAAGCCTGAGAGGAAGAGACCGCTGGGGAGACCTAGACGTAGATGGGAGGATAATGTCTGGTAGGATCTATGGGAGTTAGGAGTTGAAGGAGACTGGAATTTGCTGTCCGAGGACAGGGTCTGGTGGAGGGCTTTGGTTAATTCGGTGATGTAAGCCATCTAGTTAGTTTATTTCAACAAAATTCATAAATCAAATTTATAATGAATCGATCTCACATGAAAATTTATGTTACTGAATTAAAAACAATTAATAACACATGAGAATATATTAGATAATTAACCACTGCTACTAGAACGTGGATATAAATATTCTGGAAAAGTAAGTGGTTTAGAAGGTTTAGAAAATTCATTGATTTAGTAGAAGTATATTAAGTTTCAATGTGAGACTTCATTTTCTTTCGGTGGCTAGCAGGAAGATGGCTGTCTTCTGGATTGTTTTGCCTTGCAGCGTTCTTCATCATGGAGGCAGCAAAAGCTTCTAAAACTTTGGTAAATTTCTACCATACTACACGTCGCAAAGACATAGAGGACAGTTACCGCCAATTTGCAAACACTTTGATAAAGTAATGTTCAGGAGTACATATCTAATAACATAAAAAATAACAAATATATGCATTGGATGAAAAAAAAAGAACATCAAAGCAATTAGATATACAATATTTGACAAACATAATGCAATACGTGACCTATGTCTGTGTTATATCTCTACATAATATAACGTGATAAAAGATGGAATGACCATGTAGATAGAGGACACGTGTCTGAAATGAGTATCGAATTACAGAGCAACAAGGTAAGAGCAGGAAGATAGACTATTCTGAATTTAATTCGAGCACGAGTAAGCTGAAGATTGAGTGACACCCTTGACTGGTAACTGCTAACTGCAGATAACTTCGGCCTGCCTCCTGATGAGGCCAGCAAGTGTTAAAGCCATTCAATCTGCTCATTATTTTGCTGAACAGGCAATGTCTGTACCGAATACATCAGCAAAGCTCGCGTTCCAATACTCGACGGGTTTAGGGTCGTGACAGCCCCTGGATTCTGTTTATCGATCACTCTGCCGGTCGCTGGCACCACCATTGTGCGCTGCTCCATAAACCGCTACAATTTGTCCGCCCACCCTGTCGACGCTAGCATGATTTGCTGGACAAGAAGTCGCCGGGTCCACACGATTCCACAGGACATTAACAGTTGCATCAGTCGCACTCAAATATGTCCGTCCTAGTAGAAACAGTTATCCAATATCGCACATTTTGCGTGTCATGCTTTACTGCTGACAAATAAAATTACATAACTTTCTATTTCTCGGTATACACAAGATAAATTTTCATTATTTGTTTATTTAACGACGATTTTTAACCAGAGACGTTAAATATAATGGAATATAGTAGAATGTAAGACTTGAGGTTCTCACAGCGGTGAGTATGAAGATATCCGTCTTCTGGGTTGTTGCGCTGTGTAGTCTGGTCGATGTTAACCAACGTTTCAGAGATCATACTGCCTCCGTCATCAGGGCGATGAGTATGAAGATTTCTGTCTTCTGGGTTGTTGCGCTGTGTAGTCTGGTCGATGTTTACCAACGTTTCAGAGGTCATACTGCCTCCATCATCAGGGCGATGAGTATGAAGATTTCTGTCTTCTGGGTTATTGCGCTGTGTAGTCTGGTCGATGTTTACCAACGTTTCAGAGGTCATACTGCCTCCGTCATCAGGGCGATGACATTGACATTGCTCAAATTGAAGCATCGCCCTGATGACGGAGGCAGTATGACCTCTGAAACGTTGGTTAACATCGACCAGACTACACAGCGCAACAACCCAGAAGACGGATATCTTCATATAGTAGAATGATCACAGCTGTGAGTCCGAGGATTGCTGTCTTCTGGGTTATTGTGCCGTGTAGTCATCGCCCTGATGACGGAGGCGACTTCCGAGGTATCCAGTTACATCAGAACCCTGATGATGGGGACATAGTTAGTTCCCGAAACGTCGGTTTACTACGATAACCAGTTAACGCGGTTGATTGCCCGAGAAGATTTTATTGATTATACTCGCTGTGAAAGTATCAAATCCTATAACTCCTATTTTTTATCATGTATAGAAATGTACATGTCTGGGAAAGAAAGTTAAACAGAAATAAATTAAATTCGAGCAATTTTTATTCTGTGAGAGATCAACAAAGAAGATTGGACTGGATTCCAACAAGCAGTAAATTCTACAGTAAATACATGGTTATTACAACGAGTACATTCTATACCGACATTGGAAATTTAACTGAAGCATACGAGGACTTACAATTAATTCTATAATACGTAACTATTCATAGTCCCTTCAGGCCTTGAGGCCTGCATCAAAAATGGAAGTTCAACTGAAATATAATGAGGTTACGCGGACAACCGAATTGTGTTTAGCCACGGTGCTCGGCTTGGTACAATTCCATTGTTTTCCGGTCGCCCTGAGCGTAAACCTGTCATCAGGCCGTCCACTCTTGTGGAACGAACATCCTATCCACTTTGCAGTGCAGTTGAGTAGATGCAACTTCGTGTTATGATCGTAAGCTAAGTGAGTTTTGGCGCACCACAGACATGCTCCCCGGTTTTCTTACCTTTGAATTACTGAAGGAACGAGCAACGATTAGGCCTACGTTTTTATTTAACATTATTATTCGTCACTCCTTTCTCTGTCATCTTCTTCAAAATTATTATATGCGTTTTAGAACTTACCGACACAAACCCAGTTGGTCGCGGGCGCAAATGAAAGAGAAAGTAATTTTCTAAAGATTATTATATTTATTTAGTGTTCTGTCTGAGGACAGGTCCATATGAACAGGATCCTTCCATCCTTTTCTCGGACTGGGACCTGTTCATATACGTTCTTGGCAGATGATCCAGAAGTGGTTTGCCATTGCCTTCTTCTGTGTGTGAATGGAGTAACTGTTGGGATGCCACGGAGGAAAACTCCGTGTTGCCTAGACCACGGCCTTGCCCAACACAAGTTATAAATTCGGGCACCGCCGGGAATCGAACCCGAGACCCCAGGATTACAAGGCCAGCGTTCTAACCGCTACTGGGATATGTAGTTTACTTTCATATTATCAACATTTAAAATTACTATCAAAAACGAGAGATGGAGATAATGTTTTGAGAATGAACGATATTACTTAGACTATCCGTTCTTCAGTGTCTTGAGCATCCGCGAGTCCCAACTTTCGTTGGCTTTGAATATAGACATTCGGTAGGATCCCTTGGATGAGGGATAGGCCCGTCGCAAGGCCTCTACCTGTACACAGGACAGCACAACACAGAAAAACGCGGACAAACATCCGTGGCTTGAGTGGGATTCGAACCCACGGTCACAGTGACCAAGAGGCACAAGGCCGACGCCTCAGACTACAGGGATACTGTGACGGCTATGAACGATATTACAGGAAAGAATTCCTACTTCATTTACTATCGTAGAGGTAAATAAACGTCATGACAGGTCGGACACGTGGCGAAGACGAAAAACTAAGAGATCGTTGGTGTCGAAGTCATTAGGAAACAGCCCGCTTGAAAGACAAAGTATCGCAGATTTCGTCCGGCGCTTGTGAAACATTTGCATGATGGCTCTAAAGGGGAGGGACTGGAAAGGATTAGGCGAGGAAAAAGCTGAGTATGTTGTGCAGCCCGTGTGAAACAAACGTTAACCCAGACAGCAAGACAGAGATTTCAAAGTTCGCCGTAGGCACTCCTTGGTCAGACGTGATACAGATGGGAAGATACTACTGAAATTAATCTTTTGCTACAACATTAACGGAAGTGAACTGGTTTATGCTGACTCATGTTCGTCTCGCACGGAGGACCACAACTTTAAGATAAATTAGGCAAGTTCCTAGGAACAAATATCACGATAACAGACTTCTAAAAATGCTGTTGTAATAAACGAAGTTGCCGAGTGGTTAGCAGTACTCCCGCCTAGTTTTCGGGAGGTCCGTTATTCAAATCTCGGCCCGGACACAATCTATTCTCACTGAGGTTTTAACGGTTTTCCTCACTCACTCCAGACAAATGACAAGACAATTCTGGGATAGTTCGCAAATCTAGGCCACACACATCCTTTACAACACATTATTCATCACATAATTTAATACAAAATTTTCATCAGAAAATCTAAAGAAAGAGAGAACTCGGAGGACCTCGACGCAGACGATGGGATAATATTTATTTGGATCGTAAGAAAACAGGGTATTATGATGTGCACTAGACTAATCACATTCAAGAAAGCTGTGGACTGTCGCGGACTTTTGTAAACATGGTAACGAATCTTAGGGTTCTATAAACATTTGAAAATCTCTTATAGGGTGGGCAGTAGCCCCCAAAGTCATAGTTATACACAGCATAGTTATTGATGTTGTTGGATAATAAAAGAAACTTGCAAGTTTTGTTTCGTTGAGCTAAGACCTGTGTACTGATGTAAAAACTGCCTTGACTGTTGACAAGCTATCGTGAGGCAACAGCTCGGCCTAATTGCACCCGGAGCGTCGCTTCACACCTCATCATGCCTCGCCCATGCCCACACACATACCGTGTGTTCTCACACATTGCTCAATCTCAACAAAATACAAGACGCACGCATATTTACATATGCAAAGAACTTGGGCGTATAGAATATATATGGAAGCAGCAAGTAGATTGTTACTCGATAATAAAATAAAATTATAGAAACAGACACTTTTTGTTGTGAGATTTGAGGTTTTCACATAATGTCTCCACCTTCAGGGTTAAAAATCGAGTTAGTATGTTTCTCTGAAACAATAGCATCTTTAGACGAGTCTATACTGAGCCAAAACATAGAGGAATATCATGGTCGTTCTTTGTCGTGTTTACGCAATCAAGTGTAGAACTTGTTTACAGGTACGTAACCAACTAAACAGAGCAGAGTCCTTTTTGAGAAGCAAAATAAACGGCAATTGAGTAAAGATATTCGATATTAGAAAGTTCATTGCCGCATTAGACCATGCTATGAGTCAGAAGAATTTAGCCCACATTCCCGAAACCTATTTATTATTTTCTCTTCTCGTTTACGATTAGATCTCCCATGAAGACTGTTGCTTCGTATTTTATGGAAATAAATTTGCATTTCTCATGTGTCTTGTGTTCCATCCATCTCATCTTCGTGACTTCTGTCTCACACAGCCCTAAACAAACATTCTCCCTATGCTTTTTGCAAATGAGTTCTCTTTTTTATCTTGTGTATGCCTGCTTCTTTATTCTTGGTATTAATATAGAGCAAACATATATTTATTGATAAAAGACAATTATACTAAAGACAGCCTGTCATATTGCGCCGAGTCAAACTATTTATCCTCGTATTTAAATAAATATTCACGACATCAAAAACCATTTCAAGCAGCAGTCTTAGAATAAGTGGTTTTAATATTTTTGTAATGAGCCCTTTGCACTGTACAGAATACAGGACCATTTATTTATTTATTTAGTGTTCTGTGTGACGACAGGTCCATATGAACAGGATCCTTCCATCCTTTTCTCGGACTGGGACCTGTTCATATACGTTCTTGGCAGATGATCCAGAAGTGGTTTGCCATTGCCTTCTTCTGTGTGTGAATGGAGTAATTGTTGGGATGCCACGGAGGAAAACTCCGTGTTGCCTAGACCACGGCCTTGCCCAACACAAGTTATAAATTCGGGCACCGCCGGGAATCGAACCCGTTACCCCAGGATTACAAGGCCAGCGTTCAATATCAATTTTTCTCAACAAATATTATTGCAGACCCTACGTAAAGTTGCCATGTCATTACTAAAATCAGTCAAGTACCTTCGGAGATATGAACATATGGGCAAATTGACAAAGACCCACGAAGTTTCCATTATGTGTTTATGTCAAGAGAAGAATGTGATCTCTTTGCTCTGACTTTTTTGCTAGAGTAGCGTTCGAAATCGTACAGATGTCGTTTATTTCCGCTTTTTTCCCCTGCTCGTTTACGCGTTCGTGGTTTTATTTCAGTATCACACGAAGCATCAATATCATATCCGCAGTCTCAATTAGCTACGTGAGCACTTTGACTGTCTCTTACTATAAATTTTACTCCGGAGAATGCAAATTAAGACCTCTAATGGCGTATTAATCATAAAATTCACTTGCATTTTATACGATTCCAGTTTAACACCGTCTTCAGTATTCGCATGAATGCAATCCACGCGTATAACGAAAGTCACTTGTAAAGCGATTATTTAACGACGATGTATCATAATCATACTTCATTTGTCATCCAAGTAGGCATGCGTGTAAGAATTATTAAGTTTACAGAAGTAAAATTAAATTATTTGGTTATTCCGTCAAATCACAATTTATTTAAAATAAGATAATTAAAATAATTAAAATATTCTGTGTTCCATATCGAATAATCGATTTCCAATTGTAAATCGATTTTTCGATATGGAACACAGAATGATATTTTAATTATTTTAATTATCTTATTTTAAATAAATTGTGATTTGACGGAATAACCAAACAATTTAATTTGAATTTAATAAATCACAATATGACGCAACTACACTATCTTTAGAGAAGTAGAAAGAAAATGAAACAAATGAATAGATCTGCCTCACGGTACCATCACTGCATCGCCTGGAGGCACTGAGGAAAAACATGAAAGTTATTGGGTCAGATTAGTGATTCTCCAGCCTATATTCGAACCGGGTACTGCCCTATTGTCGCCTGAGTGACTAGAACGTTGTGGTGATATGAATCATCTCTGAGGTACCGTACCTGAAATCTTCTGTAGGCAGCTGGACGGTGGCGGTGTTGGCTCGTAGCCTGATGTTTGAGGTACAGCCACAGTGACAGATGAGTAATCTTTCAATTAACAACTCTGTCTCATTTCATTCTGCATGCGGTAAGTCGCTAGTTAGAGAACACTCGAAATTCCAGGACTCTCTCAAGCAGAAAGTCCTGCCATAAGGCAAGACCAACTGCATTGTTAATTTGATTAAGGAGTAAATAAATTACACACACAAAATCTTTTATGTAAGACAGGAGCCGACTTTTCGTGTGGATTTAAAAATTTGCCCTTTTATTGGGAACGAAAATCTTTACACTTGTCAAATGTCCGAAATAATTCCATTGCCAACTGTTGAGAAACTTAAGTTACAAACAAAAATAACCCTACTTTTCTCTCATAAATGTGGTATGTGAACTACTGAAAACAAAAAGTTAAAATCGATCACTCGTTTATTTCAGACGTTAACTGTGTCGTCCTTAGCTGCTGTCATTTCTGTTATGGACGGTGTATGACCACAAGACTAGATATGTATTAGAAAATAATGCTGTCGTAAGTTCTTTAGTTTACAAGAGTATGTTTCGCGAACTAGCAACATTTTTCCTCGTCATCACACATATTATCACAGACAATTTCTTGGCTTATTCTGGTTATAAGGCTCGTAACTGTTCGTTTTCTCTTGGACGTCCATAATAACATATATCCTTCAATTCACTCTTACATTGGCACAGAAACTTCGGAACTCGGTAGTTACTCATTCCTTACGAATGTTCTAATAATTTTTGTGACATCTTTTGTGTATCGAAATCTGTTATTTTCAGTTTTCTAATACTGTAATGACATTATCCTTTATCAATTCGTTTCTTCTCACGATTATAATAACTATGAGGTTGAAGGATATGCAGCAGGCATTAGAAAAATAAGAAATGCGTAAGAAATTTTGTCAGAGAACTGCGAAGAAAGAAATGACATGGTTACCTAGGAATTCAGGAAAACATGATTCTTACTTTTATATAAATGGGCCATACAGAAGTGGCTTTGAAAGTGTTCGTGAACTGGGCGAAGAATTCTAGAATTCGAAATTTATTAACAATCTGATTTTAATTAGCAGTATCAGTTCTTCAGGAAAATCATAAACTGTGAACTCACTGACACTAATTGAGGCAAATAAATTTGGTTAGTTCCCTGATATTCCTAGTATAAGTTCTACATATAGTGTAACATTACCGATGATTGTGGAGGATACGCAGAGATGTGGAGGGTAGATGCGAATATACTGAGAAAATCGGTAAATGCTGACAGGGTCGGTCTCCCGGTTTGGGGTGTCACCTCGCCATTAAAGAGAGCGTTACTAAGTGATATGTATCGCTTTCTATAATAGAATAAATACACAGGCTATTGTGAATTAGCCTATATTATACATCTGATTGTCGCGAATACATATAAAGTATTCAAATGTGAATTCTATCAAAAGACTTGTGGAACACAAATAAGAGCTACTATAAGAGAAATGATGGAAACACTTAGGCTTTGATATGACGATATTATTAAAGTGTATCTTAAAACATGTGGTGGGAAGATGTGGACCGGATTCATCTGGCTCAGAATATGGGCCATTGGCAGGTTTCTGCAAATACATAATTAAACTTTTGGTTTTAGAAGAAGTAGAGAATTTCTCAACTAACTGAGCTAATATTAACTTCCGAAAAGGATTATGATATATCTGTTAAGTTCATTATATTGATAAGGAATCAGAATGTTAATTTACAGTTTTTTTAACATTCCTGTGTAGTCAGAACACGTGGTTCGACTCCTTTGGGTACATTTCAAATTTGAAAACCACTTACTTTTCATTAAGACAGACGAAAAATGAAATAAAAATTTCGTAAAGTTGTGACACAGGTGTTTGAATGTGTCAGTTTGACAAAATGGTAGCAGCAGGTACGTGAGGCCCCTCATTAAATGCGCCGAAACGCATAGTTAGGGCAGTCGCATTCGAGTGAATATGAAATGAAGCACGGAGCGCGCTCCTCAAGCCAACCGCATGTCCACACACGGTTACGACACCCGACAGTGCGAACTCAGCAGTAGCTTCGCATTCCTGCTTCAAGTCTGGAGATCCCGGTTTCGAATCGTGGTCAGAGACCGACTTTCTTGATCTCTGTACTTCAGTTTTCCCAAGCAAAATCCTGGCAAACTAAAATCTGTCTGAATAAAGACAGCATCTATCAGTTAAGCTGTCTTAATATGTCCCCCTAGAAACATTTCCCCGTAATTTCTTTCAAAAAATTGGATAAAATAACGAGTTATGTGTCAGCCTACCAAAGGCATGACACTAACAGCGACCCAATTGCCATATTTAAAAAAATTCCGTTTCTGAATCGTTTTAATAATCCCATATTCTTCGCGTCCTTGGTACAGTAGACTTATACATCACGGATAACTCGCCAAATGCTTACCTATAAATGAAATGAACATAACTCAAAGGTAAGAGACGCATCATTAGGAATCAAAAGATGAGTGTATGGGGGCCTAAGACATGATAATCGAACTCGGGACTTTCCCAATGAGAGACACTGTCGCTGCCAACTACAACGCGACATTCAATCCCAGCTTTTTCCAATGTCCATCTTGTGTTACAACCTGAATCTTTCACGTACGCGACACGAACACAGAGACCACTACTAATTGCTTCCCCACATTTAGGAAGTTGTGCGTTTTGAAATTTAATGGTGCAAGGAGACACCGTATATACATCAAGGCGGGCGGAGGGAACAACAAAGCTCTGTTTGTGCTGCAGTCCTGTTGAAGCATGAATAACTACTCGTTACTAAAGCCAGTCCATCAGTCAGACAAGGTTCGTCGCCTTCCAAGAACTTGGCAAGACTTTCCTTCGTCTCACACTCTTCCTACTTCCTACACCTATAGTGTTCGGAATCCATGGTAACTGCAATGTCGTAAAATCATGTACATAACAGAGCTTTACCCGTATTCGGACGACTATGACGTAATATTCCTTATTTAACCGATCAAAACATGAATTCACAAGTTACCTACCTTTCTGGTATGTGAAGGGCCGAAGCCCTGAAGATGGACACAGTATGTTTCTCCGAAACGACTAGTATACACGGTGTCAGAACTCATAAGAGCATAATTATCATGTACATTTAATTTATATCATCGAATTTTTCAGTAATTTTCCAAAATATTCATAAATAATAATCTTCAAGATGCACTTTGCACTGTGGTCACGCTGCCTCGAGTATTCAGCTCCCACCTATATGATAATGCATAAGTATCAGACACGTCCAGCATCTTTCTTCATTCTGTGCTCACGTGACGGAAAGCCATGGCCGCTTTAACGCTGTCAGAGGATCATATTGTTTTTGGATTAAATAAGGGAGACACTTGCGTTATGTTTTGAGATAAAATTCAATTTGTTTAAATTGAACTAAACTGAATAATTTCAGATTTCTTTACTTTGATCGGGGTACGTGTAATTAAGTTGTAACGAGAATATAGTCTTTTATTCTTGGGTAAATTTATTCTGTGATCAGTAACTAAAACATGCCACTGAAAATGAAATTAAGTATTAACCTAATTTTGTGTAATTTAAAAGAGAAGAAGAAGGCAATGGCTAACCACTTCTGGATCATCTGCCAAGAACGTATATGAACAGGTCCCAGTCCGAGAAAAGGATGGAAGGATCCTGTTCATATGGACCTGTCGTCAGACAGAACACTAAATAATAATAAGATGAGGTGGTCTAGCGGTTAGAACGCTGGCCTTGTAATCCTGGGGTCTCGGGTTCGATTTCCGGCGGTGCCCGAATTTATAACTTGTGTTGGGCAAGGCCGTGGTCTAGGCAACACGGAGTTTTCCTCCGTGGCATCCCAACAATTACTCCATTCACACACAGAAGAAGGCAATGGCAAACCACTTCTGGATCATCTGCCAAGAACGTATATGAACAGGTCCCAGTCCGAGAAAAGGATGGAAGGATCCTGTTCATATGGACCTGTCGTCAGACAGAACACTAATAATAATAAGATGAGGTGGTCTAGCGGTTAGAACGCTTGCCTTGTAATCCTGGGGTCTCGGGTTCGATTCCCGGCGGTGCCCGAATTTATAACTTGTGTTGGGCAAGGCCGTGGTCTAGGCAACACGGAGTTTTCCTCCGTGGCATCCCAACAATTACTCCATTCACACACAGAAGAAGGCAATGGCAAACCACTTCTGGATCATCTGCCAAGAACGTATATGAACAGGTCCCAGTCCGAGAAAAGGATGGAAGGATCCTGTTCATATGGACCTGTCGTCAGACAGAACACTAAATAATAATAAGATGAGGTGGTCTAGCGGTTAGAACGCTGGCCTTGTAATCCTGGGGTCTCGGGTTCGATTCCCGGCGGTGCCCGAATTTATAACTTGTGTTGGGCAAGGCCGTGGTCTAGGCAACACGGAGTTTTCCTCCGTGGCATCCCAACAATTACTCCATTCACACACAGAAGAAGGCAATGGCAAACCACTTCTGGATCATCTGCCAAGAACGTATATGAACAGGTCCCAGTCCGAGAAAAGGATGGAAGGATCCTGTTCATATGGACCTGTCGTCAGACAGAACACTAATAATAATAAGATGAGGTGGTCTAGCGGTTAGAACGCTTGCCTTGTAATCCTGGGGTCTCGGGTTCGATTCCCGGCGGTGCCCGAATTTATAACTTGTGTTGGGCAAGGCCGTGGTCTAGGCAACACGGAGTTTTCCTCCGTGGCATCCCAACAATTACTCCATTCACACACAGAAGAAGGCAATGGCAAACCACTTCTGGATCATCTGCCAAGAACGTATATGAACAGGTCCCAGTCCGAGAAAAGGATGGAAGGATCCTGTTCATATGGACCTGTCGTCAGACAGAACACTAAATAATAAATAAATAAGTCATAAAATAAAGTCATGAGAAATAAATGTTAAGGGTGTTCTCAGTCACCATGCTTTGAAAGTCTATCAGAGGCACAGAGTTAAATTTCAGTGAATTTTAAATGACGGCAGAAGATGGAGGCGAACGTTTGGCTCCATGTTCTTCCCACATTACGTCTGAGGAAATTTGGCAGATGACGAATACAGACCAGTTAAAGAGACCAAGACCAAGACCAAGAGAGACTTCTCTTTATGGAGTCGAACCTGCTCTTTCCAGCTACGTTATAAGATATCACCTGTACGAAGAACGAATCAAAAAATATTGGCCACCCCTGATATCTATGTGTTCCTAAATGGCGTAACCGCAACTCTTGCACTTGTAATGACCCTCTCTCATTAGTACCTTTATATCCCAGTGTTAGATCGAGGTCCCGCTAATAGCATTGACCATCCCACTTCCGAGTTTCGTCCGGTATCTAGCAAAAAGGGCCACTTTAAAGTCTTAAAAACTAGTTCCTAGAGCAATAACCTCTTAACTCGTTGGGGCAGCATGTGGCACGATGTCTAACATACTCGTAACTGTGAAATCTTGAGTCTTTAAAATGCTGTCTCAACTAAAGATCTGTAGTCTCGAGTAAGAACGGACTGTGGTCAAAAATGATGAACAGGTGACGGGGGGGGGGGGGGGGGACTGCTGTCCCCGTCATTTATTTTCGCGTTTTAAACAAAGGGGCCCGAGATGTGGGTAGGTCGGAATTTCTACGCCCTCCGCATGCCCTTCTCTAAATTTCTGGAGTCTCGGGTTCGATTCCCGGCTTTGCCGTGGTCTAGGCAACACGGAGTTTTCCTCCGGGGGCTTCCCCGGTTTCTCCGTGGCATCCCAACAATTACTCCATTCACACACAGAAGAAGGCAATGGCAAACCACTTCTGGATCATCTGCCAAGAACGTATATGAACAGGTCCCAGTCCGAGAAAAGGATGGAAGGATCCTGTTCATATGGACCTGTCGTCAGACAGAACACTAAATAATAATAAAATGAGGTGGTCTAGCGGTTAGAACGCTGGCCTTGTAATCCTGGGGTCTCGGGTTCGATTCCCGGCGGTGCCCGAATTTATAACTTGTGTTGGGCAAGGCCGTGGTCTAGGCAACACGGAGTTTTCCTCCGTGGCATCCCAACAATTACTCCATTCACACACACAGAAGAAGGCAATGGCAAACCACTTCTGGATCATCTGCCAAGAACGTATATGAAAGGGTCCCAGTCCGAGAAAAGGATGGAGGGATCCTGTTCATATGGACCTGTCGTCTGACAGAACACTAATAATAAATAAATTACCGTAATGAGTGCGAAAGTTAAGTAATAATTTTATCATGACAGTCCACTAGAGTAGCTGAGGGATATCTTAGTCAGAATACTCGATAAACTGCTTGGATAATGTAGGTAATTCCATAAAAGGACAATACAGAGATAAAACTGTATAAGGTCCCGCTTTCGAATTTTTTCTCACGATACTAGATATCCTCAAAACTTATATTCCTTTCTTTATATTATGCAGAAGAACGCTTTGATAGTACCGTAAAATAAACGTCGAAACACTTCCTTCCATATCCTATTTAGTGAACTCTGTTCCGTACCGTCAACAAATATGACATAGAGATTGTAATGACTTCTTCCTTATTTAGAGAGGTTATTTTCGATTTTATATTAGTTAGTGGTGCTTAATTTCTTGTTGATAGAGAGGCATAAATAGTAAACTGATGTCGATGTTAAGAATGAGTGGAGTTTTACAGCGATGCTCGTCATACAGCTTAGTCCTTGTAACAATTTACTACATTAATGATTTCTGTCTTCTGGGTTGTTGCGCTGTGTAGTATGGTAGATTGTTACCAACTGTTATCGCCCTGATAAAGGAGGCAGTATGACCTCTGAAACATTGGTTAACATCTACCAGACTTCACAGCGAAACAACCCAGAAGACAGAAATCTTCATAATCATCGCCCTGATGATGGAGGCAGTATGACCTCCGAAACGTTGGTTAACATCGACCAGACTACACAGCGCAACAACCCAGAAGACAGAAATCTTCATACTCATCGCCCTGATGATGGAGGCAGTATGACCTCTGAAACGTTGGTTAACATCGACCATACTACACAGCGCAACAACCCAGAAGACAGAAATCCTCATACTCACAGCTGTGGAAACCTCAAATCATACATAAATTTACTAAATTCTCTATGAAGTTTATTGCTGAAGAATTCGTAATGAAAAATGCAAGACGCATTATATTAACGACTTGACAAAGAATGACGTGACACACCCCACCTACCGACATAGTTTAATGAGGCTGTCATATCACTGAATTCCCAAGCAAGCCAACTTCCGTGCAACTGTGTTTAGTGTTTTTGGTCATTAGTTTACAACGTATTCTCATGACACAGAATATAATTATTATAGATGCTGGCAACAAGCATTAAGTGTTTTAAAATTAATGTTACATTAGTGAGTTACATCTCGGAATCCTGATAGCGAAAAATACACAAATTAACACACAAAGGAAGAGAAATGGAATTTAAGTTTGTAAAATAAGGGTGGAAGATAGTTAACACTGGCACAAAATCGTATAGAATTGCGCGTTCTGCCATTATCACTTATTTAAATATTTTTAGTGTTAAAGAACTGCCTATGTGCCTCTACATTATCGAACTTTATATAAATACTTTCGAAGTGACAGTGTTATGTGAATGCTAAGAAAAATACATTCAGTTAAAGGCGAAGATACTCCGATCAAAAGAATGAATACAGAGCGCTAAAACAATGAATCATTGTAAAAGTTCCAAACCAGTGTTAATTTGTGATGGAAGTTTACTGTTTATACTAACATTGTCATAGATCTGGTATAAATAATGGTTAGGACAGAATCATTCGGGGTTATGTAAGAGGAAGGTAGAGAAAAACTGATAAATATCATAATGGGGTGTTAGTATATTCCGCTCTTTACAGTTAAGATGATTAAAACACAAGGGACACGTCGTACACAGAAAAGAAACGAAAAATGTCTTCAAAACATCATTGCGAAGACTACGTTACTTGGTTGGCTATTGCCCTCTTAAATTTATCTATAATGGCCGAACCTCTGTCGATGATGACGAGCGTTCTGGACGACCATCTTCGAGCACAACGCCCGAAAATGTTACGAAGATTCGGCAGGCCATTCACGAAGATCGACGGCGTACCATCAACGACTTGTGCGACATTGTTGGGATAGGCTATGGGACCTGTCAGCTGATTCTAAAGGAAGAACTCCACATGCGACGCATCCTGTCCGAGGACCAGAAGCAGAATCGACTTCTCGTTTGTCAAGAGCTCAAAGATCTCGCAAGAACCGACCCCAACTTCCTTTCTAAGCTCCGTGTGACTTCTTCCTCTTCCCAAAGATGAAAATTCAGCTAAAGGGAAGGAGATTTGAGACGATAGAAGAGATTCAGGCAGAATCGCAGATGGTGCTTGACAGGCTGACAAAGAAAGATTTCCAGGGATGCTTCCAGGCTTGGCATCGGCGCTGGGATCGTTGTGTTCACTCCCAGGGGAACTACTTCGAGGGTGATGGATGAATTTAATACCTGAGATAAGTGTACGGGTTTTTATAGGCGCAGTCTAGAAACTTTCCGATCGCACCTCGTATCTGCAGAGGTTATTTCGCATAGGCTAAATACGAGTCTCGATACGTCTTACTTGTTACAGGAATTTATTTTTTCTTACACCAATCTTGTATAGACTGGTCTGACGATGCATGGGAATCTGCCAAGCAATCCTGACAGACAGACAAATAACATCACGCCAGGCCTCTCACATTATTACGTTCGCACGCAAACATTTTTATACTTACTATTCATTTCTTCTCTACAGTGGCAGTTAGATCTTACTCATGTGGTAAAACTGATAGGTGATTTACGATGAAATTATTTTATCATGTAATTTATTGGACGTATTGCATAAAACAAGAGCACAATGGCGAGTTCCCCCCCCCTCTCTCTCTCTCTCTTGGCCTAAGAAGGTGTTGTATGGATTCTGTTTAAATTTGTTCTTTAACATATAGTCACTGATATTTATCAGTGGTTTGTGGTCTTGGATCATATAAGCTCATTGACCATGAAGCTCTAATCGACGTATGTCAGATTTTAAATAGCAGCCAGTAGTTGTGCGTAAATAAATCTCATTAAAATCGACGATCAATACCCGAAGAGATTTTCCGACTTGGAAAATATTTTAAGAGATGTGATAAGAAAGATTCATAATTTTACTCTATTTAATACTAATTCATATATTACTTCAGTTATAACTTAACTTAAAGCTTCACAGCAATAAATGTTTGTTGAATTAAATAGACGTGAGGGCCAATTAGTTATGCAAAATTGTAAAGATCTTATTTTAAAAATATGATCCGTGTGAACAAATTCGTTTAGCACTTTTCCGTCTTGTTAAAAATAAAACGTATGTATGTACATTGGACAAAATAAATGTACAAATGATTTAAAATAGGAATAGTCGAGAGAAAAGACAACTTTGAAGACAAAGGCCCGGATGGATGTTCAAATTTGTGGTACGATGATAATGTCCTCGCTGGAGGCAGATGACCTGTTAAATTGCCTTCGAGCTTTTACCAGGTGTCAAGAGAACGGTTTCAAGTCGAATATTTTCCGGTACCTTGCACTCCAGTACATAAGTCCCTCACAGGACTATATTCAAGGAAAAGAGTCTTTGTTCAGAAACCAACAGCTACTGAACAGTTCAGGAAATCATGGCCTTCGTCACCTGGAACCATCATGCACAGTAATTGAATCCTTCTTATTTAAGGATGCTTTTTCAGTTACATAGATTATATAGATCTGAATGTGACGGGAATAATGAGGAGGAGGTCGTAGCCTATTTGTGAATTCACCTGTAAATACAAAGGAGACCCACCGAAACGTCAGCTGGAACATCTGGTAACCAGTCCGAGATTTCAACCCGATACCTCGTACGAGGTAACACGCATCATTTAACATTTAAGTTATTGTGCTGTAAATAGCTTACAGTTTCATTGTTTCACTTGCACATGGAAACTTTGTAAGTTTGACATTTGACACAGGAAATGCCTGAGAGCGGCAGTCTGTTAAATGTTTTGTGGGCAAGAACTCCTGGAAATATTCTGGCTGTAAATATTAAATCTCTTACATGTGATATGCGCTTTTAAGGAAACAGGCATCAACACTTTACGACTGACAGCACAGAACACGATCCGTCCCTCGTGGTCGTTAATACGAGTGCTTGACGGGAACCCAACCGACCTCATTATAGGAAGCGTTGAGTCTGCGGACTGAGCTACCCCATCAGCCTACTGAGACTCATAATGAATTAAATGTGTGATACAGATCAGGGGTAGACATACGCTTATATAAATACGTTTCAAATATTTAGATGAAAAGTGTGCAAATATGGTAATTGACTCAGACTTTATTTTTGGTAAGAGAAAACTCATCTTATAATTAGAGGGTTCCCAGGCAATGCCCGCTCGTCCTTCTGATAAGGATAGAGTAATATTAAAGACTTTTGAGTGATATGAAAGAGACAGCAGCTTGTATTTGTATGTTACTGAATGTCAAAACTATAATTTGGAAAGTTAAGTCAATAATTTAGTGGCCTTCAAAATAATGGGGCAAATTCTGTTTAATTTAAATTGGGAAGCACGCAGTAACAGCTTGGATCTTGGAGGCCATCTCGGAATTTGCTTAAAGACAGAGGAAAACATAGAAAAACTGTGTTAAGATGATCAGTCGTAGGACCTTCCAGATGCATAGTGCCGAGGCTCGTATAAATAATATAGTCCTATAAAAATTAATTTCTTACCTCGATGGAAACACTACACGTCCAAATTCAAAATCAGTTGAATAATTCTGTTTTAGAAAATCATCGCTTTTTATACTGAGAGTTATTCAATCAAAGGCTGGCTATGGTATTGGCAGTATTAAACTTATTTATCCTATCAGGGATTTAGTTAGTTGACTGGCTGAAAGAGACGAGAACACTTTGTTACGAAATATTATGCTGAAACTGAATGGAGTGTCTGAGAAAACAGAGAGGAATTTATGTTCGGGAAACCCATGCCTCGACCGTGATCCGAACAGGATTCTTTCGTCACCGCTTTGAGCTAACCTGCTCAGGTTCCCCGTCTGGGGGGACTCGGTTCAATATTTTAAGAAAATAACATTTTGGCCTAACGTTGCAACAGAGTCCGATGATACAGATTGAATCACGAACAAATTAAAACAATTTGCTGGTTGGTCCTGTTATCAAACAAATGGACCTCAAAATGAATATCCACTGTCGAACTCGGTCCGAAAAATCATATTCCAGTCAAATATTACTCAAGAGTCCGATGGCTACCAAACTCAAACAAAGTAAACTTGAATGTGTGGGATGTTGTATTTTAAAATACTAGAGCAGAGCACTCCTTTTGGAGCTCCTCGGGGGGGTTTAGTCAAGTTTTCAAAACGTAACCAACCCCCCCGAAAGGGGGATTGGTCGTTTTTTAAAATCTTGAGAAAGAAACTAAACCAACACCCCCCCCGAATGGGGGGTTAAAACATTTGACCAAACCCCCTTCGGGGGGGGGGGTTAGTTTAGTGACTTACTTAAGTCATTTGTCACGTCATTTGTTTACCCGGTATTGTTGTGTTGGTACAACAATGTCGAGTAAACAAATATAAGGTGACATTGTTTGACGACGTTATTTTTTTGAAGACGACGAAAATCAAAAAAATTTATAGTAGAATATAGAACTGAGAGGCTTAATGTTTTGTGGCTGTAATGAACATTGCCACAAATTGAACGTTAAGTGATAGGTAAGGTGAGACAAAATTTGGTGTCATCCAGCGCCGACTGGTGTGAAACAGGAAGAACGGTCTTTGTTGGTCTCATAAAGGAGACGATCATTAAGTGCAGTTTGAACTTTTTACAACACATCTTTCGAACACTTCAAGTATTAGACTACACAGTTATATTTTTAGGACAACAACCTCATCTGTATTTTTTTACGATCTGGAAACTTCTCAACATATTCATCAGCGGTTTCCTTCTTTTTTTCTTACTTTCTTTCTGGTACACATCCTTCGCTCTTTTTTCGGTGTCGAACTTTTGACGCTTCATCATCTCCACTCTTCCCACAACACTTTTTTTCCCTCATCATTACACTTTCATCTTTAGTTCACAAGTCTCCTTCTTCCGTTGTTTCTTCAGAATCGGAGGCAGAATGTGAGAGAAGTAGTGAGTTCTTAAGTTTTCGCGCCTCAGGCCAAAGCAAACATAAATAATAGTTTTTAAATGAGACAGGACGTTTCAGAAGCGGGGGTTGGGCGGGGGGGACATGGAGCACAGCGTGTGTGGTGAGGTGATGTGCCGTGAGCTGGGAGCCGGGCATAAACACTCAGCATCCTTACTGCCTAATCGCACGGTACACAGTATTCATTTTAATATTTAACACTTTCATGTTACGCACGATATATCTCGTTTAGTAGCACTGTGCGTTCTGATATTATATAACTTATTTGGTATCTAAAAGAATCATTTAAATATGTTAATGAAAAGCAACCAACGATCAAGACTTGCAATAATACGGTATCACTGCGGAAAATATTATATAAGATGCGTTATATTACATTCTTTCGTTTTGGAACTTAAATTTAGTCATTTTATTCTTTTAATTATTTACAAAGTTTATTAGTACGTATTCTACATAATACATTAATTTGACGCTCACTTAGTTGTGGCAATAAACAGATGCGTAATATATAAAATAAATGTTTTATTTTTCAGTAGAGTTTATTTTATGCGAACACTGACAATGGCCTGGTGCTTGAATTATTCTGCAAAATATAAAAATCAAGACGAAAGAAATATGTCAAAAATGGATTAAAGATACAGGGTAAATACGAATGTTAGGACCGATTTAAAATATTTAACAACTAAGCGGAATGCAGAAATGAGCATTTATTAAAAATACTAAACGGCATTACGAAAATAAAACTTAAATCTTTGTGAAGAAAACTTCAAAAAATTATTCTAGCTCACTAGAGAAGTGACGTAACTCCAACGTTGACAACTAGGAGAGCGACAGTTGACATGACAGTAAATTGATCTAAGTCGGGTAAGCGTGTTTACGTTCACGAGTTTCATTTCATAAAACATGTGACCACTTTTTAACTTGATTTTCTGAGGAAAGTTCATAAAAATTCTCCACGTTCAAATTCAATTCCCTTTCTGGGGTTAAACAGCCATCTAGTTGTCATGTCAACAGTTGCGCTCCTATTGGTCATCGTTGGAGTTACGTAACTCCTTCCGTATTCTACAATATTTTTTTTGTAAAGTCTTCCTTCTACCGATGTTTCATTTCTCTATTGTGTTCAATCTTTGCTAATACGTATTTGAAACCACAGAGATAATTTGTGTTCACTTTGTATGCACTCCTAACTAGGATACACGTTTCCATTCTTGTTTACTAAGGGATTAGGCAATGTAGGCAGAGGGTTGCAACACAAGATGAGACGGGGATAACGTATGTCAGCGGTAAGGGTTCGCATTCCAGAGATTCCTGTGTCTGCATGGAAAGCAGACCTCCCGCTGCTACTGATGCTGGTGCTACACCATCTGCTAGACCCTTGCCAAAACCTCCAGCATCATCTTCCATGGACCCGTAACACATATTGACACTCCCCCATGTACCAGTAATTGGCCCACCCTGAGAGTTACAACGCCTCTCCTACCCTAAGTATCACAGGATCACGTGTTGTTACAAGCCAGCGCCCGACGGAGCGGGTGGGAAACTTGTAACTGACTCCGCAGAGTAAAGTTCTTCTTGAGGATCTGTTAGACCTTCATACAGATAGGAAGTTCCCAGCTATATTAGTCCCGAAGGTTCATTGCCGTCTACAGTAGGCAACATATCAACCTTTCTGATACCACAAATCAATTCTTCAAAATAATCTCATATATTCCGATTTACTGAGTGATATCATCGAAGGCCAGGTTGAAGGAAAGCGAGGACTGGGAAGAAGACTGATACAGCTAATCGACGACCTTAAACAAGGAAAGAAGATGACGTTCCAGGAATTAAAGCGAGAAGCCGAGAATAGGGACAACTGGAGAGCTCTTTTTGGGCAGAGCAATGGACCTGTCGTAAGACAGAACACTTAATAATAATAATATTCCGATTAAACAGAATGCAGACAAACTAAGGTATAGACAGAAGGCATATCTTTTGTTTTAATTTCAACGTGGAAGTAAAAATTACAGCAATACAATATAAAAAATTCACAGACCCCCCTGGGCACAATTTGCAGACCCTCGATTGAGGAACGCTGTTGTAGACTTTGTTCAGAAAGCCTCAAGTTAAGAGATAACTTTGGAGACCAAAGTACGTTTTATTTAAAAAATTAACTGAAAGCAAATGGTCATGAAGTTATGGAATGAAGTAACCTGAGTCTGGATACAGAAAAGGGCTTTTGTGAATACGATGATGTGTTAGATACAGATCGAGAATTTCTTTATCATCTAAGTACAAACTTTTCGAGAAGTATCCCACGCATGGACTTAATCATATGGTAGGTGCCACGGTGGTCTAGCGGTCAGAACGCTGGCCTTGTAATCCTGGGATCTCGGGTTCGATTCCCGGCGGTGCCCGAATTTATAACTTGTGTTGGGCAAGGCCGTGGTCTAGGCAACACGGAGTTTTCCTCCGGGGGCTTCCGTGGCATCCCAACAATTACTCCATTCACACACAGAAGAAGGCAATGGCAAACCACTTCTGGATCATCTGCCAAGAACGTATATGAACAGGTCCCAGTCCGAGAAAAGGATGGAAGGATCCTGTTCATATGGACCTGTCGTCAGACAGAAAACTAAATAAAATAAATGATGGCCACGGTGGTCTAGCGGTTAGAACGCTGGCCTTGTAATCCTGGGGTCTCGGGTTCGAATTTATAACTTGTGTTGGGCAAGGCCGTGGTCTAGGCAACACGGAGTTTTCCTCCGTGGCATCCCAACAATTACTCCATTCACACACAGAAGAAGGCAATGGCAAACCACTTCTGGATCATCTGCCAAGAACGTATATGAACAGGTCCCAGTCCGAGAAAAGGATGGAAGGATCCTGTTCATATGGACCTGTCGGCAGACAGAACACTACAAATAAAAAAATCTGCAATAGACTTAGTTTGTTACCGCTGTTAAATATAAATTAACGTGAATGTCCTAGAATAAAATGGATTCGAGAAAAAAACATTGAATATAACATCGAATCTTTCTGCATGACTAGTCTTCCGTGTGCCATTCCACAGCATCTTCAATGGGCACACTGACTGTGGCGATAAATTCTTTACGTGATATTTTAAAATACGTCGTTTTTCTGTTTCCATGTTTCAGATCACGAAACTGAAGATCGACAGCAATCCATTTGCCAAGGGTTTTCGAGATTCCTCAAGGCTCACGGAATTCGAAAGGTAAATACCGCAGCTTTCAGTAACATAAATCGCTTCTGGATAAATCTATAAATAAGTGTGTTAGGCCTACTTGTGCCAACTTAAAGTAGGCTAATTACTGACAGCGTGGAGAAAGATTCCCATCGCTTAATTTCAGTTATTTTGCTAAACGTTTCAAGGTCCGAGGTAAAATGTGTAGTGTTTTTATGTTAAACACGCGGCATTTCGACAACAGACATCGAGTTTCGATTGGTTCTCAGAAAAAACTTCCTTAAACTTTATTAAACAAACAAACATGGTGACTGAAATGTGGTATGAACTTGAAGTTTTAAAATTCTGTTATAATGTAGTTCCATTTACAATATATAAGACAATTTGTATCATTCTACAATTTAAACATCATTTAAAATGTAAATTACGTTCACGCTATATTTAACGCGGTAATATGTATTATTGTGACAATGATAATTTATAATAAGGGATTTGTATACATCTTTAATGTTATGAAATAAGACACATTTTTATCTGCTCGATATTGCATAGTTTCGGAGCTGTATAACAAAATTACATTTCTTAATGCTGTTAAAAATAAACAATTTTACTTGAATTTTTTTTTTCTTTATTTCAAGTATTAGGCGTATATAGGTCTTTTGAATGCCCCAACGTTTTAAATAATTCTGGGCTAAATTTCTAAAATCTTCTTGCTCGAGTAATAATTAACAAATTGCATTACATTTTATAGAATATTCGGTTAGAATAAAAATTCTTGATATGGATTGCTATGGATTGGTATTAAACAAAATTAATTTCAAAATGGCTGTCTTCTATTTGTTGTACCATGTAGTTTATTAAACTTCTACCAGACTACACGGCGTAACAACCCAGAAGACAAGACATCTTTAGACTCACCGCCGTGAATATCTCAAATCCTACAAAATTAATTTCGCCAGACAAATTTTGTTTAGGACTAGAGGCCTAGCTAGATATCCCAAACTTCGGCCATTCTCATTTTCAGAGATGGCACATCCGTTCGGACATACGGAAGGACTACACGTTACCATTATGCGTTTAGTTCATGCAATTTGTACAAAGAACACTTGAAAATAAACGTATAAACACTCATGGTTGGTTTTCCACACACATTAACACCACAAACAACACTAAGAGTGTCTGTGGCCTTACTTGGCTTATTTATAATTTGTCCATCCCTGACGTCGCGCCTTGCCTCGGCAAGGCAAATCATTTGCATTTGTCACCTGACGTAGGAGACATTTTTCTCTTAGCATAGGTTTTTACGATGCGTCTGAAATTACCATAGCCTTTATAATAATGCGCGACACGGAATTAATGTTCTGGCTCTTAGTGTCCGTATCGATCACAATGCCACGCATTTATCACGCACACACCTGTTGGTGCCTTCGATAGTAACCACCACACCAAATGCAAACTGCCTGAAAATGTTAAGAACACCAAGTGTCTCATTGCACTAGCCTGCAGAGAGGAAAAAATGTTGACTCGGTTAATGGCTCTAGGTAGACCTCGAAATCAGGTAAAGGCCTAGAGATTAATGTCCAACTGTGTCGAGTTAGCTAAGCGCGTTCGAGAACACTGTGCAACAAAATTCGTACAAAACTATACCCAAAATAAAGTTATTCAACATTTAATTTTAAATCTCGCGTTATAAGCGTCGATTCCAGCTCAGAACTTTGCATTGCTGTCATTTTTCTGGTCTATTATCGATAACAGATAGTAAAAATACACAAAGGTGGTGCCCCTGGTAACATATTATTAATACCAAGTTTCTTAGCTTCAGTAATCATTCAATTGAAGGTTCAGACACACGGACATTCCATAAAAATGTCTTTTTTCTTAAGGTAAATAGGCCAGAACTTAATTTATTTAGAAGAAAACAACGAAACAAAAAAAATAACAGATCTAAAACTTCTTGACGATGGTGAAGAGTCAATTGAATAAAAATTTTCTTGGATATTATCCATCGTCTAGTAAAGAGATTAGCTCTATCTAGTGGGCCCAACTGTGTAGGAACCTGAAGACGGAGATAGAGTCCCATCTCCGAAACGTCGTTTTACGTTTTATATTTACTAGACGATGGATAATATCCAAGAAAATTTTTATTCAATTCAAAAAAAATAAGTTTAAAAATGACTGTCTTCTGGGTTATAGCACCATGTAGGGCGGTATAAGTTTATCGACGTTTCAGAGGTACTTGCAGCCTCCATCAGCAGCTGCAAGTACCTCTGAAACGTCGATAAACTTCTTTCAAACTACGCTGTAGAATTTTCATACTCGTCGACGTGATAACCTTAAAGCCTACATAACGCAATTTGTTTAAGCATTAATGTTGTCGTCATTCGGGCTTGTTTACTTCTGTAGTAGAAGGCAGGACTATGCCTCATTTGTCCTCCTGTTGTTCAAAGTCACATGTCACCCTGGTGCCGGAAGAGCCCAGTGGCAACATGTAGGCATGTATTTAAATTATTATCCAAACCATTATCTATCTCGTGAGAGAGATAAGAATCGCAAGCTCTCAACTGCAGTGTTATGTCGCCGTAGGCTGTGAGTTTACATTATCAAGTTTTTACTTGTTCACTGAGTCTACTCTGTATTTATACGGCAAAGCCAATTATCGTCAAAAATAAGATCCTACATGATTCGTTATAATTTTGTGAGTTAAAAAAAATGGCGATTCGAGTTTTAAACATATGTTGGATGTAAGGTATGTATGTTTAGCAACTACATTCCTACTGTACACGCCATAAATTATGCAAATGTTTCTCAAAAGGTGTGCAGAGAGCGTGTGCATTCACCTGAAGTTCACCAAGTATGATAATAGCTGTGACAAATTTTCCGGGCCTTGTCTTGCCATATCATCGGCCTGATCTGCGGTTCTATTTTAAATTATTGCTACCTAAACGTCTTTAATTTCTTTATACGTACTGACTACTTAACACTATTATAGTAGTAATTTATAGCTAAGTAATGTATGTAATACTTTATTACTGTTCTTTTAAATGTGCGTAGGCCTGTCTGGTTAACAATTTTATAAACTTCAAAGTCTTAGCAGGGATAGTCGAGTTAGTAAAGTGATTAACCACAGGATAAAAGACACCTGCTCGATTCCCGACTACAGTAGTGATCCACAACCTTTTCTCACCGGCGACACACTTCTTAAAGAAACATGGCGGCACACCACAATATTTTGCCTTACGAAACGACTTGTTGAATAAACATGTTATCTACACCTCGTATAAATCCGTGTCCTATAAGAATACAGGCCCATTCTAAATTAAACTGTCGATGATGAACCAATCTGTGAGGTTGTGTGAATTGTAATTACTGACGATAAGATATTTCCTTTTACCAAAGTACGAATATACAATTTGTCAAAAATATTTTCGGCACGATGATTGCGGAACACTGGTCTACAACAAGGATTATTTTCTTTGCCAAGGCGTCCGGACTCGCTCTGAGCCCCACATGAGCTCTCATTCAATAGGTACCAAGATCTCATTTCCCGGCATGCAACTGGCTACTCAATTTCATGAATGCGGGGGTTAGGAATGTATAGAATTTGACCTCCACTGTACAACTTCGAATTTCAAGGATGGACCATTCCTAATGTTAAAAATTATCCAACGTCTCGGTAAGCAATGTATTTGCCATCTTCAAGGTGAATATATTAAATGTTGAATAATTTCCAGCAAACGATGTGGTTCATACCCGAAACCCGAACCTGTACCTACATTAAACTCTGCCGTAAAAACCAAAGGACAAGAATTACCTCCACTGCCCCTTATACGCCTTCAACAAGTACGACAACAAGTTTCTCTATCGATATTCATACGACCCTGCACAACAAGAATTGTTGTCTTCTGTCTAACTTTCAATTAGATGCACTTAGGTAATAAAATATCACCGATTAGACCCTCGATCAAATTGTCTGTTATTATATCAACTAAGGTGAAGAATGATTATGAATTATATATCTTCTTCCTACAAGCAGTTCCATGGCTTGTAGCACAAAAGCTCTAATCGAATACAGCGACAAACTCATTCCGATAAACGACTAAGATTTTAACATAATATAATTATGAAAGCAAAATATGATATTACAAGTTTATTCTATTCAACTCGAGAAAGGGCAGTTCGACAGGCACTGTCTCAGTATCTCTGCTAGCTAAGTTATTGCAGAAAAGAACAAGTAGACCACTGATATTATTGCTCATCAACCACAGTTTTACTATGCCTGCGAGCCAACATACACGTTCAGACTAAAGAGCGCATTTGAAAACAATATTCGAAGCAAACAGCAATGGAATGTTAACACAGAAACATTTGCATATTTGTTTAGTGCGTCTCTGAAAACACAGGGGCTCTTAAATGGCAAAGCAGGCTTCACGGAAAAAAAATAAAATATGACGTCTTACTGTCTCATTTTAGACTGATAATTAACCATTCTATTATTCTGCGACGATCCAAATCCAGTCTTTATTTTGATGTTTAACTGAGACAATTTTAGACATTCTGTCACATTTGTGGATGAGATAATGCGAGTGGCAGGATTTTAAAATTCCTCTCGAAAAGTGGATGAAAGTAAATATGATGTTCATAAAACGCTCAACAGTTTAACTTTGGATTCGAACCACGGTAACAGGGTTGGGGGGGGGGGGTAAAATTTCATAGTACACAAAGTTTCGATTTCGTCAAAGGTGAGAGAAAGGCTGGTCTAAAACCCCGAGATCAACTGCAAAGGAATTCAATAAATTGAAATATTTAATAACGTACTTAATTATAATATTATTAAGACATAAAGCTGGAAGTTATATTTCCTTACATAGTAGCAGTTCTTTGAAGTTAGTGGATAACTTCTGGTCATTCTGTAGAGGATAAATACTTCCTTTTGTCCCACAGTCTCTCTTTCATAAACGAAGACCGTGTGTATTTTTCTCGAAGAAAGTAATTTTTCCATCCTGATGAATGTGGGCCATAAAACAAATCTGCTACTGTTACTTGTTACAGCTTGTTCTCCTAATTATTTATCTCCCTCTCTCACTGTTTCTAGGCTACAAAGAATATATATTTAATCATTGTCTCTTTGCTAAAGTTTAGATGGAAATGAAAGCAATTTTCTTGATGTGTTGAAGAAAGAATAGATGTAGCATTATTATTTCAGTACGATTTAATGCGTCTGTTAATTTATTTGGAAGGATACAATCTCTCAACCCTTTCTTTCTGCAAATCCTTCTCTTGTCTCTAGAAAATAACTTCTCTGATTAATTTTCTTTGTTTTCAGAGAGAAGGCGTCACTCGAGTGAACAGCTTTCTTATTATCTCTCTTATCTGTTGCCATCAGCTTTCTGCACATCTCAGTTAATGCAGTCTGTCTGCCTGGCCCATTCATTTGAAATTGAAATTAAAATTGAATTTTAGTAACACAAATTTTCTGGCACGTTATCTCGATGCTGATACTATGTATAAGCTTGTAATTGCTTGCAGAACAGAACACAGAGAATGCCTGGTTTACAACGTCCTTCTCTTAGAAACAGGCGTATAATCATAATAAAGTTGTGCTTTGCATACAAATTAACATTCATGGTGTAACACCGGATTCTTTATAGGCCTTTAATCCGGTAAATAACATATCGAACATAGGAAGTTAGAAACTTTGAATTAATTACTAGTTCTCATATTGCATGAATTTAAACGCTTTCAACTAAAAGTTTTCATTGCATGAGCTTCTAATATGCTTAAGCTATTATTTATTAAATAACTTGTACGTTTATTATTGGTGTTGAGCAATAATTCCTATGTACAACTTCAATGTTGTTCTCATGGATTTAATCGTATGTTTTAATGTTTCCTATGGATCAAAATGTATGCTGACACCAACAGATAGTCACGTACCCTAACAAATTTCAAGCTATGATTCTTCTCTGTCTGAACAGTGAGGGGCGGCACATATTTTTATATAAACTAAAATAAGAAATTAAATGGTCCCAATACACTTTTCGTCTCATAGGCCTGTAGAGTAAAGCTTATTATTCTAATTCTTAGATATTGCACTGGGAATCCTTACTCTGTCAGTTTACACGCTACTTTATTTGTATATACATCTGTCCTCTAACATGGCGACCCCTGCGGAGTGTGCGTTTTTAAATTTTGTTCCTCTTACAACTCCTCCGCTGATCTGTGATAATATTTAGACGTTTTAGAAATTCTGTGAACCCACAGGACAGTCCTTGCTCAGTTTTCGAACAGAGGTGTCGGACTCCCGTTATAGAGGGCGACTGATAAATATTAAATCAGAAGTAGTTGACAGCCTACGAGGGTATGTTCTTCAGTTAAGGGAGCGGTGCAGGGCTACTTAACCCGATCATAAGGAAATCTACTGTGTGACAAACTATTGCGCAATTCCTTTGGTTCAGATTATTTGTTAAGACGAAAAATATAGGATATGTAGCACGCATGGAGGAGAAACATGCATACACAGTTGTAGTTCATTCTAAAGGATATTGACGATGCTGCATCTCAATAGTTTTAATTAAAATTCTGAGGTTTTGCCATCGTCAATTGTTTGTCACAACACGACGTTTCGGGGAATGGGTCTGTCTCCGTCATCACGTGAAATATGAGCTTAGACGGAGCTCCTTCTAAGGGTACCCACTGCTGCTCTCTTATTTTACCTGATGACGGAGACATCCAGACCCCGAAACGTCGTTTCAGGACAAAAAACAGACGATGGATAACGTCGAGGATTGTAATAAAAACTAATACAAAATTGTAGTTTTGAACAGAAATTGTAAATACATTTTGGAGATCTAGACGCATATCGAAATATCTGTAATTTAAAGAAAGATTGTAGAAAATTTGAATGTGAATTGGGTTAGACTGACTGAAGACAAGGGCCAAAGAAAGGCTTTATGGAGACGCGATATGGCGATCCTATAAATGTAGGAACTTCTTTACAGGAACACAAGATCCAGCGCACTAAAATTTGAAGATGTCTTCTTTCTGGGCTATCGCGTCTTATAGTATTGTAGAAATTAACTGACATTTCAGAGCCGCTTAGTGCCTCCATCATCAGGTCGACTGCCTTGAAACGTTCTATCAGACTATACGATGTAGCATTCCAGAAGACACTCGTCGCCGTCAAACCTAAAAATCTCACAGAACTTTATATGCTTTCAGGGAGACAATGGAGTCGATGCTAGCTGAACAGCACTACCTGCGATCTCCTCTCCGTCCTTTCACCGAGTTGGACACCCACAACAACAACCTAACCCTCGAGGAGAAAGCTCTTCTAGCCGCACGTTCTCAGTTATTCCTGCGAGCAGCCGCGGCAGCTGCAGGTCCATATGGCCCTCTCATGGGTCCCATGTGCTCCCTGTATGGGGCTGCCAGCGGTGCCGGGAGCGGAGGAGGTGGAGTTCCTCCGGGCATGCTTTGGAGTCAGTGGGCATGCCTGGGCCCGTCACTGCTCGCGGCTCACCATCAGCATGCTCAACACCTGGTGGCTGCTGCCGCAGCCTCCAGCAACGCCGTGGCGGCTGCTTCTCACCAGGGACCGCCGGCTCTGCCTCGACCACTATATCCCCCACAACTGAGCGGTGGACTCTCTCAACATCGTTTCTCTCCCTACGGACCGCCAGCGAGTAGCATCAGGAGAACAGTGTCTCCGGTGTCGTCTCCTGATAGCATCCAGGACACTTCCGAGATCTCTTCTCACAGTCCTTCCTTGACGTAGGCGCCGACAACCCGCTGTTGTCAACGAGTTTGTAGCACAATGGCAGCATCCACGAAGCGAAGATTTGTAGCCAGAAATAAAGTGATTATAAAGTGACTGGTATCAAGTGAGTACCACTGAAGTGCAGAATCAATGTTCTTCGCAAGAAATCCAAACCATCGGACGCAGTGTCGTACATTGAAACAAAGTGCGGTATTTTAATGACTTTTAAACAAAACTTAATTAATGAAACCATTTCAATTCAGACATTCAATAGATTTATAGTGATACCTACTAACAGTAATTCATACTTACTTCAAGAAATGTATTAGTATAAAAGTGACGAAGATCCCACCAACAGAGAAAGTCGCAATGCCTTACGATGATTTATTTCAGTTTATTAGCCGGTTTGTAAAACAATAAGCACCATTGTACCCCTAAGGATGGTCACGTGATGCTCCACAAGTTCCTAAACTGCCTGTAATTTCATTATCAATAACGACAACATTCGATTTTGTTGTTTCTCCTGCAGAAAATGGCGTTATTAAGTAAAGTCATATTCCGTGATTGTCATCTAGCGGAATAATCAGATAAAATGACGAAGTGAAGAAAAACGTCTGGATTGTCGTGTAGCACGCCAAATATTTAGGTACAGTACGTGTTATGTGTATTATATAAAAATGATTAGCTTTTAGATGTACTTTCAACAAACAGTATTATTTTCACTTTGCCTGTTATAAACTTACGCTATATTTAGTGAAACAGAAACTTGGACAAGTGTATTTTAAATATTTGCTACAGTCCTTCGGAAATATAATACACTCAGTGTCCTCTGCTGTATAATACTCCCCCATCCCCACTCTCTAGTTCTAATTTATCTGTCAAACAAAAACGGCTTAATTGTTTTATCTGTAACATTCTCGTTGTTTATAAAACAGTTGTATAAAAATATGTAAATTCTTTATTTATGTTCAATAAGGTATTTGATAATATCTGAATAGATGTCCATCTGTAAGTATGGTAGATTTTAATTTTTAATTATATGTTTTCTTTGCAAGTGTGAGTGGGTTTAGATGAAGTCTGTGCCAGAAAGGACCTCAAAATATTCAAATAAATTGTTATTTATTTGGAGTTACTGTAATTTATTTATATTCAAATATCTTAGCAGAAAATCATGCCCATGTAAATAAGCATGTTAAATAAGGCCCTCATGTTGCTTTACATAAATAAATGACTACCCAATACTCTTGGTTAATTACACTCTTGTCTTAATTCTGTGACGGAACAGGCACCAATTACTTTTCTTTAAAAATGTGTTTCCAACCTTATTCCTTTAGCGACCTTTGCGAAGATTAGTGTGAATGAAAACATTTCGAGGGCTGTGGCCTGTTATACTGTATTATCCCAGGAGTTTCCAGAAGCAACTAAGGAAAACTACGAAAAATCCCAGGCAGGAAATCTGGTATCAAAGATTAAGTCTGGTACCGGGAGAACTTTCGGATACGAAGCAGAAATGCAACGTTCCTAACTTTGTAAAATGGGGCGTATCTGTTATTTATTTAGTGTTCTGTCTGGCGACAGGTCCATATGAACAGGATCCTTCCATCCTTTTCTCGGACTGGGACCTGTTCATATACGTTCTTGGCAGATGATCCAGACGTGGTTTGCCATTGCCTTCTTCTGTGTGTGAATGGAGTAATTGTTGGGATGCCACGGAGGAAAACTCCGTGTTGCCTAGACCACGGCCTTGCCCAACACAAGTTATAAATTCGGGCCCCAGGATTACAAGGCCAGCGTTATTTTACGTACGTAGCAAGAGCGCATAGAGCAGATTTTTCTTAAAAAGCTTACTGACACACAGCCTGCAAAGAAATTCTTCATCTTTTATGGTACCCGATGACACATTACCTGTTCACAAGAGGAAGGAACTGGGTCTTAGAAGTACAACCTTAAGGTTAATTTCTGTATTGTTACATGTACATTCATAGCTCTAGTGATATGCTACTTGGTTTAACCGACCTGATATTTTAGATGAAGAGTAAAATTATAAAGCTCTTTATTACGTAATTCTATCTATTTAACCGCACCTCCTAACTGTTAGATCAAAATACTCTCTTCGGTACTTCATTCTAAATCACTTTCGATCGTCATTATTCCCTTCAGATTTTATTTTTGTACAGGTTCTTCCATTTAAAATTCAGCAATATTTACTACAAATGAACCCCTCAAGTACTAAAAGACATCAATAAACATTGAATTCATGCAGCGGCGTAACACTGCTCGAAACCGGGGCGGTACTAATTTCAGCTTTCACTTGTCAGAGGCGAACACTTCGTGAATCTCGAAATTCTGCTACGAGTCCAGTGTGCTGGTGTCTTATGTGTTACGAACTGCCAAATGATTCACAAACATCAGCAAACGCTCTGGCTGGGATATAACGTGCGAGATTGAACACACGCCTAGCGTTTTGCATTTTTCTGTATTAGTTATTCAATTCAATTCAATTCAATTCAATTCTATTAATTTATTTACGTGTTTGCCAACAGCAAGAAGCCAATAACAGGCAAACACTGATAATATATACAATAATAGTGAAATAATAATAGATAATATTACACAAACGGATTAACTAAACTTATACATGTACAGTATTAAATATAACTGCCAAGTACAGGCAAACCCAAAATAGAAACAATATTAACACAGAGCAAAAAATGAAGGAATATAAATAAAAATAAATAATCCACCTAGGGAACACTAATATAATTGTAAAACTTTAAAAAATATAAAAAGACAGATAACGAAGCTAGATCATTTCCCTTGTTGAGAACGTTTGCTCAAGGGAGACAATGTTTATGCTAAATACGTCCAAAGATTTACATACGTCATTTGCGGCGATGACGCACCTGGCTGAAGGACTATGTCTTAGCGCACTGCTCACACTAAAAGCAGACAATTCTCTCATTTGCCTCGCCGGCACACGTAAACCAACAGCGTCCATAATGGAATGGCAATTTATTTTGCCCTTAAATACATTAATAAGAAATAACGCATCGAGATGATTGTATTATAACTTTTATTTGCATCTAGTGACAAAATACAAAAATACAGGTTTATTTGCTAGGTTTTGTGTTTATATTTGGGCCAAACCTACTACCTACGTACTTTCATTTTGTGTCAATTTTAATAATCTTTAAACTTCAGCCTTTAAATAAACATCATGGCCATATTTCTGCACGAAGGTTTTTACGCTGCATGAAGTGAAACATCACTCATTCTAGACCTTTATACTAGATTAAGTAAATACTGTGTACACTACATATATCTTGTATACGTTATTTAATGTTTACAATAAGCCTGGGGCCCGTATTAAGTGAAAAATATTATACGAGGCGCGTCCACAAAGTACGTTTCCTACTCGTCCCACAGCTAGCAAACCTTATATTGCGCGAAGCGACTGTGCGTACGTGATAGAGCAATGACGTAGCATGGCGCATGCACTAACGGTACTTCCCGCGTTCTCACAGTAGCATCGTTGCAGCTGTTGAAGATGGAGGTTCTTATTCCAGCTCCCGCCGACTGTGAAGTGCGGTCAGTGATAACGCTAGGCCGCACACGGCTCGACGGACAGCAAGTCTCCTGCAGGAGTTCAGCTGGGAGGTGTTTAATCATCCACCCTACAGCCCGGACCTCGCTCCCAGTGATTTCCATCTTTTCCTACACCTCAAGAAATTCCTGTCCGGTCAGCGTCAGCGTTTTGAGAATGACAGAGAGGCGGAGATGGTTGTCACACAGTGGTTCCAATCCCAGGCGGCAGACTTCTACGACACAGGTATTCAAAAGTTGGTCCCACGGTATGACAAATGTCTCAATTCCGGTGGCGAATATGTTGAAAAATAGCTGGACACTTGCTGTATCTGTTGCAATAAATATTTCCATGAAATTGTGTTTTGTTTCTGTAAACGGCCCCAGGGGAACTTACTTTGTGGACGAGCCTCGTATTAACCACATTCAACTCTTAATTTCGATTAGTTTCCTTTAAACTTTATTCGAAGATCAAACTCATAACTCCTTATATTACAAACAAAATAATTAGATCCACGCCAAGTTTTACAGCAGCATTGCTTCTGCTCATGGTATTTATTAGATGCTACTAAGGTCAGTAATTAATCATCGTCTTAGATATGAGACCTTTTAGCCTCTCCAGTCATTCATCGTAAGAATAAAACAAAATAAAAAGATAGATGACTTACGAACGAAGCTTACAGTAACCATGAACACATACGGCTGCTTAAAAAGCATGTGTCCACTCAGCACAAACACGAAAAATTGATTTCCGGTGATAGTCGTGGAAGAGATTTATTTTTATAATTAATCAATGAAGGGTCAAGGAAAAACAATTTTATTTGAACTCACTCATTCTCATCACAGTAGACATGCTAGTAATTACGCAGTTCAAAAGGTATTTCTTCCGTCGCCACTTTCCATATCACTAGCACTTAGGGTACATGCCTACGCCTACAAAACATCTAGTCAATTATCTTAAGGTGAAAGTCTCAGAAATTAAAAACTGATACACCTAATAATATTATTATTATTATTATTTTAGTGTTCTGTCTGACGACAGGTCCATATGAACAGGATCCTTCCATCCTTTTCTCGGACTGGGACCTGTTCATATACGTTCTTGGCAGATGATCCAGAAGTGGTTTGCCATTGCCTTCTTCTGTGTGTGAATGGAGTAATTGTTGGGATGCCACGGAGGAAAACTCCGTGTTGCCTAGACCACGGCCTTACCCAACACAAGTTATAAATTCGAACCCGAGACCCCAGGATTACAAGGCCAGCGTTCTAACCGCTAGACCACCTCATCTTATTATTATTTAGTGTTCTGTCTGACGACAGGTCCATATGAACAGGATCCTTCCATCCTTTTCTCGGACTGGGACCTGTTCATATACGTTCTTGGCAGATGATCCAGAAATGGTTTGCCATTGCCTTCTTCTGTGTGTGAATGGAGTAATTGTTGGGATGCCACGGAGGAAAACTCCGTGTTGCCTAGACCACGGCCTTGTCCAACACAAGTTATAAATTCGGGCATCGCCGGGAATCGAACCCGAGACCCCAGGATTACAAGGCCAGCGTTCTAACCGCTAGACCACCTCATCTTATTATTATTTAGTGTTCTGTCTGACGACAGGTCCATATGAACAGGATCCTTCCCTCCTTTTCTCGGACTGGGACCTGTTCATATACGTTCTTGGCAGATGATCCAGAAGTGGTTTGCCATTGCCTTCTTCTGTGTGTGAATGGAGTAATTGTTGGGATGCCACGGAGAAACCGGGGAAGAAGCCCCCGGAGGAAAACTCCGTGTTGCCTAGACCACGGCCTTGCCCAACACAAGTTATAAATTCGGGCACAGCCGGGAATCGAACCCGAGACCCCCAGGATTAAAGGCCAGCGTTCTAACTGCTAGACCACCGTGGCTGTTAAGATGAGCTACCAGAAGATACTTTGTGCTTTCGTTTGTTTCATTCATAGCTGACATCGTCCGCCGAATTCAGACCTTCAAGCCTGGCTACTCACTAATCTTCAGGGTAGAATGGTAGTTAACTTTTCATCATTGATCCGTGTAATGGATGATGCTCATAAAATAATCATTCCCATTCGGTTACCTGCAGCTACTTCACACTCGTCCGGCTATGATTGATTATCGCTTCGGGCATCGATTCATCGGACTCTGGAGGAAAGGAACTACAATGCGCTGGGTCGGCAAAGGCAGTAGACAGTGTTTCACCTGCTGTGGTCGTAAGCCTAATGTTGACTGTGATTCGTCGCCCAGTTCTTGGTTTATTTAACGACGTTTTATCAGTTACCTCGGTCATTAAGTGTCGAATAGTGGGTTTACCTCTGAAATGATGATTTGGAAAAGCTGTGGTGAAATGAATCTACCCATTTTGAATCCTCTCTTTCCTGAATTTGCCGAGATTGTTGCATAGTTTGTTTAAGGACGCTGTTTGAACAGCGAAACATCGAAAAAATTGAAAACTCAAAATGAATATTTAGTAGGTAAAAATTCGTAAAATGTAGGTTGTGGCCTATTACAAGGTACTATCTCGGCATTCACTTGGGTCCGTTTATTAGCAGTTTATTTAAAGATGCTGCCTCAGTTACAGGACTTATTTAATACCAATACGGCAATTTTCAGTATATGAGTATTGTAGTTGGCTTTGTTCTGGATTTATTACTTAATTAATTAATTATTTTAATGCGATTTACTAACTGTACAAGTTATAGGTGTCGTGCAGACTTGACAGACCATTATAAAGATATATCTTCAGCATAAATAGAACAAGATAATAGGGCCTATATATCTTATCAACATAACGAAAAGTAACCTGCCTTAAGGCAGAACATTTATACTGACGCACAAAAAAAAGTTCTATTGGTGGCATGTCCGAAGGAATCGAATTTCAGTCACTTCTGTATATTTTATTTATTTTTATTACAGTGTGTCTACTTCCTCTCTCTGCTAGACCTATGAGAAAGAGATTAAAAATTATGAAAGGGTCGTATAATTAGAGCAGGCCTATAGTAATATCCATAAAAATGGGCCTAAATATTATGATCAAATTGGTACAGCTTTTTCCTCCCAAAAAACAAAATGAAAAGTTCATAACCCGCGTAGTAATTAAAATGACAAGGATACTAACGAAGCAAGTACTCTAATTGCTATACGATAATTCTTAATTCGGCTATCTTCTTGTTCAAGAAGCCAAATTTTAAATTTCATGGTACGAGGAACTAACAGCAAGTACAGTATACCAAACTGGATTTGCGGTGACCTTGGTTCGTGTCTTTCTCTGCGTAATTCGGTTTTTTCGCTACCAAAATAATTCCTATAAATGCTGATATTCACTCTTCCGTCAACCGGGGGATGGTCCATTGTGCCTTCAGCATCCGCAGTTCCACAGCAACGATAAAGAAAATGTAAGTAAATATAATTATGATGATGAAGTTTAGTCAGGACCGAGGTTCGATCCCCGACGGGGGCAGAGGATTTTTTTTTTCCTCTAGACTCTGCGTCAAGATTGGTTCTGGGGTCCACCCAGCCTCCACTACAATGGGTACTGGTGTCCTTTTCCATGGGTTAAGCGCGGCCGGGGCGTGATGCTGACCACTCACCCTTATCTAGTGCCGAGGTCAGTTTTAATGTAACATCAAATATACCGATTAGTGTACTTAGTGAATACTGAGAAATTAATAATAATAATTGTATTAAAGGAAGAAAGGTAAAATTAACTGTATTGTTTATTGTGGGCTACATTTTCCAAACTACTGTAGGGGAAGAAAGAACTCTCCGTTTAAGGTTTACATGCGTCATGTTTGTGTTTTTGATTAAAATATATAATAAAATACAGGTCAATACACAAAACTTTATTTGGATGTTAAAATTTAAAAATTAAATGTTAAAATTTTAAATTTTAAATTTGCGCCATTCATCACTATAAGGATGTTACATTAGAGCGCTTTCATTCATTTCACAACATGTTTCGATGTAATACATCATCTTCAGGTGTTGTTTTTTAAAACTATTTTATATTATAATGCATGCCTTTCAATATATTCATTATTGTATATTGAAAGGCATGCATTATAATATAAAATAGTTTTAAAAAACAACACCTGAAGATGATGTATTACATCGAAACATGTTGTGAAATGAATGAAAGCGCTCTAATGTAACATCCTTATAGTGATGAATGGCGCAAATTTAAAATTTAAAATTTTAACATTTAAATTTTAAATTTTAACATCCAAATAAAGTTTTGTGTATTGACCTGTATTTTATTATACATTTTAACTCTCCGTTTGTTTCTTAAATAATTATATCGACGCTTTCTCAACTGCTTAGGTTATGTCCGTTCTGTCGACTAGGAAGACGATCGTAAATTATGGGCTACAAAGAGCACAGAATTAAGTGATCGTACTTTAGTTTAAATTATTTTTCCACTGTCTCCCTGGTTAGAACGAGGTAACTAATGGATGCCTGACTCCGATACTCAAATTTGGGTCGCATCCAATATTGTTCAGGGTATTAACCACTACACCCGCGACATCTATCTGACAAGAAGAAGGGAAAACAATTGCTTGTCGCAAATTATATCCATCCTCGTCCAACCGAATAAGAAACAAGTAGCAAACGTATTGGCGTTTGGTTTCCATATTTTATAGGCACCCTATAAGAACGATTAATGGATGAAAGAGACAGGAAAAGGGGGGGGGGAGGTTGCGCCCGCAGCTGAAGAAACAGCGTTTAGTTTTCCTTTTTATTTGTATTTATAGTACAGTTTTCCTTGAAAACTCTCATACGTATTGATTTCTTTCATTGTCTATATCAGAAGCGGCCTTCTGTTTTACGAGACACAAAATAAAGTTCCATATTTTATGCGGCAGAGAGTTGTTTGTTTATCATTTAATTGTGTTTTGGTTTTGATGCTAACACCTTTAAATCATCACCTCTTAATACATTTAAGACGATACACGTTAATTAACACGGCAGCGAATAAAGAGTAATCTGTCGTGATTGGAAAATAAGCGATAAAATAACATCCACAGCTCTGCATTCTTTTGTTTTCAGTTTCATCAGTTTTTCATATTCAAGTTACGTGAGGCTTATTCATGTAACCTACAGAGTTACTAACCTAACATTATAAACCTGTCCAACGTTAAGTACGAGATCAAATAGTGGGCCTGAACATAAAATTCGAAGAATAAGCAATTTTGAAAATATTTGAACTAAAGAAAGAAGCAAGAAGTAGCTAGAGAAAATTACATATTAAGGAACTTTATAAATTATAATCTTTACCAGACTTTAGTAGTGTGAAATGGGAGGAATGTGTAGCAGATGAAAGATGAAGTTGGCTGTTTTCTGGGTTATTAAGCCGTGTAGTCTACTAGAAGTTTACGGACAATCGCCCTGATGATGGATCCAGCAAGGACCGCTAAAACGTCTTCAGACTTTTACCAGACTACACGACGCAACAAACCAGGCGACATCCATCTTCAGAGTCACCGCCGTCAAAACCCAAAATCCCATTTAGATGAAAAATGCATGCACAATTTTAATCGAAAAACTTGAACAGAAGAGACATTCAACTTGGTACACCTGAGCATAGACGGTTACTTCTATAATCATCTATGAATAAGTAAAGTGTGAGGATTTGGACTAGACTTGGCTGAGGATAGGGTCCAGTACCTGGATTATTGAACACGATAATAAAAAATACGTTCTTTTCTCCAGGCACTCTTTTAGTCAATATATTACACTTACACTGACAGGTGTTTTATTTTAAAAGCTACTATCTTCAACAAAATACGTCAATTCTCTTGTCTTTTATCCTTAAAGTCCGCGAGTAGGAGCTTTAAATTTTTGTAATATGCCCTCTCGATATTTCGCAACTCCTTCGCCCTCTCACAGTACAGGATATTTTTTTTTCTCCTATTACGTCAACAAAATAGATTCATGATCTGCTTTAATCAACTTCAGAGATTGTTCCGTCCGTAAATCGAAACAGTCGGGGACCAAACTGAGATAATACTAAACCATATTTTTAATATAAAGACAGTCTACACACAACATAAAAATAAATATATAAAGCTTTTAACTAAATACTTATAAATGCTATTTAATATATGCAAGGCTAAGATCAGAAGACATGACTGGATTCTACATATAATTAACATAAAAAACAAAAAGTTATTTAGTTTATCTTACTCATAACGACGCTTTCTCAACGTCGTCTAAAAAGAGACTTAAAAAGTTATTAGTCTACGTCTTCCCATTAATCTCCGTTTCTCCGTCCTCGTTATTAGCCATCATAATCAATTTATTTTGTGCATAAAATAATCTAAAAAGGCCTATACACATATCATTAAGACTAGCACAATAAATAAACAACTTTATTGTTTAAGTATAACTAAATATGGAACGGAAATGGTGCTTTCGGTAATCGATTACAGGTCTACAGATAGCTTACAATAGGAGCATAATCGTGGTTACTAAATTGAAAAATAACCTGATGAAATTTTATCACGTTTTGTTTCGGTTCCCTTCCGGTAGACTGGTTTATAAACATCGGATTAGTGAGTCTGGAGCAGCTGCAGAAATATCCCACTGATATAACCGTTTTTATAGCATTTTTGGTCCATACAAGTTGGACACTAAATCTAGCGATTACTGTTCAACAAATTGATGTTTTTTTTAACACGCTGTACGTTTCCTCTTTCGATGATGATGATGCTGCTATGGCTACCTGGACCGACCGAGGTTGGGAGGCTGCTAGTCGCCTAGCAACGCGGAAATGCGGTGGCTTCAGAGTTACTCCTCTCCCCTCTGGTGAGTAATCCTTCACACTTCGAGCGCCAAGCCCATTCCTTTTCCTGCTGGAATCGCAAGATAGCCAGCCACGATATGGCAGAACGTTCCTCTCCCAGCTAACCAACCAGCCAACCAACCACTCCAGGGGCCGATGCATTATTAAGATAGGGTGAGAAATATGGGGGCAATTTCGGCGCGATAAGACGCTAATGGTTTCAACTTTGCACTCTATCGCCGGGCCCCGAAATACGCATAAAATAATGGGTTGTCTGTGGATACCGTGAAACGACAAGACAGAGAGAGAGAGAGAGAGAGAGTAGCTATAGACGTCTATATACTCTCTACCCCTTACTACATAATTCTCCCTTTCTCTTCCCTCGTGATGCCTTTTATGGAGTCATTTCAACATTCGCTTCAGTTGAGATGGTGTAGAGAACATTTATGTATAAACATAAGCCTTCTCTATTTACTACACTGATAAACCAAAAGTCCATGGCAACGTAACTGCGTGTGGGCACTTAGGACAAATTGACTTCCGCACCCCAAACCCCTGCACACACACATTCCGCCTTCATACAACTCCCCACCCTTAAGTTATCCTGATACACACTGCCCTTTGTTCAGTAATTCTCCGTGGGACATGCATACGTATATAATCATATCTTCAGAGTAGCCTATAGTACTGAAAAGGGGAGAATATTGAATACATTAGATACTGTTCGCATGTAACATGCAGAGTGAACATACCCATCCTCAGGAAGCCAAAAGTTCACCCTATTTGTGTCAGTCAGCTACCCCAACAGGGTTGTCTCCCCCCCCCCCCACCTCCTTTATCCGTAGCGACCGCTACTGTATAGAGTGATTTTAACCCCTAAATCTTGTCTGCTCGGCTCACAGCTATCTCACGCCTGTAGAACCTAAACGAACGATCAAAAGCTGGAGGGTGGATTCCGAAATTGGATTCTGATTGCCGCGGGGTAGGGTGGGTGATGGAAGGGTACAGATACAAAGATGGAATAAATTGACAGGCGCATCATGCAGCTAGGCAGATATATGATCGGTGTTACGCAGATTACAGAGCGGACCTCAGTGTAATTTCAATGGACAGAGGTGTGTTAACACAGGAGATCTACTTCAGTTCAAACTGGGGCGGGCAGAAATTGAATGAAATATCATTATTATGTAACCAGTAAACCAACGAACTGATTAATTAACTAAATAGCCAACAAATGTAACAATTTGATACATTTACCTAAATACCCATTTTTGTAATCAATAAATTACCGGAATAACTCACAAAATTATTGCCAAATTAACAACGTAACTAACCAATCAACTAGCTAATAAATAGTAAACTAATTAACCAAATAATTGGTAATTGCAAATAGCTTGTTAACCTGTCGACTAACTAAGAAAGTAGCTGAGGAATGGTTAATTAATTAAGAACTAACTATCTAACTTCGTAACCAATTAATTACCTAACTAATCAACTAGTTAAGTATCTGACTAACCGGTTAACCAGATAATTAGTTAGCTAAGTAGCTGACTATGTAAGTAATTAACAAGTTACTTAACCATCAAACTTATTAATTAGTTAACTAGATAATTAACTTGATGATATAGAATCTTTCTTGAGCAGAATGTAGTTACTTAACAGGTAAAGAGATTGTCTACTTTTGATGGAAAAAGTATCACAGCAACATTATACAAATGTTTCTTATTGTAAAGTTCTTCATCATTTCATTCTTTATAATTAATTAGAATTACGGTTTAAGATTATGAAGAGGGCTCACTACCACGAACAACAGTGGTAGAATGTTTGTCCTGCTACTGATCTACAGTTTGATAATCACAAGGTGACTGAATTTAAGGTTATTTTTGTTAAAATTTTCATTTCAAGGTGAGAGTGTAATACACTTCAGATCGTGACACTATTAGCTTCAGAGTGAAGGGACCTCAATGGTCCCAGGAAGAATTGTTCGTTTACCACTCCTTGAAGACAAAACTACAATAAATTAGAATATGGCTATCTTCTGGGTTGTTGCTCCGTGTATGTGGTAGAAGTTTATCACCGTTTCAGAGGTCCTTGATGCCTCCATCATCAGGACGATCAGACAGCATGGACCTCTGAAGCGTTGGTAAACATCGACCAGACTACACAGCGCAACAACCCAGAAGACAGAAATCTTCATACTCACCGCCCTGATGACGGAGGCAGTATGACCTCTGAAACGTTGGTTGACATCGACCAGACTACACAGCGCAACAACCCAGAAGACAGCCAACTTCAGACTCACCTCCGTGAAAATCTTAAATTAAACAATAAATTACTTAGACGTATTCGATTACATGTCCAGGCCTGTATTTCAAAATGTTAAGATTAGTTTACCGGACGGTAAATTCCTTAAAACATAACTTCATGCAACGTACATTACTTTTTCATCCATAATAATTTGGTGTTAGAATTACACACATAATATGAAATCCCACACTAATAAAGTAGAAGGTAGCCTATGTACATTTCAGCAAATACAGTAGCGTGTTGGTATGTAAATTTCAACTTTGCCAGTGGTGTGCTAGATTCTCACAGACTCTGTTGCTAAACTGGCAGGTATATAAAACTTCAGTAGATTTCCTGGGGTCTGAGAGGCCCCCACTGAAAAGTTGACAAGTATGTACCCAACATTTCAGTAATTCCAGTAGTACGCTGCGGTTTGACATAGACGGAGGGTCCTATTTTCCCCATTTCAAAAGTGCCAACACTCGGCTTGAACGGTAGTGCAGTCTCCTGAGAGGTGCGCGTTCTTAAAGACAGCCGCTACTAACCGTTCATTACTAATTATTAAAAATGTCTTCAAATATTCCACCAAGCCACATTCGGGTTAAACACCAGTAATTTAGGACGAATGGCGTAGAAATATTCGCGTGTGTTAATGTAAACTTTGCAGTAACTTGATAGGTCTACACTGCGATTAGAAACGGGTATTTTTAAACCGATTCATGACAGTAACATTATAAATTATGGAGTGGAAAATATGGCACCACCTGTACCGCCTAACTCAAGAGGAGCCGAATCGAGTGTAAAATAACAGGAAAGCATTTATAACTATCGAATCTGAAGGGTTCTGACGATGGTGTTACACAGTCTAAATTGTTGGGGTTTTTGACTTAGTCACTGGAGATTAGTTCATTCTAACTGGGCCCACAGAGTAAGATGTCCCTCTACACTACACCTGTAGACGAGGACAGACTCAGTACTAAAAAAAATTGTGTATTCTATAACAATAGACGATGAACAAGGTTCAAAAATCCAAAAATCTAGATTTATAAACATATTTTGTATGTATACCTTATAGTTTGCATCACTGACCATAAAACCACTGATTCTCATGTCGGCTAAAAACTGCTATGACCCACAGTGTATTTTAGATATGTGTAGTTCTTGACTGTTAGTATAGCAACACGTGAAAGTATATTTGTTTCTTTAGAAGTTAAAAAAAAAAAACTACATACACACGACCGGTATAGTTTAACATTATTTTAAACAAAACAGCAACTACCTGTAGGTCATATTAATTACAATTATTTAACAAGAGTGAAATGTTACTATCAAAGTCGATGTTAATATTTTATTTTTAAAATTATATTTTCTATATGATGCTCTTTATTTGTAGATTTGTATATTTATATACATTCATAAAGATGGTAATTATGTACACATAGAAATTTTATATATTAAATATTTTTTACATCATATATCGATAACAAGCCCAACCTTTAAAAAATGTAATTAAATATGTAGGTTAATATTTTAGATTATGCAGCTGTGTTGGTACAGATGTCTTAAGCATATAGACCTACTATTAACATATATCTTACCGTCTATAAAATTACATAACCAATGCAATCAAAATTGAATTGTTAATAGGCAGATCCACATCAGCTAATTGTGTTCAGCTTCCTACATTAATCTCATTAAATGCATGTGTAGTGTGTCAGACGGGAATAAAAAAATATGCGGAGGAAAATAAGTACAACTATGCTACAAAAATGCATACACGCCTTAATTACATCACTACCGGTCGACACATTTCTTGTAGTTCTGGAGAATACACATTATTATTTCACAGATTACAGTCCCGAGGGATGGGGAAGGCGGATGTGGTACATTTTCTTTCGTAATGTTCTTGGGAACAAACAATTATATGACTACGCACATAACGTTTATTTTGGAACGAGAAACTGAAATGGTTTCTCATGGCGCCTCTGATCTGTTAACGTGCACTGAGGAAATGTATCATTAAGAAAAGATTTCAGAAGCCACTGACACCAAGCAACATGTGCTAATGCGACTACACGATTCGAACTTTTTCGTCTCTTTATTGTCCTTGTAGCACGTATAGAAGAAATTAGGAACACGTAGGCCTATCAGTTTCTGCTCAGGAAACCTAAGAAAAAATTATACATAGCTGACCTGGACACAGAATGGAATATATGTTAAAATTAACCTTAGACAAATAAAGTTGAGGTGAGAACTGGATTCAAGCTCAGGGCAACATCAATATGTGGGCTTTTGTAAACATGGTAATGGACGTATGAGTTCCTTAAGACAAGGCAATTTCTCAAGCACCTAAAATGAATTTAATTCACAGTGAAGTTATTAGAGTTCTGTTAAAGCGTATCTTATTCTGGTCCATGGGGATTCTTTAGTTCTGAAAGACATTTCCAGTGCTGCTTAAGGAATGTTAATTACGTAATGAAAAACTAAGTTCCAGATAATTGTCGTGTGTCAATAATAACTTTTCTATAAGTTACGAATTTCTTACATACCTTTATCTAATAGCTTCAGAGTAATGATCCAAGATGTAAGGTCTTAAGACCGTACACGTGTTTTCAATAAAAATAAATGCATTTATATCGCGTAACGTAATTATAAAGTTAAAGTGTGGCAGACTACAGAAAATTTCAGATTCAGTTCCACACATACTATTCGTGTTTTAATCCGTTATCAAATTACTTATAATTTGCTACACTAACAAGAATTTAATTCTGCTAAGCTTCAGATTACTTAAAATAACAATTTATAGCTTAGGGTAATGATCAAAAGTCATGTAACCCACCTTAAAATATTTATTGATATTTTAAATTTAATACAATTCGATTGCGTTAATAAACACATAAAATCGCTGAGACTATAAAATAGCCAATGCAGGTCACATCATGTTGTAACCTGCTGGCACAAATCTGTCAGCTGTCTTCTAACAGTCGAAGTTCAAGGAACATTACGTAGCATCTCGTTCTTACTTAACTTGTCAGACTGAGTTTAGGGATACACATCCCGAGTCCTTCTCTGTGCCCAACAAATCAACAGTATCCTGTCTGGTTAACCGTTTCCGGTCATTGCAGAAAATCTTCAGGCGGTTGCATCAAACATGAATCACTGAACCAGACGTACATTTCCTACACACAATATAACAATATTTTTTGTCTTCTGATTTGGATGTAATTTATTTTTTGACAACTACTACTTGTGTCAGGAATGTTACCGGTATACTATGAAATCCGGCAATGTATAGAATGTCTAAAGTCAGTAGGCAAAGTATGAAATATATCGTAATGTTAATATAAATTAAAATTAATCAAAGTCGATTGGGTAAGCTGTCAGGGTGGAGATTGTGCAAGATAGTCGCGAAAACACCAAGCTACCGAATCTGAACATAACAAAAGTTTAGAGAATTAAAAAAAAATTGTTTTATATACTAAACTAACCTAACGTAACAAAAGTTTTGAGAATTAAAAAAAATTGTTTTATATACTAAACTAACCTAACGTAACAAAAGTTTAGAGAATTAAAAAAAATTGTTTTATATACTAAACTAACCTAACGTAACAAAAGTTTTGAGAATTAAAAAAATTGTTTTATATATTAAACTAACCTAACGTAACAAAAGTTTTGAGAATTAAAAAAAGTGTTTTATATACTAAACTAACCTAACGTAACAAAAGTTTTGAGAATTAAAAAAAATGTTTTATATACTAAACTAACCTAACGTAACAAAAGTTTTGAGAATTAAAAAAAGTGTTTTATGTACTAAACTAACCTAACGTAACAAAAGTTTTGAGAATTAAAAAAAAATTGTTTTATATTAAATTCTTTCATAAATAAAAGATGAAATAAAACTGTGTAAATCGTATTATAGAAAATTCTTTGTTACATACTTTGCCTAAAGGATCTGAGGCATTTTATAAAATTCCTAGGTGTTCTATAGAATACCTACGCAAAGTATAAAATAAACTGTTAGTTTCATAAGTTGCCTTAAAGTTCTAGGCATTTTATAAAATGCCTGGGGATTCCATAGAATGACTGAATTTCATACATTGCCTACTGAATTTAGACATTCTATATATTGCCTAGGTATTCTATACATTACCGGATTTCATAGTTTACCGGTAACATTATGAACAAATTAAAGTATATTGATAGAAGATAATCTGAAGTGTCAGTCGCTATGATCGTGAAAGATTTTGAGTGAAAAATACAATTTGTTTAACACACCGCTTCAGTGTAACTATTGTAGCTGTCATAAAATTGCATGCTTCAAGGCCACGGGAAGACTCCACCGCCTAAGTAGCGGTCTTAGCTTTGCTACGTTGCAAGTTGCAAGCTGTCTTCACCCGCCTGGATTCCGCTGTCCTCGTTTCAACTTTGCACGATTTTTCTGTGACCTTGAGGCATGCAATTTGGTTACTGCCATAAGATACATTTTATAACCTTGAGTTTAATCGTGTATTCCCCCACAGACTGAACCAGGCATGTTTCATTCTGATGCCTGCCAGATGGGCTGTATGTGTATGAAAGACGAAACGCCATACCTCCCCTGGTAAACAAGATTCTTTTAGATTCACTAACTGAAGATACGAAGCAAGGATCCTCCGTAAAAGAAAACAAGCGTACAAACTGTTACTACTCAGTGGGTGGTTCATCGTCCGTTCTGCTACGCACCGATGACAATTAGACTACATTGCGTTTCCCGTATTACATTAAAATTTAATTTATTAAATTTGATGAGAATTTAAGGAACTCATTTGTACTTTGATGTGACAGATATTTGTCAATAACCTCCTTTTTCGTTGTAGTTAGTATGAAGATGGTTCAGGGCGATGAGATTCATCGCCCTCATGATGGTGGCAGCAAGGACATTCGAAACGTCTGTAAACTTCTACCAGACAACACGGTTCAAAAACCCAGAAGACATCCATCTTCATACTCACCGCCGTGAAAACTTAAAAATCTCAGTTAATGGTTGTTTCGCATGTACAGTCACATCTGAGTCTTGCGACTGTGATAAGGTCCCATTCAGCAAAGTGTTGCAGATTTAGGGTTGCTGATGGGATGAAACTTCGAGTCGCAGAAGGATCGCGGTTCTTGAGCGGTTTTATCCCCAATCCTTTACATTGCACACTATGGTGAGAGGACAATGTCATCATCAAATTAATTCATACATTTTCATTAAACAGTCTATAAACTACATTTGGACAGACATACCCCATATTGAAAATAATCTACAGAGTGCTTATCGTATGTGGTTTGTACGTTTAAACCAAACTACAGGCACAGTACGACAGCTTATCGATTGATAAAGCGTTATTAAATAATGTATAATTAAAACTAAATATTATATGATAGATTTATTATTTGTAGTGTTCTGTCTGACGACAGGTCCATATATTATGAACAGGATCCTTCCATCCTTTTCTCGGACTGGGACCTGTTCATATACATTCTTGGCAGAGATGATCAGAAGTGGTTTGCCATTGCCTTCTTCTGTGTGTGAATGCCACGGAGAAACCGGGGAAGCCCCCGGAGGAAAACTCTGTGATGCCTAGACCACGGCCTTGCCCAACACAAGTTATAAATTTGAGCACCACCGGGAATTGAACCCTTAATGTTTCTCTCATGGGTCAGTATATTCGAGTCGATCTGTAGGCAAAATACAGGTGCCGAATCATTTACATAGCATCACTTAAAACCCTACGAACCAGACACATGATGAATAGACCAGCCTAAAGTTTCTCTCATGGGTCAGTATATTTGAGTCGAGCTATAGGAGATGTCCAACGCCATCCTATGCTCTGACCGCTTCATTATGTCGTAACTCAGTCTTTCTCCAACGATAAGATCCCAAGGCTTCTTTATAGGCCTTACCTTTTCCTTTCCTTAATTTGTGTCTGTCTTTCCCCCAAGGTCTTGTTTCCTTCCACCGCTCAATTACGTATTCATCAACAGTTTGAACGTAATGATAACTTAAACCTTCAATCAATCATCATCTTAGCAAGTGTTAGGTAACTTTTTTCTGAATTTAACCTGGACATTAGTGAATAAGTAAAGATCAGCTTTCGATTCCTTGTCTGCATCGTAGACTAAGTATGTAAGTCGGCATAATAAGATGTTTGTCTCCTCTCAAAATCACCGAAATATACTGCCACGAGACAACCAATTATTATTTTAATTCTAATTCAAAACTGAGCTTACACAGTCCAGTAAAATGAAATATATAATTAATTCCTTTAAAAGTGTTGGACTCAGTATTTTATGAATGGCGTGCTAATGCATCCGTCATATCTTAACTGACAGATGTAAAGTGATATTATGATAACCGCATACACCACAAGGGTAATATGAATCACGAAGTGTTAGTTACGATGACTATTATTATAGTAATGACGATAATGACAACAAATTACTATAATTAGAAAGAATTCTAGCTTATTCATATCCTACGTCATACACTGGCATACTCGGACTTTGAAAATTTGCTTGCTTGTGTCGAAAGTGTCTCAGTTGTAATTTCGATAAAAAAAAACCCTTCATATATCTAGGATTTACAAACACCACATAACCAAAGTAGCTGAGAAAGTATTATATAATAATTTAACAAATTACCTCACATCCAAGAGAAGTTAGTGGTTTAGCCACAGGTAAATTGGCTTGACTTAGCAGCTGCATTGTTCACTAAACTCAACAAATCTGACACTTACGTGTGTGGGGAATTCCAGATCCCATTTTGGCCGCGTCCTGTGTTGGGCTGTAGGGACACTGTGCTGGTCACCATAATTTTCATTTTCATATTATCATCACTATCAAAATAGTACTCCCGCCAAATGGAATTCCTACATACAATATAAGAATACCTAGCTCCACCCTTCCCAACCGTACACTCGGCAGGATGTAAGATTTGAGGTTTTCACAGTTATTACACGCCTAATCCACAAATAAAATTATTCAAAACAAAAATTTGTTGTGCCACGTTTTGCTGAGCTATCGTAGGAGTGTGTGCTGTGTAAAATCAATTCTATGACGTTTATAAAGTAAATACTGAAATAATGCATAACCCATTTTTGGGGTATTACAAAACAATTTGTTGCACTTTTTGTATGCATTTACGTTTCAGGCATTTTGGAAACTTAGCTGAATGCAAAAGCAAAGTATTAGATTAAATTCCTTATGAATCGAGCCTTCTGGACGATAGCAGTCTTTCTGAATGTGAAACGTACAAGACTTTTCTGTAGCTGTCAATTAATGCAAAAGCTAATTTCTGTACTTTAATATACACGTAAAAGGTACTGGTAATTATCACCACAAGATGTCACATTTTACAACTTTACAAATGGTGAACAAATTACGCTGCATGTCCTAATTACAGAACAGCTACATAAAATATGTAATCAGTAGCTCTAATCGTTTAGTGTATAAATCATGCATAGAATATCATAAATTTTATTATAAGAGATAAAATAAATATGAACTTGCTTGCAAATGCAATATTTGTAGCCTAACTGTAAAATTATCATAGACAAAACTAGATTCATCGAATCAAGTAGGATGTCTCGATATTTTCATATGTTCAATTTATGGAAATGAGACTTCTTGGAATATACTTTTATCTAATTACACGTTTTCGAAAATATATTAGTTTTCAGTCGATAATAATTAAAAACTCTATTTAATAGATCCCTATCTACAGTTTGCCTTGGAGCGTGTCTTAATAACCCATTGTTTGCCAATTTACACTGTCTTTATGCGGTGGTTCTTAGGCATAAGTGTAAATTTACGCTCGTATTTACAGTTTTATTGCTTTCAATTCAAAACTGTTTATCTTTCCTAGCATTTTCCATGCTTTTTACTAGATACGTCACAAGCATTGGTCCTTCTGGTATTCATTTACTTAAAATTTAAGAAGATCCATGAAAGAATACATCCCGGAATCTCCTAATAGCTAAGGTTAATTATTTATGATTATTATTCTTTCTCTGCTTGATAAGTACCATTTAAAACGCAACCCAACAACAATCGATTGCTATGGTACATAACTGGCATTAGGTCCACCCTCGTGTAATAGACTCTCCCAACTAGGGTTTGTCGGTTTTTAAAAACCGTGTTTAAAAACCGTTTTTTTTTTTGATAAATTTTAAAATTCGAAAACCGGTTTTTAAAATTTAAAAAACCGGTTTTAGATAGTAGAATTAATATGTAAAAATTTCTGTTAAATGAACTAAAAAATTTAAAGATTGAAATTAGTTCCAAATTATTAAATGCTTTAGAAGTACGAATTCAAGAAAGAAGACAAGTTGGGTTGGTAACCCTGTTGCTATATTTGCAAAATCCACAAAACATTTCAACAAAGAAATCTAGTGCATTTCCACTGGCTTCAAAACTCGATATTATTTAAGTTATCTGGAAAAATATTGTCTAGAATTTATCCAAATTCTTGTATGGGAACAGATTCCGATGATGAATATATCGCAGACGGAGAAACTATTAATCAGGGCAATGCTCTAAAAGAAGCCATGGAAAAATCAATTCATATGTTTCTTGAGGAACCTGAAGAAATAATATCAAACCCGAAGACACTGAAGGCCGAATTTTCAGTATTTGAGGCAACCAATAAAAGAACAAAGAATTTAAATTTATTATTTGATGCCCTGAAAATGATAAAACCAAGCTCAGTAGCCAGTGAGAGAGTATTTTCTATTTCAGGCAATTTTGTATCTAGAATAAGAACAAGATTACGTAATCGTTCAGTGGACATTTTATGTTTTTTGAAATCATATTTCCTGAAGAAAACTACTAAATAAAATAAAAATTTATAATTTATATTTTGTACGGATTTTTTTTTTGTTTTGTTTTGTTTGTTGCGATATTTTCATTTTCTGTCCATCTGTATTTCGGATGTCCCCTACGTCGATAGTACAGAATTGCTTTCAAGAACATTTTCTCGCCAGTTCTGTCAATATGGACCTATCAGTTTTCTTGGAATTATTATATTTTATTCATAACTAGTTCAATTTTTAATTCTTTCTTTCCTCTTCATTTTTATGGGCACGTACTTGTTTCTCGAATTTCGTCTCATGAAACTTATTTCTTAGGCTGTAATTCTGTTACCATTATGTTTTCTTAATGTCCACGTTTCAGTAACATGACAGAGGACTAGTCTATCTAGAATTCTGAACGTGTATATCCGGGCGTGCTTTTTATAATTCCCACTGTTTTTGTACAACTGCTTCGTAATTTTTAGGGAACTGTCACACCTCTTTCCTCTACTTTTATTTATATGAATTCATTTCCATAAAAAGCTATCACTTTCATTTTCTCTGCATATATTTCAATTACCACGTAAATGTACACCAGATTATGGTTCTTTAAATACAAAAACAAGAAAATTACATACAGCAAAACAATCCTGACACGTTTGTCGAACTATTACTTTCTAACTTTATCCAATCCAATGCGGTCTAGCTATTAGAATGTTGGCCTTGTAATCCTGGGGGTCTCGGGTTCGATTACCGGCGGTGCCCGAATTTATAACTTGTGTTGGGCAAGGCCGTGGTCTAGGCAACACGGAGTTTTCCTCCGTGGCATCCCAACAATTACTCCATTCACACACAGAAGAAGGCAATGGCAAACCACTTCTGGATCATCTGCCAAGAACGTATATGAACAGGTCCCAGTCCGAGAAAAGGATGGAAGGATCCTTTTCATATGGACTTGTCGTCAGACAGAACACTAAATAAAATTAATCGTAATAATCATGATAACCAAAGTAGACTGGAGATTCCCTACCCAGTTACTCAGGCGCGCAAAATATCACAGATGTCCCTACGAAATTTTCGTTATTGCTGTCCGATTTTAACAAAACTGACAGGCGTTAAATGAATTTTAACAAAACTCTCCAATATTAAATCTCATGAATTTCGTTTAAGCAGTTCTAGAGTAGTCTGATGCGTATGGAACGACAACCGGAGAGATAAAGAGATTTGAACAGGCGTCCACACGGCAGCAAACCTGTCTGAAACAGCAACGAAGGACCTGCTTTATACAGATAAAAAAACATTCGGTTTCAGTATATCTACATAGTTATTTACAGCAAAGTATTGAAGTTGTAGGTTCATTAACTACTTTATATCAACTGAAATGTTCTTTATCTTGTGATAATGTGAGAGGCAACATATTTGATAACGTTAATGGCCTGTTTCTGAGGGCTACCCGACATTTTTTCAAGGACTGAGTAAAACTAACGGGACGATAAGTCAGGATATCATGCACTGAGTTGGCATCCTGTCCGAATACTTCAAGAAATGGAATCAGAGCATTAAGGAGCGCCCTCCGGTCATTAATGGTAACATCCAGATCACGAAACTTCAGTTTTTTTCCTAGTCGTGTTAGATCCAAGCAGCACAATAATTCATGTTATATTTTCATGTCATGTTAAAACAGAAGACAAAAGTAGTTTATAAACATGATTTTGAATTGTACTACATTTCATAGCACCGACTAGAAAGCAAGTGGCTGAAAATTATCCTCTAACACTGTATATTTCGTAGGTTTCCTTAGTCCTTCCAGACAAATAATGTAATAGTGCTTTAAATCTGACCACAACATCTTCCTTGTACACCCTTTCCAGTTCATTAATCTTGTTAATCACCATTTCATGATTTCATGTATTGTTCAACTTAGAATCTGTACCAGCCTCCAGATCCTATTTCCATTGTTTCCTCGATCTTCTCTTATCCTTCGTTCTGTAGAGTTCTAAACGAACTATCTAAAATCTTCAGTCAAAAATGTCTTCGTGAATCCTACCAACAAGACCTACCCATCACTTCATAGCCTATGTAAGGTAAAGGTGAATTTGTTCCTGGTGCATAATTAAGCTGTAGACCACGAATATGTAAGCGGAGTGGAGGTATGGTTCCACGTATTCTTAACCTATACTATATATGTTTATAGTTGTCAGCTTCAAGATCCCGGTCCCCTTGCTCCAAGGTACGAACTGGATAGGAGATAGCAACAACAACATTTAACTGCTTACATGTAAGCCTAAGGTTTGTTATCTAGTTCGCGCCTTTTATTTATTATTATTTAGTGTTCTGTCTGACGACAGGTCCATATGAACAGGATCCTTCCATCCTTTTCTCGGACTGGGACCTGTTCACATACGTTCTTGGCAGATGATCCAGAAGTGGTTTGCCATTGCCTTCTTCTGTGTGCGAATGGAGTAATTGTTGGGATGCCACGGAGGAAAACTCCGTGTTGCCTAGACCACGGCCTTGCCCAACACAAGTTATAAATTCGGGCACCGCCGGGAATCGAACCCGAGACCCCAGGACTACAAGGCCAGCGTTCTAACCGCTAGATCGCCTATATGACGCTAAACACTATTCTGAGTCAATTGAATGCAGTTGACAATCTTGGTTATTCGTTAAAATTTGGTTATGGAACAAAGGTAGATTTAAGGGGAAATTGTTGTGGCACATTCAGCCACCAAACCAATGTTCACAACTGCAGACCCGTGTTAAACATATTTACAGCTATCTGTCTGGAACCTGTAGAAGTGTCATGTTATGTAGAAAGAGACAAGCTCAAAACGGGTAAGTTAATTATTTTGTTTGTAAGGTCCGGAGATAGGGATTAGCTCTATCTAGTGGGCCCAACTGTGTAGGAATCTGAAGACGGAGATAGAGTCCCATCGCCGAAACGTCGTTTTACGTTTTATATTTACTAGACGATAGATAATATCCAAGAAAATTTTTATTCAATTGACTCTTCACCATCGTCAAGAAGTTTTAGATTTATTAAAGTATTTCGTTCTTGGGCTGAAATTAAAAAAATAAATTGAAGATAATAGTCATTTAGGATGATGTACCATGTAGAATGGTAAAAGTCTCTGATGTTGAAGACAGTAAACATCTCTGAAACGTCGATCGATTTCTACCAGAATATACAGCAAACAATCCCAGAAGAGTCATGTTCGTACTCGTTGCCGTGAGAACCTAAAATTTCGCTTGAAGTAACTTATGTGTTTCACCATATCCGTTAGTCCATCCTCAAGTAACAGATTCAAAACTACCGAGCTCATTTCAGCGAAATTCGATAAGACAGATTCATCCTTAATTTTGTCGAGTACATTTCATTTGGTTTAGTTTGGGTCACCATAATGGTCACTGTAAGTAAACATTTATATTCGGGCGCGTATTTTGACGTATCTTAAAATTATATGACAATTGATCTATTGACACAGACTATTAACTTACAGCCTACTAGCCTATCATGTGTAAACGTTGTTCTTAAACTGAACTTAAGACTGAAAAGTCCACCATTTTGAAAATTTGTTCAGACTCACAGTTTCATGACCACTGCTCGTTGAGCACATAGATATTTTCTGTGAAGAACGACCATAGTCAATGAAGGTCATGTCCATTACATTGTATTTCGGCATAACCATACAACGTAAACGTCGTTAAACTTCTACCAGACTACACGGAACTACAACCCTGAAGACAGTTATTATCACACTAGCCTCCGTGAAAACCAGAAATCCTATTTAAACCATAATTTGTTTGCGGGATTAACACTATACACGCTTGATTTGAATTGAGATCATTTAAGATAGTAATGCGTTTACCATTTGCACATGAGATCTAACAATTTTAATAGTATTTCTGGCTCAGCAGTGTAGGCTGAAGGACTAGGATCGGATTGATGTAATAGACTCGTGTCGTTACCTTCGACAATCCACCACAGGCTCTGAGATTCACTCAAGTCTCTATGAAACAAAGGCGGCCGGAGCTTAAGGCCGACCATTCACCTACATCTATTACTACAGTCTATGTCTGTTTACACATTTTCATCGCGTGGTGCTTAATTAAATGGAGTCACAACTTCAACTGTGCTTCAGAGTATTTATTTTAACAATTTCCATGCTAAACAAAAAATATATAGTGTAATTGCGTCATATTGTGAATATTCTAACAATTATTTATTTTAATCCGTCTTATCACAATATTTAAAATTTCTTATAATTAAGATAATAAAATATCATTGATGTTCCATATCGATTGATCGATTTACATTTTGGAACAATCACTCCTACATCTAGGGTATGTTTTATTTTAGATTTACTTTTATTTTATATTATTTTTATTTATATCTTACTGCTACTTTCTAACTATAATTTATATATTTTGCATTTTATTCTCTAAATTATTTTATAAATTCTTTCAAATTCTTTAGTGTTTCTTTCAATCTTCTACTTACAGACCGATATGTACATCTGATAAAATTTAAGAAAAGACAACACCTCGCCCAAAATTGAAAAACAAATGACATGAAACATCACCAAATGGAATCATATTTAGAGTTTTAAGTTCGTAAATCTTTTACACCTGATGATGGTTTTATAAAAACTGAAACATGTTGTGTAAAGGATGTTCCAAAATGTAAATCGATCAATCGATATGGAACATCAATGATATTTTATTATCTTAATTATAAGAAATTTTAAATATTGTGATAAGACGGATTAAAATAAATAATTGTTAAAAAATATATCCCTTGAAAATATATAGCCTAACATTACCATTAAAAACAAACTTATCCTACCATCTCTTGACAGCACAGCACGTAACTATGGGATTTCTGATAATCGTTCGAACTGATTATAAGTCAATCGTATTGAGCCACAACGCTAAAGCGTCATTGGACTACTTTTAACAGGAAAAGACAGTGAAAGCGATTACATCATTTGCTGAGTTTAAGTCTCTCTTCGTGTCCATTATCTTTACTGGTGGTCGGTAGCTTCTAGTAAATCCTCTTGCTGATGGGAGCTACTTTGTCTTATTTCACCACTGATAATAATCTGAATGGAATCACTTCAAACGAAACAGTCTCTAGGAAAAGAGGTATTGGGGGCAACATTTTGTTTGCTATCAGAACCAAGCAAATACATCGTCCTATTGCGGACAACCGATAACAGATATTCTTTCAAAAGCTGGGGTAAGCACTTCATAACTGTGAAATGAATCTTACTAAACTGCACACAAATCATTTTTTAGGGGTCTAGAGCAAGAGGCCACATTTCAGACCTCACGTAAGACAATAAGTTGACTAAAATAATATTTTTTAATGTTTTAATTTCAATACGTTTAGACGGGACAGATGATGACAACGTTTCTGAACCGAAAGCTTACGAGAATTCCTCAAATTAAATCTGTTTAAAGGTTTTCCTGAATTTAATTTTTGTTTTGTTGTAGTGGCAATTATCTGATGCGACACAAATTTGAAAACCGCCACTGGGGACCGCCACGCAACAAGTCATGACTACGGTGTCGATCATTAACCATTCACCATGCCACTCCGCCCCGGCCACTCCCTGCCCCCTTCACCCCTCTTCGCCGCCACTAACAAGTATTAATCACTGCCCACTGTCCCCTGCATTACGACAAAAATAACAAAAATAATCCTATAACTTGAACGTGACGAGAATTAAAATGGCTGGTTATAATCCTAACACGCTGAGTTTCAAGTGCCTGAAAATAGCTAGGCCGTTTAGAACAGCCTAAGTGTTCAGCACAGTTGTTGTTGATGGTCGCGAGCGTGGTGTACCTACGTGCAAATCTATAAAACAGCACCCAGTATTATAAGCCGACTTACAATACCGCTAGAGACAAAATGCGGTCTTAGGAAATAAGTACGAACTAAGATGTCTGTCTTCCGGGTTGTAGCGCCATTTCAGAGGTCCTTCCTATCTCCATCATCAGTGTTGATAAGTCCTAATCACCCTGATAATGAAGGCAGTATGGACCTCTGAAATGTTGGTAAAGTTCTACCAGACTACACGACGTTGAAACCAAGAAGACAGCCATCTTCGGACTCACTACCTTGAAAACCTCAATTCGTACTAAGTAAAAACTAACCAATCTGCTACTGATTGCAACTGGTCTTCAATACCTCTGTGAGAATCTTGCAGAGAACGTCTTGTCATTCGTTTACTTAAGTAAAAGTAAAGTTTGTCCCACTATACGCCAAGTAGGCGTTTGGGGGGAGCGGAAGTATAGCTCCTCTCTTCCTTGACCTCGGCACTAGATGGGGGTGAGTGGTCAGCATCACGCCCCGGCCGGTTTTACCCCCGGGAAAGGACCCCCGGTACCCATTGTAAAGGAGGCTGGGTGGGCCCCAGAGCCAGTCTGGACGCAGAGGCTAGAGGAAAAATCCTCTGCCCCCGTCGGGGATCGAACCCCGGTCGCCCAGTCACTGACTGAGCTATCCCGGTTCATCATTTGTTTACTTGGTTAGATGCAAACAGAGCAAGAAATACTGTACAGTAATTACGCGCCTCTTCTCGTACACCGCTCTTACACGAAGCAGAGAAATAAGTTACAGAATTTTTTAAGTAATGAGTGCAATTAAGACGAAACATTTGTGTGTGTGTGTGTGTGTGGTTTCTGTGTTTCCGATGCACACGTTTACTTACGAAACGTCCATTACTAAAATCGAAAACTGTTAGCTGTAATTGCCAGAGGGATAAAAGATCATATTTTCAGTGTCATTTTCAAACTCAGAAGTTATTCAGACAAGAATTGACCAGCATTCCTCAGTTAAGTATTTCGTCTATAGCACCAAGTGTTAAAGAAAACAGTAATGCAAAATTTTTCGGAAAGAGAGGGATAAATATGACATAGAACCTAAAGAATATAGATTTTAGATAGATGATAAGGGTGCAAAAACATAGAATTCGTGCGAATATAATAGAAACTATGAATCCATAGACAAATGGCATGTTACCTTGGATGGGGAACAGCCCATCACAAGGCCTTTACGTGCACACGTAAGTACGATAAATAGAATAACGCCGACATATAACCATGTCCCGAGGATTCGAACCCTTGACAAAAAGTGTTTGATCTTTCCGAGGCGGTATGAGCCTTAAATTATGCAGCATCTTTTGGTTGTTTTGTTAGTTAGTCGGTTAGTTACTTGGTTCGTTCCTTTGACATCAACGACCTGGCTCTACCTTCTACTACAGACAGAAGCAGGTTCCGTTTGCGTAAAGAAATCGTGAAACAGGTGTGACAGACATGTTAAGTGGAGTGACACGCCAGCCGTCATTGATTCATCAGGGAACACAGGAATCTTATTCCGGGTAACATTCCTGAACGGTCAATCAGATGACAGTTCTTAGATTTAAGTGAAACTGAAGAAGCCAACCTTTCCAATCCATTGATGTGTCATCCAGGAGCTGATCCGATTAGTATTAAATGATGGCCCTTAAAACACGACACGTCAAGCTGACACCTTGTAATGAAACTGCCTTCTACTTTAACGACGGACGTTCTACGTGCCTTACGTCTAGAAAAACTGATGATCACAATGAAAATCACACATCGTATGACAAATACATAGACTTAAACTAATCTGAACACACACTGTGGTGCAATGTATATGCGTGTAGGATTAAGTAATTTTTTGTGTGTGTTATTGGCAGGTGTTAATGTTATTAAATGCTTTCTTAGTATCTCTATAATCAAATTTCACAAGGTAATAATCCTTTTCCAGCAATTTAGAGGATGCTTATCATAATAGGTACACAGTTTCCTTTCCAAAACTGGTAATCAGGTACACCCATCACAGACTATGGAAATAGTTAATGTACTACCATACTAAAACATTTTGCAACATTAACAATTTATCGTTGTCTTCTCTCCATTATTTTTATTATCGTCTTTATTTTAAAACCACTCTTTTTATACACGATTCAAAAAATAAATTCTAAAACCACATCCTTATTTACGTTACGTCCAACAGTCTGTCGGCAAGTTATATCATTCGCAGTACAGGACCGATTTCCATCAAACTACATACAGCAGACCTGGAAATATGTCTACCAAATTTTGTAAATCCATTTTGATTTCACTTTAATTCTGGTAGTCTTCAAACCACTTCACTTAAGGGCCGTAACAACATTTTATAGCAGCTTAAGTTAGTTTTGTTCGCTTCGAGTCAGTGTTTCGCAGCAATTTTTCTCTGGCGACCTCTTGTCTTGAGCAAACGGTGAAATATAACTTGTATATTTTGATGTCGTTCAGTTCTTTTTGTAAGTGGTTTAAAACCGTTTTTAAGGAACATACTGTCTCCATCTCTAGGGCAGCCCTCACTAAACAAAAAAAGAAGACTTTATTGCAACTATCTTGGATGAGACCATCTGACCTCTACAGAATCAAAGTTAACTCTAAGTCTACGAGTTTCGTCGGACCCCCCTGGGCGGGAGATCGGCCTAAGACAAGGCATCTACATTCAAAAACAGGAACGGGGACATACATCTAATGTTTAGAGAGAAATTCGAGCCCACAAATTCAGTTTTTGAGCGGTCTAAAACTTCACGAGCCTCAAGATGTGCGACTACATTCACCACGTAAAGACACTGAAGTCATTGATACGTAGACTATACGTAATTCAAACTACGTAACAAATTTGCAAGACCGATTTTAATTCTGTGTAGTCTATACGTTTTCCTTGTTTTAATTTTCACCTTTTTGTCAGTCGTCTATGTTCATCTATTGTAAACATAAACCCTCTTGGCGCAAAGTTAATCACACTGCATGGAGCTTTGAATAAAGTATGCTTGTGGGACGTTAAACACTCGTATAGAAAATAAGAGTATAGAAAAAAATGTGGTAAAACAGGATTTCTTGCACAACTTTTTAGTTTTAAGGAAGTTCTTTTGAGAAATTCATAAATTTCGTCTTGATAGTCATGTAAAGTAAGAGAATTAGTGTATTAATACAGACAAAAATTAAATTCTACCTTCAAATTTTAGGTGAAACCCGGAAATAAATTTAATTAAAATTCACTGCGTAGTGTAAGGCATGGAACTTTCGTTGAGATTAAGTCACCAAAAGAGAAACTACAGAAAATTTATAGTTTAAAACACAAGTGGAAAAACTAATTCAGTCCATAATTTATTTAGAATACTCAGAGAGATAAAAATATATTATAAAATGAGATCGAAATCGCAGCCCATTGGTTGAATATGGAGTATTCCCTGAAAAACTAGTAATTATTCAATTGGTCAAGAAATGTCCTGCTTTCATGAGGCCCTACAATTCATCAAGATCTCAAGAAGTCCAAAAGTTGATCCTGAGCCATATCATCATAGTCTACATACTCAAACTTTGTTTTACGGATCAATTTTAATATTATTCCCCCACACCACGTACCCCTACATCTATCAAGTGATTTCTTCCCTTGGGGTTTTCCAACTGAAATCTATTCCTTGAAAATTTTTATAAAAAACATATTTCTCATCTCCCCATTTGTTCACCCCTGTTTTGGTACCAAATGTTCTATTGTGAAAAATCAAATAGTAAAATTAGTTCCAGGTAATCAGGCCAAAGACTGAACAAGCACCAGCTCTATGAAGTTTTATGAGAAGAAGACAGAACGGATAAGACATCACGTGCGCAGAGAAGTCTTCTCGTCTCACGCCACTGGAAACGCAACTCGGCGATAACAATCTCGACCTGCAACACTCGCAGGAATTGGCTTCCTGTCAGTGGAAGGTTAAGCCGCCGTGTTGGAAACAGCACAATACTGACGAAAGAGGAAACAACCAATTGTCGTTTTTAAGAATCATGTTCCATCACCCCACCCCCGTAATTCCATCACTTCTTTCCTTCTCCTGACATTTTAAGAGTTGTTTCCACAGTGTCCATTATCTTACTTCTTCCTTCCAATCATCAAAGCTACACTCCCCACATTTGTCTCAACTCACAAAGGAACTCCTACTAGACCCAACACTACTCCACGTTTAGACATTCAGTGTCTACCTGTTGAACCATGTAGCTTATCAAATTACGTTCCATGGAGTTAATTAACTACGTGGAGCATACTGGTTTTTTTTTTTAAAAGCAAATGGTCACTCAGCTATCAAACAATGTACCTTCTTCGTGGAATCTGAATTTCCGTTATCGTTTTCACAAAATCTCATCACGAAATCCCACGCTGAATCGAATTCACGTCCAACCACACAGTCCGTTTAAGATCCATATGAGCAAAAAAAAACCCCATATCTCAGCCTCCCAAAGCCATTTTGCCTTCATATTTTTGTGCTCAAATTGCATGAATTCATCATCTCTCCCACACATGCTACATGCCCCGACCATCTCATCATCCTCGATTTGAATGATCACATTGCAATACAGCATCCTAGGTTCCTGAAATATCCAAATATCCAAATGAAGCCTGTCAGATACGGTTTGTTAAGACTCACGACGTAATAACAGAACTAATTACAGGCCTATAGTTTTTTGCAGTTCAGTGATGCAATCTTCATGCACAGTTGGGCATGATCCAAGAGAAGATCTTAAAACCATGGCCAATTAGACACGTGTTTCCGGAAGCGTGATTCAAATAAGTGACAACTAAATTGTTTGTTTTATACCGATCAATACGATGTATGGGCGTGACTTTGTACCTTGTCACCTAGTCACGGCACTGCACGCCGTCGGGTGGCAAATACAGGCCATGGCTCACAGATTTATTATATTTATTTAGTGTTCTGTCTGACGACAGGTCCATATGAACAGGATCCTTCCATACTTTTCTCGGACTGGGACCTGTTCATATACGTTCTTGGCAGATGATCCAGAAGTGGTTTGCCATTGCCTTCTTCTGTGTGTGAATGGAGTAATTGTTGGGATGCCACGGAGGAAAACTCCGTGTTGCCTAGACCACGGCCTTGCCCAACACAAGTTATAAATTCGGACACCGCCGGGAATCGAACCCGAGACCCCAGGATTACAAGGCCAGCGTTCTAACCGCTAGACCACCTCATCTTATTATTATTCAGTGTTCTGTCTGACGACAGGTCCATATGAACAGGATCCTTCCATCCTTTTCTCGGACTGGGACCTGTTCATGTACGTTCTTGGCAGATGATCCAGAAGTGGTTAGCCATTGCCTTCTTCTGTGTGTGAATGCCACGGAGAAACCGGGGAAGCCCCCGGAGGAAAACTAGACCACGGCCTTGCCCAACACAAGTTATAAATTCGGGCACCGCCGGGAATCAAACCCGAGACCCCCAGCGTTCTAACCGCTAGACCACCGTGGCTATTGGCTCACAGATACGGAAAATAAAATAAGTAAACAAACAACTATTAACACTATAAAAATACACTATTTTAATACACTATACAGTATGCAAAGTTTTAAGATACGGAAAACGCTTATTTTGCAAAAATTTAACTCGGTCTCCCTGTTTTGGTATAGTGAGGGTTGGCTCACTGTAGCCTAGCCTGTTAGACTAGACTGTTAAGCTGTTTGTTAGGTGAGAAATTTAAAAACAGTTCTTTTCAAGATTTTTCGTCTGTACTGGATTTTTATACATGGCGAGATGAAAATACCTAGGTCTACGAAATTCTTGTACACAATATTAAGAAGAACCACTACATTAAATACCTGTTCATACGTAGAGACAGTAAAAATGATGCTAGAGGAATGGATTATGACAGATAAAGACAACACTCAAGTTTCTTCGTCTGTATTCTAAGTGTAGTAGCCTTCATGGCGTTTCCATTGATATTATTTACGGAGTATACGCCATTAGATGCTCCTAGGTTCATCACCAGACTATCCACCGTAGATTACGACAGCTGCCTCCATCAGACGAGTCGGTGGCAATCTGAAGTGTGATTAGATCTGAGAAAGCTTCAGTAGACACGGACTTAAAGCAGTGTTTCTCAACAGTAGACGTTTACCAACGTTCCAGAGGACCTTGTTGCCTCCATATTCAGGTGCGATTCTGATGGCAAGCTCCTATAGCCATATTCGCTTTTCTACATATTTGACAGGTATTCACCATAAAATATAATAACAGCATTGAGATATTTTACGTCCCTTTTTAAGTCAACACATTGGCCCAAAGTGCTATATTTTGCTGCCTCGATATTTACCTTATTTCGTCTTGTGTTATTTATGAACACATATTTAATATTTTTCTGTTTTCTTGTCTTTTGTTAATTTACTAGTTTTTGAACGGATGCAGATTCGTCATTCTTATAGACTATTAAATGTAATCCATATACAAAAAATTATATGCGCATAAACCGAGAACACGAAGCAGTATAAGCGATATTATCAAAATATTTTACACCTTCCTACACACGTAATGACAGACTATGGACCTAAAACCCCGGAAAATATGTGAACCGTGAGTGGAGATTCCACTGTCACCATTATACTTGAGAAAAGAACTGTCATCGTCCTCTACCAAGTCACATTTCAGTCACTCTGTTGTAAAATATTAAAATATTACTATAATTAACATTTAAATATTTAAAATATATAAAATTATGTTCTCTATCGAAATGTTCGATTTACATTAGATCATCACTTTTTTACTTTTTAAAGAGTAATAAACATCATTTTATATATTTTAAATATTTAAATGTTAATTATAGTAATATTTTAATATTTAATAGGAATTTTATTGTGATTAGACTGACAATATTTAAACAAATATATATTTATCACAATATGACGCAACTTTATCATCTCTGTTGTAAAAATTAACGCGAGTGGGTGATTCGTACTGAAGGTAGTGCATTAAAGTACGAAACAAATCATTTACAGCGGGAAAAGAGACAAAATCGTGTAACAGCGAACATATTAATTTTGTAGTTCACAGCAAAACCATTACGACAGCCGTTGTGAGTGTAATCTGGCAGTTTAGCTTGCCCTCTCAATACTGACACTTCCTTAACGAGAAGTAATTCCCAAATCTGTGAAAATGAATACAACGCTACGACTCCTGCCGCGGGGTATAGATTCGATGGTCTTTTTCGCACTTACTCTCCAAGATTTATCTCATGCATTTCGATCAAACATAACACAAACTGAAATACAGAGAGGATGTGTGGATTTCTATTCGTGTATTTAACTGCAATGTGGAAGTATAAATGTAACCCAAATCTTTTGTGTTCCTCTTTTTACGCTGAAACAGTAACTGAGACCTCGGGGTGAGAATATTTTAGGAATCCTGCCGGGCGGGTTACCTAATTATTTTCTTAAGTGGGTGTGTAGGCATCAAGATCTTTTAAATTTACTGAATAAAATAGTCCTTTCGGGTGTGGGAGACCAAACATGCGCTCATAACGAACTCAAGACCTACGTTTTGTACACTGACTTCTGTCCCGAACATTGACGTAAGTTACACGAATACAATGATACATACTTTTTGCCTGCATACACACACACACAAGATAGGACGGTATTGTCATTGAAGTGACTGGCTGGACGGTCGGGGGTTGATTCCCAGCAAGGTCTGACATGTTAAGGGAACTCTCTTCCTCAATAAAGCTATTAGAGTGTGGACCTGACCACTCACCTCAAGTCTAATGTCACGGTCAGGAATGCGTGGAGCTCAATATCCACTCCCCCACGTTTTAATAACAAGATTCTTAATTAGGCACGGGGAAAACTTTACCTTTACACATATACAAACAACTTCGCAGTAATAACTTATTTGATGTGGCGTGTGGTGTTTCAGTGAACCGACATACGGATAAGTTTGTAAAACATTGAATGACAGTAGCAATTATCCCTAAGTGACTTTATTCAAACCCATTTATATTGAAGATACATTTTGTTTACTCATGACACTTATAGCCTACATGTGAAATGAAAACAACTCATTAATCTGTGTGGAGGAAGTCAAAGCACAGTTAAGCTGATGGCACTGTCGCGGTTTGTGGCTGTGAATCTTAGTACAAATTCCTTACGCGATAAATTCCTATTTGTACAAGCACTGGGTCCTTTTCAAGTATTTTCATCTGGTGGGAATTCTGTTTGATTAACGATTTTGATGGTGCATATTTAATTCATTTTAATCTCTTTTTTTCTAAATAATCTTGCTTTATTTAAATACTGAATATGATATGCTTGTTTAATGGACAATTACAACGTTAATATTCAAGATATTATATGTTCGACCAGTAGTTTAATTAACAAAATATACCAAGGATTGATTTTTGGCCTTACCGTAATATGCCTCTTCACACTTTAATGTGCACGAAATTTAATCATAGTTAATAAGAGTGTAAAAACTCAAAACATAAGTCAAAATGTTTAAAAAATGGACCTTGAAATTATACAGATTAACCCAAGCTTAAAACTCCTGGTCAGAATTCAGCTCCCCATATTATTCCATTATTGTACTGCTCTTGTAGGTACTAAAATCTTTCAGCAAAGTGACTAAAATTGCCATGAAAACCGAGGGCGGCGTAATGTGTGGTCGGGGAGTCTAGGCTGACATGTAGCGGTATTGTAACAACACACGTATGATGGATTAGGTCGGCAGGGCTTCTCGTCTGTTCCAGCCCAAGACACTTCAAACTCTCTCCCTCACAAAGAAAAGGTTCGGCTTGACAACCGATATGCTGGGGCAGAGCACGCATTCGTATGACAAGACGAGAGAGTGTAAATGTGAAAACCAAAGCACCCTGCTGAGTTGCAACACATTCAAATAACTGTCTGACTAGCTGGATAACTGTCACTATCTAACGAAGGACTAACCAACTAACCAACTAAATGACTGGTTTATTAACCAAATGACATAATAACGCCACGAAGCAGGGTGTGTCTAGAAACGTTGATAGTTTTTCCTTAAGATTCTTCACCTAAAATTTTATATTAAGAAAAAACATACCCTAGATGTAGGATTGATTGTTCCGATATGTCCAGAATCAATCCTACATCTAGGGTATGTTTATTTTAGATTTACTTTTATTTTATTTTATTATTTTTATATTTATATTTACTTTTGTCCATAATTTATATATTTTGCATTTTATTCTCTAAATTCTTTTATAAATTCTTTCAGATTCTTTAGTGTTTCTTTCAATCTTCTACTTACAGACCGATATGTACATCAGATAAAATTTAAGAAAAGACAACACCTCACCCAAAATTGAAAAACAAATGGCATAAAACATCACCAAATGGAATAATATTTGAGTTTTAAGTTCGTAAATCTTATACACCTGAAGATGGTTTTATAAAAACTGAAACATGTTGTGTAAAGGATGTTCCAAAATGTAAATCGATCAATCGATATGGAACATCAATATATTTTATTATCTTAATTATAAGAAATTTTAAATATTGTGATAAGACGGATGAAAATAAATAATTGTTAGAATATTCACAATATGACGCAATTACACTATCTTATTAAGAAAAAATCCAAAAAATAGAATTAATTTATTAGTAATTAACAGCTGTAGATGTTGCCACACTTACTGGAAACTAGTAATCGACATAAGCCTATTTGAGGTTAAGGTAGCGTCATATGCTCATCCCTGGAGTTTTGTTCCGGTAATAACCATAACATACACATGTTTCGAGGCACTCTCCCTGCTCCAGACCTTCTGCTGTCGTCCTTTTCATATGTAGATGGCCCACCAACCGCGACACAGACCCGTCCGTCACCCACATGAACAGCAAGACACGGCTAATCCATCAACCCCACATCTCCACACTGGACATGAAGATGTAAAGGTCTCCACACATTAAAAGGAAACTAGACTATTATAGCATTGAAAACAGTAATAAAAGCTGATCATTTTACTCTCGCCAGATTTATATTTTGAAAGGTTTTCGGTTTATAAAGGTACACTTAACAAAATCGTGGAACTTTGACATATTATCACTGATGGAAAATTGATGAGTATAATACGTCAGATTTCAACCCCATATTTGTAATTAATGGTGATGGATTGCAATGATATTTTAATCTGAGTAATGTTCAAGCACCACACTCGGTCTTGGTGCACGCAGGGTGCATCTGTTTCGCTCTCTGATTGTATTATAATTATTCTATTGTTTTCGTGTTAACTTCTAATGTAATTGTATACCAACTACAAACACCAAAGACAGCTTTCGAAGAAGATGTCATATTTTCATATTTAGGTTAAATTTAATAGCAAACACTGATAAATTTTCAAAATGAGTCTGTTTCTACTTTGCATACACATGTCACTGGATACGATGTTCAATTACTGAAGGTACAAAAGTATTATCTTAAAAGTAAGTTGATACTAAACAACAAAATAGGTCGCTTGTGTAGCAAGGACATTGTGGAACTCCTAAATGACTATATCTATTTAGTGTTCTGTCTGACGACAGGTCCATATGAACAGGATCCTTCCATCATTTTCTCGGACTGGGACCTGTTCATATACGTTCTTGGCAGATGATCCAGAAGTGGTTTGCCATTGCCTTCTTCTGTGTGTGAATGGAGTACTTTTTGGGATGCCACGGAGAAACCGGGGAAGCCCCAGGAGGAAAACTCCGTGTTGCCTAGACCACGGCCTTGCCCAACACGTTATAAATTCGGGCACCGCCGAGAATCGAACCCGAGACCCCAGGATTACAAGGCCAGCGTTCTAACCGCTAGACCACCTCATCTTATTATTATTTAGTGTTCTGTCTGACGACAGGTCCATATGAACAGGATCCTTCCATCCTTTTCTCGGACTGGGACCTGTTCATATACGTTCTTGGCAGATGATCCAGAAGTGGTTTGCCATTGCCTTCTTCTGTGTGTGAATGGAGTAATTGTTGGGATGCCACGGAGAAACCGGGGAAGCCCCAGGAGGAAAACTCCGTGTTGCCTAGACCACGGCCTTGCCCAACACAAGTTATAAATTCGGGCACCGCCGGGAATCGAACCCGACACCCCACTACCTACCACATCTTAATACTGACTATAATCTTGCACAGTTCCTGATGTTACAGCCATGAAAATAATTTTAAAACTTAAATACGCTCAAGTAGCTCATTTATTTCTATTTAATTATTCGGTACGTTAATTTACCATTGGCTCATACTGTCTAGCGTATTTCAAAATTAATTTTATTGTTGAAACGATCATCATAATTCCTTATTCTCTTGTGGATGTCCACCGTCCGCGTTTCTACATGTCATGTTACCCGATTCTGTGTATGCCCTACCACGAGTTCAACTTTCGGAGGCTGGCAGGCCAGATGGTCGGTGCTTCAGGGAAGTTTCCACCAATTTCAGAAAGTGATCGTACACACCAGATGGGGGAAATATAAATGCGTATAGGCCTATATAATATTTCTTCTAAGCTCAGCTGAAGCAATTATCCATATTTAGTGTTACGACAAGAAATTGAAGCGGTTCCTTTGATGTAAAATCCGTTGCAATGTAAAATGTAATTAATTTCATGACCCTCTACAATTATACTCGAGACAGGGATTCTTTTAATATGCAGTCTCATTAGAATTAGAATTTAAAGCAGTTTGCTCCAACAGAAACAAAATGATATAGGTATAAAACAATAATTTTTCCTTCTACCTATGATAATCTGGGTTGCATTGCCATATGGACTTGCAGGTAAATATAAACTTCTTAGGAACATACTGTCTCCATCTCCATCAATGATGATGGAGTAGGTTATACCAAAAACGTTAGAATCTACATTCAAATCCACGGCGTTACAGCCCAATATACAAACAAATACAACTTTAAAACTGAACTTAAAATCTTGAAATATAATTTTTTTTTCTGTTTTAAACTGCTGGGTTTTTTTTTACTGTAAGGGGCAGATAATCACATACGTAACAAAATGAAAAAAGTGTCAATATAAACTAATGAATTTAAGAAATGAAATAAATGTTCAATTTAGGAATGTATATGGCGAAGAGCTCCACGATTTTTATGGATTTTGATAGTGTTCAAATTAAGAGACTTATGGACATTTATTTATAAGGACACATTCTGTCACTCATATTATTTCAAGTCATCTAATGGATTCATTACTGAATAATAAAGAGGAAAGAATGCAAAGAAAGTGATCGGTCCCTAATTTAAAGTACCGTCACTGCCTGGAGGGACTGTGAAAATCTTCCAGAAACATCAAGACAAGACAAATGAAGACCGACGATGGAGTACGAGATTTGAACCCTGGGTGTGCAGAGCACGAAACCGGACTGGTAACAACACTTGGCCGCAATGATCAATGGCAGAAGCCTATATCTTACTTTTTAATATACGAGTAATTACATTAATATAGTCCTCTGTGATTTGTTAATCTGCAGTCACTGCACTAAGTGTAGATTGCATTCGTATGATTTGAGGTTTTCACGGCGGTGGTTCTGACTACACGACGAAACAAACCAGAAAACAGCCATCCCTAATGAAACGCTAAGTATGAATTGCTTAATAGTTTCGCATTTGTTATCATTAGGCTAACTTTACGAACATAATCACATTTCGTCAATAGTCTATACACTGAGATGTTAGTATTCCTAACATAAAACTCCGTTACTTATATTTTGGACATATTGAACGAAGGAACGAACGAACAATTTTTCTCCACCTTGTATCCTTCTCGAGCTGAGGCCGCCATTTAGAATACACACATGGTGGTAGAAGGGACCACCGTGCTTGAGCAAATTGTTACTCAATTAGCCGCGGTCTCGCAACAGACCTAATAAATCCAGACCTCATTTTCCTGAAAGGGGCACCAGTAGAGTCAAGTCGTCATGTGGGTGCGAGGGAACGACATCCCAGGCGGGCAATCAGTGTGCCCTCGCATATTGATGGAAGGCTAATGGTTTGTTCGGCGGCCTGGCCATAACCATAAAACATTCCAGGCCACATAAGGGCTTAATAAAGATGTCGTTCGCATATCCATCTGATAGAAGTAATTTAATAAGTGACAGTGCAGTAGATTATACTACTGATTAGGAGCCTATGTTTTTTTAGCATACTACATCAGGAAAGACAGGTTTATAGCTTCACAACAGCGATATCAATATATGAACCCTACGAAGTGTTTAACCGATTGGTTCAGTGGTTATATTGCTGGAGAAAATAAATGATGAGAAGATACATAGTTTGTCTTATGTACGAGGCGCGTCCACAAAGTAAGTTTCCCACTCGTCCCACAGCTAGCAAACCTTATATTGCGCGAAGCGACTGTGCGTACGTGATAGAGCAATGACGTAGCATGGCGCATGCACTAACGGTACTTCCCGCGTTCTCACAGTAGCATCGTTGCAGCTGTTGAAGATGGAGGTTCTTATTCCAGCTCCCGCCGACTCTGAAGTGCGGTCAGTAATAACGCTAGGCCGCACACGGCTCGACGGACAGCAAGTCTCCTGCAGGAGTTCAGCTGGGAGGTGTTTAATCATTCACCCTACAGCCCGGACCTCGCTCCCAGTGATTTCCATCTTTTCCTACACCTCAAGAAATTCCTGTCCCGTCAGCGTCAGCGTTTTGAGAATGACAGAGAGGCGGAGATGGTTGTCACACAGTGGTTCCAATCCCAGGCGGCAGACTTCTACGACACAGGTATTCAAAAGTTGGTCCCACGGTATGACAAATGTCTCAATTCCGGTGGCGAATATGTTGAAAAATAGCTGGACACTTGCTGTATCTGTTGCAATAAATATTTCCATGAAATTGTGTTTTGTTTCTGTAAACGGCCCCAGGGAAACTTACTTTGTGGACGAGCCTCGTATTGTTATTACAGTGATCAAATCAGGGGGTATGAGATGGACTGGTTGTGCAGTTGATAGACCTAAATGTCTGCCTACAAGGAAGAGTTATATTAACGTGTATGTAAAGGTGAGTCTATAAATGTGGTAGGTTCCACGAGCATGTGCCCAACAGGAGCCATGTGATTTAACAGTTCGCTACAGTGCCGTCAGAGCTGTGTAAACACAGGGAAACAGTCAGTCCGAACTCTGCAGGACGAAACGTCTGCACGTACCTTCACAGAAACACGATATAACGGCGTGTAGACTAGATTCATACTGCAGAGGTTAAAGACAAAAGGTGAGAGTCTTCTTCAACAGCAGATTAATCTATACCACTGGAAAAAATCTACTCTGATCTGAATCAGTAATAATTTAGCCTAAGGGTTTATGAACTGTAGGCTGTAATCACGAAAAGGTAAAACGTTCATAAATGTTTCCTAATATTAATTCTAATAATGTCTAATAAGTTAAATGTAAATTAGCACATAATAATAAAGTAATATTAGTATAATTTTTATTTTTGGGTCTATATTAACGGTTTTTTAACAACATTAATTTCAGGATTTGAGTTTTTTACGGTAGTAAGTACAAGATGGCTGTCTTCTGGGTTGTAACGCCGAGTAGCCTGGTTGTTATTTTTTTGTTTTCTATCGCCCCAATATACTTTTCTTCAAAAATGGCTCATCGTTTGTGAAACTGATACGTAAAGCCTTGCAAAATGCATAGCAATGCATCGTCTGATTTTTTTTCTTTTTTGTATATTTGTGTATGTTTAACGTACTAACTAACTAACTAACTAGATGGCTTACCGAACCCGAAGGTTCATCACCGTCTTCAAAAAGAGCCCGCTATGGCTTTTGTCAAGAGCCAGTTGAATCCAGTCAACACCTTCTTGTCTTAATTCTTTATGCTGCATTAAACATTATCCTCCTACACCTCTGTATATAAAGTGATACTTTCCTTCCAGGTATTGGAACTAAAATTCTGCATGCATTTCTTCTATGCGTGCAACATAATATTCATTTATTTAAAACACAAAACATACGTCAGTGTTTCATTTTTTTTCTCCTTATTCATCGTGAACATCTTGAGGTGAGATGAGGGTATTCGTAAAGTAGAATAAATACATTCAGGTCTTGATAAAACTAGTTAGAAAATGAAGAATGTGGGCTATTTATTTGTTTGTATTCAGTAGATACACACCATAAAGAATAAGATCATTGACTACGGCTATGATATGAGTCGGATGACCAGGTTTCCATTCCCGACAGGGCCACAACGTCCAGACCTGCTTTGGGATCCACCCAGCTCTCTGGTAAAAGAGTTACAGGGTTTCTTCCTGTCAGTATTCCTGCCAGATCGTGAAGCTAACATCTCACCTCCATATAATGCTCCTCTACACGTCTGTATGACGCAGTGCTTAGTTAAGATTCATACGCAAATTTACATTTTCACATATACGCCGTACCGAAGATGTTTCAAATACTTTCTGTTGATCTTAGCTATATTTACAATGTAAACTATGCAGATTACCAATGTCTAGCACTATGGATAGTCTAGACAAAGTTGTATTTCAGAGTCGTATAGTGTATGTGTTATACTGACTAGACAAAATTAGTCAAACTATCCAATGTAAAAATTGCTGTCTTCGCGTCATGATGATGGAGTTAGCAAGGTCCTCTGAAACGTCAGTAAACTTCTACCAGACTACACTGCGCAACAACCCTAAAGACAGCCATCTCTAGACTCACCGCAGTGAAAACCTCAAATCCTACATATCCAAAGTAAATTGACTTTACAATTTTTCGTGTAGCTCCTCCCCCGACTCTCCTAAAACCACGTTTCATAACAAATCCATATGTAAATTGTAATGTGATATATGCGATAGTACATAGGCCATTATAAGTCCAATTTACCACTTAATGTAAACAAAACAAAATTATCTAACGTTACATATGAGAGAAAGCAAATGTAACTTAGGTCGTTTTTACTTGTACTAGTGAAATGTGTTTCCTTGTGAAACGAGGCTCCAAAGTGCTCTGATTGAACCGTTTCAACATGCATCTCCCTACGATTCTTCCCCTGTTTTGGGGGAGGTTTGGCAGGGACTGTATGAGCAACCATGTCTCGCAAATGTTAGCTTTAAATGGTGGTAATCAAAGCCACATGTGCTCCCCAATATCAACATGTTCAGACAATAATACGCGTCGAGGTGCTTCGTGTTTCCTTTAACTATATCCACGTAACTTATGCTCCTTCTAAAATACCAGAGAAGTAATCTGTAAAATGTCAGCGACGATAATAAGAATCCGGGAGATGTAGCACGAATGATGCAAAACGATAAAATCACTGTCATTTTGGTTGTTAGAAATCCAAGGTTAAGAGACTGCTTGGGACGCATTGGCGTAGAACGGAAAATATTAATTATCCCTGGCGTTCATTAAGCACCACGTTCTGAAAACCTACTGTGGAGTACAGGTACAGATTCACTTATTCTTGATTTCCGTACTAGATGGAGACGGGTGGTTAGGTTAACGCACATTCGCTTACGATCGGGGAAGCTGCCCCAGTACTAATTTTATAGAAGGCTGTGAGTGAGCCCCAAAACCGGTCTGGACGCGGTAGCTAAAAGGAAAATGTCTCGCCCTTGCTGGAAGCCGACGCCGGGTTGTCCAGTTCATTACCACAAAAGGCTACTGAATGAGTTGCCAGCACACACACACATTACATGCATAAATGCATATATTTATAAATCAATATGTTTGAAGCAAGGCTTTTACTTAATATTTCAAAATATTTTTAGAATATCCTACCAGGAATTTTCAACTTTATTAAAATACTTTTTTTTTCGGAATATTCCACCAGGATTACTTAATAATAAAATACCTTATTATTTAATTAATTTCTAGTTATCCGACAACGTGCATCTTAAGAATATCAATAGCATTTCGTATTTTTCCAACTATTCTACCAAGATTTTTGTAATTATGAAACTTAATAGTTTTCGAACTAGCACATTACGAATTTCCAAATGTAAATGATGTCTTCAAATTTAACAAATCTGAAATTATCACAGGAACATTCTTTTATCTTAACGTTCATATAATGTAACACGTTATTTCATAGAATGTGTCTCCAGAAGCCACCTTTTAACGTAACACGGGAGTTTTATCAACATTACAAAGAATACGTATTTTATTTCCATATTAATCACGTGGCCCTAGGAGTCTATACGAAGCATTTATTTATTCACGGAAAGCACTGTCCTCCCATTACAAGGGGTGCTTGACAACTTGTTTAACTGCCCAGTGAATGTTTATCTCCCTATTTAAATCTACCGACAATCGAATTTACATTAGAACTGAACAAATGTAATGGAACATCTGCCCTTTATAAATAAGCCTTATGAAATCACCACCTGTTTCACCGACCTTGCTGATTCTGCTAAACATTTGAAATTGCTTCACTGACAACATAACAAGTATTATTACATGGTAAAATCGAAATACCGGTTTTAACGTCTCTTAATTGCAAAAATATTACTGCAGCCAGCTGATGGAAATGTCATGACGAAGCGAATTTGTAGGGTACGCACAGATCTAGGTGGTAATATAAAATCTAAAGTTAGAATTAGAATTAGAAGTTAATGAGAGCCATGTAAAGACATTAGTCCCAAACTTGAAAGCGCACAAAATAGAAATACTTTTCATTTAATCTGAGATCTTATTTTAAAGTCAATTGAATAAAAATTTACTTGGATATTATCCATCGTCTAGTAATAAAACGTAAAAAACGTAAAACGACGTTTCGGAGATGGGGCTCTATCTCCGTCTTCAGGTTCCTACTCAGTTGGGCCCACTAGATAGAGCTAATCCCTATCCCGGAGATAGGGACTCTTTACCATCGTCAAGAAGTTTTAGATTTGATATATTTATTTTAAAGTATTCCACAACAGTTAACCGCACAAATACATAAATAAATCGATAATGTATTTTGCAATAAAAATATATATGTTCTTAATGGTTTATCATAACGACTATCTTCGCCAAGGGAATGTATAGAAGTATGATTTGTAGAGTATAAAAAATCTGAAAACCTTACGTTAAGGAAAGAAAACAGAATGAGGATATTTGAAAACAAAATTTTGAGGAGAATATCTGGACGAAAGAGAGGGCGAAATAACTGAAGGTTGGAGAATATTTTATAATAAAAGCTTTCATAATTTGTAGATTTTACCAAATATTATTCGGAATGAGTAAAAAATTTCAGTTGAAAACTCTTAAGATAGGCAGAAGGAAATGTAATATTAAAATCTCAGAATCTGAAGATGTGTACTTCACTTTCCGGTTCTAGACGGGTACCATCTCACCTAGTTAACAAACAGTTCACTTTTTACTGAACCCGTAGTTTCATTATCGTGTTCGCTACCGGACCCTATCCTGAGCCAGTTAAACCCAATCCAAACTTTCCCACACCGTTTTCTCAGTAAATGTCATCTTCTATAGTTCTCTAAAGTGGTCTGCTCCATTCAGGCCTTCCAACTAACATTTTGTGGGCATTTATTAATATCACCATGCGTGCTATACGCAATGCTCATCTCACCGTCCTCGAATTTGCAGGTTCTTACGAATACGATAATAAGTCTCCCGTTTCCATAATGTGCCGAAAATGTATTGACCCGCTGAGCGACTATCATCTTATCTATAAGAACTTTGTTTCATGCAATAAATGAGTTAATTAGCTAATTACTTAGGTTTGTTAAGATGTGAGAATGGAATTGTAAAATTATTGCACTCTTTTTTGGAGAGAGAGAGAGAGAGAGAGAGAGGGATTCAGAATTTTGTATTAGTTCTAGGCCTAGTGACTGGAGATGTTCTTAACAGCTCCTATGTTATTAAGGCTTTGACCGGGATGTTCTTTTGTTAAATCTTATGTGGTACCGCCTGATTCGACTTCTAATGGTTAAGTGAAGTGTTTTCTTCGCGGTAAGGTCTGGATTTGTAAATATTATGAAGACGATCTTCGGCTTCAAAGGGTTAACCAGCTGATTTTCGTAATGGTGAGGTGTAGTGTTTTCTTCGCGGTACGGTCTGGATTTGTAAATATTATGAAGACGATCTTCGGCTTCAAAGGGTTAACCAGCTGATTTTCGTAATGGTGAGGTGTAGTGTTTTCTTCGCGGTACGGTCTGGATTCGTAAATATTATGAAGACGAGCTTCGGCTTCATAAGGGTTAACCAGCTGATTTTCGTAATGGTGAGGTGTAGTGTTTTCTTCGCGGTACGGTCTGGATTCGTAAATATTATGAAGACGAGCTTTGGCTTCAAAGGGTTAACATTCATAACATGAGCAGATATAAATGAAAGGCACAGTGGTCTATTCCACGTTGTGAAGTTACAAAATGAAAGTTTACACACGCTTTAATTTCTAAAAACCTTGCCTTTAGATTATCATCTCCATTAGGTAAAAGCGCCATCACTCTGTTTTTTATTACGGGGCTAACAGCACAATTTATCGGCTGTTCGTGTGTCCAACACGCCGTGAATAGCTTGCACCTTTTTGTTTCTCTACAACATCCGATCGGCTTACACCTGTTATGAAAAAGCCTGTCTATAAAATACGTATAAAAAAAATATTCCACGAGTTTCCTTTCGCGTTTCGTCCAGTTTTGGCTGACACAGGAAATTAATAAAATAAATAATAACGCGGTACAAAAAAATATGCCTACTCATACACAAATTCAACCTATATTCTCATATACATAAATATTGGATTAATTATTCTATATTTTGTTTGTTCAGGTTGCTTGCATTTATTATATGTAACGTTAGGTTAGGTTAAGAGAGAGACAACGGAAACGAGTGGAAAATTTAAGTGTAATCAAGTAAAAGAAAGTGGATGAAACTAAGGAAGAATAAGAAGACGGATAAGGGGAAAGAATAAAAAAAATAGCTGGGAAAAAGGGATTAAGATAATAAGGATTAAAGGAAGGTGGAAATTATAAAAATATGAAAAATAATATGAAGGAGAAGGATAATGGGGTAGGAAGAACAGAATGAAACGAGGAATATAATGATAATGAAGGGAATATAAAGAGAAAAAGAATAAAACAGATGGGAACAAAGTGCACACGGTTACTGTGCGTTACAGACACACACAAGCTTAGTTCGTGTTAAAACAAAATACGAAGGTATTATTTTTTTATATCGATATTTTCTAACTATAATTTATATATTTTGCATTTTATTCTCTATAATTCTATAAATTCTTTCAAATTATTTAGTGTTTCTTTCAATCATTTACTTACAGGCCGATATGTACATCTAATAACATTTAAGAAAAACAACACCTTCGCCCAAATATGGAAAAACAAATGTAATGAAACATCACCAAAAAACTACAGAAATCATAATTGAGTTTTAAGCTCTTAGATATATTTTACACCTGATGATGGTTTTATAAAAACCGAAACATGTTGTGTAAATGTTCCGAAATGTAAATCGATCAAACGATAAGGAACATGGATTATATTTTATTATCTTAATTATAAGAAATTTTAAATAAAATTATATTGTGATCAGACGGATTAAAATAAATAATTGATACGAAGGTAAGTCAATGTCTTCATCCAACAAATTTCAGAGAAATACGAAATAAAAATAACATTAATCAGCAACAAGACTGTCACTGATTAGCATAAGTGAGAACAATACCAAGTAAATTCTCCACCGACTGGCCTACACCCTGAATCCATACATTTCAGTCTAATTGTGTAATGTATGATTATCAGTAACATCAGTAATAAAAGCAAGAATTATTATCACGAAAGCGGAAGAAATATGACTTTGTGAAACAACGTTTGTCGTGCACTGCATTACAAATAATCGCGTCCACAATTATGTGACTGGCAATTTGCTTTCTCCAAGATTGTGACGGATAATTGGTTGGCTTCATGTGAGTATTTCGGGCAGCCAACGGACATCGGCACACAGTATTGCACTCATAAAAGTTCTTGCTTATTCATCTCAATCAATGTAATGTGTGACGCTAATGCACTAGCTTCTTTACAGCCTTGTCTTCTGAATGGGGAAAAGAGTAATCTTACATGCGACTCGCCCTCTCATCATGCAGATTGTGAGGTAAGGAATTTCAGTCGGATGACCTAAAGAAAAGCGACGATTTGGGAAACCTTGGCGTAGATATATTCGGCTTAATTATTATGCAAAATGGATCTTAAAGAAACTTGATGTGAGAGGTTGGACTAACTAAGATGAGAGGTTCTCAAGGCGAAGTTGTGTGAACTTGAAATTTTGGATAAATATATTGCCTCAGTCTTTTACGAGGCGCGTCCTCAAAGTAAGTTTCCCACTCGTCTCACACCTAGCAAACCTTATATTGCGCGAAGCGACTGTGCGTACGTGATAGAGCAATGACGTAGCATGGCGCATGCACTAACGGCACCTCCCGCGTTCTCACAGTAGCATCGTTGCAGCTGTTGAAGATGGAGGTTCTTATTCCAGCTCCCGCCGACTATGAAGTGCGGTCAGTGATAACGCTAGGCCGCACACGGCTCGACGGACAGCAAGTCTCCTGCAGGAGTTTAGCTGGGAGGTGTTTAATCATTCACCCTACAGCCCGGACCTCGCTCCCAGTGATTTCCATCTTTTCCTACACCTCAAGAAATTCCTGTCCGGTCAGCGTCAGCGTTTTGAGAATGACAGAGAGGCGGAGATGGTTGTCACACAGTGGTTCCAATCCCAGGCGGCAGACTTCTACGACACAGGTATTCAAAAGTTGGTCCCACGGTATGACAAATGTCTCAATTCCGGTGGCGAATATGTTGAAAAATAGCTGGACACTTGCTGTACCTGTTGCAATAAATATTTCCATGAAATTGTGTTTTGTTTCTGTAAACGGCCCCAGGGAAACTTACTTTGTCACGTAGCTTATTATTTCTCAAAAAATTTCTCGTAACGTGAGCCTATAGCAGTTGTTTATTTAATGACTCTGTTATTTTTCTCGAATTACGTAGACTCAGACAATAAAATGGTTAGCAAACAATGAAGTGGAAAACATGTGGAAGGAAATCGTTGTGGCCTCATTCAAAGCGTTATCCTGGCACCTGCTTGGGGATATCCACGAGACACCACAGTCAGTGTAGCCTGTTTCCAGGCCAAGATTTGAACCAATCGGGCCTACCCAAATAAGAAGCAGAATTGTTCACCTCTAAGCAACCACGTTCGGTTTAAGTTTTTTCTTATTATTTGTTTTTATCTCTCATATTCATTCATTATTTCATCGTACAGTAATATTTTCCCTACTCCTTTCAGCCTAAAATATCTCCGCACTCACCATCTATGACGTTCTTCTTATCTCAACCTCCGAAATTGCACAAGCGTTGTCACATGGACACACCGAAGAGTCAATCATATTTGCTAAACCAAAAATGACACAAGTGTCTACAGAATTAGATTATATGTAAACGCTGCTGAGTCCAGGCTCGATGAGTTTTATTTCCTGTTTTAACTGAAGGAACGGAAGCTAACACCGAGACTGCCACTCGTGACAACATGATAAATCATTGTGAACTCGACATGTCATTGTGTAAACACACTAATTGTTCTGTCAAAAATAATTAATGTTTTAATATTATTTATGTCGCCATATGATGAAACTGTACCTTTCTACACTGAAGTCAAGTTTGTTTTGTCCTGTAACAAATTTAATACAACAAACCGATTAGCCTCTGCAGATTAGTATTAACAATCTAATTCTACTCGTCAGTACTACTTTAAACTTGTTCAAAAATTCATCTACCCATTTCTTAATGTTAACATCGGTAATAACATTTAGTCTTTAATGGCACACACCTGCATTACTTCTATCAGACCAAAGGCCTACAGCTGCAAGTAATATTAGTCTATAAAAATTATGATCTGGTTGACAGGTAAACTGGGACATGGGGTATTTCAGGCAGCAGGGTTTGTATTTCCTATGCTGGTAGTCTTGCTTTATACACTCACATTGACCAACTGTACAAATTTATTACTCGAATTTTTAGGGAATGTTGCAGATATGAGTCTCAGGGCCCTTTCAGCCTATACTGAGACTTTGCACATTTTTCGGGGAATTTTTATCCCAGATTTTCGAACGTTTTTGACAATTGGCAGGACTGTTTTGATTTCAGGTCGGCCGTCGCAAGGCCTCTGCCTACACAGGACAGTATAACACTGAAAGACGAACACATCAATGTCTCGAGTAGAATTCAAACCCACGATCTAAGTGTTCGAGCGGCTTTGGACAAGGCGCGACTGTTATCAGAATTATAAATGGGCATGATGAATAGTCCTATATAAACTTACCACAATTACCGCGCCTTCTAAGACATGTAGGCCTCCGGTCTCGGAATATTCCAAATTTGGAATCTCGGATTTAAATCCGTCTCGAAGCATGAACATATATCTGTTATCTTTCTGTAATTCTCACTGTGTTATAATTCTAATCATATAAATTCTCTGTTCTAGTACCATATTTTTTTATTTATTTAGTGTTCTGTCTGACGACAGGTCCATATGAACAGGATCCTTCCATCCTTTTCTCGGACTGGGACCTGTTCATATACGTTCTTGGCAGATGATCTAGAAGTGGTTTGCCATTGCCTTCTTCTGTGTGTGAATGGAGTAATTGTTGGGATGCCACGGAGGAAAACTCCGTGTTGCCTAGACCACGGCCTTGCCCAACACAAGTTATAAATCTGAGCACCACCGGGAATCGAACCCGAGACCCCAGGATTACAAGATATATGTTTTGCTTATTTACATCTAATTTTAATCTAATTGACTAAATTTATTTGAACTATTATTACAAATTTAATGATGTATTCAATAGCAATCATGCGATTTTTTAACAATCTCTGTTGTTATCTATCTATATTTATCACTGTGTTATTTTCTTCATCTCTTGTGCTGATCTGTAATTGGTTGTCGATGTAGAACTCTAATAATTATTTGAATTATTATTATTATCATTATAACCATCCTGTATTTCCTTTTTGTTTTTAATTTTTTTGTTCATTTTAGTGCTTACCTGTAATTGGTTTATCAGTTGTCAAGCACTTTAATAAATTAACTGAATTAGATTAAATTAAATTATTATATTGAGTCAATGTTTTCAGTGATACATTCTGTTCCGAGTCACCATTCCTCATTGCCTATATCCGATACATTCGAATTTTCGTTTAAGAAAGTAAATAATATAAAAATACCGTAGCTAATATTCGTCACTGTTTTGATGGTTCACGCATCCCCTCTGGATGACATGACTTAAGCAATACGATAATGTGAAAATGTTTTCAAAAGCGATTAGATGGAGGTTCCCCGCTGCGTCCGATTTCTACACACCACAATGGAGGATAACAAGCTAAGAGTGCAACACTTTGCGGTCGGGGCAGCGGCGAAGGGGACACTGCAGGACGCATTCGTGTTTCTTTCATACAACACAAAATTTACGTGAAGCTATAATTATTGACTATCTAGTTTAAAGTACTTAATTCTCCTTCAGATTCTGTGTTATTACACTCCAGCAAACATCCTTGTCGTGTTTTAACTACCGTCTCCAGTAACAGAACTCGACACCGACATCCCTTACCATTAATCAGGATCCCAAACCAGTTCCATCCACTTCTCACCCTCAGAACCGTTTTCCTTGATGTCCTTTTTAGTGTTATCCTTTCAAGGAATTCTCTGTCTTCTAAGGGACAGTCCTTCAACATATTTCAGCACCAGAATTTTGTGTGTATTCCTCACTTCCCCATTTCAGTCTCACTGTAAACTCCTAGATTCCACATTCAATCAATAGGCAACTAGGAAACCTGCAGACCTAACAGATATGTTGAAAACGAACCAATATTTTTATTTATATCTATTATGTTTCCAAACTCTTGTGACTAATGGCATTTCAGGTTCTTAGAGCTTCGAGCATAAAGGTGGCTGTCTTCTTAATTGTTACGCCGTGTAGTTTGGTAGACGTTTACCGATGTTTCAGAGGTCTTTGCTGCCTCCATCATCAGGGCCCTGATAATGAAGGAAGACGATGTCTCATCGCTGCCTTAAATTTGCAAAAGATTGCGTATCACTCCCTATACTAAACAATTGTTGTGTAATATAGGCCTGTGTATATGATTTTAAGTTTTCTGGAAAACAAAACGTGTGTCGTTTGCAAATTCTGAATTTTGAATGCCCCTAGCTGAAACAGTTTTCAAGCAACAACTATAAAATGAACACTGGGTCAGTTACTTGCTTAAACAATTTAAATTTCAAATCAAGTGGTCTTGAAGTCTTCTTTAAGTATCGTAAATAAGCACGGATACATCACAAGATGAGCTAGCTCAGTAGTTAGTATAATGAACTCGAATGCTTTGGGTAAGGGGATCGAATGTTGATCCAGTTATTTATTTCACATTATACAAAGAACTGTTACACCAAAAATTTTGTATTTTTCGAAAAATTTTAAAACATGTATGTCCCTATTGTACGTGGCGCTAGTGCCGATCCCACCTCACAGCTGTGTTCGTGTTCCATGCTGGTTTTGCCGAATGTAGGAAATTGAAAAGCAGCTACAATTTTAGTACATATCATAACAGCACAGCGAACATATCAAATTTCATCAAAAACCGTTCAGCGGTTCTCGAATTCAATCATTCGCACAGACAGACGTGATCATCCCCATGTGCGTTAATTATATATACGTTCTGCAAAGAACCCATGGTAAAGGGAGGATGGAAAACAATTATAGGCCTGCAATTAGCAAATCTGTTATTTGTAATCTTTATCAGGAATTATTGGTAGAATCACATGAAGACTCCACCATGAGACGGCCATGTGGTACACACGGGAAAGAAATGGATGGAAATTTAAGTTCAAAGACGTGAAGACAAATTAGATTAGGTGGATACATAAATGGTCTTTACGAATGCGATACTTTGGACTAATTTCATATTCCACAAGACAGGAACCAGTGGCAGACTGTTTTAAACATAGCATCCAAAATTTAGGTTCCATTAAAAACGGGGTAATTCGTCGCTACCTGAAAGACTATTGGCTTCTCAAATATTTTGTTCCTCGCAGACGATCACAAATATTAAAGTAACGCCTCCTCATTATCTGAAAAGCGAGAGTTGGAGAGAGTAAGAGTACAGTTAAAGTTACTAGTCGGTAACTTACCCTCAAGCCAAGTCATCTTCATTCTTTGTTTTACCCAAGTTACTAAATGTAAGACGAGCGAACGTATTATTTCAGTCGCGTCGGCCATGTCAACAAGGGATCATTCAATCCCATTCCGACGTAGCACCTAGGAAACATGAACGTGACGTCACGCGATGCCGTGATGCTCCATTCTTTTGACGTCCGATATAAATACGATATAAAATGGCTTTCCAACATCCGGCGGTATTTTGATCGGTTCTATTTGCTGTTTACTGATGACAGATAGGATACAGTGATGTTAAAGATTATCTTGAATATCCGCTTTCCGCGTAGATGGAAATGCACGAAACAAAAGTTTTCATCACACGAACAGTTTTTGTATACCCTTTTTTTTATATTCTTTATACAAAAAAACTACACGCAATCTGCTAGTGCGCCTATAGACCGCGTTTAGAATAAAGATAATTCTATTTAAACACGTAGCGCATCTGCAAGAAACTAAAATATGTCCACTTTCGCTAAGAAATAATTGTATGAAGAAATAAATAAACAAAGAAATGAAGCCAGCGTAATTGTAGACAAAAATGTAATAAAGGACATTTCTTGCGAGGAACAACTAATCACTGTGGCAGTTAAATGACTTGGTAAAAATAACGTGCAAATATAAAAATAAAATTTTAAAACAAATTAAAGATTTAAGTAATTTCAAAATTTTCTTTGTCAACAGCGACTTTCTTCAGGCGATATAATCACTGGAAATATATTTTAAAATAATTCCTCTGTCACTGACACTTGAAATAATTGTTTTGACTTTATTTTCTTCTGCAACCATAACTTCTCACGTTTTCATTTCCTCTCGCCACGTATCATTAGCAGGAAAGAAACCGTGGAGCTCATCAGTAGCTGACACAAACTCGGACTGAATTATTTCCTCCCATTGTATTACATTACTCCGTCCTGGTTCGTGCCTTATCCACACGGTAGCAGCAGCTTCTCCTCAGCAAAACAAACAAGAATCAATTAACATTCACATTCATCTCGCAAAGCAGGTGAGATGCAGAACATGACTGATCATTAGTTCATCAACCCCACAAGTTACCGTAAGACATAGACAAATGCTCCTAACTCTTCATAGCACTGTGGTCCCACGCTTTCAGTTCAATGACTCCACAATTTACCACCGAACGTTGTTATGGGTTCAGATTAAGTTTTCAGGTTACACACGATTATGCTCCTAAGCATCGCTAAAGTAATGTGACAGGTTTCCATAAAATCAGGAGCCAATATTTTAAAGTTCTTAATTTAAATTAAGTAAATCCAAATTATCATCACGAACAGACATTATAAAATGACAGTTTTACTTCAAATCCGTAACTCAAGGGAAATATATTTAAACAAGTTAAGATATGCAAGCACGGTCTAGTAACTTTGGCGTTTTCGCCACAATACGACCTTCGACCTTTAAACAGGGTAACCACAGTAACAATGACGAACATGGAAGCTAGGGATTCCCCACCCAGTTTATTGGGCGTGTAGGTCTTCAGGTAAAGTGATCATTATTGTTGTCCGACTTCAACCAAAATTTGGATGAATCGACGATTTTTAGTAAAACTTCAGAATGTCCGATTTGATTTAATTCCATCATCCTTTCTCGTATTGTTTAATGAGTACAGACACGCACGACCTCAACAGACGTTTCGCAGGAATATAAACACAACTTAATGACTGTTATCGCCACCACTGTGTGCAGACAGCCTCCGGATTTAACACAACCTACCACTTCTCTTTCGCGTCAGTTCAGATTTCGTGGAGCTTTTCAGGCACTCCCACGTACGGCTTAATGGTTTATTTGTCTTTTGCATGATCTGGAGCTTTCACAGCGACTGAGCATAATGAATTCTTCTCGGGTTATTAGCCGTGTAAAGTGGTTGAATGGAGAAAACACAAACGTTTCGAGAAACATCTTCGTCCTTGTCCTCAGAGTACTAAAGTGTTTGGAGATCCAGTCCCGTGTTATATTTATACGTATACTTGCCATGGCTGCACCCTAGCCAATAGGTGGTTCTCGAAACGTTGGTTTTTTTACCTTTCAACCACCTGACACCGTTGGTAGCCCGAGAAGAATTTAATATATTTGTTTTGACGTAAATACGTCTATATTTTAGGGTCAGTGTTATTCGGCAAAAATGTGTTACGAAAAAGTGTTACGAAAAATTGTTACGAAAAAGTGAAACGAAAAAGTGTAACTTCATTGTTATGTTACTTAGGAAACCTCATCTGTTTACTCAGCATTGTTGTTACCTAGGAAACAATATATAAACTTCTTTTCCGTATAGACTTATTTACGTCAAATTCTCCGGAACCACTATCACTTTTTAGTTTAACTACTAAGACTACGTAGCGTCTATTCAAACAACAAATATTTTTCTCACGTCACATCACGCACGGTGACATTATCAGGCTGCTTCGTTGATAATCACAATGATCTAGGTTCCCATTTCTGAGCAACAAAGTGTCTCAACAATATTCCAGTGTTGTCATTCGGGTTTCCTACGAAAAGGGTGTCAGACACGCTCAAGCACGAGCGTGAAGAACGCCTTATAATTAATTGGCCAGAGTATGGAAGGAAGCGATCCTCGATTATTTTAAGGGACTATCCCGGAAATTTCTTGGACCGAAAAAACTTCAGTCAGTATAAAGTCAGGATTGTCATTCTCCGAGTCTAGACTTGAGCCCGGAATCTCCGAAAAATGTAACATAATTTCTAATCACTCTACTGGCGTGATGCAGAAACAGAATTTTTTTTTATATTCGCATTTTTACCTGTAGGTTCAAAATATTAGCTATATTTTAACGTGCATTACCTGTGTAACTGCAACAACGCTCTAAGCCTTCTGCAGCCGTTATACCATTAAACTTACTTTGATGTTAATTTGTTAAGCTGCATGGAATATCAAAGCAGCGTTCACAAATTCATCGTATGAGCGCTATATAAATCACAAGCTTTTACATAGGATAAGGATGACAAATCGCCCTATGTATACATGAAAGTTGCCAGATAATTTGTCTCGTCACTTACCCCCCGTTTGATGCTTCACGCATGCGCTGTTTGGATATGATCTTAGTTGATTACATTACATTGTACTGGCTAGAGAGAAATATGTAATTTCATCTACAACAGGGACACAGGTTATCATTTTGTGTATTAAATAAACTTCTCTGTGTCCGTCTTTCGCTACGAAAATGGCCAAGCTACAAAGATAAGCAACAAAATACTAATCTTTCTGTTACTATTAACACTTATTTAACTGATGAAGAAATTCCATTATTTGGAGAGCTAGAAAATTTATTACGAGGTTATAATAGTAAACCATTGGATCCTAGTTGAATACAATTAACATTCTCATATTCTATTTCCCTAAGAAGTATTTTAATATAATTTTAACATACTCACCTACATATTTCAAGTCGTCTCTTACTTTTAATATTTCAAACAAAAACTGTAAAGACATATGCATTCCTTGGGCCCATCGTGAGTGAAAGATATCATGATCATAACATACTTTTTTCCCTTGATTGAACTGTTCTAACATTATGGCAAATTTTAGAGATCTTAAATACGTATGAAGTAATTAAATTTTTGTTCAGTTCAAGACGCTTCACAGAGTTGGTGTAAGAATGTTGCAGTTCCCAATTGTAATATTCTCCAATCTTTGTTACTACTTTAATCTCTCAGGTGATGCAAACAATGTTGTCAGCACATTCATCTCAACACATTCTGAATCCATATTCCTCCCGCACACTTACAGACAACTGTCAATTTCTTTTGTTATAATGGGTCTGATTCTGTAACAAATGAACATCATCACTATAGAGATGAGGTGTGCAAAAACGTGTAGAACCCATTTTGGAAATAAATGGACTTTCAACTTTCAGATTAATTCACACAATTGTTTGATTTCACTCATAGAAATATTCTATGTTCTTTCAACTTCATACATACAAGCAGAATTAAAGGTAGAACTCCACGATTATTTTCAGTAACTGTTCATAATACACTATGGGCATTTCATAAAACATTTAATTTATATCAATTACGTATTTTCACAGATGTTTCATGCGGACAGACAGCTCAACGAATTAACATACGCATAACTTCTCTTCAGTATGCAAAATCATGTTGCAGAATAGCAGTTACTCTGTATAATAGAATAGATCATTGACCACCAAAAAAATAAAAAGTGGAAACATATACACTTTGGAGTACACTGATATTTCAAGGGTGTTGTTCGCGACACATTACGTATGTCGTTGTTGCGCTAATCTAATCCGAGGTCACCGTTGTGTCTCAGGTGATCCAGGGTCATTTTTGTACAACAACCTTGAACCAACTGCTGCGTATAAATGGGTAAAAATGGGACCTATTTTTACAATGTTGCCAGAGAAGTGAAAGACAGTCTTAGAGACGGGCACAGAAGGGCCCTTTTGGCGTCCTTCGCCCACGCTAGATAGTGAACTTCGGCTAAAAATGGCTGCTGTACAGATGAGTTTTATGTCAAACAACGTTCTTCAACAATAAACTTGAGTACTGGGCTATACACAAGCCCTACCTGCATTAGAAGCTGACATTACAGGCCATTTCGGTGACAAGTTGATGACTAACTGGAATTATGAAGCTCAAGCACTTAATACTGAATATATTGGTTCAAAATCTGCGTTGGCAACGAATACTAGTTTGAAATTATGTAATAAACTAATTTTGTAATAGTAACTTATGTTGTCTACGGTCAAATACAAGCCAGTACGTGTATTTGCAGACGTCTATGGAATACTTCCCGCAGTTAACACACAAACTACAAATGCAGAAACTTCCATGAAGATGCATGGGAGGAGTACTGCTAAAGATCCAGTCATTCTTAGCCACAGATTAGTTGTCAGGTTTAAGCTCCGGCCACTTCCATCTAATAAAGAGCTGCCGGTTCGCATACGATAGGAGATTGGATGGATAGGCCCTAGAGCCGGTATGAACAAAGTGGTGACATCGGGAGTCGAATCCTTGTCATCCAGCTCGTAGACAGTCGGTTTATAAACTGTTAAAAATTATTAAGTAAAACATTTGGATTTTCATAGTTCCGGAGGAAGTTCGAGATTCAAGTCTGCGAGGTCTTGAGAACCCACTTCAACTGTTGGTTCCTTTAACAGTCGACTTTACGATGGGTGACATGTAATTCGGATAGAAAAAAAAACTAATACAAGGAGACCGCAAGAAGGCTGAGGAATAAATTGAATTTTTACATTGAGATGGAAGTTAGAGAGGCAATTTGTAAATATGGGAGATGAAATTAGTTCAAAATCATGTCGAAATGGTACCTTCGCATTGCACATAATTTTTTGCAAGCGTGTGACTGCCTTCACGACTTTTGTTTGTGCGGTAAAATACATTCGCACCCACAGAGAGAATATACAGGTAAACCCTCGCATTGTTCAATATAGCACAGGTCACGGTCAATAAAAGTGAAAGGACAAAAGTCGCCTAACAACTCCCGGTCAAAATAACAATCTTACAAATTCCACAGGAAAAAGGGAGTAGGCCTCATGCAGAGCTCAGGGTTGTCCAATTTTCACCCCTGAGTCCTGTTATAACAGCACGAAGGTTTATGTAAGTAAATAGGACGCAGAATCAAAGCTTTGGAACTAAAATGAGGCGATGAGAAGGGCAAACTCGTGGGATTTGAGGTTTTCACGGCGGTGAGTATGAAGATGGCTGTCTTCTAGGTTGTAGCGCCGTGTAGTCTGTGCAGAAGTTTACCAACATTTCACAGGGCCTTGCTGCCTCCATCATCAGGTCGATGACTCAGATTACACGGCGCAACAACCCAGAAGACAGCCATCTTCAAAGGCTAAGTTAATGACTAATGCGACTGAAAGATAGGGTTTCGATTCCACATAGGGGCAAGGATTATTCGCCGTCGGTTCCATGACAAAACCGTACACGAAAATTGCGCACAGAAAGAAGCTCACTGTTATGAATGCTCACACGAAAATTACTCACACGGACAAATGCTCACATGGACGAATGCCTATATTCACAATACTATATGTAATCGGAAGCGTTAACTGGTTACCGTAGTAAACCGACGTTTCGGAATCAAATTCAATAAAATATTCTCGGGCAATCAGCCGCGTTAATTTTTTTACCGTAGTACACCGACGTTTCGGGAACAAATTCAATAAAATCTTCTCGGGCAATCAGCCGCGTTAACTTTTTACCGTAGTACAGATTCCGTAGTAAACAGACGTTTCGGGAAAATGTTCAATACAATCTTCTCAGGCAATCAGCCACGTTAAATGGTTACCGGAGTAAACCGAAGTTTCGGAAACAAACTGTCCCCATCTTCAGTGTTTGTTCCGGTCCAAATTACATCTTCTGCTGAGGTAATTTCATCATACTATTTCGTTTTCTTATTATTTTATTAAGCTGAACGTCAAGACCGTCTCTGATTTTAAGGATGACCTCAAGAATCTCGTTATATGAAGCTCTGTGTATGTATATTAAATTATTATTTGACAATCCCGACTATTATACCAACTGTTACTTTATTTATCACGCTCGAAAGGAGAAAACAAATTTGTAATCAAATAATAGACTTGGATTTAGAGCGACTTAAAAAAAAAAATACACGTGAATTTTTACTGAGGTTTTCTGGCCAAAAATATGTTTTTATTTCTCATTTACCCTATGCGTGCTAAATGTTTCGCCCTTTCATTCAAGCTTATCGTTTCTTTCATTGATCTACTGAAAACCTTCCCCATGAAGGCGGCTGGTATTGTGGTCGCACAGTTGGACAGCCTACCTTCCCCCCAAGGATGTTTTGGCGATGTTTCATAAAAGACACTCAAGAAGGCAGACATCTGAGTTCAACATTCGTCCCTGATAGCCAAAACAGCGTTCTCCAACCTAGCGACCAATAAACATAACACAAGGCTTACTGCCAGAAAGCACGTGCACAAATATATTTTGCGGTATAAACAATAAATTGATGGGATTAGAACTGCCTACATTTTTTTTTAATATTTCATAAAACCTGTAATGCGCAATGCATAATTAATTAAACTGTTATTTCCGAAATAATTTCCACAAACCGGAAATAAATCGACCGATACTTTGTTCATTACATTCTTCATCGCTTAATTTCTTCTCTCATTTATTTTTATTTTTTAAATAAGATGCAAAGTCGTCTGCGTGCCTTACCACCATAACACGAATGCCTATGGACTTACGAGGTACAGATCCACTCATTCTTGACTCTGTCGCTATATTGAGATAAATGGTTTGGTTTGCCTCACGCTCCAGTAACTTTGAACATCCGTGGTTATTTCCTGTTTCACCTTCGTCTTTCTCTCTTTATTATTGATTTATTTCCTTCCTCCTGATAGCCCAAGAAACACTTACTACTTGGAGTTGCAGATAAGTTTCTTTTTTTTTCCTCGCTGGTATAAATAGTGTTCTTCACGTATTTTAGTTCCCTTCACCGTGACTATAGACTAATTCCCATGGACCACTCATAACTGTCGGAATAGTCATTTATCACTCGTTAGCACTCAAGAGAGGTGTGCAATATATGTGAGAGAAAGATGAAAGTTGAATTGGGTCTAATTGATGGTTCCCCTTCTAACTTCCTGCAAATCGTAGTCTAGATATATTATATGCCGCATCTCGTATTAAGTGTTCATATCTCTTCTTGCATTCTTCTACAAAGAATTAAGTCTTTTAGACTCAAGCTGATCAGTGAATGTGTAGGGATCAGTGAAGAGTTATCTTCCTCACAGATACTCTTTGTTATTGGCTTAACACTTTTTCCTTCGTAAATTAAATTCACCGGGTTCGACTCCCGGCGGTGCCCGAATTTATAACTTGTGTTGGGCAAGGCCGTGGTCTAGGCAACACGGAGTTTTCCTCCGTGGCATCCCAACAATTACTCCATTCACACACAGAAGAAGGCAATGGCAAACCACTTCTGGATCATCTGCCAAGAACGTATATGAACAGGTCCCAGTCCGAGAAAAGGATGGAAGGATCCTGTTCATATGGACCTGTCGTCAGACAGAACACTAAATAATAATAAGATGAGGTGGTCTAGCGGTTAGAACGCTGGCCTTGTAATCCTGGGGTCTCGGGTTCGATTCCCGGCGGTGCCCGAATTTATAACTTGTGTTGGGCAAGGCCGTGGTCTAGGCAACACGGAGTTTTCCTCCGTTGCATCCCAACAATTCACACACAGAAGAAGGCAATGGCAAACCACTTCTGGATCATCTGCCAAGAACGTATATGAACAGGTCCCAGTCCGAGAAAAGGATGGAAGGATCCTGTTCATATGGACCTGTCGTCAGATAGAACACTACAAATAAAAAATAACTGCCTACTGCAGGAACAACACTTCATAATCTTTAATGATTTTTACCTTAACTATCGAACTAAGTTAAAGGTAAGATGACTCGACCCTATACCAAAGTGTGACAAAAGGAAGGCTTAAGAAACAGTGGAGTACAAGTAACTTATCTCGGTCATCGGAGTTGAGTGATCAGTTTCAGGTTCCGACCGCCTTATACCGAAAGACTAAACCTGGTATCTACAGTGTGGGTCCCAAAGTCGGTCTAAAACTACTGGTAATGTGTAAAATTCGTATCCGAAACATGAAACTAATCCCTGTCGTCCAATAAGTACAAAGTTGCTTACTGACTGGACCATTACAGCTTACATACTAAAGATTAAAATAAATATATCTGATGTTTCGCTTCGAAGGAAGAACATTGATTCAGATTGAAAGCTTTCGAGAAGAAAGTGCTGAGGAAAACGTTTGGACGTAAGTCAGAGAAAGTATAACAGGAAGTTGTAAAACAAACGAGCTTAATAATTTTACTGCTAAACGTACTATTACCTTATTATAACGATCAAAACAGGACGGTGAGATGAGTGAGAAATGTAGCACGCACGGAGGCTATAAACCGAAAAAAGTTTAGGTCGGAATAATTGAAGGAAGTCTATCACTCTGAATATCTAGATGCAGATGAGGAGATACTATTACTAAATCGAAAGTATTCAGGATAGACTGTAAAATTACAATTCTTCCGATTCCACAGATGCCAGATATTTCTTGACTAGGAAATCCACAAACCACTACGTTCATTTCGGAAATGTTATATATTTATAACGGCACTGATTATGTCTAGTTGTAATCGTTTGTCAAAAATAGTCTTGCATTTTGCTCTGCGCTGTAAATATGTATCACCTATTTGCGTGCTCAAATTGACGGATGGGATAAATGAAACGAACTTATTGATGATCTTGTCTACAATAAATGAACAACGAGAATGTATTGGAAAACAAATTTACACAAAGAATTCACTGGTTCTTGTAAAATAAGTTTACGCTCCACCGGCATATACCATTTAACCTTATTTTACACAAGGATAAGTGAACGGTCATGAGGAAAATGTTGATGGGAGTCTTAAGGTCACGGTTTTCGAATCCGTTATTTTCTGAAATGTATTTCTGGTTAAAGTGTTACTATACAGAACTTTTTGACCAGCGAGACGAATTAGATGGGGAGAAAACTCATAGAAACCATTTGTTTGTGCGTGACTATGTGGCCAAACAATATGATTTTTTTCCACTCACCCCCAGCCTTTCTCCGGTACCAAAACCTGAAAGCCCGTGTCCATTCCTCTCACAAGTGGCTTTCTCTTTGTAAGTTATTTAGAAGTTTCCCGCTGCGATGTGACGACACTTGGCGATTTGAGCCGGGTCACTTAGTTTCTGAGACTAGACAGTCAGTGGCTAGAAATATTACAGGCCTTGTGTAAACAAGCTCAGTCAGAGCAGGTCAGCAATTGAAAACTAGGGGACATGTGGAGTTCGTAAGCTTCTGACTGGCTATAAATTAACCAACTAACAAACGGACTAAATTAACTGACCAAATAATTGACTAGCAGACGAAGTGATTAATTGACTGACTAATTAACTAACTCACTGACTGACTAGCAAATTCATTAAATGGCTTGCTCACAACTGAGTAGCTTAACCAGCCAAATCCCTAAATATCTGTTAAGGAACTGGATTAAATAAAAAAAGTAAATCTCAGGCGGGATCTATGGGAGATAGGAGTTGAAGGAGACTGGATTTTGTTGGCCCAGGACAGGGTCCGGTGGAGGGCTTTGGTTAATTCGGTGATGAACCTTCGGGTTCGGTAAGCCATCTAGTTAGTTAGTTATCAGGCAAAATGAAATTACGACTGACTGAATAACTAAACACGAACGTCGTGGCTTATTCTAAGTAACACAGGTTTCCTTATATTTGCACAGAGTGATTAAGAAATGCATCAGAAGCTCACAGTCAGTGTGGCCGATCTCAGACCGAAATTAGAATCCTCAGCCTCCAAAGTAGCAAGTAGCGGTTCCGACCACTCGATCGCCAAGTTCGATCTATAGGCTTAAACGGTGAGTAGGTAAGGATTTGGCAGGAGAAGGCTGAGAACTGTTTGAAGGTACTATTCCAGCTTTCGCCTGGCTTTTCTGAGGAAAACCACTAGAAACTTCGTTCGGTAATCCTGCCGAGAATGAGCCAAATCGGGCTGTAGGCCGGCGTATGCTAAAAGGAATTTATTAGAAATATATTTGCATTATTAAATTTTCAAATTTCAATCCTATATTATAACTATATATAGGCACACTCGCCATGGGTAGTCTACGATGACCGCCTTACGCCTTCTGTGAAGTGGATACAATTGTTTTGAAACCTTTTTCTTTCTCTGTTTAATTTCTTCGTGTTGAGATTTCCCTGGGGGCTACATGTGTTTTATCTCACTGTTACCTGTTCCCCCGACCCCGGACCCCCCCCCCCCCCCTCTCTCGCGTCTTGTCGGGAGATCTCGATTGACCAATTAGGAAAGAATCAAATCGCCTACAGCATCACGAAGAGTTACAGCATCCCAAATCACAGCAAAGAAGATAAGTTGATACGAATATTTATATAGAAACCTGCATCACGTGCCAGTAGCAAGATGGTTCACGGAATCGAAAGAGAGAGAGAATAAATCTCTGAGGTAAGGCAGTTAAAAAGAAAGAGCGAAAAGAGGAGAGAAATGAGCAGAGATTCTAAGAGAAAGAGATGGAGCATCAAAGAATGGGCAACAGAAGATGAAAGCAATGGTAAAGGTGTGTGTAAAATTTATTATCTAATTACTAGTGGTGAAAGCTATTAGCTAGGCAGTCAGAGGAGCCTCAGGGGTCCAAGTAAAGACACGGACCCTCGCGTCCTGGGTGGGCCCAAAAACAATGCAATGTAGCCTATGTTAATAGGCCCATAACCCATAAAGATAAAACAAATACATGCAATGGCTAGGCTATTCTCTTTCGACAAAAATTGGCATCACCTAATAAATATTGATACACCACGACGAATTTACGCATCCGCCAATAATTTATTATATATTTGATCGGGTCAGGCTTAGAAATTAAATTTTGAAACTTCTTATGGCCTTATGGCCTTATGGCCTTATGGCCTTATGGCCTCGCGGGCTTCCTTAGTCTCTCCAGGAAAATGCCGGGAAAACTCCTTGCTTCCATAACCTTTCCATTGTACAGATTATCCAAAAATTCAACTCAATTCCTTTATTAGAGAGTTTGCCAACAGTAAACAGCCTATGACAGGCAAACACTAAAACAAAAATACAACAAAAAATATAAATTACATTCAAAAACAAATTACTCTCAAACAGTAATATAAATGTAAAAACACTAAAAAATACTTAAATAATACAAAAAAAAAACAATAATCAAATTGAAACAAATAACCAAGTTAGATCCAATATAGGCAGCTATCTAGATCATTTCTCTTAATGAGAAAGTGCCCTCAAAAGAAACAATGTTTATGCCAAATACGTCGAAAAATTTACATACGTCATTTCCTGCAAAGACACACCTGGCTGAAGGGCACATAAGGGAAATACACACAAGATTAATACACCGTATTATAATGTGTTTACATCTTTTTAGGGCAGCCTGTATTAATCATAGCTTATTTTTTAAATAAACAGTTCAGAATACGGATCACTATGCTACAAGTGTTGATAAATGCAGTTTGATACGTATAAGAGCAATATAATCACAGATTTGCATGAAGCTCAAATCAAACTTATGATTTTCTTACATTTTCTATGTCTCTTTACGCAGCTTAAGATTTACGAGGTATATCCTTTGTGAATTCGTTTAATAAACTTTATTCAATAAACATAATGATAATTTCTTAGGACAGTTTCCAGGGGCCATGGGTACAAACGTATAGGTAATCTTCAGTAAATGATGCATCTCAGAAATCAGAATCTGTTCCTACAGCTGATTATTGCTAACGACTTGAAAAGCACTTACAAGTGTTCACTACAACAATAATAAAACAGATACTTCCAGTTGTAATGCAAAAAGAAAAGTTAGCTCTCTCATTTTGTTTACTACCTACTATCACTCTCTAAGTCTGGAAATGGTATCCAACTTCAAGATGCCATATGTCCCTGCTCTCAGGCTGAGTACCATTTCTTAATTGCATGAAATGGGGAAGGAAATGGTGCAGTGATCCGTGAAGAAGCTGAGGTCACTGCATTGGGTCACTTCAGTTCCGGCGACGATGCCACACACATAGCTTATGAGACCCATCCACCAATACCAACATAACAAAGCGAAAACAGTCTGCCAACAAGCCCCACTTCTCGGCCACTTGCTTCCGATTTCAAGGTCATATTTTTATGTTGAAATGTGGAGGTTCATTCCGCTGCACTGCAGTCTCATTAGGGTTCGTTACCATGTCCTAACACATAATAAAAGCTTCTTATAACGATATCCTCAGGTAAATGAAAATTTCTCCGTTTCAGACAGATTTATGAAAAACACATGTTAAAATTTTACATAAAAGGACCGATCATAAACCATGTTACTGAACAGCACACATTTCTATTCATTCCATTTCTCTCTTTTTAACTTTCGAAATTGTCTTCTTGCACGTTTTCTTTTCGTTCCTATTTTCTCCTCATTTATTTATCCTCCCTATTATATTTAAACGTTTACTTCTTTCATCATCCGTTTATTTTCTCTTTCAAGTTTATTTATATCTCTCTTTATCTATCTTCCTTTTGTTGTTCCTTTAATACTTTGTACAGGCCATTTATATTTTTCTCTTCTTTCTCTGTCTTTCTTTATTCCTTTCTTTCATACTTATTAATTATTTCGTATTCCGTGTATTTATATAACCTTCACTTAGTTACTAATGTAACTACGATAGACATTTTCTCGATTCTCGAAGGACTCGCTAAACCAATTGCGTTGCTTTTTCTGCGTAGCATCGATAAACTTATTTACAATTGCACTGTACAAAGATATATTAAGTGATCAGTAAATCAGATATCCAGAAAGTAAGATGCAATGGAAAGGGTGTAGCTGTGATTTATTGTAACTAATAATTTTAGCAATTTCCTATAGGAACTGTTGAAAATAAACGATTCATTAACAAATGACAGCAGGATATCGAGCCCGGGACTTTTGTATTTATAACCAATCTGTACAGAGCAACGTTAGGTATTTAATTTTCTCAAGAATCCACTGCATATCCTAAATAAATGCAGCTTTAAAGGCAAAGGTCAGCTTATTCCCTGTCTAAACTCCACACCTTGAAGAGGCTTGTACACTAGGTAGGGTCATGTGGCAGGTTCGACTGTTCTACTGACAAGGTGTCGATTCCATATAAGCATGCAAGGGCCAGCGTGGATGTGATAGCAAACAAATTCGCAGAAAATCATTTCATAATCTTATATATATATCGGCTCAAAAGATTTCTCTCTCAGGAAAGAAATAAACTAATTATATCAATAGATTAATTTAACCATAGACAAATACCACATTTTATTCTGAATATGAATATTTTTGAAAGTTGCAAATGCGACAGATCCGTCCTCGCGGAATGTCACTACAAAACGGCCGATGCAAAATATCTCATTACCACCCCTGGCCACATAAACACAGCGGAAGACACGTAAGATTTATGTGTACTTTTATGTCTTGATGTCTTGTTTTACGGGACGGGGTCCACTTCCTGTCATTAATAAACTTCAGGTCTCACAGTTCAAAGCAATTGTCTCGTCAGTATATTTCCATTAAATTAAAAAAAAGGACAAATTGCTTCTACGTCAGAAATATGACGAAAATCCAAACATAAATATTATGCTTGTATTACTTCTCAGCTGATGTCAATAATTATAGATCTACCAAGGATGAAATAAGTATAGCCTCCAGTATAAATTCAGGGTAATTCAAATATGAGTCGTCACCCACATTGGAAATTATTTTTATTCATTACATAATACTATTATTACCGTGGTAAAATTAGTGAGTTCGGTGGCTGATTGAGGAGAGAGTGGGTAAATATTTGGGCCTCAGAGAGACGGTAATGGATAGAATCACATTATGAGAAGTTCCACAACTTGTGTTTTCCACCGAATATTATTAGATCCATCTCATCAAATGCAGGATGAGAAAATGGACGAGGCATATAATAGGCACATGAGAGATGAGAAACTCAGACAAGATTCTGGTTGGGATGGAATAGACTTCTTGTAAAATATACACATACATGGGACAATAATATTAAGAACGGTGTTAAAGAGAATAATAAAAGTATGAATTGAATTCATCAGACAGCCTGGGGATAAATGATGAGCTCTTGTGAACAGTGCAATGAACCTTCAAATGCTCGGAGATTTTCTTTGAGGTACACCATGGGAAGCCTTAATTTGTAGTGCCCGGAGTCAAAAATTGTGGAGCAAATCAGTGAAACTGAACGCGCAGCCTACTGGGCCTGCGTGGTAGCTACTACTCGTACTATGTACATGGAAGTTCCTCGTGACATCGACATTGAAATGGGTACATGCGACAGTCACTTACAGGCACATACTTAGAAAGGTCGTGCACAGAGGAATCGAGCTGTAACGAGGTTGAGTGGCCCGCATTTTTTTTTTTGGGGGGGGGGGGCCTTCCCCGTCCTGTGACTTCGTCTCACAGAAACCAGAAAGACGCTGATTTCTTCATAAAAAGTCCCCATATTATTGTCCGATCTTGACCAAAATTGGTATACGTTGACAAATTTCAGCAGAAGTCTCCAATTTTGAGTTATATAAATATCCTGTAACATGGCACAAAAGCATAACGAAACTAAACCTCAGTTATTTCTGTTAAATATGTGACTACCATATTTCGTTTAGCTAGAATAATTCTGAGTTCAGTACCAGATTTAGAACCCCCCCCCCCCCCACGGGAAAAAGAACAGATGATTTGGCCTTTAGTTAATCAACAGACAACTGCAGGAGTTCTCCGATGCAAAGTACCACGCTATGTGGTTAACAGCCGAGGTACGCCGGGTGGCGCGAAAACTAAGACTTGATTTGTTCTCAGTTAAGAATGGTTCAAACTTCGTTTCGCAGAGAAAAATGTCCCAGCCGTCGTGGCTATTACATGGAAAAGTGTCTGCATGTTTTTCCCGTCCTTCGGGACAGCTGTGTCAATGTAATAAATACAAGTTTAACACAGATCGGAATTACTCTGAATATCTCTCGTATTTAAGTGGATCGTATACAAATAATCAAACAGTATAAAATAAAACAAATCGGCTACCTCGTAACTACACCCTTGCCTTTTCCCACAAAATCGGTGTAGCCTTTCGAACGAAATAATATGTCGCCCTTCTTTATGTATACAATATATTCATACGGGTTTATACAGAGAACATTATAATGTGCTAACATTATAAGTAATTCAAATTAAATTTTCATAAAGTTGCGGACTTCTGTGCTGTTCTGTCGAGCTACCTTACAAGAAAACAAATGCTCATTACAAGACCACGCTTATAACAATTTTATGACGCAGATGCTCGAAGCTAGTCCTTTATCAACTTGTAGTTTACAAAAAAAATTACCTTGTTTCAGTCAACCTAAAAGTAGTGGGTTTCTTTAAAATGGTGTGAGTAGTTAAAAATTCCTCAACGGAAATAATAGCCGTGGTATAACAGGAGTCAGAGTCATCAGATATAAGTACGTATTTCCTGTTTAAAGTTGTGTCTTCCACAATATTCCTGTCAGCTTGCTTTGTCGACACAATGAGCCGCGTTTTATCCTAATAAACTAATATATACGAATGCAAATTGTTCATTAAACTTTTCTGATGTATGTCGCAAAACAAAACGTGTACAGAAAATTTCCGAAGTTATTCACTGTCGTGCCAGTTTATTGAAGATAAGAGGAAGGACCTTGCTTTTATATTTCCACAAACTCACGATTTCTGATGCTAAGAAGTTTTAGTATTGCCTATGAAATATCTACACCTACACGAAATATTATATTTATTGATATTACTAATATACCACTAATGTATTAAAATACGTTTAACAAATATAAGAAGTACAGTGTATCAAAATAAGATTATTATATTATAGGAAACTAAATAAAATATTTGGACGTTAGAAAGATGAAAAATAGGAGGCTGGTAAAGAATAGACACTGAGAAACTTCATGATCTGTACTCTTCACCTAAATAATATCAGGGTAATCAAGTCGAAGAAACTAAGATGGACGGGCATGTGGGACGAGTTTGTGACTTGAGAAGCGAATATCAGAGTTAAGTTAAAAAAATGAAAGGAAAAGATTAATTGGAAGAACTAAGAGTAGATGAAAGGATAAAATTGATCTTTAGAAAACAGAGTAGGATGATGTAGAGTGTATTTATTACTCTCACGATAGGGACTTGCAGCAGGCTGTTAAATACAGGACGCATAAAAGAAACGTTTGGGGAATTGGCTGTACTACCGTCTTCAGACGTCTGGTGGCCATTTTACTTATATATTTTATTTTTTATTTAGTGTTCTGTCTGACGACAGGTCCATATGAACAGGATCCTTCCATCCTTTTCTCGGACTGGGACCTGTTCATATACGTTCTTGGCAGATGATCCAGAAGTGGTTTGCCATTGCCTTCTTCTGTGTGTGAATGGAGTAATTGTTGGGATGCCACGGAGGAAAACTCCGTGTTGCCTAGACCACGGCCTTGCCCAACACAAGTTATAAATTCGGGCACCACAGGGAATCGAACCCGAGACCCCCAGCGTTCTAACCGCTAGACCACCGTGGCACTTTACTTATATAAACGAGTATTATCTTTACCCTTATCCTTAATAGAGGTTGCCGAAAACTTGGGATGGATCTTGAGCTCTATCAGTGAACTCAAAAATAAAACCAAAAAATTAATTGTCAGTGTAGCAATAATCTGCCACGTGGACGTATTTGTCTCCATCTTCTTTTCTGGTGTCCGAGATTTCTTCGTTAAAATGGTTTATATTTAAGTGTTACCGTTAGTATTCTTTGTCCTCATTCACTACACTCACTATATATATTCTGTATATCTCCAGTTTCATGAATAACATTTGAAATATTACATTTTTCTTGTGTATTTTTTTTCGAGGTGTTGTTTTGCAGTACTCTGAAGGATATTACGTGCATGAAATGAGACTGCGATCTTGGTCAACTCGAAATTTGGGGACGCTGTTTCAAATCCAGGTTTCAGACATCTGCTTTTCTTTTTGTTATGTTGCCTGTTTCGATAATGATCTTGCAATAGGCCAGGTTTCATATCCACATAGCCCCAGCAAATTAAATCACTGTTAGATATTTCATTCTCAATCGATTACGATAGAGGTTATAATACGTAATCGTATGTAAACTATGAAAGATGAAGGGTAACCCAATTAAAATGTCTCTTTCTTTTGAAAATTCTAACCTCCATTTTGAATTACTTTACAGTCCAAGAAATTCCTCCAGTATACATTAATTCTACACGTCCCTATGTCTTATACCTCGCCGACACAAGAAAAAGGATTCGTATACACAAAATACATCTGATAAAAACACACCGAGGATCATAAATCATTTACTTGGAAACGTCTTTCTGCTGATTTCTATTGCATGGAATGTGTTAGAATTAGATGTACCAGAAATTGCAGGTCTATTACATTTGCGTGCCCAACAGTCAATAGGCTACCATAGTGATTGATGACGCACTGATAAAAACAAGCTGTTATAACAAATGCTGTTTTTTTTTTTTGAAACTCAAAATAAGTATATGTAATACTACAGTTCGCGTGTGGCCCAGTTGCCAGCTGTCGAAAGCTAGAAGCTCATTTTGCGTCTGCTGTGCTTCAGAGAGACAAAAACAAGTCGTTTGTATTACAAGACTGTTTCATGTTTAGTTGTAATTTGCAACTCATTCTACTTTCCTGCTTATGATATGATGGGGTTTCTAAATCGACAAAACTCCTTAATACCCCACAATATAACACACTTCTATATTTATACGTTTCTATGACAAACCTTAATCGATTCCTGACAACGAGATTTATGACTTGTTTCCGGGGAGTTCAAATTTTAACGACAATCACTTCTTACAAGATACAGAGATCAATAAATCCAGGTACTGCAGTAAATAAGAAATTAAAATGTTGAAAATAATATTACTTTTGGCTGAAGTAATATTAACTATAAGATGCCCAGTTACTAAAATATCAAATGAAGGATATTAATGTTTTCAAATATCAAACAAAATATATTCGATTAGAGAAATACCCAATGTAAGATATTCAGATATACAATAATTCATTGCCCAGTTGATAAAATTAATTGGGAGATATTCAATGAGCAATGTCTCAAGTAAAATGTAGACATAACAAATTATTAATTTCCAATTAATGGTCCAGTTCCTAAAATTGTTGTTGGAAAATATCAGATTATTAAAACGTCCAGAGAAAGATTGGCCTGCCCACTGAAAATGTCTAATTAATTAATTCAACTTTGTGTCCAAAATAGCTACTCATTTTCCTACGTTGCGAAATAATTAATCACAATTATTTTCTGAAATTTCCACTGCACTAATATATCATGATATAATTTAGTTCAATTCATTAATTTTCCAACGCTAATGTTATAATTAACACTGTTTATCGTAATCATGTAGTTGAGATGGAAAGTAAACAATTTACAGTTAAGACCTATAAAAATAAAAAAATATATAAATACCGTGATTACTTCTAGATAGCAAATTACAATTTTCATTACTGGTGGCAACTCATTACACGAGGCTGTAAAGATGTCTGTCCGAGTATTCACGTAGCAATACGTACGCCACTGTTGCACTAATTCAATCCAAGACTTGTGCAACAATATTTTTTAACAATGACCTTAGGACATTCTTTTGCCAAATGTGCAACCAGGCTAGTGGGAGCAATCGCTGAAGTCCAGCCATCAACAAACAAACACCCCGGAGTGAAACCTGTGGAGGGCCCAGAGGTTAAATAATCCTGGTTAGGAGTACGCGTTGAGAATATTGTCTGGGGTGACCCAAAGGGGACCTAGTGGCGTAACTTCGAGGCCAGTTCCAATCCACCTGAGGGCTTGAATGGTCACACCTGAAATGGTAGAGGCCCAGGGGTGTCTAACGAGCTTTGACCTCCAAGGGGACAATGTTACTGAGGGCAAAGTACCAAAGTGAGACAGTCCGGAGGAGTACAGAAGTTCCAACCTATCATAATCGAAGCCCTGCGAGGCCAGTAACTTGATTTATAAAGCCCTGGTGATCTACGCAAAGGGTAGAAAACCAAAAACGCGAGCATCCTGGACGAGGGCCTGGATAGTACAGCCTGAGGGGTTGAATAAAACTTCCCGGTTGGGACAAAGCGAGGGGGCTGTTCCAAAGGGTTGTAGTCTGCAGAAGCAGCCTTTCCGCGTCGATGGCAAAGCTCTCGGGTGCAGACCCTGTCCCACTGAGACCTGGAGGATCTAACTTGAGATTATATAGGCCCAGGGGGGGGGGGGTCCAACCCAGCAATCACAAACGAAGGGGGAGGGATAGATAGGGAAGTAAGCAATTACAACAGAATATAAATAAAAATAAAATAGCAACACGAGTTTTTTCCAATGCGAATGTAGTAGTATTAAATCTACCCTCTCAACATTAATTTTTTAAAATAACAGGAATAACAATAGGAATGTCGGTAATAGCAAAATGAATAATGGCTGCTTTGTCATGCTGGTAGCCTATTTCACAGGAAAAATGCGACAGAACGCTTAAAATGTCAATATTAGCTTTCACGGTGACCGAACGCAATGAAGCCTTCTCGGGCGATCGGGTGCGTGAGAATGACGTAATCCAATGTTTCGAAGACTATTCCTGTCTCCATTATCAGGGTTAATACAAGGATATGAAGAAAACATGAGTTATGAATATGTCTGCTTACTCAACTATTGTGCATATCCAGTTATCTTTGAACAGAAACCCAGACGATGGGGGCAAAGAAAGTCTTCAAAAAGTTGGATTACAACGAAATTCTCACACGCTTGAACGTCCGAGAAGACTTCACTGTATTTTCTTATATGATTTATGTGGGTATTTTGTTAACACCGATGTTTATATGTGCTAGGCAGTTTGTATTACTATTGCTTTACACGTTCATTAGCTCATCTAGAAAAGGTATATCTTTCAGATTTGTTCTAGAAGAATGATTGTAGGCTACTAGATATTATGTTACTGCAGTTATAGTATTAGAGATTATAACTTTAACGATAATCTTAAGGTTATTGGGACACATATTTTCAATCTGAATTTCACTAAATTTGATACCTATGGTGCCAATTTTTTAAAAAGATTCCAGCACTATCAACCTTTTTTTGTGTACGTGAAAGTAGGGCCGGGCAAGATATATCGACCTTTGAGGTTATATCGACATTTTGATATTGGTATATCGTCTGTATAATTAGATATTTAATGTACCAATAACAAAGGGCTTAGATAATTATCCGACTATTAAGAAGGGTGTTGCGTAAGCCCTTTCGAGGTCCCTGCTGTACAGTAATGCTACGGAGTGAAACATACTGAGATTGAAAAAAAATTTCCATGACACAATATGTGGAAAATGTGCATTCCACGCTAAAATTCCCATAACCTTTTATGGCCCAAATATGTTCCACTTCATGCAAAGCTGAAATCGATATTAAGAACATAAGATTTATTTGGTATAAAAATGAAAATTTTTAATAATATTTTCATACAATAATTTCATGGTCTAGGTAGGCATGAATTATTTCTAAACGTCCAAAGTTTACATCATGAATCTAAAAATAAATAATCGGCTTACCTGAGACATATCTTAGTATCCAGTACAGCCATTACATTCTCACGTTCATTCGAATACCTGTTAAGTCAGCTGCTAAACTACCTCATCACAAATAGTGACGATTTATCAACAGGCAAAAGTTTTTATACGAACCTCGTGTAAAGAATTCCAAACACATAGTCGGAAAAATTACAGACCTAATCTGATCACCGGAATACCGAATACACAGAATAAAAAAACTCATGCCAACTTTACAGAACCGAAGCCGCTTGTGAAAAGAAAAGTACGTAGAATTAAGTGGAACAAAAAAGTTTCCAACAGCTCCTCTCAGCATTTTGACCATTTATTCATCTGACGTAGTTCATTAGCTTATTAAAATATAGCAGATATTATGTGTGAGCAGAATTCACGTTCTAAAATGGCTTTGTCACAAACATTTCTTCTGTTTTTTAAACATAAAGTTTGGATTATAAATGTGTAAATAGTTTGAATGCCCAGCACCCATCTATCACTCACACGAAGGCCACGGATAATTTGTGATGGCTCTAACTTCCTTTTGTTGTTTTTATTTAGTGATGGAGGTGTCGGCACTATGGTAAGGTGAAAACAGCTGTTAATATCCTCACTGATGGGAAACGAGGACTCTTCCGCTGGTACAACTTGTCCAAGAAAATAATACAACTTATTTTATCGTTTCTAATATTATTCTTTCGTTGATATGGAATTATTTTAACATGGATTTCAATCTTTTGTTGTCTCAATTGATACGTTGTTTCCAAAAAAAAGTACTTAAAATTAACGCGTAATGGAGATTTCGCATTTTCGTCAGTCATTATCTGAAACCTACACAACGGATTTAAATAATATTTCGTACTGTGGATTTCCAGTAAACTTTTCGGATGAATTTCGTTTGTGTCAGTGTCTGTAGCAAATTGTCTAACTCCTGCTTAATATGAAGCATAAATTCAACATTTCTTTTCTGAAAACACTCATTGTCGTATAAAAGTGCTGATTTTCTCATATATTTAACTTCATTGATACGGTGAATATGTATTGAAATGTAATGAAACAGTTTAGTAACTGTAGTGTAGTTTTGTTTTCAAAATTATAGTTTTATCTTTTAAAATATTTTGTAAACATGTGCAGAGTCTACATTAAATTGGAGCAAATTTTTCAACTTTTACTTAATGAATATGCTAATAATCACGCAACTCCCCATGCCAGTTAATGCATTAGCTAAAACCCTAAATTAAAAATTTATGCTTACGAGTATGTGTGTGTGTGTTGGCTTTTAGCTCGAGAACGGATGAATTTATTTCTTGCAAACTTGACATTATATTTCTTTGAGGCCAGGGAGAGATATCAGAAAGGTCAATACTCCAAAAAAACATCTCCTGAGTTTGATTTCCGGGGAAGGTGGTTTCTGTAGCTCAAAAGTTCGGAAATATTCTCAATAAAAGAACGACGCCAAGACCAATAACAAAATGACTAACAAAATTTTGAACAATATGACCTCATTATAACGATGACAATTATGGTCACTGAAACGTCGGTAATACAGCTGTTAACTCGAGAATATTTTATTAAATATGCTTTAATATGTTTAAGTTATGAAGATGGCTGTCTTCTGGGTTGTCGTGCTTTGTACTCCGGCACAAGTCTACTTACTACTGCATTAAAATATTTCTGTCATTGTTTGTAAAAGATATAATCATTTTTTTAAATAACAGTTTTTGACTTCAATATGGACTACATATAACGCACCGATTTTTTCTACGTTTCTAAAATATTTCCAATTTGAATTTCCTGTAACCTATTTGTTATAAAATTAAGTCCAAGAAGGATTCGTTTCACAGCTCTCGGTTGCACCAAGTCTACAAAAAATTCCATAATTTGTTTCAGAGATTAGACGGAGATACGTGAGTTTTCACAAACCGCTCATTAACAGAAGAAATGCTTCCTGAACCACTGGTTGTCCGGTGTGTTGCAGTTTTCGTCCAAGACACTGACTGTGTCTGTCCTTCGCCTCCAGGTACGAGTCAGTGACCGAGAGGATTCTGTGAGGCCATCAGAGGAACGGCGACAGGACGAGATGATGGATTATTATTTACTGTATCTTTTAGATTCCCGGCGTAAAGCGAGCACCCGCCGAGACAAGTAGGTATATAAGAGTTGTGAACAGGGCGAAAGTCTGGCTTTCTTACGCCTGAGTCGTGACCACGAATATTTTTACCCAAGTCGCAATCATTATTACCACTTCCACCACTAAACCACTGGGGCAAGAAATGTTGATATCAGAGTAACACGAGGTGAGAACTTGGAAGACGCATTTGAAAACCCAACACCTGCAAAAAAATGTCCTGTGTTTTTATCTAAGCCGCAGACCGCCAGCCCCTCTTGAGTGTGAGGCTCAAGGTTTTTAGCAACACGCTATGTTGTTGCAAGGCGAAAAGTGACTTGGTGTTTCTCAACCAGTAGAATGAGACTCTTTCGAGTGCAACTGAAGACGAATATTATTTTGCAAGACTTGAGGTTCTCACAGCGGTGAGTATGAAGATTTCCGTCTTCTGGGGTGTTGTGCTGTGTAGTCTGGTCGATGTTAACCAACGTTTCAGAGGTCATACTGCCTCCATCATCAGGGCGATGATGAAGAATTCTGTCTTCTGGGTTGTTGCGCTGTGTAGACTGGTCGATGTTAACCAACGTTTCAGAGGTCATACTGCCTCCATCATCAGGGCGGTGAGTATGAAAATTTCTGTCTTCTGGGTTGTTGCGCTGTGTAGTCTCGTAGATGTTAACCAACGTTTCAGAGGTCATACTGCCTCCATCATCAGGGCGGTGATTATGAAGTTTTCTGTCTTCTGGGTTGTTGCGCTGTGTAGTCTGGTAGATTTCCACCAACGTTTCAGAGGTCATAATATTATTTCATTGTATCTGAGCCGCAGACCGTCAAAGTCAAAATGGAATATTCTTTTAAACGCTCCCAAGTATTTGATTTGAAAATGGTAAAAATACTATCTATCATGACAAACTTTAACATGTGAAGGCTGTATTATAGCTCAGACCTTTATTCGCCGGTTTCTCACCACAGAGGTCTGTGTTAGCGACAAGGGAAATTCATATTGGACTTCGTGGTCCTAGGAGAGATTCTGTCTGAGTCCTTCGGTAGTCCCCGGCCAATATAATTCCACCACCGCTGCATATTTACTCGTGGATCATATGGGGGATGGACAATGGACTTGTTAACGAGTGAAGTACCACAGACACACAATCTCACCCCGTCACAACGGTAACAAAGTAGACATGTAAACCCACATCGTTGTACGTATTACAAGAACTTTATATTTAACATAGACTGCATGAGATGCTTGACTCCAGTCCTAGCAAATGACGAGTTGTAACCGCCTAGACAAACAGTGACGGTTCCGTAGTAACATTTATGCTCTAATGTAAATTCATCTCCAACTCCGAGACATTCCCATCGCTTCCCAAGTAGTAAAAGCCTAAGGACAGAATATTCTACTCACAAAGTTAAGTATTTTTATTTATTTATAATTTATTCATTCCATTGATTTTTGATTTTATATTTCGTTCACTTTTATATACTTATTTAGTTATTTATTATATATTTCGAAATAGTTTATTTAATTACGTGTTTGTTTAAATATTTATTTATTAATTCAATAATCAATTAAATGTAACGTAATTTATTTATTTGGTTCTTATTTACTTACGCAGATATTTGTAATATTCTTCGAAACTATGTGCACGATTTATGTATCTGGCTGTAATATGCAAATATGCAAAGCATAATGGGGTATGAGAAATGCAAACAAAATTTTGTAAAATTTGACGAGTATAAAGATGATTGTCTTGTAATAATCACCCTGATAATGGAGGCAGCAAGCAGCTGTGAAACACCGGCAAAATTCAACCAGACTACAAGACGCAGACAACTTTGGAGACCAATGCTTATCCGGAAGGTAAAACATAGAAGCGTATCTTAACAGAAAATGAATTTGAGAGTGTAGTGTAGTGGTGAACCTTTGGTGTAAAACCACTGTCCCTGCGTTTGGCTAACAATTCTCATGACTCACAGTTCTGTCATCGTATATAATTCTTGCTACTTGTTATTCTCAACACTAAAGTTAATTATATTCTTTAGAGAAAACCCAAACATGGAAACTCACAGACATTAAAACTGACGTCGTTGGTGATGAGAGGTGCTTGTTAAAAAACTTAAGTCTGCCTTCTAGAAGACAATGAGTCAGAGATCATTACAGTAAAGACTCACAGTGTACGTACGTAATAATCGGAATGATTTTTAAGAGTCTGTGTGAGAGTTAAGCTGTCTGTTGATAATAAAGTAAAAAGTTCACACCAGAAATTGGTGTGTAAGGGCTACAGAAATATTAGCTATAAGTTACGTTTATAGAATTTCTGTAGAATTTTTTAAACGAAATCAGACGGAAAGGGTTTCTAAGATTGTTTCTGGATCTGTCAGTAATAGAACAATTTCAATAGTAGGTCTCTACAGATGAGAACAAGAAAATGTTTATTTTAATAGACTATACTTTTGCCCGATGAGCGTCGAATTATGTGTCCTGAGTTCGACTCCTGTGAGGTCGGTTCTTGCTGCACGGAAACAAAACACGATAGTAGAACGGCCAGGAGATTACAGGATCTAAGGTCACAAACCGCAAATTGTTCTGGGCTCGAGTCTCGGTGAACGTGTTGGGTTCAGGCATAATAATTTTGTCTTCAATATCCAAAGATAGGTTTCAAACGATTAAGCCTATGATAAGCATTCGGGCAATAAATATTGACAAGAATTGTGAGCATTTGTCAAATTTCCAATAGTAACACTGCAAAAACTCTACTAGTTTATCTACAAATTGAAATGTTGACACAAATATACGGCATGCTTCAGCTACTGTCTGTACGAATTCTAACGTAACTCAACCGAAAAAATATAATACTAAAAAGTTTCGTTTCTTATGGGTCTTTCAATATATACGAAGAAAACTATATTATTTTCGTCAGTGTGAAACTCACAGACAAACAGTCAAATAATATATTTGCTTCCGAACGTTAAGAGTGGTTTGGGAGCCTATTCTGTTCTGAATGAGATTCTTCGAAGTTTTCTTCAATTCCTCCACACAACTGCCAAGAAAATACCTTAATTAGGCTATGGTTGCTACGTTCCACAACTTTTAGAATTCAATGTTTATTTAACAGTTTTGTCCTGAATTCGACGGTAGTGAACGTCTCTTAAGTATCGGTGCAATGTCCCATAAGTCTGTCACCTTCAAACTAATCTCCAGAGAGAATCCATTGGGCCTACAATGCGTGGCGTTTAACCAATTAAAGCCAAAACTCATCTAAATAATATTCAATAACTAATTATATACCTCAAAGTAAACACCACATGTTTCTATCGCAAAGTCCAATTGGTTAAGGCTGTTTAAAGAAATATTCCCTGTTACGCTGAGAATTATACAAAACACATGTAAGAAAATGCAGTGTTACTGTTTGTTATAGCAGATGATGTAAAGCCTACTATTCAGATTTAAAGGTTAAAAGGGAACACACACAGCGGAAACCAATTGCATGAAGTCTTTCATAAAACTGGACACTGTGGTTTCAATGAAAAACGCTGTTGTTTTAAATTGGAGGTCACACGCAGAGCTACATATAGCGATGGATGGGCAGATGTTGTGTCGTGGTACTGAGCCAAAAGGTTTCCTAGAATTAGGATTTGAGGTTCTCACGGAAGTCAGCCATCTTCGATTTCCTATAAGTTTAGTTTCGCTGGAAATACTGCCGTGGAGCATACCATACCAACCGAAGCCTCTCTTTTGAAGTAGTCTGTGTCCTTCGTGAACTACACGTAAGATGTCCCTAAAGAAGACCGATTCAGCTCGTAGGAACACCAACACTTTTCCTCGTTTGCAGTTTAATTCTTTAGCAATGTACGATATACTCGCAGCGTTGACCTAACGTATCCAATTTCGTCTTTTCCTTCCGACGTTATCACCACCGGAGGAACAAATCATTCCCCTTGTAAAATGACTGTCGATCAGCAAGAAACTATTTGCATTGAACATCAATATTGTTTTCTTCACGTATCAAGACACTTCCGTGTTAAGACGTGGGTTTACTGACTCCATGGAACAGTGTCTTTTGGAGCTGACAATCGCTCAGCTAGCCAATAAGTCGATATATGATGTGAAGCTTTCACGAGGGCTTTCATTAATAAAGTCTTCTCGGGCTATCAGCAGTGTTAGTTGGTGATCGATCACAAACTAACACTGCTGATAGCCAGAGAAGACTTTATTAATAGTCAATAATTCCTTTAAGAGTAAGCAAGTTTTACCATGGTACCTTTTACGGAAAACAGAAAACAACATACAACCGTACTAAACTTTCTTTGTGATGATAAACAACGAAGAATTGGATATTTACTTGTGATATTTCTATGATGTCATGTTACAAACACGACTACTGGTCGTACGAATACCATTTAAATCGAACATATATCTATATTATCCTTCTGAACACTAAAATGTACGTCAACATCGAATGATTGCAATGGATATTAAAATATTCTGATGCCCACAATGCATCTCGCTCTGTGGTGGTAACCATTAGCGTTAAAGTCGACGTAGGCCTACGTTGTGTTGCAGTCGTGTTCTGGATTATAGACCTAGACTCATTTCCATTGTAGAGGTACAGGTGTATTAAGATATAATTTCCCTTAAATTTAAGAATAGTAATCTAAATGTAAATTGAGTACAAGTACATGTCTCCTTCACAGATCGCATTTACGTGTTACAGGCATCTGTCAAGACCCGCCTTCCTAATCATAATTAACAGCCACATGGCGTTTGGGCACAAAATGAAATTTAATCAAACGGCCAGTTAAGATTTTCTTTATACCAAAATGATTTCTTTTTTAAAATCGTGACCAGATTCTTTTATACTCATAAGACGATTATCCACTTTTTATTGAAGTAACAATTGACGCTGGCATATTGAAACACAAGGCTTTCAATCTGCTATTTTACATATGCTCCGCTCTTGAATAGAAGCTTGTACTTACGGCAGACCGTAGCATGCAACAAGCATTGCTATTTGCGCTACGGAAGCGAGAAAAAAGCTAATATACGGGAACCCTTCTCAGTCCATCTCCAATTACATGTGCTATTGATACTTTGCTCTTTAGTACTTGTAGTCTTCTAACACACATGTTTTAGTTTTGAAATGGACGGTTTCTCGGAATGATACAATAACAAATCAAGGAGCATTAGACGGGTGATTAAGTCAAGAAAATGAGATGGACGGGACATGTAGCGCGCATGGATGGGACAAGAGGTGTGCCCCGGGTATTGGTCGGGAAGCCTGAGAGGAAGAGAACGGAGGCAGCATGACCTCTGAAACGTTGGTTAACATCGACCAGACTACACAGCGCAACAACCCAGAAGACAGAAATCTTCATACTCTGATGACGGAGGCAGTATGACCTCTGAAACGTTGGTTAACATCGACCAGACTACACAGCGCAACAACCCAGAAGACAGAAATCTTCATCGCCCTGATGACGGAGGCAGTATGACCTCTGAAACGTTGGTAAACATCGATCAGACTACACAGCGCAACAACCCAGAAGACAAAAATCTTCATACTAAGAATCGCCCTGATGACGGAGGCAGTATGACCTCTGAAACGTTTGTAAACATCGACCAGACTACACAGCGCAACAACCCAGAAGACAGAAATCTTCATACTCATCGCCCTGATGATGGAGGCAGTATGACCTCTGAAACGTTGGTTAACATCGACCAGACTACACAGCGCAACAACCCAGAAGACAGAAATCTTCATACTCATCGCCCTGATGATGGAGGCAGTATGACCTCTGAAACGTTGGTTAACATCGACCAGACTACACAGTGCAACAACCCAGAAGACAGAAATCTTCATACTCATCGCCCTGATGATGGAGGCAGTATGACCTCTGAAACGTTGGTAAACATCGACCAGACTACACAGTGCAACAACCCAGAAGACAGAAATCTTCATACTAAGAATCGCCCTGATGACGGAGGCAGTATGACCTCTGAAACGTTGGTTAACATCGACCAGACTACACAGCGCAACAACCCAGAAGACAGAAATCTTCAGACTCATCGCCCTGATGACGGAGGCAGTATGACCTCTGAAACGTTGGTTAACATCGACCCGACTACACAGAACAACAACCCAGAAGACAGAAATCTTCATACTAAGAATCGCCCTGATGACGGAGGCAGTATGACCTCTGAAACGTTTGTAAACATCGACCAGACTACACAGCGCAACAACCCAGAAGACAGAAATCTTCATACTCATCGCCCTGATGATGGAGGCAGTATGACCTCTGAAACGTTGGTTAACATCGACCAGACTACACAGCGCAACAACCCAGAAGACAGAAATCTTCATACTCATCGCCCTGATGATGGAGGCAGTATGACCTCTGAAACGTTGGTTAACATCGACCAGACTACACAGTGCAACAACCCAGAAGACAGAAATCTTCATACTCATCGCCCTGATGATGGAGGCAGTATGACCTCTGAAACGTTGGTTAACATCGACCAGACTACACAGTGCAACAACCCAGAAGACAGAAATCTTCATACTCATCGCCCTGATGATGGAGGCAGTATGACCTCTGAAACGTTGGTTAACATCGACCACACTACACAGCGCAACAACCCAGAAATCTTCAACTCACAAGTGTTTATTCAGACCAATGCAAGCCGAGCACTGGCCTGCAGAAACTGAGAAAAACTCAATTCAATCAGAAAATCTGTCAACACGACCGAGCTTCGAAGCGAGAATGCCTTTCAAATATAATCCTACATCCCTTCGGATGTCGCAACCATCTCGTCGCCAGTACCCATGATCTTCTTCCAGTCTCATTCTAGCCTAATTTACTGGCCTACAGACCTCAACCTTTAAGTTGAATCTACGTCGTTAAACACATAAATCAATGTACTTAATGATTCTTATTTTTACTTTTAGGTCAATACAATTCTTTTGATAAAACCCCTTTCTACAGACTACTCTGTATTAATTTCATCTTTCTCATCTAACTTGATCTGTTCACGAATTTCCCAATTTGCTCACCGATCCAACAGAAATAAATGTTTCTTTTATTTTTAAGCTCTGATCTTCCTTTTGGTCTAACAGGTATAAAGTATGTTTGGTTGTTATTTGTTTAACTGATTACACACGCATAGCGGCCATCAACTAGTCAGATGGAACATCAAATTTAAGTTAAAGCAGAAACAAAACGTAATCTTTCGTCACAAATAAAAGCAGCATTTCGATACAAAACCAAATTGGTGTAGAATTGGTCACATAGACTGATATAAAATATTTCAATGTCTTCTGTTTCGTACACAGGAATGGACGATCAGTTATATTTTATTGGCTATGGCACTGATTACTGATTGCTACTCCGTACAATTTTTTTTTTACGAATATACAGGGTTTTACGCGTTGATTGATGGATTCTTTTAGAGTTATCAATGTCCTCATAACAAATTGAGTGTGCTATCCCTTTTAAAAACGAGCAGGTGCAGCTTCGTCTGATAAATTAATTGGCATTGTGGGCGTTCATGTCAGAGACACAATACAAATTATCCCGCACGTTAACTTATCGGGGTACGGGATTTTTATAGCTCGTGTTCAGTGACGTGTTGTTCTCCGCGGACCTCCTTCTGGGGTAAGGGAAACGATATTCTGGGCATTCTAAAACATTGAATCGTTTTAAAATAAAAAAGGAAATAAATCAGAGTGGACCAAAAAATTTTCCCTGAAAGAGGGAAATCTAAAAACGTTTCGTATGTTAATAACTAAAAATATTGTCTTCTTATTAGCTTTTGAATTTCAGTATTTATACCTAGTGAATGAATCAGCTAACTCCATTGTAAATTACTCATCACAAAAAGGTATAATTTGTAGACCTACCCTAATCTAAGTCAGTAACTGTATTATCATCAATACATTCTATTTACACCAGATACATTTTATTATCTTTCTATCAAACTCAACATAATCTAAACCCCTCTCTTGTTTTGAGTTGGTGGTCTTGTGAAGCCGTGTAGAACTAAAGATGGGCTTAATCCCTGAAGATTAAGACAGCATGTCCCTCCGAAAGTTTGTACCCGCCTACAAAGTTCACACGTCGTGATAAGACAGAACTCCACAATCCACATCCTCACAATCATTAGAACCAAAAATATTGTTTCCCTTCTTGAGAATTTCTAATCAAGATTTGTTACGAATGTGTTAAAAATCTATATTTTGTCAGGTGTCATTTTGTATAGGCTACGCTTTTGATGCTGTTTGTAACAGTTATTAAGGAATATCACAATCGTCAATTTAATACAAAATTTGATTCCACACCCTTCTCTCAAGGTTAAGTCAATCAAAATTATAGGTGATCATAAATGCAGATTTCGACAAAATATATCAGATACTCTGTATTCGTCAGATACAAGTACTGAAAAAGGAAACATTGTTATAGAATGGAATAAGACATCAGATATCGTCGAAGCTAGCGGACGAATCTACTCTGTGTACTTGAGGTGGCGCGGTCAGTGCATTTCTTTTGTTTGGGCGTTCAGTCAGACAAGCTCCTCGGTGCAGTCAGCATTACACTATCGAACAAGTGACTCGCTCCTAGCCTTCCCCTGCGACCACTGTACCACGTGTCACATGATGACTCTCTACTAACGTGTAGGCCTATTTGTAAATAAACTCAGCTCAGATAAATTAAACTGAATTGAAAATCAGCTACATGCCCAATTTGAACGTATCTATAATATGATCCTTATAGGTAAAGGTCTGTGTGATGTATTTCATTATGAAAACGTTCTGAAAGACATACTTTATCGCAATTATTTTAACTTTCCTTTATTTTACTGGGGGATACTGGGAACGACCCGTTCTTCAAGTGCCTGAGCACTGCGGGTCCCAACTTTTCGTTGGCTTTGACGTATTAGACATTCGGTAGGACTCCTTGGACGAGGGATCGGCCCGTCGCAAGGCCTCTACCTGTACACAGGACAGCACAACACAGAAAAACATCCATGGCTTGAGTGGGATTCGAACCCACGGTCCCAGCGACCGCTGCGTACCCCCCTTTATAATATAAAGGTCCAAGGAATGTACTGGAACTGATCGGGAGACACCAGCTTCCGCTCTATGCTTATATTAATTTATTGGGCCAAATGTTAAATATGAAAAACAAAGAAATCTTGTAATTGCTAGTAAAGAAGTTGGTTTATACGTAAAAGCAAACAAAACTTAACAGGCTACGTGATCATTTGTCGTCACCAGAATGCATGGAAAAATATAGGACTTGGCCAAGTTCGAATGGATATTTGAGAACGACAATCACAAACGTTAGGTTGACAGTCCGTCCACACAACAATTTCTGATTACAGTTTTAATGCTTATCAAGAATAAACTACATGTTTCGACCTTAATCGGTCATCTTGATCTTTAAGTATTCGAACTAACGGATATGAATGCTAAAGTAAAAATCAAGATTGCATTACGGAAGAAGTTGAGACCAGATTAAATTAGAGAGGTCCAAGGTACCATCATTTTCTATTGTTTAATGTTACTAGGTGAGTTGGAAGTATAATATTAAAACAAATTTAAAGTGGTGTATTTTGTTGACTTATCAACCTGCTCAGGTTAAACTCATGGCGGGTTCTTCTAAACACGAAAATTAACCCTAACAATTTTTCTAAAAGGAAAGAGTTTGTTGAATAGCTGAGCGACCATTAGATACTTAAGAGGGATGAAAAATATCACTAAAATATAATAAATATCGGAAGTTGTTTCTAAAAATTATTTCATTTGCAGACATCGTCTGAAAACGTACTGATACAAAGCTAGAAATGTCAGTGGGGATAAGAGGGGATTTTTCCCACTAAAATATTTCTTACTGCATGCGTTAAAAAGTGTGCACGCTAGCCTTACCTCAACTGCACATTCAGCTCCATTACAGTCTGGACTCTTCGTTTTGAAACAGAGGCAATCAACATGTTCCGAGGCGTTGCACGAAGTGTCTTTTACACTAGATTCACTTCACATAACGACATTTCAAACCACACAGGATATAATACACAAAATGATACGTAATTATACACTATTTAACATTTACTTATTAACATTTTCGACACAAATATCACAGGTTATGAGAAACAAGTCATTTCACGGCAATGTCACTGTCTTAGCTAAGATTCTTGTTTGTCTACTTTCAATCGGGTAAATTCGGCGGACAGATCGGCAATTATCGGTGTATCCATACAATAAGGGACGATGAACAGAACAGCCATAGAGGAAGCAATACAGGAGAGGTCACACGTTATGCGCAAGCAGTGTTTAGCGCAAGAACCGTTCAGAAATTTACATTTCTGCCGAGGGAAGTAATTGAACAAGATTACTCCAAAATAAAATACCGGTACACATATTTTCCAAAAGCCGCTCTGATCATCGTATTGACGTAAACGTTTATTTATTGATTAAAAATGTAATAGCTTTACATAATACATTCAATCCGGAAAATACTTTTTTTATTTACTTTACCAATCTTCATATCAACTAATTATTAAAACCAAAGTTCGAGATTCAGGCTTGTCATATATTATCTTCTTAGGTAACAAAATTTGTGAACAATAACCAGTTTCCTGTTTAAAAAAATTGATTTGAGCTTTATTAGTGAGCTTTAGATCTGAATACGTGTACAAAAATTCAATTTTACTGACAATTTTTACTGTAAACCCTAATCTGGAAAAGCAAGTCTCTGTGGAGGAAATTATTTACATTTCTTGTGTATATTTCGCACGAAATGCGTTGTATGAACGTATAATTCTAGGAAAGAAATCTGAAAATAGCTCCGACCTGACACAACGTTTAATAAATCATAATGATGGTTTAGAGTGACAAGGAAGTGCTCTCAGTGTTACTTCCTCGAGCTCTGAAGAGCTTCCTTCAAGGTGAGAAGCAGCTGACAGGTGCTGGAAAGGCATAGCTGACAGTAGATCAGTTTCCTGAGAATCGAGAGGAACGCGCCCATCACGGGATATGTAACAGCAGGAGAAACATAGACGAATACAAAATTTTGATTGGGAGAACTTGAGGAAAGGGCCATTTGGGACATCTGGGAGAAGATTGCAGAATAAAACTAAAACGCATATAATATAAAACGGTTTAGCTTGTATTAACTGGACTCGTCTAAAACCGTGTAGCTCTAATCAACTATCAGTATCTGACCAACCAGCTTCTATTACACTTATAACAGTACTGAACAATTCGTAGCGAACAGAGGCTTTTAATTGTATATTATATCATCAGTAACCCACGTTTATGCGGATTTGTCATAACAGTTTTGTACTGTCGTGGTAACTTTTACGGACTATAGGAATTGACATATCTTTACAGAAATTAAAATTTTAGGTTCAAAATTAAAAAGTTTGTATCTGTAAATCCAGAGCATTCATGTAAAATATTAACCATCGTATGGCCCAGATCAGGTATAAATGACAAAACTCTTGTAATTACGGTGATAAATTCTTCATAAAGGGAAATTTTATCACGTTTTTAACAGAACTGAATTCCATTCAGCCTACTGTTTAATGTCTGAGACCCCCACTGAGTAAATATTTCCTCTGGGATAAATTGGCCGGAGCGTGCAATTGACTACTCACTTTCCGTTTAGTTACGAGGTTTGTTGTGACAAATTTCATAGTGCAGCTGTACATATTGGCGTGATACTTTACGTTTAATGTACAAAGAAACAATTCCGACTGTACTGTATGTACTAATGATCTGTTTCTGCTTGTGGCGTGAATTAGGTTGAACTTTCAAGTACATAATTTTAGTTTTTGCTCAAGATATATTTTTCATCCTGTTGAGTAGCATTATATGGTTGTAAGTCTAGTTTGTAGCGAATTCAATTTAAAATATTAGTACGCAATAATCTCATCATTTTACTACGTACTGATCTCTGAGCGGGACAGTTGTGCTCAGTTAAACTTGCCATTAGATAAAAGTTTGATGAAATAATAACACCTTAGGTTTATCGTTCACAATTTTATATACTATTTACACATTACATCACCAACATTTTATATTTACAGACAGTTTATATTTACAAAATATGAAATCATGCTTTAAAGTATCATTCTTTATTGATACCAACTTCACTCATTCGCGTTCATGGTACAGTAAAGTACAGGCTACTGTAGACCCACTCACACTTGCAGGCACTCCGTTAACACGTGCAGGAAGGATCCCCCTTGCAACGATAACTACGTCACAAATACACAAGTTCTTATGCGAAATATATACATATTTGCCTACACATAAATTTTACAGAATCATGTTTGGTTTTGTGACATTTTTCCTCCTATAAATTATTAAAAGTTACGAAGAAATTAATTCTGTACTTCTATAATTCTCTCTATTTGATTTTAATCAAGTTTGTGACAACAGTAATTCCAGAATTAAGAAAATAATTCATGTTCTCATGAGTAAGATGGCAATCAATCAATTCCTTAGACGAGGCAGTCACTTTAATATCAATTAAAATCAAATTCGAAGATGAGAAAACTGACTGACGAAAAACATAAATGCGTATCTACTTAAAATTTCAAATAATTTTCAAACAATATAATCGACTCGTTTAATGCTCTGTATGTTTTACAGAATGATGCAAAATATCCATCCTGCTTCATGTTATTCTATAAAATATAGTTCACTTCAATAGAATTAGAATAATATGTTAGAAAATATACATATTAGAAAGTTTATCGAAACGTATCGGGATCACAGTGGTAATAACTACGTTATAATTTTATCTATGACAGACTTTATTTTTGTTGAAACAAAATATGATGTGACATTTTAGCTTACTTTCCTGTCTTATGGAAAGTACGTATGCTAATATGATCTCAATTAAGTATGTGTTCCAACCCTTTCAATTTTGAACCAATTCGCCGATTTACCGTTGGCAAAACGACATATGGCATATGAATCATAGAGTTCCTAAACTTTATATCTGCGACGTAAAGACATTTTTTTAATCTCCAGATAAGGTGAGAGGGCAAAAAGGTTGGTTGTGTGGCCACGGCAATCGCCGAGTTTCACTTCTGTGGAATAATCGGAAGAGCATAGCTTACTGGAAAACAGTCAATACGAGAGAAAATCTTTGGCGTTTGACTGTAGTTTCCGGGACAATACAACACACACCTGGAATTTTTCAATGTACCATTAATTCTTGGCGTTATAGGATTCAGTATCCATTCATAATAACGAAGCACATTTTCAGAAACTTCTGTAAACAGTCTGTAAAAAATTAAAGCGACATTCTGTTGGACTTCAATAAATAAGTGAGGTTCTAAAATACGACGTTATTTGTCTCATTTGAATCACTAATATATCCCTTTCTCCCTTACAAAATATTTGCAATCAAGTATTTAGAGGTTTGATTTTATAAGTCTGGCCTATATATGTATACATATTAAATTAAACTTTCTGTACTGATTATATAATAATATGTTTTCAAACTTTACGAATTTTAATTCTGTTTTACCGAAATATTTTAGGGGCATATTTTTAGGGTCTCCGAAACATGACTATGGACACCGTAAGCATGCATAATGAAGGCAATATTTTCTGTGGAACACAGCAACCTAAATACATATTATTAAGTTATAATAATTTAGCGCTTAATTTAACTGCAATAGATTTAATCGTAACTTGCTTATGTCAGAGTGATAAAGAATAATTAGAACTGTTAATTAAGATTAGATTAGCAAGAGATCCAAAATCAACACTGATGTATTTTATGTATTCTGAAATATACGAAATTGAAAACAATATTATTCGTGGAATAAAATTATAAATTTTTAAAATACCTTAATTATTGTGTCTAAAGACAAAAAATGCTAAATTAAATTGAATAACGTTTTATACAACCATAGTTTTGGAATTACTTTGTAAATTTTAAGGTCTTTAAGATGTTTTTAAGATACAGTAACAATGCTTTGATATGTCAAATGATTCAAAATTCAGATACCTGATACTGCAGTATATAAACAGCGTAAATTGGAGACTATTACTGTTTTGTCCATATTTGCCACAATATAACTAATGTGTTTAAACAATACGCAGATATATTTTTGTAAGATTGAAACCAGTTTCTCATTTATGATCTGAAGTTTTCGCGGCGATTAAGTATAATAAATTATTCTCGTGCTACTAGCCGTGTCGGGTGGTATAATGGAGAAAACACTATTTCTCAATTAAACCACCTGGCATTTCTGGTAGCCCGAGAAAAATTCAATGTACAATTTCCCATCATTATCATAACTGACGTACAACTGTTATAAATAAATTTACATTTGACCCAAAAGTCTGTAAGTATAATGTATTAACAGATAATATTAAATAAGAATAAAGCATATTTACCATAGAATATACAATTTTACGTTCCATGTAAATATCTGGTGTTAATTTCTTCTGTAGTGCAGACCCTCAGATTTAAGAAGGAAAGTTTACATTTTAACATATTCTTTTCGTATAAATATGCATGAGTTACATTGTAGGTTAAAATCTGGATATCTGTAACGTCAGTATCATTGGTGGCCAATAGACTTTAATGTTGTTGTAGGGTTATCAATTTCAATTTCAATCCATATACGTTCATATTATCAACGTTTTGATTTCAAGTTCTGATTTTTTAATTGTCGAAAAAAGGAAGGAGAAAATGGTGTAAAAATGTGAAGTTATCATAACTCATCTTTATTGAGTTCATTTTACTAAAAGATCTTAGAATAAATATTTACCTTCTAAACAGATCCATCCTTGGGTACCATCTACAAAAGGTACACATCTGACTACGCATACAAACATCTACATCAGCCAGCAGTATGTAATGTACATTCATATCTTTGGTTTAATATTCAGTTTGCGCAATTGATTTTACTTGGAACTTTAGATTTTTAGAACCTATATTAGACTCGAATCTTTCACGGCGACTAAAAGTGATAGAATATTCAGCCACGTAAATTCGTCTCTGTCTGCTCCGTCATGGAATAGTCGAGGATCTGTAATGTACCCTGGTGAGACAGAGATAGGTCCCGGACGCTAGACTCCTGATACGGACTAACACTGCGCATGCTCAAAACGAATGTCATCACTTTAAATCTGTTGCTTAAATTATCAGTCTCTTTGGCCATTCAAATGTAATTAAAATGCGCACTAGCTACAGGAAGATTAATTTCATACCAGATCATTTTCTGGTACACACTACATGCTACAGACCACTGTTTTCCTCAGTCTCAATACTGGTAGGCTATCAACGTAATAAATTGTTCCATTTTAATGTGAGATGGAAAAACATTGTTACTTTAAAAATTCTTGCACGACAGAGATCTCTACTCTCCAAGAAGGCGACGTGATAGGCATCGAACTATAATCTACAGAATTCCGCTGATGAAACAGCAAGGTCCGAGAACTGTGTAACCATTTTACGATGTAACAAATGTTTCATCTCTCTATTTGTACTTCTTACAAATCAGAATATCCATCGGGCCATTCCTTTACTTGGGAAGACGAAACACATTAAAATGTGTTCGTCATATCTGAAAATCATACTTGTGACTGGGACATCAGAACACACCTCAGCACTGGGGGAGTTCAGTTCCTGGTTTCTGCAGCCGCAGGGGGCGACAGTTGCTTGGAGACTAGGTGGTACGGACTGTATCGCTGTTGCAGCCCGCTCATCCCTGGGAAGATCGGCCTCGGTAGCCGGAGCTCCGCGGGTGACGACGACGAGGATGGAGACGGTGACCCAGAGGAACTAGAAGAAGAGGTCGCTGTCGGCGGCGGTGTCAACTGAGGGTGCGAGTGAGCGTTGGGAGGGGGAGGGGGAGGCGGTCCGAGAAGTCCCGGTGGCAAACTGGCGTGCATCGATGCTGGCGAAGACCACGGCGATGACGTCTGTCCTCCACCGCCGCTTGTCCACAGGTGAGCAGGAAGAGGCATGGGGAGTTGGCACGGGGGTGGCCCACCGCGACTAGGACTACTCAAAGCATACATCTGCGGTGGCCCCACGGGTGGACCAGCGCCGTTCATCAGAAGGGTGTGCAGTTCGGCGGGCGAGTAGGACGGTCCTCCCGTTCGACCCCACATCTGTAGGTGGGCTCGTGCCTTCTCCATCATGGCGGCGGAGAAGAGGCTGTTGTTGTTCTCCGCGTCCAACTCGGAGTAGAGTCGCAGCGGAGACCGCAGGAAGTGTTGCTCCATAAACATGGCGTCCATCGGGTCCCTGCGCAAATACGAGCATGCTGATGTGAGTGTGGCTAAGCAATTATGCTCCTGAGGTTTTAAACCTGCAGTACCTGACGGCTTCTTTATCACTGAAACCTACCAGGGCTTTTGTGTGAGACTTCGTAATAACGGTTTGACTTCTACTGCTCTCCTTACTTGCATTAGTATGACCTTTAATCTACTTTTGCAGTGTAGCCTACAATTAAATACAGGTTTGTGCTGTCATCACATTTGTGTGTCTGTGCGCATGACAGATCTAATGACGTTTGAAGTACGGAATATCTGACATTTTTACGACACCGTATCAATGCCTCGAGGGACAGTAGCACTTTTATAATATTTACTTTACTGCTATCAATAAAAAAAACTTGATGGGAGAATAATATTAAAATCGATCTGAAAGAAATGGGATAGTAGGGCGTGGACTATATTTATCAATCCCAGGATGGGATAAGTGATGGGTTCTTGTCAACACTATCATAAACCATCGGGTTCAATAATAGTGGGGTAATTTTGACATGCTGGGAAATTATTTGCTTGTCTAGAAGGATTCTGCACGATGGGCTTATTTGTTGATTATAACTATTGATACACTGGATCTAGGCATGTGAAATTTTGAGTTTAGAAATAGATCTAGACCATCGATATGCCTACAATTTACGCACGAAACACTTTCATAATTTTAGGCTACGGTAATAATTCGTGATCTAAGAGATATTTGGAGTTGTATCTGACAAATTTAGCCTAGTAGACATTTGTATTAAGAGGAACTACGAACAGAAATAAATCAATAAACTCTACACGTATTAATTCGTGGACCCTGCTAGAGACATTTTACCTAAATAATTTCATTACGTCTAGAAGCCTTGGACTTCCATAAGTTTATATAAAGTTTTAACAAAATCTCTCCTTATCTTTATAAAAATAATTACTATTAACCTCTTCGGAGAAATCTTGCAGTCAAGTGGGATGAAATTTTAACTAAAGACACAAACACGTGAATAAATTATCACTGTGTAGGGCTTTTACAATCAGTTTACGTTCCATAAACCTATATGAAGATTTAGGGAGAAATGGTAGCAAAGAACTACATTAATAATTTCGGAAGTAGATTGAAGGTCAGTTGTTAGCTTCATTTTCCAATCCCTTGAATTCCGGTACCCATTAGAAAGAAGTCGGGTAGGTCCAGAGGAAATACAGTTAAAGAGGCAAATAAAACATTCGGGCCTTTCCGAAGTTTTATACTTCTCAAATATTCTCTAATTTTACATGATGGGCGACCCCAAAAGTTCCAGTTTTAATAAATCTTAGATTTGGAGTATGTTAAATAGTTATTTATGTAAATATTTTGTGTATTTCAATATATAAATAAAGTGAACATGTGTTTCTAAGAAATTTATATTTGCGTGTGCTTATGGAAATATAGTGGAACGAAAATATATCTTGAGCGTAAGTGTAAAATTAGTTAAACCTGGCCTTTGGAACAGATTAGCTTCAGTAGACACCGACTGAGTATAACTTGCATGGTGAAGATGTAATATGTAGCTGGGTTAATATCTTAATGTAATAATTATTGTTTCTTATTTTCACAATAGTTCTACCCAAAATATTTTACTCACATGACGTTAATGTTTTTGATTATAAAATTTATTTAAATCCGTAAGTTTATAAAATTTACGAGGCTGAATCTTTTAATTAAATTATTATTGTGCTAATTTTGGACCTTTTTCACCCCAAAAAATTTATAACATTCGTGTTTGCTGGAACATAAAATGCATTTATTATGGCAGGTCCCTGAAATATTCCAGGGTAAATGTTTCAATGAAAAGAAAGGATGAGTTAAAACAGTTCTGTAGGTTCGTGTTATGAATGTTAGTATTTATTTCATTTGCATACGATTCCCCAGAAAGAAACAGAATCCCTACAACCCTTTCTGTATGAGCAGCACGCATCTAGTTCAACACTCCGCCACCGTACGTATAATCCTTCAATCAAAGAAATCCAAATCTCTTGTTTTTATATACAACGCTACAAGCTGGACCATGAGAATACAAGAGAAGCAAAGGATGGAAACAGGGATACATGGAAGAAGGTAGAAGCTGCTACTGGAGAAAGAGCATTACAGTCGTCCACACTGGAAGGGCGAGGGCTTTGTTCAACAGGCAGTGCCTTGCATAACAAACGACTACCACCACAAAATCCCCCTCACGATTCGTCTGCTCAGAGAGGCTGAAATTCGCGACACACATTAAGCTTTCCGGGAGGAAAGTACACTCACGCTTCAGACTGGGTCTTCAGAAAGATGTACTCTGTAGAGTAAGCATCTCTCCCTGAACCTACGTGTTCATTTACCGGAGACACAGAACCAGAATGACGATTCAATAAAATTATGCGACAATTGTTTATCTGGTACACGAAAGTTAAAGTATGTTTGTGTGTGGGGGTGGGCAGTAAAAGTTTACATGTCTCTAAGCCATTCTACTTATGAAGCCAATCACAACTACCAAATATGTCGCATGCTATACACTCAAATTCAGCACCGGAATTTTGGTAGATGCGAAAAGTAAAGAGAAGAAGTGTATATAAACTGTAAGATTTTAATTCATCGCCCTGATGACGGAGGCAGTACGACCTCCGAAACGTTGGTAAACATACTACCATACTACACGGCGTAACAACCCAGAAGACAGAAATCTTCAGACTCACCGCCCTGATGATGGAGGCAGGATGACCTCTGAAACGTTGGTAAACATCGACCAGACTACACAGCGCAACAACCCAGAAGACAGAAATCTTCAGACTCACCGCCCTGATGATGGAGGCAGGATGACCTCTGAAACGTTGGTAAACATCGACCAGACTACACAGCACAACAACCCAGAAGACAGAAATCTTCATACTCATCGCCCTGATGATGGAGGCAGGATGACCTCTGAAACGTTGGTAAACATCGACCAGACTACACAGCGCAACAACCCAGAAGACAGAAATCTTCATACTCACCGCCCTGATGATGGAGGCAGTATGACCTCTGAAACGTTGGTAAACATCGACCAGACTACACAGCGCAACAACCCAGAAGACAGGAATCTTCATACTCATCGCCCTGATGATGGAGGCAGTATGACCTCTAAAACGTTGGTAAACATCGACCAGACTACACAGCGCAACAACCCAGAAGACAGAAATCTTCATACTCACCGCCCTGATGATGGAGGCAGTATGACCTCTGAAACGTTGGTAAACATCGACCAGACTACACAGCGCAACAACCCAGAAGACAGGAATCGTCATACTCATCGCCCTGATGATGGAGGCAGTATGACCTCTAAAACGTTAGTAAACATCGACCAGACTACACAGCGCAACAACCCAGAAGACAGAAATCTTCATACTCACCGCCCTGATGATGGAGGCAGTATGACCTCTGAAACGTTGGTAAACATCGACCAGACTACACAGCGCAACAACCCAGAAGACAGAAATCTTCATACTCACCGCCCTGATGATGGAGGCAGGATGACCTCTGAAACGTTGGTAAACATCGACCAGACTACACAGCGCAACAACCCAGAAGACAGAAATCTTCATACTCACCGCCCTGATGATGGAGGCAGTATGACCTCTGAAACGTTGGTAAACATCGACCAGACTACACAGCACAACAACCCAGAAGACAGGAATCTTCATACTCATCGCCCTGATGATGGAGGCAGTATGACCTCTAAAACGTTGGTTAACATCGACCAGACTACACAGCACAACAACCCAGAAGACAGAAATCTTCATACTCATCGCCCTGATGATGGAGGCAGTATGACCTCTGAAACGTTGGTAGACATCGACCAGACTACACAGCGCAACAACCCAGAAGACAGAAATCTTCATACTCATCGCCCTGATGACGGAGGCAGTATGACCTCTGAAACGTTGGTTAACATCGACCAGACTACACAGCACAACAACCCAGAAGACAGAAATCTTCATACTCATCGCCCTGATGATGGAGGCAGTATGACCTCTGAAACGTTGGTAGACATCGACCAGACTACACAGCGCAACAACCCAGAAGACAGAAATCTTCATACTCATCGCCCTGATGACGGAGGCAGTATGACCTCTAAAACGTTGGTTAACATCGACCAGACTACACAGCACAACAACCCAGAAGACAGAAATCTTCATACTCATCGCCCTGATGACGGAGGCAGTATGACCTCTAAAACGTTGGTTAACATCGACCAGACTACACAGCACAACAACCCAGAAGACAGAAATCTTCATACTCATCGCCCTGATGATGGAGGCAGTATGACCTCTGAAACGTTGGTAGACATCGACCAGACTACACAGCGCAACAACCCAGAAGACAGAAATCTTCATACTCATCGCCCTGATGACGGAGGCAGTATGACCTCTGAAACGTTGGTTAACATCGACCAGACTACACAGCACAACAACCCAGAAGACAGAAATCTTCGTCTATACAAAATGTTCATACATGCAGTGTTAAATAATAATTATGCGTTACAGAAGTGAAAGTATTTTCCCTAAAGTGAAATTTCATATACACATTTATTTTTATAACTAAATATGCGACGGTTAGAGAAAAGAAGACCGAAGGCATGAAAATCATAAGGAATTTTCGTGTTGCTGGCTGTCAGAATGCGGCGGTCTGACACCTCTCTGCCGCCCTGTAATCTCGCCCGATTGTGTTTTCATGATGATACGATGATGATATAATGAGCGAACCCGACACTTCCCTTACCGCAGTCAAAACACAGGCGATGCCTCCGAGTATTACTGCTTATTTCAGTCAACAATCTGCCGGAGCTTTTTTCAAACCGATCTGTCCATGCTCAGTGTAAAGTATTACCAATTCAAAATATATTAACTTCTTATTATTCTTACACACAGCCTGCAGAGATGGGCCTTCATCTCTTTCGTTCTATTTTTTTCTTTTATAATCTAAAGTACAAGACTGTAGGTCTATGTATGTACACGTATCCATTGAGTGTTTTTCTTACTTTTTTTGAAAATTATTTTCACATTTTCATATTTTATTGATTTATATAACGAATTGTTATCGACTGAAAATGTTAGGCTTAACAATCTTGAAAGATTAGGCAACAGTTTGCCCAAAGAAATAATGCAAAATCCTATAGCCAAGGCAGCTAAACCTTAAATCATTTAATAGCAAATATAACAAAAGTGTGAAGAGAACAAACCACTTTCAGGATTCTAAAAATCTGGTATATTTTTGTACACTAATTGACACTAAATATTTGCAAGATAGAACTGTAAACATAAACCCAAATTGCCATCACCTTAAACATTCTGTGTAATCTTATAGACCTATTAACTTTTAATTAGTATATAGAAAATGTAAACTTCTGTTAATAGAGTTTTAACCTTTAATATGCAGTGGAATTAATATAAACAACCTAAAACATATAATACTATCAATCGCGTAAAACTTATAATTTTATTATTATAAGTTGATACTCTCCCATCGGGCGCCTCCCCAGGTGGCAGATAGGGAAAGGCTCACCAGATAAGGTGAGTACCGAGGAAATAATATACCAGGGGCAGGCCAAAAGTAGCGACTACTGCCTTGCAGTGAGATATTGGATTATCAAAGGCTAAAGGAAGGAAACCTTGAAAAAAAAAATTACCCGGTCCTCCAGGTTGGAGGTTGATGCAATGGGGGAAAAACAATGTTAAAAAACCCAGGGGATTAAATGTAACCTTGGGTACCGGAAAATGTATAAACATTGTTAAACCGGAAATATATATATATTCTTACGTTGTCTGCGCGGTCTGAGGCGTGGGCCTTGTGCCACTTGGTCGCTGGGACCGTGGGTTCGAATCCGACTTAAGCCTCGGATGTTTGTCAGCGTGTTTCTGTGTCGTGCTGTCCTGTGTACAGGTAGAGGCCTTGAGAAGGGCCGATCCCTCATCCAAGGAGTCCTACCGAATGTCTTTAGATCAAAGACAACGAAAAGTTGGGACCCGCAGTGCTCAGGCACTTGAAGAACGGGTAATTCCCAGTATCCCCAGTACGTTGTACAGCATCAAATTAGGTTATTTATGCATCAATAATTGGTAGAACTTGGAAGAAAGAGATCTTGATATATTTAAGGACGTCTTACTGTCTCTGCATTTGAATGGAAGATGGCAGATAATCGGCAAAGATTGGAACCCGAAGTTTATTGAATATGAAGTGGGAGTTTAAGCCGACTGACCACGACGTCTTGTCGAGGGTGTATTCGAGATGCATAGGGAGAAAAAGAGAGAGAAAAACACGTGGATTAGCATTTCAAGTGTACAGGATACTTTCTAAAATCAACTGTTTTGTACAGAGTAGTACAACCGAAATTCTTGCTGTCCTGAATAAAATCCTTTATAGACGCCGCGGTGTCATTGCACAAGTTCATTCACAATACAAGGACAACAATCAATTAGATGGAATAATGGGAAAAGAAAGATGATAGACAGAAATAATAAAAATAAAAACTGAAAAGAATCCTTGGTGTATTATCACGTGCAATAACATGTGTTATTTTGTCTAGTAATTTAGTACGTCTGAGCCCGAGGTAATGTTGTAGAGGTGTTAGGGTGTTACACACTCATCATTGCGTGAGCCACAATTTTGTAATAATGATAAATAATAACAACTTAGACATGCAATGGAGGCCACTTAGTTTTCATCTCAACGGTGGAAAAGAAGAATACAATAGATAGGATTTTATTTCGTCAAAATTAGTAGTTTTGACCTCTGTTCTATTCTGAATTACTTCTTATTATATTCATGTGAAAATACGGTATTTATTATGTCTGTTGTAAGTGTCTCATGCCTTAACAAATTTCCTATTAAAGGACTGAAATTATAATTCTAAAGACGGGTACTGATAATGTACGAACTAATGTAAATTATACAATTATCTAGAACTGACAACATAGTATCAAGTCAGTCTATTTATCCAGATTTTCAAAAAAAAAAAAATTCGGACAGCGTCTAACTTCTTTTTCATTAAATTTACCTTCTTTATGTATCTCTTACAAATACTCTTTCCAGTGTCTTTGTGTCCAATGCTTTCACTCTTTGCCTTTCGCCCCACGTTTTATTACTGTTATTATTCATTTGTTCCACTCGTTTCGCTGGTTTTATCAACCGGGATTTCTTCCTCCCTCTCAAATATCAAAAAAATAAACTATACTCTTATCCGGAGTGACCACGCGGGCCCAGACTGTCGCCGTAAACCGCACGGACACTGAGATTAGTATTTTAATTAGGATTATATTTGCTAACAGAGGTATGCAAAACAAAATTAAACAAGAGAAAAAATACCAAGATGTTTCATGTCCGACTTAAATTGTCAAATTCTGCTGTCATCAGGTGAACAGCCATTAGCACTTACATTGCTCAGTTGGTATTTACAACCTGTCTGCTAATAACATCCGATTACGATTTCAGCCTTGATCAACATTTCCAATTTCTGTACTAGTATCCGACTAAATTTAGAATGCAAAGTAATATTAAGTAGGATTTGAGGTTAAACCAGCGGTGAGTCTGAAGATGGCTGTCTTCTGGGTTGTTACGTCGTGTTGTGTGGTAGAAGTTTACCGACGATCGCCCTGATGACCGCAAGCCTGGCCCTCCGAAACGTCGGTAAACTTCTACCACACAACACGGCGCAACTACCCAGAAGACAGCCATCTTCAAGGTAATATTACTCCATAGTTTCCAATCCAACATTGCTGCTATTTTTCTGCGAGTGCTGACAGGTTAAGAGCAAGTTGCTGTTTCAAAATAATAACTTGATTTGTTGTTGAAGCGGATGTGACCACGTCTCAACATCCATGTTCTTTGGAATTCACTGCTACCAGTATGGTATTCATTTTCTTTCTTTCTTTCTGGTTGTTGATGGCCTATGAGCGGCAGTTTGTGGCACAGTCCTGTCATTAGCGCCGGAGACCGACAACTTGATACCTGCAGCCTCAAAGCAGTGACGTCATTTCCTCTAGCTCATTTCTCCTTGTCAACCTTTACCCACTGCTAATAACTCCTCTCACTCCACCACTCATGGCACACCCTTACTCTCTCTCGCCAACATCACACCTTACCCTTCAATTATCTCCAATATTCTTTCAACTGAACTTAAATTGTACTGGCAGGTTCGTGTGAACTATACCTAAGTTTGGGCTGAATTTGAATTAATCTTCTCCTAATAACAGGTAGGTAGCTTAAATTTATACAGTCTGAAATATTCCATTTTTATTATCGGCTATTATATTGATAAACTGTTAAATATGAACTGATATAGGTCTACCGTCTATTCAAGGCGTGTACACTTATTTATAGCTCTTTTAAACACCCACCTTCCTAGATAGTTTTATTTATGGACACAAGCTTCAAGCTACTTCATAATCTCTGCTGAAACTAATCTGCTCTTGATTGCTTCACATCAAAAGACACCGACAAATAGGCACCGTGTTTCGGGGTCATTATAATTTTAATAATATATACCATAAAAAAGAAACTAAACCTACAATTTTAGAATAAATCTGAGACACACACAAAACAGTATTGTCATGAAATGAATTCGGCTAAAAATATTGGTAAATAATTTTAACAAATTACCGTCTATATGTATCTGTTTGTTGATGTCATTGACACCTATGAATTCGTAATCGCCACTGATCAGTACCATCCACAGTCATTCCATCCTCTCTATGCCACTGTGGCTCACATGCAAGGATTAGAACTGATTCCACGTTTTCCATCTTTCTGTCAGACGCCCGTGGAATTTTTTTCATGTTCGATAAGATCCGGATGTGCAGGCATTTCTTTATGATATTAGAGTATTTTATTTTGATAGTTTTATTATTGTATTGGCATCTGATATTTCTTTCTTAAAAGTATCATTAAGTTTCATATGATTCATCAATCATTAAATATGCTACATTCTGTGTGGCCACAGCGACAAGACAAATTTCTGTCGTCTAAAATCTTCTAATTTGTTTTTGTTAACTTTGAATATTTGAATTCATATTCAGATCTGACACCATTTGAAGATGACTGTCTTCAGGGTTGTTGCACCTTGTAGTCCAGTCGAAGTTTAACGAAGTTTCAGAGCTGATGATGGAGGCAGCAAGGAGCTCTGAAACGTCGGAAACTTCGACCAGACTACATGGTCGTTTTGATTTTAAAGATTAAGGCTAAAAAGTTACAAAGTAATTTCAATCGCTAAAACGTAAACGTGCAGACAGTAAAACATGGGCATTGGTGAAGAACGTATGAATTGTGGTCTTGTGGGCTTCGACGGAGAGTAGATTTATAGGTGGGACACAAACGGTTCACAATAACACGTCAAGGATTAAATCTGTAAGTTCATTGATTTAGGCATTTCCATATTGCGCTGCGTGGTCCAGGAACATGACAGCTCCGTACGTCGGGATATAGGTCTTACCTGTTTTAGGTAAGCGTAATTTTTATGTGGGATGTGATAAAATTAATTTCCGTCAAAATAACTTCTTTGCTTTAGCATTAGAAACTCTGGTGGGTATCCATTACTAATTAGACCCATTTCCTGAAAGTCCATTTAGGGAAGGTTCTTTACAAATAAGTGGCGATGCTGTCAGAGTCAAGGTAACCGAGGAGACAGACTGCGTCCAACACCGCTCGAAGAAATTAAAAACAAGTCACGGCCTCCTGTGATCATTCATTAAAACGATCGTATGGAGAAGGCGGTGGCAATTTATTTCTACCTCTCTAATAGCAGCAGGGTCCGACTACCACAGTGGTTCCTAAGAAAGAGTTCATGAGAAACATATTTATGTTGTGACTAATGAATACCGGAAAATTTGGGCGAGAGAACATGACTTGTCTAAGTGACTTAGAGAATTCGACTGGAGGAATCGAGGAAAACCACGATATATTTCGGAGTGATTGAAAAGGTGCAGTACCCTTTGGAGAACGCTGAGATTCCAAGATCAGACACACATGGACATGCCCATAGTATTCTTCGCTCGTGCTAGAGGGCAAAGAGACTCGTTTATCCAGAATACATAGCTTTAGCAGGGCGAAGTATCTGTAACGCACGAGAGGAACCGAGTTCTCATCTCAACAGCGTTACCAACAGTCACTACTGGGGTTTAACACGGAATTCTTTCTCCCCCAAGCAAATATTAGGGCAGAACAGCTTCCTTCCCAATTCAGCATTAGTATCCACCTTCCCATTTAAAGCCAAATAATTTTTCAGCTAAATTATTATGATAATTTATTAATTAAAATATGATTTTTAAAAACGATTAAATGTTTCGATTAATTAAAATACAAGAGAACAACACTTTCAAAATGTGTCATGTAATGTGGACACAGTCTTCTGTACAGAAAACTCAATGAATGAATGAATCAATGTCATATAATGATGGATCAATGGTGGTTTGTATAAGGATCTGACGTTATTTTACAAACGTTGTGATAATATGGGTAAGCATACAAATTACTATATCTCTGGTTGACGTAGAAATCTTTATTAGGACAAGTCGGGTTTGGTTGCGTGCAATGCGTTAAGTTCTTTATCCGACCACAAAATGTAGAGCCTACGTCACACGGAAAACAATTTGCTACACCAAACACTGTCGTTATATAGAAATGAATGAGGGCGTACACAGCGGTTACATGCCCTTCCTGAATCAGTCTGAGAGGTCCGTTATATTTTATGAAGTATCGTATAAAACTTCCTGCTCTGATCCAAATATTTTTTTTTCTAATTGTGCTCTCATATAGAAATTCCACTTTACTAATAAATAGTTTCCAAAATTTATCTCTTTCATCTTTTCGTCTGTTTTTGATAGGTTTAAGGATTAAAAGATTATCGTCATAGTATTCACTGATTAGGCTATTCGGCTGTTCTGTGTCCAATTAAATTCATTCATATTAATTTTTTTTAAAACATAGTTTAGATACGTTAAATGTAAGGTGATAGCAGTCACTTTAAGTCTGTAAAATGTAACTACATAAGAGTTAATACTATTCTTATTCTATCTTCTGAGTCGCTTGATTCTCACTAGATATATTATGATAATTGTTATCTACAAACTTTGTAACATACTCTAGGCCTAAACATCAAAGCTTATGTAAAAAAATATAAGCTTTACCAGTTGATTTTACGTGTATCAGACTTTGAAATTTGGTGTCAAATAGAAGATACAGATAGAAAGAAAAGTTAAAACATATCTTAGAAAACTTCTTGCAAGAACCTATTACATTTTAATGTCAATATGATAAAGGAAGCAAATAGGTATTATTAATTAATAATTACAAAATTATTTAAGTGAAACCTATGGATAAATGGGACACATATATCCTAACGTATCATACGGAAACATAATGAGGCTAAGGACTGGATTTAGACTCAGGATAGCAAACAATGAAGAACTTAATTAGTTACAAAATTTAGCCAACTATTTTTGTACGTAATTTCCACAGATTTAGTTTAGGCCTACGATAAATTTCCTAAGTAATGGCTGTCTTCAAATGTTCATACTTTTGTCATAATCGTATTTTTAACATATTAATTTTATTATCACAATATTACCATATTATTCGTAGACCCAGGTCCATTACCACAAAACATTTCAGGGCTCTATATTCAGCAGCATTAGTGGAGCTTTCAATCAAGACGTTTTCACGGTCTCCATGTTAGTGATATTAAGAGCAGTGAATTAAAACTGCTGTATATTAAGAGCTTTATAAAAATTACGTCTGTTGATTAGAAATTGTTGGCGCGAAAGTATACATGGGTTCACGCTGGTATGATCTTTACCCATCAATAAAGTCAGAGTAGCTAAGCCTGTCTCTACGGCTTAGTCGGTTTAATAGAAGATAAATGTTAAAGGTAAGGCAAGGAACAATATACTTACAGGTGATAGGTCTATGTTAGGCGTGTTTGTCATTGCGGTAGTGTAACCCACTGTAACACGTTACATCCAACATTTAACCAAACATTCTCGCATCAGATACAAGTACAAGGGGACCTACGTTCTACATGAAATCTGTGATTACATAGCATGTCTGGATGTCACAGCGCATGTCTGCAAGCCTGTTCTGAGCAGGAGGGCATTCGTAACTCATTCATAAAGATAACTTTTCTTGACTAAACTCCAGGTAAAGAAATCCTGTGGATTGACACCGGAGACCTTGGTTTTCTTCCCACTTGTCCTCTTATCTCTTCTATATCCCCGGCAAATGAGATAAGAAATATGAATATGGTTGTCTTCTGGGTTGTTGCCGACGTTTCAGAAGTACCTTCTGCCTCTAGACGTCGGTAACCTTCTATCAATCTACACGGCGAAACAATCAATATGACAGCCATATTCATAATCGTCGCTGTGAGAACATGAAATCTCACTTTGTATACAGTAGTTCTCAATACTTCCCATAAAGCGTGACTCCTCGGACATTATGTGCAGTCGAATATGAAACAACGAAAACCTGGACTAACCTTGAGGACTTGAAACTCCGGAAATGGCTCACACGCACATTCTACCGTGAGAACCGCGTACTAAGAGATGTTTCGGACCATTTATATTCGTGTCACTAAAAAACACCTGTAGTACAGATCTAATCGACGCTGAAAGTACCTAACATTATACAAGTTTTATAGCAATTTTTATTGATGAAGACTATACAGTAAAAAGGACTGTTGACCAGCTGACCCATCATCAGGTCTACCCTATAATCTTACAATATTTGTAACAGCACCTTTTCCTTTTCGTATAAAAAAGATAGAAAGGCAGGCAGGCTGAGGCACTGGCCACAAGGCACAGGTGAGATAATTGCTGAGGAGCGCACCCCCCCCCCCAAAAAAAATACAGACCCGAACCAAACCACTCTCTCCCTCTCGATATATATATTCTATCTTTCTCACTGATACACCAGGTTACGACATGCGAATTACGCGACCAGTGACCAACATTGGATGAAAAATGTGGTGCTTCAAGGGGACTCATTATCTGCGGGCTAAGTTATTACATATAGACCCTAACTTTGTTACGCCAACTAAAGAATAAATTAATAAGTTGGTATGAAAAATAACCTGAAGAGGCTACACAATTCGATACTTATAAAAGACAAGAAACAAAATGAATTATTCCTGATGTGTTTTATCGACGAAACTTGTGTACCTTACATCAGCAGAAGAGACGTAGATTGAGGATTTTTGTAAACGAGATGCTGAGACAAATGTCTGGACTAAGAACGAGAAACATCATCATTTTTACACTTTGCCTAGTAACTCATTATTAGTTCATCATAGTGATTAAATTAGCAATATAATATGGGTGGGGCATCTAGCATGCACTGAATAGGATAAAAGATTAAACAGAATATTCGTTGAAAATCCTGAAACCACTTGGAAAGTATAAACTCTGATGGGAGAATATGATTAAAGTGGATCCATAAGTAATAGTGAGATTGCTGTGTGGATTAATCTGGATCACGGAGAGAGTTATTAGACATGCTTGTATCAGAAATAAATACTGTATATGTTAAAGTGCTGTTGTAATAAATATTACAACACATACACTCAAAAATATAATTCCTTAGTCAATTTGTATGCTATTTAATAGCTCAGTGGGTTTGTTGTTCGGTCAATCAGTGAGCTGAAGATGTTGTTCTAGGTTTCGGCGTCGTTTCGGCGTCGTGTCGACTCGTCAGTGAGACTAAACGATGACAGAATAACAAAATTATTATATTTTCTGTGTTAAAACCCCCAAATTTCATATAAATAAGTTAGTTAATTTGTTACATACAGTCTATTAGTTGTCCCGGGTAACGTTATTTTCAACTCATGTCTCATATACGAAGCGTTATCAAGTTTAAAGAGCGTCCTTTATTTGAGAATGAACTGTGTCGAAGCATACCATTTGGTCACCGCGCGCTGGGGTAATGTGTCCATGGTACCAGCTAATATTGTGAAACATAAGAATGCAGAAACGATTTAATAAACCGGAACAAATATTACAATCAGTATCAGGACCTAATACTGCAAATAGAGATTCGTTTTCGGACATTAGACCTACATGAAGAGGCTTTTCAATTAGCGCAAACAGAATTTAAGAAAGAGGGCGTGCTAGGTTTCGGTCACGTTATGAACTAAACCATAGAATAGCTTCTTTAATTACATCACATTAGTGTCAGGACGAAATGCAAATGATTAATGTTTCCTTTTTACTGTTATGTACTAAATAATAATTATATCTTCATGCACTCCTTTAATCTAGGCCGATCTGTTTGACATTCTTCCTAATGTCTTAGCAAATATGTTTTGTTACATTTAAAACGTGCTTTAGTGTTAATAGCCGGTGTATCTCAGTCAGTAGAGTGATTAGGTGACAGGCTGGACGACCTGAGTTCGACACCCAACAAGGGCCACCACCAGGTCCAGCACTCTTAACTTTTAATATAAACCGATGCTCAGGGGGTAGCTGCGGCTGGGAGGTGAAGCTGACCATTTGTCTAAATTTATTGACGAGTTTAAGAATGCGTGGAAAGTATTAATTTCTGTCTTGTCTGAGAGTAACGACCTCAGGAAACCCGAGTGTGATTTAACACGATTTAATCACGCGTGTCATAAAAAGGGAATGATAATTAACACAGCGGAGACGTCTTTGCTGTTTGGGCTTACATCTTGATGGAAACATTAGCCGTCACTCCGTGACATGATTTTCGTCGTTTCTCTCTGATCTTCTAAATGAATACGAAGTTGTAAGATTTGAGGTTTTCCCAGAGGTGATTATGAAGATTTCTGTCTTCTGGATTGTTCATCGCCCTGATTACGGAGGCAGTATGACCTCTGAAACGTCGGTAAACATCGATCAGACTACACAGCGCAACAACCCAGAAGACAGAAATCTTCATACTCATCGCCCTGATGATGGAGGCAGTATGACCTCCGAAACGTTGGTAAACATCGACCAGACTACACAGCGCAACAACCCAGAAGACGGAAATCTTCATACTCTGATGACGGAGGCAGTATGACCTCCGAAACGTTGGTAAACATCGACCAGACTACACAGCGTAACAACCCAGAAGACAGAAATCTTCATACTCATCGCCCTGATGATGGAGGCAGTATGACCTCTGAAACGTTGGTAAACATCGACCATACTACACAGCGCAACAACCCAGAAGACAGAAATCTTCATACTCATCGCCCTGATGATGGAGGCAGTATGACCTCTGAAACGTTGGTTAACTTCGACCAGACTACACAGCGCAACAACCCGAGAAGACAGAAATCTCCGAATACGAAGTTCTTTTAAAATAGTTCACGACCCTTTTTTCGCTCATTTTACCAAATTCGGTGTTAATATCTTCTCATATAATTCAACGCTGAATGGTGTTTATGTCTGATTTATCAAAGTTAAATAATAATCTGATCAACAGACAGCGATATTTTATACAGGCAATGTGAGATACACAAACTCGCTAGTAGCGAATTTAAAAAGGAGCTTATATATATATATATATATATATATATATATATATATATATATATATATATATATAGGTTAGTCAAGTTTGAAACATATGTTTGTGCTCCTTTTTATATTTTGTGCATGTGTGTGTGCTTGTTTCGTGATGCTTGCCTGTAATTGGCTTCTTCCCGTTGGCAGGACCCTTCATATTATATGAATTAATATCATTATCACAGTCTTATAAAATATCTCGGCACGAACAGAGGCTGAACTTAGTTCACGAGGTTCATTACTTAGCAGCTTCTAAAAAATACATTCGTAATTATCTTCTTCAAGATGTGTGATGTAACCACAATATTTTCGTCTTGTTAATCTCACACTATTGTTATTATTATTATTATTCCATTTATTCACCACTTTATAGGGTATTTACTTCTATGTCTCCGAGACAAATCTTGCCCCTGAAGTACATAGTGCATCAGCTACTTTCGAAATACATTTTGTTTTTAATAAGTGCTACATGAGGGATGACTATATATTTTACGACAGCGTCTTTCGAATGATGTAAGATATTTCTAGAATGACGGTTTTCTGAAGTTCCCTTATGTCGTGTACTCCCAGGACGTTGGCCAAATATTATTATTATTATTCTCAATAAAGGAAATGATCTAGATAGGTTGTCCTGATAGATAATCTAGATTCGTTATCTGTGTTTTGTATTTCTTTAACGTTTTACGATTATATTAGTGTTCCCTACGTGGATTATTTGTTTTTATTTATATTTATTCATTTATTTTTCTTTGTGTACAATATTATTTCTATTTTGTGTTTGCCTGTTCTTGGCTGTTGTATTTAATTTATTTATTATTTATATTTAGTTAACCTGTTTGTGTAATATTTTCCATTATTATTTTCTTTTAATATGGTATGTATTATCAATTTTTCCCTGTTACAGGCTTCTTGCTGTTGGCAAACACTTAAATAAATTAATTGAATTGAATTATAATTCAGGCAGTAAAATTAGTTTGAACTAGACGGCCGAGCTCCATTTGCTGCCAAGGGCAGGGATGTTTCTCCTTTTCACTTTGGCCATAATTGTTCTGTGGTTCTTTCTTGGGATTAAAGCGGTCGGGTTGTGGAGCTGATAACTCTCCTCTTCCCAGATTCAAGGTTAAAAATGCACGATACTTTGTCTCCACTCCCCTATACGCTTTTATGATGGGGGCATCTGAACACACATTAATATATTCTGCTCTTCAGATCACTAAACGATACTCTACATAGCCTAACAAACAGAAATAAGTATAAACTAAATTATGAAACATTTTCTTCTTATGTTAAGTAGAAGAAAATTACAGAGTATTAACAAGGCAGCTGAAATAATTAGCCAATTGCATGTGAGGACGGAACAACTTGTGGGCATGTTATTCAATTACGGGACAGATAATTGCAGTACGACGTACTATTCATAATGTGTGGACATGAGTCTTTAAGAAACCATTACAGCGACCAATGAACAACACGGGCGTCTAAATATTCGTTAACCTACACAATAATCTGGTAAAATCTTTACACGTTTCAGTAGATTGTGACAAATTGAATCACAGAAGCTTCTAAGCAACATTAAAAGAAAATGGAATCAATTCATGTATCCCTTTCAATTTCAATGACGCTGGGGACACAATAGAATTTGTGTCATCTTACCTCTGATCGGTTTTTAAGAGGTAGACCTCTTAGAAATGATTGCAGGTGGCAACACTTTTTCCGAAAATTTTGCTCGAGGAACTGATCTTTAGGTAGAACAATTTCATGAAACCATTGTGATTCTATGTAGAGGCTTCAAAGAATCCAATGAGATGGGAAGATAATCATGTATGTTGAAGAGATAAGAATTTGGAAGGAGGTTATTCTTTTCAATTTGAAGTTACTATTATGATATTCGCCGTGGGAAATGATGTATATTTTGCAAATATGTTGCTTTTTGCAGAACTAACGCACGAAGCAATGTAGACCTGTCAGTCTTAATATCTGGTTTCAAAAACAACGTCATTCAAGAGAATTTCCGGCCCAATTACGCCCACAGACACTTTAGAAAAGTGCTAAAAAGAGAGCTGCGTAGGTATTAGACCTGTCCTTAGCGATTATTCTGCAAAATTTATACTTTATGATTAGTTAAATATTCACTGTTCAGGACATACATGATATAAATGTAGGGGTAAAAACAAAAATATTATGTTAGGTATCGTCCGTTGTGTGAGATATATTTGATAAACACGAAGTTTTTCAACTTAATTAAACTGCTGTCTTTAAGTGACTGCCCCAGTGGTGAAATGATTACCGTGGTATGTAATACTGAAAAGGTTCTTGGCTAGATTATTTTCGGCATAATGACAACAAATATCTGGAGATGGGAATAATACGAACTTTCGGAACGTCGTGTGTATCAATATATCTCAGACGACAGAGAGTTTTTTTTGTTTTTTTTAGTGTTCTGTCTGAGGACAGGTCCATATGAACAGGATCCTTCCATCCTTTTCTCGGACTGGGACCTGTTCATATACGTTCTTGGCAGATGATCCAGAAGTGGTTTGCCATTGCCTTCTTCTGTGTGTGAATGGAGTAATTGTTGGGATGCCACGGAGGAAAACTCCGTGTTGCCTAGACCACGGCCTTGCCCAACACAAGTTATAAATTCGGGTACCGCCGGGAATCGAACCCGAGACCCCAGGATTACAAGGCCAGCGTTCTAACCGCTAGACCACCTCATCTTATTATTATTTAGTGTTCTGTGTGACGACAGGTCCATATGAACAGGATCCTTCCATCCTTTTCTCGGACTGGGACCTGTTCATATACGTTCTTGGCAGATGATCCAGAAGTGGTTTGCCATTGCCTTCTTCTGTGTGTGAATGGAGTAATTGTTGGGATGCCACGGAGGAAAACTCCGTGTTGCCTAGACCACGGCCTTGCCCAACACAAGTTATAAATTCGGGTACCGCCGGGAATCGAACCCGAGACCCCAGGATTACAAGGCCAGCGTTCTAACCGCTAGACCACCGTGGCACGGTAATAGAGAGTTACCAACATAGAATTGTTATCATTGGGGAATTTGCGAATAAAGTATTAGATCTCAACATGATCTCTTTCTTATATCAAGTGAAATTTATTTTACGGTGATCCAATTTAAAAAAAAATCTATTTGTGCTTCGTGCAAATTTAGGACACACATAGAACCAAAATTTCGGTTTAGGATGTCACTGTCAAAATTAATTGGAATTCGTCCAACAGCTTTGGAGACGAGAGATGCTAACGGAGGGGACAGAAGACAGATGCAACCTCCTTTCCCCCAATGTTCATCCATTCTCTAAGCTTCGTGCGAATACAGCAGCAAGATCAAGGTAATTTCAACCAGCGTCTCAATGATTTCAACGCCACAGCAACGACCAGAGAACCGCTCACACGTTTCCTTCGTAATTACTTCAACTTATAGGCGCTCTGAAGTTTATTACAGACGGCAGATTTTGAAGCAGATGAAATTAAGTGAAGGTGAGCCTCATGTGATGGAAATACAATCAAATTTGAAGGCGGCTTGCATGAAATAGACTATAATCTTTGAGAATGAGGACTGGTATGTTCTGGGAGTCAATACGGTACGTGCTGCGGTCGGCTGCTGCTGGTCACAGGGGTGTCCATACTGATGACTTCACCAATACGAGTTTTTGGCCTCAAATACCATGGTCGTCATCTCGCACCCTCCTTATTCGCCGTGTGACTTTTTCCTCTTCCCAAAGATGAAAATTCAGCTAAAGGGAAGGAGATTTGAGACGATAGAAGAGATTCAGGCAGAATCGCAGATGATGCTTGACAGGCTGACAAAGAAAGATTTCCAGGGATGCTTCCAGGCTTGGCAGCGGCGCTGGAATCGTTGTGTTCACTCCCAGGGGAACTACTTCGAGGGTGATGGATGAATTTAATACCTGAGATAAGTGTACGGGGTTTTTATAGGCGCAGTCTTGAAACTTTCCGATCGCACCTCGTATATGTATTTACTTATAGGGAGAATCTCTAATCACGAATATTTATAAACTTCAATATACCTAAAAGTCAGAGTATGCTAAATGTGCTTGGTCATGGCCATCACAGACCTTTTGGGGCGGTGATAAATGAGAATTAAGCAATGCTGGAATGATGGGATAGGGCCAAAGATTCTGGTCTAGTACTTCGTTCACCATAAATCTTATTTGAAGCCCCCCCCCACACTCCGGGGTTTAACGGGTGTCTCCGTAGTAAGAAACCAGCGTCTGTTTTCTCGAAATGTAGAACTGGTTCAGATTATTCCAATTATTGCTGTATTAAGTAGATATTTACTTATTTGTTACAATTACAGTGACTCTCTCCATCTGATATGAATAAGTTATTAATAGAGCAAATAAATCGAGGAGGATGAGATACGCGAGGTAGAGTGCATGAAGAGAAAGGAAATGCATACAAAATTTCAGTCAGTACACACAGAAAGAAAAGTCTCTTCGAAGACCAAGCTTAGGCGAGAATATAATTTATAAGATTAATTTCAACTATTTATTTTGTTTTCTATATTCAATTTTCATTAATAGTTTGAAACCTTTACTTCACAGTCCATATAAAAAACATTGACATCACTACGAAATACGAAATACAAACATATTAGTGACCTGTGATACTACAACGAATGAAGAAACAATATAAAGGACAAGAACATCATAAGAAAATAAAAAACATTAAAAATCAGTAAAATATCAGTAATTCAGTGAAAAGTTTATATACATAACACCAGATGATGGCTATATATAGCCGAAACATGTCGTGTATGTTCCACATGTAAATCGAGTACTCGATAGGGAACGTAAAATGATATTTTAATCTTTTAATTATATTATATTGTGATTGACAGCTAATTTTAATATATTTTTAATACGAGAATATAATTGTAAAACTGATCTATAAGAAATAAGGTGTGATCATGGAGGGCGAGGATTTCTTTACTATCTGAGCAACTGTAAGCGTTCAACAGAGGATATTCGTTGAAAACAACCACATTGAAAGAGATGCCCTATTCTCCTGTAGGATAACACAATAGCTCCAGAAGAAATGAGCTATAGAAATTACTATCCTAAATGCACTTTACTGACAGGTGCAATGGGCAATTTCCAGTGTGTAGTCTTCAAGTCGCTTCTAAAAGTTGTCATATTTAGAATTTAACCACCCCATAGGAAATTTGAATTTGTCGAGGTTTCTCGCAAATTTGCGTTACATTATATTATTTTTCTTTAGGACTTTGCCATAGTCTGAATATTACAAAATAAAATAAATTACGTTTTCATATGCCTTCTTATAAGAAAAGGATTTATATGTAGAAAATTACACATTTCTAGCTATGAATAGTTTCGTCATGTATCTTTGATACATATGGGCGTGCCGCGGGCGAAAAATTTTGCGATATAACAAAGAACAAAATTATTTGTTTCGGCGGAGATATTACAGGAACCAAGGTCACAGACCTGTATACTGTCCTAGGCTTCAACTTCGGTGAAGAAATTAGGTTTATGGGATAAAAAATTTTCTGCGATATTCATCGATACGTATCGAACGATCAGGCCTACGGGCAATAATTATTCGTAAGAAATGTAAGCATTTGTCGCATTTTCGCGCAGTTAATACTGCGGGCAATCTACTAGTATTTCATACGATCCAATATCCCTTAGCAGCGAATTATCACCAACAACTTAATTTATCAACACTTTCTTATTATATAGAGACACAATCAGTTCACTTACATACAGTTTAGACATATTAAATTATACAAGCAGATATTTCTCGTTTGCTGTAACCTGTCTCTAAGAGCTTTAAAGAAGGAATATGCCTATTTTCCTTCTTAAAGAACAAAACGAAATAGAAACACTTGAAAATGATAAATGACATTTACATTGCGATGTTAGAGGAAATGTGCTATTACAGAAGAAAATCTAACAACATAACAACCTCATTTCGTAAATGGGCATTATCCAGCACAAGATCTAGACAGTAGCGACGCTGTGGTCTGTAAGAGAAAAGGATGTTTAAAGAAACTTATTATACCAAGAATATTCTAGTTTTTATCAGTATCTCCTGCTGCCATAAAAGTTATTCTCGTCACTTACATTTAATATTTTGTGTTATACGAACACTCGCAGTGCTGCAAGAGACTTGTAGAGAATCGATACTTAAGCATATTAAAGTCTAATACTGTACACATTAAGTTTAAGCCTGTCATTAAATCCTCCTAGCGATTGAATGACGTAGGCCACTATTTCTCCCTACTCAACAAACCATCTATCATGTAACATCCTTCTAACTCCCCATTTTCCTTCCTACAGTCCTGTTCAGTTGTTACTAGGACACCAAATGTTATGTGTGTAATGCGTAAAGTAGCCTATGTCCAAAATTGTTCCATCGCTAGGCAAATATTTACGGTTTTATGCAAAGAGCAAATTATGCCCGTATTTGCTACGTCGGTAGGCTACCAAATACTATAGGCCTATGGTTTCTTGCACCGTAATTAATGAGTCAGTTAAAGAGATTACACAATCTGTCAGGATACCTGAGAGATCGATAATCGCTACCCTAACACTTTGAGAAACTTGTGGCACGCATGTCGACGATGACAAGTACGTATGGTACAAGTTAGTTTGAAAAACCTTGAATGAAATATACAACTTGGATGATAATATTAAAATTTATTCTAGAAGAATAGTGTTGGAGTATGTGTGGAGTTCATTCAAGTGGCTGGCTGTTCTGAATACGGAAATATACCGCCGGTTTCCATAAAGGAGTGGGGTTTCTTTCTGGTTGAGCGACTGTCAGCTTGTAAATAATGACTCTGCTCCACGAAATTAAAGAAGAATTTAGAAGATTGATGTCATAAAGTACCGTACTGAGTAAATGTAGTTCGTACACGTTAAATATTCTCATCCTAGTTGGAAAGACTACAGATATTGTGTACAAAAAGATGTTTTAAAATATTGTTTTTAATAAGTTTTTATATTCGTCTCAAAGCAATTAATTTACCACGAAGAATGTCGTAAACAAAATTTGCATAATCCCAGTAACCTAAATAGGTAATTATACCTTAAGAAAACCTGTAGATTAAAACGAATACTTCAGTCAGTGATATACCTGGCCACCTTTTCTAAATTCTTCTTTGAGCTCGTATTATCAGGCTACATATCTTTGTTCGTCCATCCGTCCGCCCTTTTATTCAACTATAAACATTAAAAGGCTTCTATAAACATTAATTTACCAAATTTAGCTAATCTCAGTATTAAAACAATGCAATTAGTTAATCCCATCTTCGTAATTTTAATCTTGTAATAAACAACAAGTTACAAAGGTAAGTTGGTTTCTATTTACATGATGTTCTTAGACGTCTATCACTTGAACCCAGAAACACAGACACACTGATATTTTAGCACTGCAAGTCCATGTTTTAATATTAAATAAAGAATGTGGAATAAAAATATCTAGATTAAGATCTGTAATGTACGTAGTAGTCATTTCACTTCCTTTAACTCTAAAATGAAGTTGAGGAATCCATCATGAAATTGCATGCTTCAAGGGCACAGGAAGGCCAACGTCGTAACGCAAACATCAGAGCCAAGGCTAATGAAGACAGCTCAGAACTCGCATCGTAACAAAGCTGTCCACTGAATTGGAGCCGAGCTGCAAGAGGTTTTCTGTGACCTTGTAGCATGCAATTCGGTTACGTCTACTACAACGGCTTAAAGCCCAGTGGTAACTATATGTACCTCGTGTTTAACTAACCATAACGCTGCATTTTGTACTAGTGAGTTTCGTGTGATTTTCAATGCAAGTAGAGAGTGTTTCGTTCCACAGTGTTCAGCCGATGTTTGTAATTTTGAAGCATGTTTCTTTTTGTTTGAAGTGAGGACTGAATTCTTAAATGTTGTTTATACGGACTTAAGTCTCAGAGGGTTACATTGATATTCGTGCTTGATATTGAAAACGTGAATCCGGTACATAAATTCAGGGTTTTCCAAACCTTAGAAATAATAATAATAAAAGTCGTTGGGGAGATTCATAAATTAAAACATTTCTTTAGGAACAAACTTTAACCAATAAAACATAGGCCTATATACGCATTCAACTTATTTTAGAGGCGGAGGGTACTGTCTTATTCACGATTTAAACATTGGTATTAAAGCATGCACTTCAGGAAACTACATGTTCTTTGACGTCTACTTAACTACTTACAGCTACTAACTTTTCACCCACTAACAAAGTAAATACAGGCAATAGGAACAAATACAATTTTATTACGTTTAACAAATATTCTCGCAATTATCCAGCAGACTGGTGTAGTGGTAATGAACTTGTATTTAGAAGAAATATTGTTAGAACCTCGAGGGGATTATCAGTTAACCAATTTGGTAAACAACTTCGCGGAGCAAACTTCTTGAGAGGGCAATAATCATCAAATTTTCCGCCATATGCGGAATAAAAATGTTCATTGTCGTGTTCACAACAGCCCGTCAGCGGTCCCTGCCCTAAACCAGATAAATATAATCCACAGTGTCCAACCGCATTTCTCTAAGATAAATTTTTGTTACTCGTATTATTCTTCCATCTATGCCCAGGTCTTCCGTGTAGTCCATTATCTCCAGGCATCTCGACTAAAAACCCGGCACGGAATTTTAATTTTTCCCATTTGCGCCACAAATCCCGCCCATCTCATTCTCCCTGATTATATCGTAATAATAATCACAACAATTAACAGACCATAAATAATATGCCTACAAATTATGAATCTCGTAATTATGCAATTAAAGTTACTTCCTCTCTCAGGTTTAAAAATCCTCCTCAACAAGCCTATTATCAAACGCCTTCGTTCTAGAATGTTCTTCTGTTAATGTGCGAGACCACGTTTCGGTAAAATTAATGTCTTCCGTGAACGCGGTTCTGAGCTGTTGCCGTCGCTCTCAAACATTTGAATCTCGCCAATATTTTTCAAAATATTTATTAGTTACAATTATACAATGCTGTAGATTAACAATTACTCCATTCACACACAGAAGAAGGCAATGGCAAACCACTTCTGGATCATCTGCCAAGAACGTATATGAACAGGTCCCAGTCCGAGAAAAGGATGGAAGGATCCTGTTCATATGGACCTGTCGTCAGACAGAACACTAAATAATAATAAGATGAGGTGGTCTAGCGGTTAGAACGCTGGCCTTGTAATCCTGGGGTCTCGGGTTCGATTCCCGGCGGTGCCCGAATTTATAACTTGTGTTGGGCAAGGCCGTGGTCTAGGCAACACGGAGTTTTCCTCCGTGGCATCCCAACAATTACTCCATTCACACACAGAAGAAGGCAATGGCAAACCACTTCTGGATCATCTGCCAAGAACGTATATGAACAGGTCCCAGTCCGAGAAAAGGATGGAAGGATCCTGTTCATATGGACCTGTCGTCAGACAGAACACTACATAATAATAAGATGAGGTGGTCTAGCGGTTAGAACGCTGGCCTTGTAATCCTGGGGTCTCGGGTTTGATTCCCGGCGGTGCCCGAATTTATAACTTGTGTTGGGCAAGGCCGTGGTCTAGGCAACACGGAGTTTTCCTCCGTGGCATCCCAACAATTACTCCATTCACACACAGAAGAAGGCAATGGCAAACCACTTCTGGATCATCTGCCAAGAACGTATATGAACAGGTTCCAGTCCGAGAAAAGGATGGAAGGATCCTGTTCATATGGACCTGTCGTAAGACAGAACACTAAATAAAATAATAAAGGCCTAATAAATTATCTTGAATATAGTACAGAAACTTATATCCCATCAAATTCCTTTTCTTCTGTACTACTGGACTTTCTTGAAGACGTATTCAAAAGTAAAATTAAGAGTACATGATGTCAAAGCATTTTCTTAGTTTGTATGATTCTGAACAGGAAATATATCAGAAAAAAAGTTTACTATACGGAGCTTATTAAATGTTTCTTTCAGACACAATTTAATTAGCCTATTTAATGTCGTGACTATAACTGATACAATCAGAATGTTTCATCATACTACTATCATAAATGGTTTTATAAGATTTCTTAAAGTCTATAAAAGGCTAATATGATGCCACATTGTAGGTCTATCTCATTTTATTTTTCAGTAGATTATCTGATGAATGCAGAATGTCTGACCAAATGATGATCTGGCTGGACCTCATCCTTTTTCCACATGTCTTCCGGCGAATAACGGCGCACGAAGGATTTCAGTCGGAAAGTAGGTAGTAATTATCTGTGATTCGTTTAGTTATCCGATATGATTATTCAACAAGGAAAATTGGCCTAACCAGTGTTTCGTGTTAACAGGCTGGGGAAACCTAAAACATGTGAAGCAAAAACTATCAAACTGATCTGTATTTTCATGCCTCCTGTACCTATATACGGGTAAAAGGAACGTATGAGGTATTATGGTTAAAATATTGGCGTAAAATATTAATTTGTACCCAACAACAACACATTTAATAAGTATAAGGAACTTAGCGTGAATCTCCATGGATCATAGATCTCGACATATGCGGGTGTGAATGGTAACTCCACGATTTTAAGATTTTTCAACTTTTTTCAGCGCATATTTAACAAAAAGTTGGATGGACCCAGAAACCATTTGGACGTACAGATGGAAACCTAGTCAGGTAGCCCGGAGCCTGTACTGGACTACTATTTTTTCTTATTTTCGGGAAATAAACGTTTAATGATCTACACAGTAGAATGTTATCTAAAAACAAAGAATGTCCAAAATAAACAATTAAAGACCGGCTTTGTAAATACCGCAAATTATTATTTAAGGTTGATGAAAATTTTCTATATTTCCAGTGATTTTCTCGCAAGACAAAACGGAACTTAAGATAAATATGTCCAATTATTAAAATAAAATAATATTATAAATAACATGTTTATAAACAGATAAACAGCCGCTTGCAGTGGCCGATCGGTCCTTAACCCTTAAAACACTCTTGTCTCAGGTTCGATTCTCTACGCGATAAAATGTGTCTAATGTAGGTAAAGGTCTCGTACTGGTTCGATCCCCAGTCCAACGAGTCGTAAGGATTCGTTGTTTCGGAATTTATTCTGAATCAAAACAGGCAAGAGGTAAGTTGAGGCTGAGAGCTGAAGATAAAAGGTACAATTAGCGATAGAGTTTGATAATCTTAGCTTAATAAAAGAAAAGTCAAGTGAATGTAACTCACCGGTCAAAGTCTGTCAGACGGGAAGAGTCTCTGAAGCCCTTTGCAAAAGGATTGCTGTCGATTTTCAGCTTCGTAATCTGCAATAGAAATCGTACAGTTTATTGAGAGGAACTAAAGACAGAATTTAGATTTCTCCAGACAAAATGTTGGCTAAAACCTCTGACATGTAAATGAATTTATTCCATTCAAATCATACCCGAGTTAGAAAAACAATAGCAGAATCCTAACTACTGAGTTGGCATAATGTTTAATGATTCTGTGACAAGAAGGTCCACGTCTAATATAAGTCATCACTAGTAAAACTATAAATCCTTAGTACAGTAACAGACAAAAGTAGTCTTCCCTAATAATAACTAGAAATTACTACAACTGTCGTTAAAAAATTAATAAAAATTGGAAGACTATTGCTGCAATTTCTAATAACATATCAGTTACAGCTGTTTCTCGCCGATCCTGAATAATTATATCTAGTGAACAGCAGACATCCCTTTTATCACAAATAATGACACATATTTTTAGTAGTTTCAGTCTTATCTGCTAGCTTCGCGATCTATAATCTCCAGGAAATTTAGCTCTAATTTTATTTCATTAGTAAAGTTAATGACAGACCTAAGAAACTTTAATAAAATCGGTCTTTCTATTAAACACTTTCTTAGCAGAAAGCTAAGAGAGCTTGAAAGAACCATGTTCAATCCCTTCACATTTCTCGCTGTGTGTGTCTGTGTACTGAGATACTCAGAGAGAGAGAGAATGGCTATGAATCATTTATTTAAAAGCCTAGGCCCACACCTACATTAATGAACATTCTTACGAAATGCAAGGGTTGCATAATAAGTAACAACAATTTTAATCGGACAAATATAACATGCTATATTAGGTTACGTTACACAAGTCTACGTAAGATTAGGTTTGATTAGATTAGGTTAGGTTCGGTGAATATTAATGAGTCTGGCATTAAAATTTTTGACGGATATTCTATATCAGCTGACTAAATAAAATCTGTACAGTAAATATGAGACATTTCTTCCTAACGACTAACGCCAGAAAGAATTACTGGTATTAATTAATAAAGATATGTTAACAGCCAGGCTTACTGAACAGAAAAGTAAATACAGGGGAATTCAAAAGTAGCTACACACCATTAATTAGGCTTTCGAAAACACTTGCAATAATTTCTAATTCTTGCTGGGGAATGCTAGGTTTGGAGGTTTCCTTATTTTACTAGAAATATGTTTCGTGGTTTTACTATAACATATTGTAACATACTTTTCCGTAGTCCATCTTCCTGTACGGATAAATTAGAGACGATTATGGGTACTAAAACGTAAATTATAAAAGAATTTTGAGAATAAAGTATAAAAATGCAAAACATAACCTCTAAACAGGGTTATAAGATTATGAAAACTGTAGATTACTGTTTATTTATAACAGGTGAGAATTCGGTTTCTACACATCGGAGTATCTGTTCAAATTATTAACCTTAAACTACGTTCTAATAATTTCATACGTTTCATAACTTTGTGCCGATCTAATCAAATATCCAGCCAGTACTCACCAGCTGATTCTGGTACGCCGTCACTGCTGTGAAGACGGACTCTGGAAATATATACGTGCGATACTCCTCAGCCTCAAGGTCGGTGATGGGACCTCCATGTTCCCTCCACTTGATGAGATGGATTCGAGGTTGGTAGCGGTGCATGGAATTCAACACGATCTAAAACCACACAAGAAATAAACTAATGACCTTTTGGCCTATATACGTAGGGTTTATGAAAAGACATAAAGTTTCAAGTGGCCACTCTTTCCAACAAATTAGTTGTTGGTCTGTGTATGCAGTCAAACACCTCAGTAATTTGAGATGTGCCGTGTAGTCTGGTAGAAGTTTATCGACGTTTCAGAGGTCCTTGCTACCTCCATCACCAGGGAGATCATATTTCCTATTACTTTCAAGCTAATTAATTTAATATTTAAATTTAATTAATTTAATTAATGCCCGAATTTATAACTTGTGTTGGGCAAGGCCGTGGTCTAGGCATCAAGGAGCTTTCCTCCGGGGGCTTCCCCGGTTTCTCCGTGGCATCCCAACAATTACTCCATTCACACACACAGAAGAAGGCAATGGCAAACCACTTCTGGATCATCTGCCAAGAACGTATATGAACAGGTCCCAGCCCGAGAAAAGGATGGAAGGATCCTGTTCATATGGACCTGTCGTCAGACAGAACACTAAATAATAATAAGATGAGGTGGTCTAGCGGTTAGAACGCTGGCCTTGTAATCCTGGGGTCTCTGGTTCGATTCCCTGGGGTGCCCGAATTTATAACTTGTGTTGGACAAGGCCGTGGTCTAGGCATCACGGAGATTTCCTCCGGGGGCTTCCCCGGTTTCTCCGTGGCATCCCAACAATTACTCCATTCACACACAGAAGAAGGCAATGGCAAACCACTTCTGGATCATCTGCCAAGAATGTATATGAACAGGTCCCAGTCCGAGAAAAGGATGGAAGGATCCTGTTCATATGGACCTGTCGTCAGACAGAACACTACAAATAAAAAACAAAAAACAAATAATGTTTATTCGAAAACTTTATATTTCCCAGCATTTTCCGGACGTGGTGGACACGGGGTCATTTGAATTTTTTAAAGCAACAAAACGATTTGGTATTTTAACTTCAACGTCTCTGAATATCAAAATTCAAAGCGTATAATTTACTGAGTTTGCTATTGCATGTTTTGATGAACATTCTTTAGTGTTTATTTCTATTTCATAAATCTAATTACACCACTGTAAAGATTAGACGGGCCTGCAATGTCGAGACGAGGAATTACATCTAATTACAGTCAAATTACATAGAATGCTGACAAATTATAACAAGTAGACGTAACTGTTAATTATTAAGAAGATAGCTGAAGGCGGGGAGAAATTACAGTTCCAAGAATTGCAGTTTTAAAGCGACCCGCCCCCTACTCATTCATTGTTCTCAAAGAATAAGTTGTATAGGGAGGGGGGGGTTAGTGAGAGGGGTTGGAGGGTTCATAATATTACGCTGTTCATTCTGCAGAACAAGAGGGAGGCAGTGTTTCTCCCACTCCCTCTAATATGTCAACTATAACGTTGCTAGGCAACGACATTCATAATTTCAACCAATGATGATTAGCGACTAAAGGCGACAATGGCCGACCGTGCATGCGACACGCTATAACACATGCCATATAGTACAAAGAGTGCTCCGACAGGCGTCGGTCGATCGCCAGGTCGGTCACGCTACCACATCCATCATTGTTCCACTCCGTGATGGCTACCGCTGGAAATCTCGTTGCAACAGTTGACAGAGCGCGGTTAGCGGCTCGCCACGGCCCTCAGGGGCAGGGCAGGTGTTGTCAGGGGTGAGAACTGTGACGTGTGGCCACACGAATGTTTCAGTGGTTACATTATCCTTGTTTGTTTGTCAGAACTCCACCAGCTGCTTCTGGGTAGCAACGCAGTGTAGACTTGTAAGCAGTTACCAAACTTTCGGAGGAATTTATCGACTCCATTTTCAGAGCGAAGATGGTGTCACAACCCTAAAGTCCAAGATCAACGTCTACGCCACAGCTGCTTCTGGGTAGCAACGCAGTGTAGACTTGTAAGTAGTTACCAAACTTTCGGAGGAATTTATCGACTCCATTTTCAGAGCGAAGATGGTGTCACAACCCTAAAGTCTAAGATCAACGTCTACGCCACAGCTGCTTCTGGGTAGCAACGCAGTGTAGACTTGTAAGTAGTTACCAAACTTTCGGAGGAATTTATCGACTCCATTTTCAGAACGAAAATGGTGTCACAACCCTAAAGTCCAATATCAACGTCTACGCCACAGCTGCTTCTGGGTAGCAACGCAGTGTAGACTTGTAAGCAGTTACCAAACCTTCGGAGGAATTTATCGACTCCATTTTCAGAGCGAAGATGGTGTCACAACCCTAGAGTCCAAGATCAACGTCTACGCCACAGCTGCTTCTGGGTAGCAACGCAGTGTAGACTTGTAAGTAGTTACCAAACTTTCGGAGGAATTTATCGACTCCATTTTCAGAACGAAAATGGTGTCACAACCCTAAAGTCCAATATCAACGTCTACGCCACAGCTGCTTCTGGGTAGCAACGCAGTGTAGACTTGTAAGTAGTTACCAAACTTTCGGAGGAATTTATCGACTCCATTTTCAGAGCGAAGATGGTGTCACAACCCTAAAGTCTAAGATCAACGTCTTCGCCACTGTGAGAACCTCAAATCCCAGACAGCAGTGGTTTTATAATCATCTCGACATGTGCTGATTTATAATCGAGTGGTTCAGTATCGGTGGTAAATATTTGGGTTTTACTACCAGAGTGAGTTTCAGATTAATTTTCTATTTCTACTTATCTCATAAGTTACGTAGACTGCGTTCTTCCAGGACATTGCGAGATCGCTAAATTCTTAGTGAATTGTTCAGCCACATTTTATATTCATGATGACAGCCCAAACAAGGATCATATTAACGGCGCATGTAGTACACACACCACAGTAAAAGACAAACGTGTGTAATGTACAAAAACCGAGAAGTATAATATTAAAATTGGCCTTAAATAAGGATTTAAATGGGTAGGATACGGGATTCAGCTTATGATTCTTCATGTTTTGCGCATAAACAGGGGATTACTTTATTATCCTCAAGCCATATTAACTCAACCAGTAAAGCGACCTCCTACACTTAGGCCTATATATACGTGGGAAATTCGATTTTTAATCTCTAGTCATTAACGTAGTACAAATGTTTAAATTTATATTTGTTCATAAAATAGGTGTCAGAGTATAGGCCTGAGCTTATCCTTATTTAACTCTTACATAGGTTATTATTTTTAAACACGTTTGTAGGTTTATAGGTATGTTTTCTGTAATCTGACGTCATATAGGCTTGGAACATTTCTTTGAAATCTACTCATTTTACGCGTGCTCAGTGTCGAGTATTAATTCTACATTTAATTTTGAAACGTTCGCAATGAATAATTGTTAAAATACTTCTCTCAGCTTCGGTAGGTCAGTCTGTCTGTTGGTCCGTCTGACCTCATTAAGAACTCAAGAACGGCTGATTTGTTTTCACAAATTTAATATTAAGGAGTCGCGTTAATTATTGTTGGCTGTCTTGTAGGTTGCAGCGTTACAGCAAGGACCTCCGAAACGTCGGTAAATTTCTACAAGACTAAAGGGTGCAACAACCCAGAAGACAGCCATCTTCGTACTCACCGCCGTGAAAACCTGAAATCCTACGCGCTAAATGTTATCGACACATTCCAATTTTAATTAAAATTGCACAAAATGTGAATTACATTAAATCGTACAAGCCTTTATTTACAAATCTAGAGCGAAATTATGATTTTTATGGTTATTCCAACACTCCGTAACTTGTTATACACATCTAATGCAATTATACGAAGGACCACACTACCATAAAAATATTGTTATAACCAGAACTGAGACTTTCTTGCCAAGGACTAAAAACGGAAATGTGAGTGATATATGGACATCCCTGGCGCGGGAAACCAGCACATGACACATTACAAATGCATTAGTCTAGCTAATATTGTACACGGGCGCCACTCAATCAGACATTATGTGAGCTTTGATGCCTTGTACGATTTGTAATGTTGGTATCTACACAAACGTCGCGAAACAAAAATCTTACATTACTTTTCGAAAGATAAATATTCGAGTAAGTCTCAAAAATAACAAGAGTGGACAGGCGTACAGCACACAATCAACTTTGGAAACGAAGATAAAGATTCCAAAATGTACGAAGTCGATATTTACAAGTTTTTAATCGCTGACGTCCAATACTTGGCCTGTTAGGTCATGATGATTAAAGAGAAAACTTTACTACATCCAATTTGAAAAACAAATTTTTATACTCTACCGTGTATATTATTTTAATCACCATGCAATATCAAGGCGATGTGTTTCAACTTCTGACGGTCATCTTCAGGACTCCTTTATACACTACACTACATATTTACAATGCATTAGTGAATAAATATGTTTCTTTCGCTTAATTTTGTGAAAATATTTCCTTGCATTTTAAAAAACAAATTTTAAAAGTCTTATAGCTCCGCTTACAAAATTTGTAGTCTGATTCTTCCGTTTATTAGAACATTATGTTTTCTAATTTTCTCTGGTTACACCACTGTAAAAATGTTATTTTAGTTTTTATTTGTTTAAATCTTGTCAGTCAAATTACAATAAAATTCCTATTAAATATTAAAATATTACTAAAATTAACATTTAAATATTTAAAATGATGTTTTCTATCGAAATGTTCGATTTACATTACACGACATGTTTCAGTTCTAAAAGAACCATCTTCAGGTGTATAAAATTATATAAACTTAAATATAATTTCTTAAATGCAACTTTTAGTCAGATGTTTATCAGATTTCAAATGATGTTTTCTTCCAGATTTTATTGTATTTTTTTAATATCGTATTCGAAGTTGTTCTGTATGTACGTCGTGCTTAACATGATTTTGTGTGGGTGAACGTTTTGTTGTTGTTTTTGTATCATCCTGTAAAGTAAATATTATAAATACTAAATGAATATTAATAAATTAGAAATAGAAAATAAAATAATATATTTGATAAATTTTGAAACATTGTTTTTAACTAAATTTTTATAACGAAAGTTTCATTTCAGGTTTTCTTTATTCCTTTAACAATATTTTTAATGTCGCTATACGTTGACTCATTTCACCTTCTCCAATATATCAATATGTAATTTGGACCGATTCATTTGTTTACCTGCGTTTCGTACGTCCTCGCTTCTATGATGAGTAGATTATTATGTAGTCCTACATGTGATCACGTCTTAGCGGATATTCTGCTTTATTAGACTGTACTCTACAGTAATAAAAATGTAAAAAAGACCTGAAGATAGCTCTAAAAAGTTGAAACGAGTCACCTTGATGTACCACATTGAACGAAGTCATGTAGACGGAAGGATATGTAATATTACTGTCATCAAACAAAGTTCTCGTTTTATAACATCGCAAACTACCCACTTACTTCATCAACTTAAGAAGCTATTTTCTTCGCCACTTTGTTTCCAGACACTTGTATTGTGTGTTCTTCTCCGTGATCGTATATTCTAAATTAGTTACACTTGCACTTTTATACAGAGGAACATGGGCCTTGTTTCCTGGCTCGCATTAGAGTAATGCGACAGGAAAGCTACCCTAAGTGTGTATGTAGGCTATCTGGTAGCTCGAGTACACGAGGTTAGCGTGCTGACGGTTCAACGACTGTTGTCTAATTTGCAATCCTTTCTTCCCCCCTACTTCAGGGCTACATTATGTGACCGTAGGGGCCCGCAGGCGAGGGAAAGGACCCACGGTTTGATTTAATCTCTTACAACACTCGAAACTACATGCTCTCGAGTTAATAGCCGGGCTCCACTACAAGGTTGCAGCTGCAAGCATGTAAGTGTTTAAGTCTACACAATTGACTTAAGAAATTCTCATATATACAGAACCAAGAACATTATTTGTAAAATAATGGGGTGTCCCAGAAAGCAGGGTTAACAGACATGTTCACAGTGTTTCTAGACATTTTCGGAAGCTGGGCTCTAATCTCGATCACATTTACACATTTCTTTAGGGCAAACTTTAATATTATCATCCTATTTACAAGTATGTCTCACAAGCGGTATCTTCCTTTTTTGAACGGGATTTTGTTCGTATTTCTCATATTCCCCATGAAAATTACATCCCCCCTTTATATTCTTCCTGCTTTAATCATCTTGAATGAAACGCTGACCTAAAATATTCAGCTCCTTTTTCATTTAATTCTTTTTTCGGGCTGTATTCCTTTCAGTCTCTCACTTGTCCTCATGGTTTATCCCCGTCCGTCTTAAACTACTGCCATCCGGTCTGAATTTGAGAATTCAGTAAGATATATAAAATGAAGGAAAATCCGTAAGATGATATATTTATGTACGTATAAAGTAAATCATTTGCGGCTTGTAACCCAAGAATGTTTCATCAACATGATACATCAACTTTACATAAGCAATCTAAGATTATAGGTTGTTACCAACGTTCTTCTGATCATCTACACCTACAAGACTTACCGAGGCACAAAACAGAAAACAGCTATCGACAAGGCCTATCAACCTCCATTACAAATTCATTTCTAAAAGAAAAGGTTTATTTGTGTTTATAATCCCTTACGTTTAAATTTAGACTTTACATGTTAAGTATTTGTGTCGTAGACCTGTATTTTCTTATGGTCATTTAAACTGTAATTAAAACCATAAATGTATGCCTATCATATATATAAAACGTAAAGATCATATTTATTTAAACCGCACTTATCAACATGACAAGCACCGAAAAGTTTATAGAAAATTCTGAAGTATTCTGAAGTAATCAATTGCATTCGGAAATTACTGACTTTAAAACAAAAACTTGTATAAACACGTTGAATTAATGTGAACGTATGATAATTAATATATGTAGAGTAAAACTATGTTACACAGCAAAATTTCTGAACAGGTATCAAAATATAAGTAAGTTATTTAGAATATTCTATTTCATATCACAAAGGATATATATATAAAAATAAACTTATAATTTTATATGAAAATAAATACCAGATTAAAATTAATTTTAGGAATAAGGTTATCAGAAAAATGAAATAAAAATAAATAATAATTAACAAAGGGATTTTAGTAGATCTTGTCATTGACATAAATAGCAGTTATTGAACACAGATGTGACTATAGTTTTCAATCGATAAACTTTAACCTCAGCACTGAAAGGGCTTAATGTTGATGAACATAACGAAGGCCACTTTAAAGTGTTTCAACATTTTTGGCCAGAGTTGTGAAAGGAAAGAAATAACCAACATTTGGCAGTTGGTAATATTAAAATTATAAAGTATACTATAAATATTTGTGGAAAATTAGTTAGGATATTGTAACAGAAAAGAAGAACTTAAGGTGGTCTGCGAGCCAGTCGTGTAACACGCATAACGGGTTTAATGGTCGGATTATGATCTCTAAGAAATACGTTGCTAGGCTTTCACCTGCCCCTGAAGCAATGAGCCTTGTAGACTGTAGCTAATGGGCAGTTTTGGTAGCCTAATTACGGAGACACACGACCTTGCCATGTCTTACAACATTTGTAGCTTATAATTTCTTGTTTTATCATTTCCCATTTTATATTTCCTGTTTTAAGAATCATGTCAATTGCACTATGCTTGATTTTTCATACTCAAACTAACTAATTACAAAGAGTGATAAAATCTTCTCGGTCCTGACGATAGAGAAATAAACAGTTTCCGAAACGTTGAGCTTCATTCCGAATTGATGTGACTGATCGCCAGAGAAAATTTTATCAATTTCATTCATGGTAAAAGCACAAAGCTTTAATATGTATTTATTATATAAATTTGGTTCAAATTTTCAAATATTACAATACGAATGTCACAAGATTATCATTCATTCCTTTTCATATAAAGCTTGACCTTCGCTGGGACGTACAAGCGCCAATCAAAATACCTTTAGCCGAAGCCGTGGCAGCGGTACGAGGCGTTTGTATAGTCGTCAGTTCAGTGTTGTCACATTTTACTGTTTAACAATAGCGAGTCTGGACTGACCCACCACACTCGGCTGAAGGATGAAACACATTTGGCAACACTCGTGAGTTCGGCTTTGTGCCACGTGACCCCGATCGAAACCAGCCGAGAAGTACTGGATTACAGTCGGCCCACCCCGCACCCTGTTGCATTTCGTTCTTTCGATCTGTTTTCTCCAAAAGCTTCATAAGAAAAGGAATGACCTATAGTTTGTTTTAAAAGGAATGCATCCTGTTGCCTTGAACTGTAGTACGCTGTACGTAAGCCTGTTTTGTCAAACAGGTGTCATTCGATGGCATTTCGCAACTGTCAAGTATGCCAATAACTCTCCGGTCCCCCAACCAACCTTTAATTTATGTCACAATCAAATCAAACATTACCAAGTCGCCTTTCACCTACAAAAGCTTCAGCAAGTCGTCTTCCTCCCAGAAAACTACGTGAATAATGGTGAGTGCTCCGATCTGGCTAGTAATGCACCAACACACCATTGACATCACAGGAATATAAAAGAAATTTTTATTATATAAAACAACATAGACGCATTGGATTTAATAGTATTGCATTTCTGCAGAATCTACTTCTATAACAGGGTTCCACCCTGCACATAAATATTTAATCTTGGCATATTTAGCTATATTTTATACATTTATCAACACCAACGAAGAAAAGTTATGAGATTTCAGAATCTCATGGCGATTGTATGAAGATGTCTGTCTTTCTGAATGTAGCATTGCGTAGTCTGGTAGATACTAACCGACGTTTCATTTATGTTACTGATTTGTTTTCTCGTCTAGCGGTTAGAACGCTGGCCTTGTAATCCTGGGGTCTCAGGGTTCGATTCCCGGCGGTGCCCGAATTTATAACTTGTATTGGGCAAGGCCGTGGTCTAGGCAACACGGAGTTTTCCTCCGTGGCATCCCAACAATTACTCCATTCACACACAGAAGAAGGCAATGGCAAACCATTTCTGGATCATCTGCCAAGAACGTATATGAACAGGTCCCAGTCCGAGAAAAGGATGGAAGGATCCTGTTCATATGGACCTGTCGTCAGACAGAACACTAATAATGAAAAAAAGAGTCTATTTACAGTTGAACACATATACGTTACAGAATGAAGACAAATTTATTACGACAGCAGACACTGGAATACAATCATTACATAATGATGAAAATATTGAGAGATCGACTACCGCTGAAGTATAAAGAACAGACAATTAAAATTGTTATACATAGATTTATTATTATGTTTTAATTAAATGAATTAAATTTTATTACATGCTTGAAGCATGAACAGTGTATTAAGACGTAGTCCCTCAGTTGGGTGTGTCACTGATGCAAATGGCATAGAGATTTTTGGACATTTTCGGCAAAGACCTTTCCTTAGAGGATACTTTCTCGAAAAGGAGAAGTATTTAGATTGTACGCGTTTAGTTTAATTTGGTCTTGAAATTGTTAAATGTGTAGGCCTATATTTAAAAGTTTCTTGCCTGACATAGACTTTTTGTTGTTGGCAAATGATTGAATTATTATTAATATTATTATTATATTACATCTGTAATTAGCTCCCGTAGATGTTGAGTTAGCACACTAGAATTAAGAACTCAATTTAATTAATGTCAATATTGTTCTCGAAACAGCACTTATGTTCCTGCTACCAACATAGTATACAGATTAATTTTTCTATGTTCAGTTGATCCTCAAATCACAGTCTTTCTGTTAGATGAACCTTTGATACTAATACAGTTTATAAATCTGTAGATATCTTTACAAATCTGCGTTTTAATTTAAATTATTCAGATTGCATTGTTTAAACTGTTTCCCGATCCTTTTCTGCATAGCTTTGTTACTGTAATCTTTCTGACACTGTAATTCGACCTTTGCTGTTAAATCAGGACATATAAATATAGTAATAGATCTATATAATAAATAAATGAACTTATAAATTGTTATTGTCTACTTTGAGGAAACCTCGACATGTGAAAGTGATTACATTATTTATATGTATTTATTTTATCTTCTTAAACAGACTCTGTAATTGGATTATGTACCTATTAAGTCAGCAAATTAAAATAAAGAATTAATTGAATTATAAACAAACTTTATTATTCCAGCTGTTGACTGTCTGTACGGATAATAGATTTTAAACTGCAATAAATGACGTTCAATATGTATTATGGCCACAAATTAACTAACTACATGGAGCATTGTCCTTCTTAAACATGAGAGTCCCTAATATAGTCATGACACTCGAAATTTCATACTGTGTTTATAACAATAGAAATTGGGCCCATAGCCCTAAACCCTAGCTTAATTTTCGTAGGAGAATACATCATTATGGGAAAAACTTAAAATCAACATTTTTTATTAGAACAAATATAACTAAATCAATCGTTTAAGGTCCAATTAAAGCCTAATCTAACGCAAAAAAATCATAAATCTGTTTCGAATCTAATAAATTATGCTCAGGAAGATTTACCTTCCGGAAATTTAAAATAATGTCAGAGTTCCATATTTGGTATTCAGTTCACTAGTTATATCTCATTCAACACGGTATGTAGACGTGTGAAACTTGGAAAAAGAAAGTAACAACTTGCAGGTAAACAGCCAATGTTTTATAAATATACGTATCCTGAATATGATGAAATATTAACAAACGTAAGTGAAACCTGAAACATTCTGTACACTTCTAAGTAATGGAACTATGATGAATGCGTTTGAAGATTGTTTCAATGTATGAAAGACACATAAGATATCATCATCTCGCAGAAAAACATGATATAGTTATCATCTTGGATTTAACAAAGGAAACATGGTCACGGTTTGTGCGCTGGACAGTCTTTTGAACTGGAGACATTTACATAATATTTACAACCTAAGGTATGAGCTTCAGACAGTTACCCACATACAGGAAAGTGCACTCTTCTTATAAAAACGTTAGGTTTGACCACTTTATTATTTTTGCATTCTTAGATGGGAGAAATTCTATTATAGCTAATGCAATTTGTTATAAAAAAAATTGGGATTTTCGATGTGGATTTGATTCATCTGGTTCAGGATAGGGTCCACTGGAGGGTACTACTGAACACGAAATCGTTGTCGGGTGTCCTTAAAGGCGGGGAATTTGACTAACTGAGCGACTAACAGCTTCCCAATAAGACCTCTGCTACGTTAAATTTGGTTACAGGTTATTAACCATCTACACGGAATACGACAGTCAGTTAGTCAAGGAAATCCCCGCTCTTTATGGAATCCTGAAGTAAACTGCCATCTTCAAACGACATTTCTGATTAGCTTATAGTAACCATTTTCCTGTATGTTTGTGCTTCTTAAAACACATACACATTACGACTTGTGAAGTGGGAATAATACTAGCGCCTTTAAACAAGCGCCTATCTGAGATTCTGCATCTCAGTATCTACTTGGATAGTGTTCAACTTTTATTAATGTATTTTTCAAAGAAATGGAAGATTATGACACGGTAGCTGCGCGAACTATTTTGATGTAAGGATGACAACCCACAAATTATCTCGACCACAGAAGTGTGCGTGGTGTCAGGTTTCAAGGACCTCTGCTGGCAGTGCGGGTGGTTTTATGACATACACTGTGTAGACCTAATCTTTGTAAACAAATATAGCATTGAATAAACAATGAATCTATCATTGGTTTGCTTTACATTCGCGAGGTCACAAATTCAAATCTGGGTCCGAAGACCGGTTGTGATGATTAAGGTTTTTCACTGTTTTCCTCAGCCCCTCCAGTAAAATTCCGGAATATTGCCTTAAATTAGAATACAGCTACTTTTCTCTTAACCCTGTCCCATCCAAATTATTATTCCGTAATCATTATTCAATTTAATGACATATAATACGAAATCATCATTAAGTAAACACAGTGCTTTAAAGCATCTAGCTAGTTTCTCCTGTGCGCTATGCCTCTGGCTTTGCTAGTGTTAACATGAAATATTGGACGGCAGCCATGTCTTGTTTATGTTGCTGATATAATGTAACTGTATAATTTATGAAATGGGAAAACACATTTCCAGACGCGCTGTGCCACCCCACAGTGTTCATTACTGAGCGGAAACATAGGGAATGTGAAGAAAGATGACGTCCTTCAATATGTCTGCTTTCAGTTTCCATTCGCGAAGAATTATTAACAATAAAAGATATACAAAATCATATGAAATTAAACAATATTTCCGATACATAGAACGATGTGAGATACACTGGTATATTTTACAATATTCCAACGCTGTAAAATCAAAACTAAAATTGCCACTTTAACGTAACAAACTTGAAATTTGCAAATATTACTTAAAATGGACGCATGTTTACGGGGAGAAATGTTTGTCCGCAAGTATATTTCAATTTCAGAGTTACTGAACGTATTTTGACGAAGCTCGGTATTCTACTCCTACTACATGGAAACACAAAAATGTTTTGGTACAATTTGATTTTGGCGTCGAGGTCTGAGGCGTGGGCCTTATGCCTCTTGGTCACAAGGACCGTGGGCTCGAATCCCACTCAAGCGATGGATGTTTCTCCGCGTTTTTACGTGTTGTGCTGTCCTGTGTACAGGTAGAGGCCTTGCGACGGGCCGATCCCTCGTCCAAGGAGTCCTGCCGAATGTCTAATACGTCAAAGCCGACGAAAAGTTGAGTCCTGGACTCATATTATTTAATGTTAGGGTTTTTCTTCAGATTTTGACAATACACAAATCGCTGAAAACCACAACAACTTAAAGAGGTCACCCCAGCAGTGAGAAAAGTCACATAAACACATAAGTCATGCATCGTTTCCTTAATATTTTGATGAACTATAACTGTGAAGATGACTGTCTTCAAGGCTGTAGCTTTTATAAGGTCCCCATTATTAGGGCGATGAGTCTCGTAGCCATGATGAGGCAGGAAAGACCTCTTAAAAATTTGGTAAACTTCTATCACACTTCACTGAGATCCAATGCATAAGACCACCATTTTCGGACACACTACCGTCAGAACCTCAAATTCAACTATAATTGAAGATTTCCGTCTTCTGGGTTGTTGCGCTGTGTAGTCTGGTCGACCAGACTACACAGCGCAACAACCCAGAAGACAGAAATCTTCATACTCACCGCTGTGAGAACCTCAAGTCTTTCAACTATAATCGTTTCAAAAAATTAGCCACGTTTCAAATATTATTAAAAAAATAAATCAAGCTTAAAACTGCTGGTTTGGCTAACGTTAATTACATGTCTACACCAAGCGTTACCCGTAGTTTTCACTCCCACTTTGTATTTGGGAGGTCCAGGATTCAATCTTAGATCTCCTTATAAATCCTTATAAACCATTGATTGGAGAGAAAAATACCTCAAGATAGGCTACGGTCGTTACATTCTACATAATTTTAAATTCGTCACTTACAATAATCATTTAATTCGACCGTGTATAGGCCTAATCCATGCATTTAAAAACATTAGGTTACGCCATTGAAATAACTTACAGTGTACATGCAGCCTATATACACAGGCACACGCTTATGGTCATAAACCAAGGAATATGAGACATGATTTTTGTGCCTGTAAGGTCGAAATCTGAAATTCAAATAAGAGTGTATAGAGTTACAGAAATATTTCAGTCCGCCATTACTCAGCGTTCAATTACAAAGCGTTTCGTGTTTGTTGCAGGATATCCGAACCCAAACAGACAGACGAACAGTTTTTATTTTCTATTTTTTGAAGTAGATCAGTCTATCACTCGGCGTCTATCCATCCAGGTGTTACCTGATGGCAGTCAGAAGCCAGCCAGCATCTCTCTCAGCGGTCCAGCACATGTTTTCTTCTGTCTATATTTACTACAACATACCACAAAACTCCCAGACCACGTCATATTTATAAATTTCAGTTCATGTCGAGTCTGTCTGTGACAGCTAAGACGTGATATTGGTGTCCACATCTCAACCCCAGAAAGGGGGTTGTAACCAGGTGCTTTCTATATCTGACCCGTGTGTGTAGCATTCTTGTAAGTGCTGTAGGTCGATTAGGTACAAATCATGTATGTTTTCCTCCTTCGATGTTTATTTCAAACGTAGGATGACAAATTTTTTCCTTTTACTGACTTTTGTTTTTGTGTAATCCAGTCCCTATAAAACTGTACACGTCTGTATGAGATTTAACTTACTACTTCTACTCGCTACTAAACACATCCTGCTATGTATGACACTCATGCATATGAAACGTAGTATATAATGTTACATACAAATACAAAAAACTTCAGTTATTTCCATCTGTACAGATTAACACAGAAAGTCTTATGGTATATATTTTATCTGCGTAGAATGTGTGGTCTGTTAAAAATAATGGAGAAGCCAAATGCGTAAAACAATTCTAAAGAGTTTCTTTATCATAAATTATAGTTGTCAAATATAACAAGCAAAACACGTACCATAATGGTTCGTTTGAATATGTGGCATTGATGTACAAGTGTTGGATGTCAACATAAGGTTTATGTACGGCCTCAGAGTTCACGGTCTGGAGTCAACATCGCAATCATTACTTATTCGTTCTGATATACTCGTAATGCCTCCACGTCTTCTCCGAAATCCTGAATACGTCTGTGCTATATTTATAAGGAATTTTTGTAGAAACGATATTGACAAATTAATTTACTTACTAGAAATCGTTCTTCCGTCAAAACAGGGTTTTGTTGAAATAAACTGTACCGAACAGTATGGCTGTCTTACTAATATGTAATCTATAACAGGATAACAAATGGAGAATTCTGAAGAGACAAAAGATTTAAATGAGCTCAATATACGATTTTACGCTGAATAAAGTGTAGACTATTAGATTTTAAAAATATTTGAAAAATAAACAGCTAACTTCATCCTGAGAACCTGATAATACTCTGCTATACGAGAGCTCGCCACTGCCACCTGCCCCTGTCATTAGCCAGATGAATCCAGCCGTACCTTCTCACTCTTTCACTGAAGGTCTATTTTAATGACTTCCGACTACCTTTATATACTAGGTTTCCCAGTTGGTCTCTTCTGTTCAGGCTTTCCAACCAAGTTTTGTCCGTATTTTTCATCTCTCTAACATGCACTAAATTCATATAATAAAACAATTAAAGATGGTACAATAATTTCAGTAAATATTTTTTAAACAAAACCAAGTAATATTAAAAACTAAATAGCATTATCATTGTGGCATTGTTAAAAAAAAGACTAATACTAACGAAAGACGAGTTAAAATAACAACGATATTAAACAACGAAAAGTAAACAGTATTAAGTGTCACTTTGTGGGCAACTGATAATAATTTATCATGAACATGAAACTTATTTTGGTCCAAGACCCTTCGAGCCTCCTGTCCTAGAGGTGAAGAAACGAGAATGTTTTAGCTGTAAGACTTGAGGTTCTCACAGCGGTGAGTATGAAGATTTCGCCCTGATGACGGAGGCAGTATGACCTCTGAAACGTTGGTTAACATCGACCAGATTACACGGCGCAACAACCCAGAAGACAGAAATCTTCATACTCATCGCCCTGATAATGGAGGCAGTATGACCTCTGAAACGTTGGTTAACATTGACCAGACTACACAGCGCAAGAACCCAGAAGACAGAAATCTTCATACTCATCGCCCTGATGACGGAGGCAGTATGACCTCTGAAACGTTGGTTAACATCGACCAGACTACACAGCGCAACAACCCAGAAGACAGAAATCTTCATACTCTGATGATGGAGGCAGTATGACCTCTGAAACGTTGGTAAACATCGACCAGACTACACAGCGCAACAACCCAGAAGACAGAAATCTTCATACTCACCGCCCTGATGATGGAGGCAGTATGACCTCTGAAACGTTGGTAAACATCGACCAGACTACACAGCGCAACAACCCTGAAGACAGAAATCTCCATACTCTGATGATGGAGGCAGTATGACCTCTGAAACGTTGGTAAACATCGACTAGACTACACAGCGCAACAACCCAGAAGACAGAAATCTTCATACTCATCTCCCTGATGATGGAGGCAGTATGACCTCTGAAACGTTGGTAAACATCGACCAGACTACACAGCGCAACAACCCAGAAGACAGAAATCTTCAATGTTTTAGCTGTCCGTAATGACAGTCCCCTTCAAGGAATACAAAATGAAGCCTCCTATCTGATGAGATTTTTAAGACTGGATAATGTATGGTGTGTAATTATTAGAGGCCTATTTAGTTATTTTATTTGTGTGATCACTGAAGCCATAGCAGTGACAAATTTTCTGTTATGAAGGGCATATTTAAGTACTGTGCATTTCCTGTAGAGTAGAACAGAAGCCGACACGCACACGTAGTTGGGGTATTAGCAGGTCGGTGTGACTGGCGCTTAAAAATTCGTAATGCGCAGGTGTATGGAGAGTTACAACCACTTTGTGAAGCCTTTGCATAGCTCTGGGAGCTATACAATTAAAACAGGAAAGTGTAGCCGAATATAGAAAACATATTCTGAAATGTGTTTTTTTTTTACGAATTTGCATACACAATTAATGTGTATATATGTAGGTATATGTGCATATATATTCACATTTGTTGATATAAATCTTTTGTCTGGAAGGTAATCGCAGTACAGATATACTTGCTAAGAGCCAGAAATTATTTAAAAATATTCCATATTTGTTAATGCTCTCTCAAGGTGTGGATTGAACTGATCCAGTATCGTGTAAAATGGTTATCTTTGGTATAGGCAAATTGAATTTTTTTCGTTCAACTATAAATATATTGACTAACATTTCGTTATTATCCAAAATTTCCGCAAGGAAAATAGTATTGTTTTATCTTCAACATTTTTCCAGAAAGTAAACACAGGCTGCCAGGAATACGCAGCGTCGAATGCTGAGGTTTCGGTAAACATAGCCGAAATGTTCGATAAGCTTTAATGTTCGACGCAGTTTTACATTGAACTTCAGCCAAGGAAATCTAAAGGCAAGAATTAATCCAGATTTATCATTTAACACTAAAAATTACCGAAAAAACTTATGATTCTTCTTCTTGTGGCTCTACAACCCACTGTGGGTCTTCGCCAACTCCTTTAAGGGGCTTCCTAGGCTTTGAAATGTGTGAGTAGTGAGTGACCAGCCCACTGCCTCTGCACAATTTCTACTCAATCCTGATTTTGTCTTCTAGAGAATCAGGAGAGACTTGGGAGAGAAATAGCCGCTGAATTATGCTTACGAAACATCTCGTTCATGCTCGCAAGGTTCTTTTACATGCCGTAAATCTACGTCATGGGACCGCCGGCTTTACTTCCCCTCCGAAGGAAGTTGTAATAAGGATTTTTATCACCTCTTACAATACCTTGGGTCCAGTGGCGAGCACGCTAACCACTAGTCCACCGAGGGCGACAATAACTAATACTTATTCTAACATATTCATATGATACGCTCTTATCAAAAGTTCCGGATACAGAGAAGGTTAAACTTTGCGGTGCGTAGATATATATATTTCATCAGTTGGTTGGTAATGTTGACTCGGTTAAATAGGGCCATTTGCGATACGATATTTTCAAATATTTGTAGCTTAAATGCGTCATGTTTGTGTTGATTAAATATATATAAAAATATATATAAATATAAATATATATATATAAAATAAATAAATAAAAAAATATATAGAAATAAATATATATTTCAAATATTTGTCTGTGTGTAGGCGATAATAATACTTTAATATGTGTGCAGTTTGTAAACCAGATCTCTAAATATTTTTGTGAAACACAGAAAACTTTAGGACGTCCATTCATCTTTATTTTATCACGTAACTGAATGACACAGATCACAACGCCTGATTTCCCTGTCTCTTACATTCTTTTAGTTGCTTGATTGTGGTCCTGTTTAAATACTTATCGCTACATCTGTTACAATGGTAAGGTATGCTGACTACAGCTTTGCATGCTCCGACCGAAACACAGCTACTTCGAGCATTCGTGAGTCTATAACTCAACACTGACAACGAATTTGTCAACGTTACCAGCCTGGACACATGCATAATATGTAGTGTGTGTGTGTGTTTGGAATGGTTATAGTTCGAGCCATGACATACCAACATGCCTGATGCTATAAAGCCCACGTGTGAACGTAATTAATACCCAAGACTTCGGATAATGGACACAGTACTCGTGTCATGTTGTAAATTATTTTGCGCTCAAAGAATAGGAAAGTAAATCCTTAAAGTTTCTTACCAACGCAAAATTTAAACAGAAGATTAACAGCGTTTCTTGAGTTAATGTTTACATTGCAGTAGTCATTACGGAAGACATATGGTTACAAATTTCGAAAACGTTAGCTTCTACATTGAACAGTTTGTTGGTGGATTGCTTTGGTTTTCAGGACGTTGTTGTGGTGTTATGTTGGTAATGGAGAGCATGTTGCATCATAGGCTATTGTTAATAGCTTCCACCCTTCGTGTTAAATTTAATCCAAGTTCGAAGATATGAAACGTGGACAGACAGATGCAACTGAGGCACTCTTGTTTAAACAATTTTATTCTTTCGGAGGGCATATGAAAGAAAAATGAAGCTCGATTTATACAGTGAAATCAAGATCCAATTTCCGTTGCCTAGAATTAGGTGCTACTTAGTACACTGTAAAGCACACATATTAAATGTATTCGTCTAATTATCAATCGATTCAGTCAAATCCAAGATGTAGTAGTCTACTTACATTAAAATCTAGAATTTATTTGGATTTCTCTGACAAAAGTTAATTCTGAATAATTCATTCAGTCGATACAATACACCTATTTAAATCATCTTGATCCTTGAATGTAATATAAAGGCAGAAAGCAAATTTTCTCCAAAATATCATTAATTCCTAAGTCGGGAGGGTATATCATCCCCGGGGGTACGCGAAGACATCTTAGGGGGTACGTGAAATTTAAAAAAAAATATATTATTTTATGATAAACACTGAATAATCAGTAATGTAATTTATTTAATTTATTTTAGATGTAGATTATATACTATGTATAACTTGAATTATACACCAACAACTTTGGGGGTACAAAGTTGAAGAGAAATTATATCTGGGGGAACGCGAAGACATCTTAGGGGGTACGTGAAATTTAATATATATATATATATATATTATTTTATGATAAACACTGAATAATCAGTAATGTAATTTATTTAATTTATTTTAGATGTAGATTATATACTATGTATACCTTGAATTATACACCAACAACTTTGGGGGTACAAAGTTGAAGAGAAATTATATCTGGGGGAACGCGAAGACATCTTAGGGGGTACGTGAAATTTATATATATATATATATATATATATATATATATATATATGATTTTATGATAAACACTGAATAATCAGTAATGTAATTTATTTAATTTATTTTAGATGTAGATTATATACTATGTATAACTTGAATTATACACCGACAATTTTGGGGGGTACAAAGTTGAAGGGAAATTATATCTGGGGGTACGCGAACAAAAATGGTTGAATACCACTGGTCTAGATGACCGTGTTTCAATTCACTGCATAAGAAAAATGTTTCTCTTTTCCACTATCACGCGTACAACAGCTTCTGGATCCACGGAGCTTCTAAACCAATGGGCACTGCATTCTTTCTCTGGGGATTAAGCGGCCGGAATGTGAAGGTAACAACTTAATCTAGTATTGACTTATAGAACGCGTACCTCTATACGTCTTCGTGGGGTGATGCTTAGACACAGGATCAACTTCACATCCGTCCCCTCTCGATCATGAACAATGATGCTAATTGAAATGGTACCGTATTCTTCTCACTGGCTTTCAGTTACAATCGCGAGTAAAATATGCTATTGCCGATAAATCAACGCCAGGACTTCCAATGCATGTGGCCCATTTACAAGCCTATATTTCAAATGTTTTAACTACATACTGTTGGAGATCAGTCTGTTTTTTCAAATGAAATTTCAGAAAGAAAAAAAGGAAAAGTAGAAAGCATTTTAAGAAGTGTAGGTGAGAAATCTCTTAACCCCCGTTGTGACCTCCTGTATGTATGTGACTTGTCCTACTGAGACTGCTCAGCCCACTGATACTTTATTACTTGGATGGAACGTATCAATCCTTTTGAAGCCAAGTCTTCATAATTTGATTACGAACTCCAATACGTTTATTTTCCAGCGAAAAGAAAACCTGTGTTTTTAGTCAAAATTCAGATGTTTGTTACTCTATTTGTTCGGTCTGAGGCCCTGAAAATCCCAATGTCTATAACTAACTAACTAACTCCCTTGTAGCAGCACTCGCAGATTCAACACCGACAACACAAAAGCCAAATGCTTATGAGAACCCTAAAGAAGAACAGTGATGAGAAGGAGAGAGAAGATGATAGGAACATGAAACAAGAATAGGAAGATGATGCAGAAGGAAGATACGACGGTGTAAATAAAGAATCGGTAAAACATGAAGACGGGCATAAGAGCTTTAGTACAGTTATTGTCTGTCGGTAAGCCTGTCTTTATTTTTCAGAAAATCATAAAATCACGATTATAAGAAAACATCAAAAATGAAAATTAAAGCAAAATTTGAAACTACTAGGGAAGAAATGAAAGGCATACAAAAAGAAACATGGACGCCCTCCTGAACACGTTGGTCTAGAATGAATACGATCGCTAATAAACTTGAAACACCTGTTCGAAACTCACTAGAGCACAGACGTGTCTCCTACTTTTGTGAATTTGTTTTACGAAACTGTGAGTCTTTTATATTCTACAGAAATACTGATAACAATACGGTATTTATTTAATTTGGCGAGTTTCCTTTGCCGATTAGCCCATATATAGATTTTGCTTGAATTCCCTTCATTAAAATCTGTTGATACGGCAAAGCACTGAATAGTGACTTGTCAGAATTCGTTGTCCAAAACTTTGTTTTGTCTGTGCGGACAAAAGGAGTTCATATCCCCTTGACTCTTCCACAAGGAAGAGATCACTGGACGACGACCGCCCGTGGCACTCCAGTTTGTCCCCGATCTTGTCCGCCGCTGACAGGATGAACATTCTTATGCGCACGTGTTTGTTGAAGAAATAAGTTCTCACATATTCTCATAGTTCATCTTACCTGTTCCTTTAACAACAAATTTCAAAAAACAAAAACAAAAATAAGTTAAATTGTTATCCGCTATATGTAAAATCGAAATAAATGTACAGCACAGACTAACGTAATGAAGATATGGCAACAAGACGCCTAGATTTCATGAAAAGCAGAGCATATTTCTAAAAGTAATATAAAAATATGTATTTCGTTACACAGGATTACAGATAAACTATGTTGTTTAGGCTTTTATAAATGCTTATCTTTCGACGATCAGATTATTTTCTAAAGAAATTTTGTCACGGAGAATAGTAAATCCCCTAAAAGGTCCAGTTTAACCAACTCCATAGAGCAGAGTCCTTCTTGAAAAGCTGAAACTCTCTCAGCTAGTAAAGAAATGCTCAGTCTTTACTATTTACAAGACCCCCTTCCCGATCCCTATCCTCAGCCAGATGAATCAAGGCTACAAATCTACACCCATTTTCCTAAAAAAAATTTTAATATTATCATTATACTTACTCCTAGGACTTCCTTTCAGGATTGTAAATTAATTTTCACAAACCTAATCATCCTTAATATGAACATTTTAACAATATTTGATGAAGAATGGTAACATCGCTGTTGCTAAAGTAAAGACTGTATGTAGCATCTTAATGGCTTACCCCAGATTAAAAATTCTAAAACTTGAGATTGGAAACACATTAGGCCTATTTGAAATTTTCCCCTCTTTTCCTTGCCATTCACAGTGGCATCACGGTCTGAGGCGTGGGCCTTGTGCTCTTGGACAATGGGGCCGTAGATTCGAATCCAATACAAGCCATGAAAGTTTGTCCGCGTCTTCCTGCGTTGTGCACCGGAACAGATCTTACAATAGGATGAACACTCGTCCAAGGAGTACTACCAAATATCTAAATAGATTAAACCAGTGGTATTCAACGTGAGGTACGCGTATCCCTGGGGGTACACGAAGACATCTCACGGGGTACGTGAAATTTAAAAAAAATATATATATTATTTTATGATAAACACTGAATAATCAGTAATTTAATTTATTTTAGATGTAGATTATATACTATATATAACTTGAATTATACACCAACAACGTTGGGGGGTACAAAGTTGAAGGGAAATTATATCTGGGGGTACGTGAACAAAAAAGGTTGCATACCACTGGATTAAACAACCTCCAAAAGATGCGGCCAAGATCCACAGCTTATGATCATATATTTCTGTACATTTTTTCCTATAGCTGTGCACTTATGGGACACATTATATACCATTTACGTAAGTTTGTACCTGTATATATACGCGTATGTATGTGTGTGTGCTATAAGAACGAGAATTTAACTTATGTCATGTTATTTCAAATAAAATATTTTCAAAATATAAGATACCGGTACTATATTCTTTTTTTTTTAGCAAATCTCAGGTACATCTGAACACGAAACACAGTCAAAAATTCCAGTACCTATGATGGCCTAATATTGTATAAGACTTTTTTGCTGTATTTCTCTTTTTAGTATTTCATGTCATACGTAATATCGCTTTCTCCGTTATCGTCAGTAGTATCACCTCTTGCCTGTCATCAATCACCGTGTCCATCGCCGAAGACTGTCAAATGCGCACGGGGTTGTGGTACGACACGCGGCTCCCCTGCCTTAAAGCAGTAAATCGTGCTTGGTGCCACCAGCTGAGCCACAGTCACTCCGAATCCACGGGTGGGGGAGGGGGAGGGGGGTGTACGGCGACAACTGTCAGGCTCAGTGCGTTACCTGTGTCACTTAGTATCTTCGTTCTGAGAAGGGAATGTGGGAATTCGATTAATAGCATGGAAAGGTGAAAGCCACAGGCAAACAGAAAGATAGGAAAGAAAGAAAGAAAGGAAAAACGGAGAGAGACAAACATTTCAGTCAGAGAAGCTTCCCACTCCGGTAACCGGTGTTTTGTTCATTTTTTCTTGGGTTTCAAGACATGGTCAAATTTAATCGAATTTGATATATTAATCGGTTGCTTTTCATATTTTTCAAGGGGAATATAAAAAAGGCAATTTACCTAAGTAGCATTTGAGGTTTTCACTGCGGTACGTCTGGGTTGTTGAGCCATGTAATCTGGTAGAAGTTTACCGACGTTTCAGAGGTTCTTGCTGTCTCCATCAACACATAAGACAGCCATCTTCAGACAATTTATAGCTTAACTATTCAGAATTCTTTTGGTGATGGTCCCGCGTCTGTGGACGGGAAGTCCGTTAGATCCACAGCGCTCAGACGGCAAATATACCGGGCAACATTTAGTTGAACTGATAGTTCAACCTACTTTGTATTCTCCTGAACTTCTGCATTACTGCAGACGTTTAAAAGAGTTTTATGACCATAGACTAAAAGAAATCTCTTTACCTGCCCGTTCTTGTCCATCTCGTTGTTGGTAAGTTTGACTTTCTCGAAGGAGACGACTTGCTTCCTCAGCTGCTCTCCAGTAAAGGGCGAATCCGGGTGCATGTAAAGGCGACAGGGGGCGGGGGGATCCGCCTTACCGGCCACGAGCCATGAAGACCGGTGATATGCGTATCGATACCTTTTGTTGTCCACCGGAACAATGTCCATTAACACAGCGTATCTCTGGTCGGGCCGAATCCCAGTGAAGGAGACGCGACAAGTGGGGAACATCCGCCTGCGGAACAATAACACACTGGATTAACGTTGGAACATCCACCTGAAGAACAATAACACACTGGATTAACGTCGGAGCATCTACTTGCAGAACAAGAACACACTGGATTAACGTTGGAACATCCACCTGCAGAATAAGAACACACTGGATTAACGTTGGAACATCCACCTGCAGAACAAGGACACACTGGATTAACGTTGGAACATCCACCTGCAGAACAAGAACACACTGGATTAACGTTGGAACATTCACCTGCAGAACAAGGACACACTGGATTAACGTTGGAACATCCACCTGCAGAACAAGAACACACTGGATTAACGTTGGAACATCCACCTGCAGAACAAGAACACACTGGATTAACGTTGGAACATCCACCTGCAGAATAAGAACACACTGGATTAACGTTGGAACATCCACCTGCAGAACAAGGACACACTAGATTAACGTTGGAACATCCACCTGCAGAACAAGAACACACTGGATTAACGTTGGAACATTCACCTGCAGAACAAGGACACACTGGATTAACGTTGGAACATCCACCTGCAGAACAAGAACACACTGGATTAACGTTGGAACATCCACCTGCAGAATAAGAACACACTGGATTAACGTTGGAACATCCACCTGCAGAACAAGGACACACTGGATTAACGTCGGAACATCCACCTGCAGAACAAGAACACACTGGATTAACGTTGGAACATCCACCTGCAGAATAAGAACACACTGGATTAACGTTGGAACATCCACCTGCAGAACAAGGACACACTGGATTAACGTTGGAACATCCACCTGCAGAACAAGAACACACTGGATTAACGTTGGAACATTCACCTGCAGAACAAGGACACACTGGATTAACGTTGGAACATCCACCTGCAGAACAAGAACACACTGGATTAACGTTGGAACATCCACCTGCAGAACAAGAACACACTGGATTAACAGAACAGACGCTGCCTCCTGATTACATATTTAGCACATCTTGCACACTGCAAATAAAGTAAAACAAACTATTTGTGCTGTATAAAGTAAAGAATCTGTATTGAAAATATTTGAAGCCCAAATTCGGAAAAGAGCTGTATTTCTTGTCCACTGCCTTAGGACTTTGCACACTACTTTATTTTCTGTCGCATTCTTTTTTATTCTCTATTAATGTTCACAAATTTTGAAAATATAGACGATTTAGAAGTTTATTATTATTATTATTATTATTTATTTGACTGCAAATGGGTTTTTTTACCCGGTGGCAGTGGTTATTTTCAAAATTTGTAAATTTATTCCCCGGGACAAAGAGAGTGTGATGTGTCTAATGCACGTTCCAAAGAACGCATAAGGCCGATACGAAATCTATTTGCTAAACTTATTGTATTTAAATTGGTTACTACGGTTATCGTAGTTACCCTGACTGCTGTGGTTGCTTTGGATACCACGTTTACCGAGTTGACTCACACAGACGGACAGACACACACACACATAACCAGTTAGGTATCCATTCCCTGCATCCACTTCTTGCAAAGAACACACGTAATATTAAAAAGAGCAAGATCATCAATATTAATGAAACGTAGTCTAATAAAACGGTTTCTAACGTACGTATTATGCGACAAAACAAATTACACGTACAGCGTGTTCCTTGTTCCATATGCCTTTTAATATTTCTGTGCAGACCTAACTGTTTTCACAAATTTGATTGTCTGTTACAAACAGGGCGTGACATGAACGCCTTACTACTCCTGCTGAGATATGGCAGAAACTCTGTCTTGAAGTAAAAGTGAGTTATTCACCCCAAACTTTTTATCGATTCTAATTTGCATCCGACATGTCATAGATTTTAAAATAGAAATACTGGTACGTAAAAAAAGTTGACGTTATGAAAAGCAACCTACATTAAAATACAGTAATATAATAGGACAGAGATGTATAGACCACTAAAAGGACAACCTGCTGATTGTTATATTCGTGACTTTGCAGAATGAGTTTTAAGCACAGTGTTTGGCCAGGTGAAATATTATTTGCAGGTTGTCTAGTGGCTTGGGCACTTCCGAATAAGATTAAATTATTTTTCTTTGTGGCGTCACTAATCTATGAACACACACTCAGAACTTAACTAGTCATTTATAAACAAATATTGTAATCTTGCTACGATTGGGCTAGAAAAGTATTTAACGACCATTGTGGTGTGACTAAGTGTACTCTGACATTTTGAATTTTGTAAAGTTGTCCATGATCTGTGATAATAGCGGTGAGATTTTCTTCCGCCATTTTCTGTCGTCTCATCAACTTGTGACGCTGTTTCTTTGATACCAAAATGCTGTAAGCACATTACTCTTACTGTTCATTTTTCAAATGGACTGCACTTTTAAAAATATTTATTTACAGTGTTCCATGTATGTAGTAGTTGCCATATACTGCCCTTTCAGAGTCATATTACTTTTAATATTAATATTTTGCATGCATTTATAATTTGTAATTTAATATTTTTATAAATTGTAATTAATGTAGAAAAATATATTTAAACAGACAAAATATGAATAATAATGAGTAAAAATTTAACAATAATATATTATTTTGTGTGTCGTGAGACAATCTTCTGAGTCGCTCCTAGTGGCGCCACGCTAAAGAATGAAAATAAGCACTGAAGTTAGATTAAGTGCAAAACAGAGATATTACTCAACATAAGACAGACAGGTAAAATTATCCCCGGTTAAACACCACGACGTAATTCAGATACAACTTCACGTGTTCTTAAGGTCCACAGTAGTTGGAGGTCATTGGTCAGCTTCACGTTTCGACCTCAGATTTACGATGCATTGTTATTAATAAACTGCACTATTTATAACACATTATATATAAATATTAATTATGGATACTCTGAAATTGAATAAATATAAGATAAATTCCAATCGATTTTGAGAAAATATTGTTACATTAATAATAGATATTATATAAAATAACAGCGAGTGGGTTTCCAGCGCGAGGCAGAATCAGATCATATCGGGTTTGAATCTCGATTGGGAATAATAATTATTTAATAATTTCTTCTGAGAAATGCCCCAACCTATAATGATAATCTGTGGTTAAGAAACACTCTACATGCTTAAAATTATGAGCACACACATTACACCAATGAAATATACAACAATCATAAGTTTTAAAACAAATAAAATCTTAGTTACAAATATCCTTGTTCTCGCAATATCTTAAACAGGCATACTAATGGAACAACAAACATTAAAAATGAATGATGTTTTATTAATTAATAAATTAATTACCGACATTATAAGCATCTGCTTATGTAAATATTCTCACTAGATAATATCTTATAAGGTAATAAAACATAAGGGTAGTCTCATGCTGTAGATAGGGGCTCTACTTATAAGTTAGGTTAGGTCTGCTGATATTATTTTCAGTAACCTGATATCATTAAGAAAACCAACATCACGCGAATCATTAATCAGCCTGTGGTTCCAGGTCTCGACTACTTCTTGACTGCACTTTAAAATAATTCCATTTTATTTTACGTTCGTTTACATTTCACAAAGACCTATCTACGATTCAATCGATCTTCCATTGTAACACCATAATTAGTCTTAATAGTGCCGTCTGGAAGCTATTATGCACACCTTGTGCATTTCTGAACCATGACAAATTAGCCCATGCTTCGTTAGGGGAGAACAAAAAGGACTCTTGAAACTAACCCTCCGGACAGAGACTATTTCTGCATTCACTAGCAGTTCACTTGATTCAGTCTGCTACTACAATAACAGAACTTCCTTATAAAGAAATCTTATAAAATCTAAAATTTTCCTTTTCCTAATACAATTAGCCCTACTTCAAACACTGCAATACCTAAACCCAAACGCAAATAACAAAGCCCACCATTGGGGGACAATCCTGATTGGGTTCCTTTAACGTTCCACCCTCACAACCTATCTCCCTAAGATACATCTTAATGTTATCCTCAAACCTCCATTTTAATCTTCAAAGAAGACGTTTTACAAAAAAGTTCTCCCGACAAAATTCCTCATTTATTAGGTCCATATATACATCTCAACATTTAATTATTCGTGTTTTTTTCCCGTCTAATCACAATTGTATATAAATAAAATTATACATAAGATATTATTATTTATATACAATTGTATTAGACGGAAAAAAACACGAATAATTAAATTTTAATTCACAATATGACGCAATTATATCAACTTACATCTCAACATATCAAATTCATTATAAAATTACGTATTAAATTAAATATGTAAGCTGCATAGTGCAACTAAAGTCAAAAGTATATTGTTTGACCTGACACGGAAAGAATTCATTGTATTAAACTAAATACACGTCTGTTAAAACTATTCGATTCTTTGTTTATTCGCGATACGTTAAGTGGGAAGGAAAATTACAAAGAATTCAGTCAGATCTGCCAGGTTCCAGAACTGAAGCTGGGACGCTTCTAGTACGAAGTATGAGTGCTAATGGTGAAGGTAAGTTAACTGTACGGGACCGTGGCTTATCTAAATTATAATCAAAGAATTAACGGTATCCAAGCCGAGATCGAAGCCGGTAGCTTCCGAACAGGAAAAACTAGTTCCTCAGATACCTTCGAGTTTACGGTGCGCGAACCAACGGTGGCAGGCAACTTGCCTCACCTGTCAGTGAGTTGTACAAACCGCCATCTGCGAAACAACGCTCCAAGTAGCATCGCTGAGCCACAAAAAAACTGACGCTCACCAAAATGATTCCGTCTCGCATTAAACAACTTTGTAATTGAATTCTTTTCGAAGTATCAATATATGGATTTTTGCCTACAAATCAAAAATCAATTACTCTCCATTCTTGGTCACTTTCAAACCTACAAAGCTATGTCGACTGATGTTTCATCGCTAGGCAACCATAAGTAATCGACATTTATGTTCTTGGAGGACTTGAGGTTCTCACAGCGGTGAGTATGAAGATTTCCGTCTTCTGGGTTGTTGCGCTGTGTAGTCTGGTCGATGTTTACCAACGTTTCAGAGGTCATACTGCCTCCATCATCAGGGCGATGAGTATGAAGATTTCTGTCTTCTGGGTTCTTGCGCTGTGTAGTCTGGTCGATGTTAACCAACGTTTCAGAGGTCATACTGCCTCCATCATCAGGACGGTGAGTATGAAGATTTCTGTCTTCTGGGTTGTTGCGCTGTGTAGTCTGGTCGATGTTTACCAACGTTTCAGAGGTCATACTGCCTCCGTCATCAGGGCGATGAGTATAAAGATTTCTGTCTTCTGGGTTGTTGCGCTGTGTAGTCTGGTCGATGTTAACCAACTTTTTAGAGGTCATACTGCCTCCGTCATCAGGGCGATGAGTATAAAGATTTCTGTCTTCTGGGTTGTTGCGCTGTGTAGTCTGGTCAATGTTTACCAACGTTTCAGAGGTCATACTGCCTCCATCAGGGCGATGAGTATGAAGATTTCTGTCTTCTGGGTTGTTGCGCTGTGTAGTCTGGTCGATGTTTACCAACGTTTCAGAGGTCATACTGCCTCCGTCATCAGGGCGATGAGTCTCAAGATTTCTGTCTTCTGGGTTGTTGCGCTGTGTAGTCTGGTCGATGTTTACCAACGTTTCAGAGGTCATATTGCCTCCATCATCAGGGCGATGAGTATGAAGATTTCTGTCTTCTGGGTTGTTGCGCTGTGTAGTCTGGTCGATGTTTACAAACGTTTCAGAGGTCATACTGCCTCCGTCATCAGGGCGATGAGTATGAAGATTTCTGTCTTCTGGGTTGTTGCGCTGTGTAGTCTGGTCGATGTTAACCAACGTCTCAGAGGACATACTGCCTCCGTCATCAGGGCGATGAGTATGAAGATTTCTGTCTTCTGGGTTGTTGCGCTGTGTAGTCTGGTCGATGTTAACCAACGTTTCAGAGGTCGTACTGCCTCCATCATCAGGGCGACAGCGTAACAACCCAGAAGACGGAAATCTTCATTTATGTTCTGCCTTTAGAGTAGAAGGTGAAATTACACGCCCATACACAACACTTGCAAAATCATAGTTTTGTGTATTTAAATCTGCTGTATATCTAAGAAGATAATTTAATGCAATGACAGTGTTTTGTTTTGGCCTTATTTATCTCTTTTCAAGGCTTTGTCAACGTCTACAAGTGCCTCTTGTAGATTAAGATCTGAATTACACGCATTCGGGTCTCAACACTCAGCGAGAGTAAGATACATTAATAACTTTTAATTTATGTTGAATAGTATTTGTCATTTATTAGATAACTCCATGATTAAAATTTTCAAAGTGCATTCAGTAATTAAATGACAAATGACAGTTTTAGCCAGTCGCCTACAAATCACCTTTCTCGTGTGTTTGCTTTATATAGTGTAAAGTTCTGGCTAATGATGACACTTGGACAACAGCTGTCAATCGACTGAGTAGCAGCTGATCGTTTGAATTGTCTTAAACAAAGAGACCCTAGTGTAGAGATAACATCTACCAATACGTTTTAAATGAGGCTTTTAGTGGGCAAAAAATATCTTGTTATATATGGGTAATATAAAAAGCTCTTAAGCTGTTAACTAGCTACATTATTACAACTATGTCAACCTGACACAACCAGCATGTTACAAGGAAGTGGTAAGCAAACAGTGGTCTACGAACCAAATAAACATACAAAGTGTAAGGTCTAGATATTTGAAAGATAATTTTCTTTGGACGATGTCCACTGTCTAAATAAAAATATTCACGACACTTACCGGAGTGGATACCCTGCCCTCCTATTTTCAGACGCGTACAGAACCAGATTCCGAAAATTCGTGCATACTTTTAATCTAATAAACAATAATCTGCCATAACTATATTATACCAAATATATATATAAATATACAAATATACCTATAAATCAATAAATGCATTGCATCGAAATATATAATAGTTTTAAAATGATAAAAACGACGATATAAACCTGAAGATGATGTCATAAAACATCGAAACATGTCGTGAAATTAATAATAAGCGCCATAATAAATGTAACATCATACTACGATAAAAGCGCCATAATATAACATAATATAACTTATTGTAATATTTTATACTACAGATGTTATAGTGGTATATAAAATTTTAACAACAACATTTTAAATACGTTTGTGTATAGACTGAGATAATAAATATATATTTGATTTCAACACAAACATGACGCACTTAAGCTACAAATTATATTATACCAATTTACCAATCCTATTAAACTATATGTTGGCCCAGGACAGGGTCCGGTGGAGGGCTTTGGTTAATTCGGTGATGAACCTTCGGGTTCGGTAAGCCATCTAGTTAGGTAGTTAGTTATTAAACTATATTTTAGAGACTCGTATTTCCAGAAACTTTGAACCAGTCCTAAACGTAGCGAACCATTAACGAATGCATTAAGCATTTCCATACTAAAAACAGATATTTCTTTAAGAGACACAGCGCACTTCTACTTTCGATCAACCTCGGTATTTGATAATATAATATAATATAAACGTTTCGCCATAGCTTTTTAGATTTACTTACCGTGTTTCATGCATGTGTATTGAGCGTGTAAGTTACCATAGGAACAACGAAAGGAAATTATTTATTTTATAAATTAAACTCAGTAATGAAAGAATTAAGAATTACTTTCCTGTGTCTGACAAATGGAAAAAAATAATCAAGAGATGGCCCAGCTTCAAAATCATGCCTTCTAGGCATTTGATGTGCATGAGTGGCAATGAACTGAAGCAACCGCAATGCACACACCCACAGGATAGGAGACTTTTTGTGTCTAGGGGCCTACTCAATTGAACATCATGGTGCAGTCCTTTTGAGAAGCTGATAGTTTGATGACTTACGTTATAAGACTGAACATATGTAACAGGAGAGCGATATGATGACGTTACTGACACGTGACATATTTTTAGTTGAATAACAATCTAATTACTTCCGCGGTGCAGAATCTCTGTTTTAAAGCTGGTAGTTGCTAGGTTAACGGAAGTTCGCTGCTGGACCGTATCCTACACCAGTTGAATCAAGTCCTTCCTACACATTAATTTTCTAATATCGATTTTAATATTGTCGTCAACGCCTCTTAATATATATATCTTTCAGATTTTCCGACATAACTTTTATACACAATTTAATAAAGTTTTAATAATAATATTTAATTCTTTATTAAATATTTCTACGCACTCTTAATATAGGCACTAATTGAAAGTAACAAGCTTGATGCTCCGTCCGTTTTACTCCTAAAAAAACGAAGCCCCGTTACGCAGTGGATAAGAGGCTGGGTGTTATCGAGAGGCCGTCTGAGAGAAAAATACCTGACTCAGTTAGGAACAAAACCCGGGTCTTCGTCCAATACCTATAATGACTGGCATAACCTAAATCAATAATAATAAAAGCAATATTAGTGATAGTTTCTCATTCAACTAACTTCCTGCCTGCAGCGTTTTTATCAGCATAAGATTAGGCCACCTGGCAATATGAACAACGGATTGTTTGTCAATACTTTTATCAACATAAATGCATACCACCGCTCAGGGTTGTCTGGAACTATACTTTATCAATATAAGAGTGTCTGTCACGTGTATTTTTCATGTTCATTTTGCATTAGCCAGCCGACTAAAACCGCGCATGCAAATACAAACATTTGGTCATAAATTTTAATAAAATTAAAAGGTTTTAAACAACATATTAACACGGAAATTAGTTTTGTATTAAAGTAGACCGTTCATATTCTCTTTCTTTTTTTTTAAACATTTGGATCGGAAACAATTCTTACGGCACTTTAAACATATATCACATTTATAAGAATAAATAGGGAAGCTAATATGTATTCTTACACATGTGAGCACCCTAAATGAATAGTACAGGTTGATGACACGGATGTATCCAAACCCTTAAAAGTTTACTGATGTACGTCATCACAAGCTTGTTTTTCTTATAAGAACCTAAAATGACTACTAAGTTGATCTTATTAAACAGGATTTGTTTATTTTTGTACACTGTATCTCGGGTCTTGTAAAAGCAAAGTGCCAATTGAGTGATGATAGCAATAAAGGCGAAGTCCCTTTGCTAAAGTAGTAGCACGTGTCTGTGTTTGTACGTTAAAAACCACAGACACGCAGCCTAATATTTCTATATGTCACGAAAACTTAAGTATTTCGTTAGGTTCTCGGTTCCAACAGCTTCAGAATCTCTTTCTGAATTACAGCGATTATCAAGAAATGTGCAGGTTATTCCAGACTGGTAAACATATTTTCCAAATGCGTTATATACTAATTTAACTTTGATGTTCATTTATCACAGATGATCTTTAGTCCATTGATGCTAAGCTAATCACACTTTAGATACAGAACTCACGGTTAAAAATGTCTTCTTCTTATTTTTCATTGAATATAGTATGCATACCAGAATTTTTCAAATTAAATTTATAAAACATAATAAAATCTTTATTTTATACGTGTAAGATTTCAGAATCTTACTACAGTGGAAAAGGGGATTCACTAATATCAAACACACATAAAACAAACCTTTGCAATACTGTTTCTAATGGCTATCAATAATTTGAGGGCGGGGATAAAGCCAACTACCGAAACGTCGAACATACAAAATATACCTCAAACAATAGACTATGTTTAAATATAGTATAATGGTTTCAGTAACAAATCCAGGCACAAAGTCATTTGATATGTTTAGCTATTCTTTAACATAAAGCGTCCTCCCTGGCACACCGCCTTCTTGATTGCAATGTTTATATTTACGTCTGCCAACAGAAGAATGCTTATGTCGCCGCCTTCTAAACGAGTCCGCTGCTACTCATCTGTTGCCTTCATAAACATCTAATTACCGAGTTAAAACCTGCGCCCATTAGCCATCGAGACGTTACACTGCATAAGAAGACAAAGGCCACGTTCCACCAAATGGACTGTTTACATTACCTACAGCCTGTGATTAATACTGGTGCAGCATCAACTGGTTAATAAGTGGCTCCAACACATAACGCATACATATTATTATTATGTAGTGTTCTGTGTGACGACAGGTCCATATGAACAGGATCCTTCCATCCTTTTCTCGGACTGGGACCTGTTCATATACGTTCTTGGCAGATGATCCAGAAGTGGTTTGCCATTGCCTTCTTCTGTGTGTGAATGTCACGTACATATTCTCAAAGACTGTATCTCTAAAATTCATTTTAATATTATCCTCTTGTCAAACATACGTCTTCAAAATTTTATTTCCAAACTGATTTCTTAACTACGATTTTTTTGAGGATACGAAACTTGTTTCAAAGTCCCTGTGCGTGCTACATGTCTCGCCAATTTCCTTCATTGAATTACCCTTACAATTCATTTTAAAGAGTAAAAATCTTTAAATATTTCATTACATAATTTTCTCTGTGATACTGTCATGCTCTCTCTCGCCAGATTTTCTTCTTAGCATTCAGATCTGACTCTCTAATTATATTCTTCCCTTAGGACGAGATGCTAAGATTTATACCGACAGATAAACTTGTAACTTGTAATTATTGTGTTTTAAAACTGACCTTTGTCATGAAAATACAGAAACAAGTAAAAATTTGTTTGTAGCTTTACAAATTTAGCATAGCAGAAACTCGAATAACGTAACGTAACTTTTAAAGCATGACGTTTGTGAGGGGGTTTCCCCGGCTTGCCATTGAATCTGCCAACAGTGTAAGGTTAGGTCAGATTTAGCTTGCCTTGTAAAATGACCTCTTGTTTGTTAGGTCCCGGTCGGTCAGATTATGTCCCCGCCGTTAGGGCTGCTCGCCTTGTGGCCATCATTATCGCCGGATTTCCAGGGGATTTTCGCTGTCGGGCACACCCCCCCCCCCCAACAAATCACTGCACAGCTGCTCAGAGCTCTAATATTGTTGACGCTAGCCGAATCATTAGTAGCGTCGATGCTGCCAACAGACGACACTTTCCAGTTACGCGCTGTAAATATATTAAATAAGAAGTCTCGGATATCCTCGATCGTCAGGGTGATGAGTAATCCTAGAGCGGCTTACTCATGTCTCTGATGATGGCGGAGGCATACACAAACACCTTTGAAATATCGGTAAACTTCTAGGAGACTACACGACGAAACAATCAAGAAGACAGCCATCTTTATACCAGTCGTCGTAAAAACCTCAAATCTCATAAGACCAATGAATTCACTTTCTCTCTGTCCTAACTGCATTTGATTTATGAAGTATGTAGCTGCCGTGATATTTTAGAAACAATCCATTACAAAGGAATCTTTAAGCTAAGCTATCCTCTAAATAATAAGTTTAAAGTACACAAACGAATCAGTATTTCAGAAAGACAATAATTAACATTTCAAACTTAGCTACATTTTTTTAGCGTAAATTACTTAATTAAATTGCTGGACTACAATAAACATCGGTAATGGCCCATTATTTAGTTGCTAAGTCTTCGATAAAGCCGTATTTAACAGCTAAGAGCATTCATAATGCCATAGAACAAAGAAAGTACCTGGAAACTGTGTACTTCAGTATGGATTTTAAATTTCCAATCGAGAACAGTTAAAGAAGAGTGACGTTTATGCATTCTCCCCACGCGTAAACCGTTCTTATAATCATCACCAGTCCACAGACGCTACCACAGATGTCTTTTGAAGATTAGATTGACTGAAAGAACAAGGACTTAGTGTTCATTAGATCACATGAAGGCGAATGGTAACATTTCACAGCAAAAATCCATTACTTGTGGACTTTTCTTAACCAAGTGGTTAGCCTCACATTCTGACTGTTTCATTCCAGTTCACAAAATGTTGCGTTTGACTGGTTAAGAATGTCAGGGATCAGTAATTCATTTCCTGTGATATCCATCATGAAGCCATGGTGGTCTAGCGGTTAGAAAGCTGGCCTTGTAATCCTCGGGTCTCGGGTTCGATTCCCGGCGGTGCCCGAATTTATAACTTGTGTTGGGCAAGGCCGTGGTATAGGCAACACGGAGTTTTCCTCCGGGGGCTTCCCCGGTTTCTCCGTGGCATCCCAACAATTACTCCATTCACACACAGAAGAAGGCAATGGCAAACCACTTCTGGATCATCTGCCAAGAACGTATATGAACAGGTCCCAGTCCGAGAAAAGGATGGAAGAATCCTGTTCATATGGACCTGTCGTCAGACAGAACACTAAATAATAATAAGATGAGGTGGTCTAGCGGTTAGAACGCTGGCCTTGTAATCCTGGGGTCTCGGGTTCGATTCCCGGCGGTGCCCGAATTTATAACTTGTGTTGGGCAAGGCCGTGGTCTAGGCAACACGGAGTTTTCCTCCGTGGCATCCCAACAATTACTCCATTCACACACAGAAGAAGGCAATGGCAAACCACTTCTGGATCATCTGCCAAGAACGTATATGAACAGGTCCCAGTCCGAGAAAAGGATGGAAGGATCCTGTTCATATGGACCTGTCGTCAGACAGAACACTAAATAATAATAAGATGAGGTGGTCTAGCGGTTAGAACGCTGGCCTTGTAATCCTGGGGTCTCGGGTTCGATTCCCGGCGGTGCCCGAATTTATAACTTGTGTTGGGCAAGGCCGTGGTCTAGGCAACACGGAGTTTTCCTCCGTGGCATCCCAACAATTACTCCATTCACACACAGAAGAAGGCAATGGCAAACCACTTCTGGATCATCTGCCAAGAACGTATATGAACAGGTCCCAGTCCGAGAAAAGGATGGAAGGATCCTGTTCATATGGACCTGTCGTCAGACAGAACACTAAATAATAATAATCCATCATGATGTCCTGTAGTTAGAACCTACAAATGATATGTAAGTCTGTTCGTATGTAAATTTTGTATCCGCTCGATTCTCGAAGAAAACCTCGATATCAAATGCCATGGTAAGTCCATGCTGAAGACGAATGCAGGACACTAGTCTAGATAAGAGGTTGAACCTCACTTTGGCTTTAGGATTTGACAGTAAAGACACCCTAACTTCACCGCCGCCATTGACAAGTTTCGGGCGGGTGAGGAAAGAGGCGGACCCAATACGACTGTCTGCTAGCTGCTCTGCCTACATCGATCCGACGCCACATCTACTGCGCCAGCGTCGCGACGCCACTCACGAAGCGCACACAGCAGGCAAGAATCATCCGTAATTCGTGCCATTTACAAATAATGGCGATAAATCCAAGCTCCGATTTAGACTTCCACTTTATTCAGAACTATGTAAAGTATTTCCACTCTCTGATTTAATTAATGGACAGGGAAATTCACGTTGTTGTAGTGCAACCATGTCAAACTTCACGTCGGCTAGGGCCGCGTAAAAAAGAAACGATTGTGTCGGTGGCCATCACATGGATGGGGAAAATCATAACAGCAATTCTTACTTATGTCAAACATGAGCGTAGGATTTGCATTTCGTTTTACTATTTTCCTCACAAACACACAAAAATATTAAATTTGCTTAACACTTCGACGCATTATTTAATTTAAAAACAGCGGTACACATGTACCTATATGATTTGCTTTAATTTTTTTATTCAGACATTTGGAGCCGCACGTCATGTGTTATAATTCGAGAACTGAGTCTAAAAATTATCTAAGATGGCCGCACGCGGCCCGCGGTCCTCTAGTTTTACATTACTGATATAGCGACTAAATTGAAATAAAATCTTAATGAACAGTCTCCATTCCAAACTGAATCGTCATATGCTTATGGTATCATAATGCCTTGTGGACGTCGTCATATCAGTTTATAACACTTCTTTTGTGTTCAATGGTGGTCTGATATGGCATTATAGAGAGACAGAGTCATTAACCAAAATAAATGAAAATGAGATGGGAGGGACAAGCTGTCAATGCATTCGCATCTAAACTCCATTTCTGGTGGCCGGATCCTCCATCCGCAACCTGAGGACAGTATCGTGTTCAAAGAAGCAAGACATTTGACCCTGTATTAAACCGGGGTTCGATCCCCGATTGGGGCAGAAGATTTTTTTCCCTTCTAGCGTCTGTGTCCAGACTGGCTCTCTAGAGCCGAGGTTAAGAAAGAGTACGAGCTATGCCTTCTCTCTCCTCCGCCAAGCACCTACATGATGTATAGTGGGGCAGCTCTTATTCAACCAGTTGAATTCAACCACTATCTCAGATTTTATTTAAGTTCGATCCATTTTAGTATTATACTCCAATCTAAGCCTATACCTTACACTGATATTTTTGATTGTGGCCTTCCACTCAAATTTTATAAGTATCTTCTCCACATATCCCGCTCACATAATCCACCTTGATATAATAAACTTTATGATATTAAGTATCAATTCAAATTATGTAACCTCATGAAACACAAACATTACTTAACAAATATTAGTAGTATATAAGTCATTAATGTCTAATCTTGATACTCGATTTCAGTTGAGAGGGCATTGGCTACTTCGATAATTGCATGTAATACAGTGGTGGTAAAAATATTTAAAATGTAATACGTCCACTCCAAAATGAAATCTGTTTCATAACTTCAGAAACTGAAAGACTCTGCTATACACTCTGCATTCTTCGAAACATAGCATTACTGATGGCGACGAGTGGTATAAGTTTCAGGTTCTTGAGTGTCATTTCAAACCTAAGCAAGGGTGATCCAAAGTTTACTCTTTTCAGTATAGGCCATCTTCTTAATTTTAACGTATAGACGTTCGCAGAAACAGCCGGAATAGGTCAGTCATGGCTACGATATCAATGAATGGTGTTCGATATCCAGAAAAGGGCAAACATTTGTCACCAAGTCTAGACCGCCTCTGGAGACAACCCAAAATCTGATCCATTGGATTAGACGTATCTTACCCAGACGTATTCTCACTTATCTAAATCTAATGTCTAGCTTAAGCATTGGAATAACATCCACTGTCCCTTTAAAGCTCATCATAATGTTTTATTGAAACACAGAGGCAGATGTTTCTTTTTATTTTAACCTCTTTCCGAAACGTCCGCTGGATGATAATCAATACAACACTGAACATGCATACATGTACACATATTTCAGTGCACAAACATACGTCCGAAGTGGTTTCGTCCCTAGGCAACCATGTTGAATTAATGCATCAAGCGATCTATTTTGTAATTAAAAGACGCATCACCATGCAACTTCAATGTAATCGTAAATACGCTAATAATATTCCAAAACTTTTTCCTGCCGTGTGTTAAATTTTAAGTGCCTCGTTCGGCTATATTTTACATCTGTTATGAGATTTATTAAAGGTGCAGGAACGAGATATCAGCCAGCATCTATTTACAAGCCTAGACTACGGGCTAGACGACCGGGGGCAGAATTTTTCTCTTAGCCCAAACGTCCATATTGGTTTTGAGGCCCACCCAGCTTTCTACACAACGAGGACCACGGATCATTTCTAGGAGTGCAGAGGATAAGAATATATGGAGTTATACCGATTCTCATACGTCTGCACGGCGTAGTGCTTACTAAAAGAGCTGATACATCTTGCCAGTTAACAAATAAGTAACTTTATTATTTCAGTAGATGCAATTTATTTTAAAAACTTGAATGAAGAACGGTATTTAAGATGGTCTGTCCAAAGCTTATGTTTGTTAAAAAGCATCATTTGGTCAGCCCTAGACCGTAGTATAGAGTGGTTGAGACTGTCAAGATCTGTCATCACAAGTGGCCAACATTTACCACATGACCATTCTGCCGGCGTTAAAAGAAAAGGCTTTAGACCGACTTCTCCAAACAAGCCACCACACAGTCGCCCAGTGTCATTTCTACATTACTTGGCCGTGTAAAAGGAGAATTAGGCGCTAATATGACAGCGGTTGTTATAATCTACTGCCAGACCTGAAAAATTTTGATATACAATCGCCATTACGAATTATAATATATGGAAGAGGCTGTAGTGGCACTCGACTGGAGCGACTGATAAAAACCACGACACACTTTGAATAATCACCTTCCAAGATATCAACTAGTTTGCTCCGAAATACAAATTTTGAAATTCTCCGCGAGATAAAATTTATTTTGTATCCTCAAGACGACAGCGATCTTAATAGAAGAGGTCATGACTGTGATGTAAATCATAAATGCATAATCCTTATCATATTTCGGTAGTTGATTCCATGAGACAGGTTATAAAATGTTTGTAAAACTCACTTCATTAAGATTTACATGAAAATTAACCGTCAACATTGGCGGTGAATGTAACCTGCAGTGGGGTCCAGATTATCCGACATGCCGTATCGGAACTCGTAGTTTACTAAAGAAAAATAAACTTTCTTTTCAATTCTACATTGTGAGACTTTTTCCCCTGCCGTATTGTATTTTTCTTCGTAATTTGACAATACCTCAAAACTGATTTCATATTTACCCTCGCCTTTTTCATTAGACTTCTGTAGTATCCGACATTTTTTATTATCCGAGCTTCCTTCGAACCGTTTAGATTGGATAATCGGGACTTTATTAAAGGCTTTAAAACACATTTTATTTGAATAATCACTTATCATTGCTTAATTAAATAATACAATACGATTTAATGTAGTACGAATACTAATTATATAAAATAATCACCATCTAACCGATACACAGGTTCATATTTCAAAATGTATCGTTGGCAATTTTCAATACGAAGCCAAGACCCTCTGAATCTGTGTTGTTCTGTCAACGATTAGTTTTTGGTAAACCAGCCAGTCACTACACTGACTGAGCTACCCGGATCACACACTTCAATTTTCCTAAAAAAGACCGATCGCTTCTGTTTGGTTTTCCAACCAAAATTTTGCAAGAATTTTGTGTTTTAACATACTCTGTTCGTCTCAGTATTATTTCTTTTAATGCATCATACACATAATATACATAAATACAGGATGCATAAGCCATTGTTCACTGAGAGGACATACGCTCTAATTTTCTGGTGTAACAGAAAAAATAAGATGGATTTGTAATTAAATAATTTGTTATTATATCTGAGTCAAAAGACGGCTTACTAACCGCTCTATTAGTCTGCATCTTACCTCCACACAGACAAAGCCATCACTTGCGACATGGCGCTGTCAGTTACAACTGGAAGAGATAACTTTTGTCTTACATTCCTTATTTTACAAAGAATTATCCATTAACCTTCTACATTCCATGGCTGCGCGGATACATAGATGAAAAAATGTAAAATTCAATAAAAATTCTCTAAATTTGTTCATTATATTTTCCTTTTATGTTGTTTAATTGGAGATACAAATATATTTTCGGAGCTATAAACGCGATATTTTAAAGTCAGTCAAACTAATACATGACAAATTAATTATATGACTTTAAATGTCTGTAATATTTGACGAATAAAACTGTTTTGAACATAAGTTTTGGATTCAATTAAATATATCCCATATTTTGGGGTCTATGCCACTTAAATATTCTGTGGATGAAACGTTATTTAAAATAACATTTAGGTTCGATTTGAGTTTCATTCAAGGCTTGGAGGGGAGGTTAAACTAGACTGAAGTTTAAGGTTTACATGCGTCATGTTTGTGTTTTTGATTAAAATATACAATAAAATTCAGGTCAATACACAAAACTATATTTGGATGTTAAAATTTAAATGTTAAAATTTTAAATTTTAAATTTGCGCCATTCATCACAATAAGGATGTTACATTAGAGCGCTTTCATTCATTTCACAACATGTTTCGATGTAATACATCATCTTCAGGTGTTGTTTTTTAAAACTATTTTATATTATAATGCATGCTTTTTAATATATTCAACGGAACACATGTTACAATAATAAATATATTGAAAAGCATGCATTATAATATAAAATAGTTTTAAAAAACAACACCTGAAGATGATGTATTACATCGAAACATGTTGTGAAATGAATAAAAGCGCTCTAATGTAACATCCTTATTGTGATGAATGGCGCAAATTTAAAATTTAAAATTTTAACATTTAAATTTTAAATTTTAACATTCAAATATAGTTTTGTGTATTGACCTGAATTTTATTGTATATTTTAAACTGAAGTTACATACATGTTAATATCTTACAAAGGAAAATAACATTGTATCCGATCTTGTGTGGTAAGAGATTCTCAGATACAATAAGTTTTCTTTAGAATAGGAAATTACAAGATGGCAGTAGAAATAAATACATATCTCCTCTTCTGATAAGCAGTGACAAAATTACATCGGCCCACGTTTGTAAAAATTCAGTTAGTGTATCACTAGAATGTAGCTCAAAATCATACTGATAATCGGTGGGAAGAATGGCGAAGTGAAGACAAATTAGGAACTATAGTAATAAATCAAAATTGCATTAGAAAAGAAATTAAGATCCGATTACAGACTCCGTCTTCCAGCGTTTAAAAAAAATTGTAGATGAAAATATACTAAACTAGTACTTTACGCATGCGAGTGAAACTTGGTCTTTTACTCAAAAGTGGATTATATAAAGAGGATAATTCCTACAACTTCAGTTTTATCAGAACACTTCATCTGCATGCTTCTTGCTTGTGGGAAAGTAACTTCACAATCCGAAATAAACTTAAATTAAGTAATTTGCACTTAAAGAACGTATAGTTTATTTAGACAATTTTAATTACAAATAATATTTTTAAAAAAAATTAACATAATTTTGATTTAAGTGTTATTTTACAAATACAAATAGATAATTCACATAACATTTATTTTATAAATATGTTCTTAAATTTCTTGCAATCTTTGGGGCAATATAATTGAGCGTACAATAAAAAAGTTATGCAATAAGAAATAAAACTCTATTGAAATGAGTTTTCTAATACCACAGTAATAATTATTATTTGTTATGATTGAGATTGGACCATCGTAGTTTCTCCTGTGTTCTTATCATCAAGAAACTGATTGGAGGAAACTTATAACATACAACTTTTTTCTCTGTGTCTGACCTGCGTAAAAGAAAAATTCAGATTGAGGGTATTTGAAACAAGAATGTTGAGGAGAATATTTACGCCCAAGAGTGATGATATAACAGAATTAAATTGGGAAAAAGAAAGTTAATAATTTGTGCCTTCACAATATACTACTGAAGTCATCACGTCCAAGACGATGGCATTAACAGGTCAAGAGAAGTCACGAAATACATGCAATATTCTAGTCATAAAACATGAATGTAAGGAACAACTTCTGTCATCATGGTTGAAGTTGACATAGTAATCAGCATTACAAGTGTAGCGGCCATGTATATTCAAGTGATAAGCACTGTTTAAGTTAACAAATACATGAAATACGTGTCGTAACAAAGTAGCCCCACATAAATTCAACACGAACCGTAAAGCCAATCTGCTAACTGAAACAGCAGACTTCATAGAGACTAGTCCATATATTGAGCCAGACGAATCCAATCCATAATCGCATTCAACCGCCTCACGCGATAGCAGGCACTACCAAGAATTTTACACGCCTTAAGAACGGAGATTTCATCTCACAGACGAATCGCTGCAGTCTGTACCACCAAGGAAGGGAGGAACCGAAACATTTAGACCCATGTTAATTCATATTTCTTTTGTTATTACTTAGACATGAAAATATAAAATTGAAAAAATATTGACAAAATTCCCATTGGATTACCAAGCAACGTCTTATGACTTATCCCAATATTGCCCGCAGACAAGTTTCATAGCATAAAAGTTATAAATATTTACAAACACCCAAATTTTGCTAAGATGGTAACCAAAGAATCTGTGCCTACCATCTTAGGGTAATATTTCGTTTATAAAATTCAAATTTAAAACAGTAATAGAGCACATAATTCTTTGTGACACAGTCTTCTGTAGCAATACCAAAAAAATTTTTTGTTACATAAAAACACGAAAATTAAAATCGTATGTCAATACAGTCTAAAAATTCCTTATTTAATTGTTCTCGAAGACAAGGTTTCAGAATAAATATCGTGTTTTAATTATGGGAGATTACAAATGTCTTATAAATTCTTTCTCACAGAGTCACAGCTTTCAATTTATGAAGTCTAACTATTTGAATAGAGTCAGAAGTTTCTAAATACACTGAAGATATACGCATCTAAACTAATGGAATTAGATCCTTGCTGCTGTGAAGTGGCTACCTGAGGACGTTTAATTTGACGGCCGAAAGACTGAAATTTAATGCTCTTGTCACTCCGTCATAACCGATGATTGAATGACGAAGCTCAAAAGAAAACAAGAACAATTATAAAGACGACGAAAAACAAAGATTGAAAAGTTGATGAAGTCTCTTATACAGAATGGTGCTGCCTGAAGATTAACATCAAAAACACACGTACAAATGGCTCAGGTCATTTGTACTTGATAACGTTTATATCGCTATGACAAAGTAATGAATAAAATAAACAAAACAAAAAAATGTCCAAGGTCCATATTCTAAGTCATCATCTTAATAGCCTGTGGTGCCGGAAGTAGTCTTGATAATTAATATGCATGAAGGTAATTATTTGACAAAACACTGGACAGGCTAGTGCGTTTACATTGTCTATGAATTTCTCTAACTCTGCAATTATTCACAGTTCGATGCTGAACGGTTTGTAGGTGTAATCACGTAATAAAACTGCACCATCAGCTAAGAGTTTCTTTGGTTATTCAGAAATGGGCAAAACCTACTCCCAACCAAAGTTGACAGTGGAACCACGGTTCCGGAGAATTTGACGTAAATACGTCTATACGGAAAGGAAGTTTATATATTGGCTTTATTCTAAAAATTTCCTTTAAACATGCTTTACAATTGAGTAAAGTTTGATTAAGACTTTGCTTATTTAACTTGAATTAGTTACGCCTAAGATGGGTATGTGGTAGATGAATGTAATATAAAGTAATGTAAGGTAAGGTAAGGTAAGGTAATGTAAGGTTTTTTTATTTGTAGTGTTCTGTCTGACGACAGGTCCATATGAACATGATCCTTCCATCCTTTTCTTGGACTGGGACCTGTTCATATACGTTCTTGGCAGATGATCCAGAAGTGGTTTGCCATTGCCTTCTTCTGTGTGTGAATGGAGTAATTGTTGGGATGCCACGGAGAAACCGGGGAAGCCCCCGGAGGAAAACTCCGTGTTGCCTAGACCACGGCCTTGCCCAACACAAGTTATAAATTCGGGCACCGCCGGGAATCGAACCCGGGACCCCAGGATTACAAGGCCAACGTTCTAACCGCTAGACCACCGTGGCCATAATGTAAGGTAAGGTAATGTAATGTTTTCTAGGTAACCAGGTTACACTTTTTCGTTTCCCTTTTTCGCCGAATGACCCTTCCTTATAGACGTATTTACGTCAAAAAACCTCTCTTCAGTGTGAGCGAAGACCATGTCTGTCTGTAGCTTAATCCGGAACAGTGGGCAGGAGGTTACATTGTTGCGCGATAAGAACGGTCCAAGGTCATTGTTGCCGCATAGCAATGACATGAGATTATGTTAGTACAAGAATGGCCAACAACACAACACTCGATTCCCGGTGGTGCTCAGATTTATAACTTGTGTTGGGCAAGGCCGTGGTCTAGGCAACACGGAGTTTTCCTCCGGGGGCTTCCCCGGTTTCTCCGTGGCATCCCAACAATTACTCCATTCACACACAGAAGAAGGCAATGGCAAACCACTTCTGGATCATCTGCCAAGAACGTATATGAACAGGTCCCAGTCCGAGAAAAGGATGGAAGGATCCTGTTCATATGGACCTGTCGTCAGACAGAACACTAAATAAAAATATATATATTGTTGCGCTTAATGTAGAAAAATGTTCATCTTATTTTGTAAGAGCTAGGATATTTAGATAGTTCTTGTGTTACTGATATCTGTAGCTTTTTATCTTGTCCCCAATCCAGGGCTTGGCTACAATTTTAGCACTGATTATAATCAAATTATTTATTGAGACTGTCATCAATATTGAACATCCAGGCAGATCAGAGGTAATAATTTATCTCTTCGTCACCACGTCCAGACTGTCTCTGGGGCCAGTAGCCGGTAACCAGACCAGGATTCGAATCAGATACCGTCTGAATACAAGTCTAGAGCAGTGTCACTATGACAAACTGCTCGTTGCGTATGAGTCACACTTGCATTTCGAATGCTACTTTGATGTAGTAAATTTTGTCTTACGACATTCATTTCAAGAGTTAATAATGTTTGCTACATTTCTAACCGCATTCGGAAGGTGAGCGGTTCGAATCTCGGACAGAACAGCTGACATACTAATTAAAACTCGAAATTTTATCCTTGTTTTCATTCTAAAATAATATCTTAGACAATAACACAGGCGTGCTTTTACTAATATTTTAAAGTCCAGTCTAGCTATATGGTGATGATATTTATATCGTCCGATTATAAGTAATCCATGCAATTCATGGCATCGCTAAATACTCCCCTCCATCGCAAAGTTGGAGAGCAGAAGACCATTAACCTTGTATCTGTGGCAGAAACATATCGTTATTATACGAATACTCGTGTAAAAGGAGGGAGACACTCCATCAGAAGCTGATGTAGACTTGGAGAGGGCTGTTAACGTAATTATGTCATTGCTAGCGAAGATTGTAACTTACATGTACAATCAAGAGTTGATTCCATCTTCAATATCGTAACTGGATATTAATATTAACAGAGCTAAGTGACTTCGTAAAGAACTGATGGATTGGTTAAGTTATTAGAATCTGCGTAGGGGATTCATTATCATCCAATAGACCTCATTATTTCAGGGAAAGGGTATAATATTAAAATGTATCTGATAAGTATAAGATTAAAATTGATTTTTATAGTGTCCAATTATCGACTCTTCACACCTCCACTATGGAACGAGTTACTTTCTTACTTATAAGACAATGTATTTGCAGTCACTAGTGTAGTTAATATACGTGTGTATATTTGCCTCTGTACATTAGCTACGTCACTATCCAGTAAACATCTCATCACTTAACAAAATCAATTTTAATATTATTCTCCAACACACGATTATTTCTTAGAAGAAGTCACTTTTCTTCGTATTTCGTAACAAATATTATATTTGTAATTTTTCTTTTCTCCCATCAAAATCTTTTCGATTAATGGCCTTAACAATATTAGTTAAAATAGTACAATTGCGATGTTGAAGCAACTCTTACGTTGTGAGCTGGTTGCTATTGGCTCTAAACATCTTCCTCAGGACTTTGTTCTTTGGAATAAAAAAATTTCCACGGCCACATAGGCTTACAATAGAGGATAAAATTATAGCTCAGAGAACACACACAGATGTAATCTGTTATTAATTTTATCGATGTAAATTTAATAATACTGACTGATTAATTATTAAGTTATGTTAAGATACTGTATCGGCTTCACATGTAACAAAAGAATAGATGATGCCCGAATTTATAACTTGTGTTAATATACGTGTGTATATTTGCCTCTGTACATTAGCTACGTCACTATCCAGTAAACATCTCATCACTTAACAAAATCAATTTTAATATTATTCTCCAACACACGATTATTTCTTAGAAGAAGTCACTTTTCTTCGTATTTCGTAACAAATATTATATTTGTAATTTTTCTTTTCTCCCATCAAAATCTTTTCGATTAATGGCCTTAACAATATTAGTTAAAATAGTACAATTGCGATGTTGAAGCAACTCTTACGTTGTGAGCTGGTTGCTATTGGCTCTAAACATCTTCCTCAGGACTTTGTTCTTTGGAATAAAAAAATTTCCACGGCCACATAGGCTTACAATAGAGGATAAAATTATAGCTCAGAGAACACACACAGATGTAATCTGTTATTAATTTTATCGATGTAAATTTAATAATACTGACTGATTAATTATTAAGTTATGTTAAGATACTGTATCGGCTTCACATGTAACAAAAGAATAGATGATGCCCGAATTTATAACTTGTGTTGGGCAAGGCCGTGGTCTAGGCAACACGGAGTTTTCCTCCGGGGGCTTCCCCGGTTTATCCGTGGCATCCCAACAATTACTCCATTCACACACAGAAGAAGGCAATGGCAAACCACTTCTGGATCATCTGCCAAGAACGTATATGAACAGATCCCAGTCCGAGAAAAGGATGGAAGGATCCTGTTCATATGGACCTGTCCTCAGACAGAACACTAAATAAATAAATAAATAAAATATCGGCTGAAATTCAAACCCAACACTTTCAGAATAAAGGTCAACTTGTCCGTTTTGCTGAGATGTTTTGAAATTGAAACTCTTAAGCATGGATAAAATTTTTTTTAACTTTCACAGAGTCTGCGATTACCCACCCTTAATATTTTGGTAAATTTCCTTAACGAACATTCGGTCCATTGTAAGGCCTCGGATAAAAACGGTTATATTTCCATGACAATTTTGATTCAAGACTTGAGTTCCCAATAAAGGAGAAGTCAAAGGTTAAACGCGCTTTAGACTCAAGTAGCGGAATTCGTAATAGAAACTAGGAAAAATCAATCACCATTAGAAAATGCTATCATTTAGCGCCATGGCATAAATCAGTGTATGTCAAATTTAAAGGTATAAAAACAGTACTGCTACCTCTATTTATATTAGTGTGGCGTAGATTTGCATACGAAATTGGGGCTCACGCATGGCCGTAGTTTCCCACTGCCTTGTCATTAGCACACGAACTTCCCGACTCGCCTAATTGCACCAATTACTAATCACATCAGCTGCCACATAGTTCAGAAAGACTGACAAAAACAAATGAAATCTTGGCCCAAACCCGTGTCGTAATAAATACCATATTTCAACCAACAACAAAAATCAGCCTAATGGGCCATACAATCATATTCTATACACAAAATCGCCTAATAAAAACTGCAAATATAAATATTATTAGAAGTAGCCCTCGATTTGCGCCTGTTCAATTTGCGCCGATTCAGAATAACGCCGATTTTGAAACCAGGAATTCAAAAAGTGAAAAAATATATTTTACTATTATTTATAACGTTTTACAATGTTTCTCGTACTGATTATTTTAAAAAATCGTAATTCTTACATCGCTGATTTTGAATACAAATTATAAATAAAGTCATCTCTGCAATTACGTATGTTTCGTTAACGCGAATTTGCTCAAATGACATCGATGAATCGATAAAAGTTGTTTGTGAAATGCAAACTTTTGCATATTCGAGTTTGATCTTATGCAATTTCATTCCTGGCGCTTTTAAACTTTCAAAGGACTAATTTAATCTCTGCGGAGGTACCGGGGTTATTTTACTGTCCTGTGTACAGGTAGAGGCCTTGCGACGGGCCGATCCCTCATCCAAGGAGTCTTACCGAATGTCTACAGATCAAACCAACGAAAAGTTTGGACCCCCAGTGCTCAGGCACTTGGAGAACGGGTCGTTTAAGTGTCCTAAGTAAGTATGTAAAATAATATTTGACATTCAGAGACGTGAAATCGTTTTTATTATCTAATTATGCAAATATAAATAATAATATTAATTTTTATTGCATAACATTATTTAATTTTAAATTTTTATGTGCCACTGTGTGGAAACAAAGACATACTTCACTCATCCATAACCACGTGCATGTAATTCTATACAACCCAACGAAACAGATGTTTAAGTGTTAACGCTTCGCAGCTTTCGTAATTAAGCAAAGATAAGTAATGGTTTTATTAATTATATGCATGCTTTGTTATACAATTGAATAAAAATGTGCAATACATCAGATTTTGCAGTTACTCTTGACGGGAAATTTTCTATTTTAAGTATTAATTACATTGGCCCACTTTTAGCCTTAAGCCACTTTTAACCTCTTGAATTATATTGGTTACATCGTCGCTATAGAAACAAAATAAAGTGTGGTTTCTATTTGAATGTTTCAAGAATCATAGAGGGGACTTCTGCGACCGCCCAGTGTATCAGCGCAAACACCTCCCGTACACGGTTCTTGTAATAACTCGTTAATAGCCAATAATCATTATCCTAATTGAAAATCTAAGAAGACGTTGCAAAGTTTTGAATGGCGAGTCATACTTTAGAAAAATGTGTTCGATTTGAGCTTCGTGTAGTCTATAGCAGGATTTAAGTAGAACAGATGTAAAAGTTGAGTGTGTTTACTGAAGAGTTGAAGATAACGCACGTAATTACAGGCTGTATGACTTGTACTGTTTATGTGTAATTCTAGAGAAATTAGGCCAAGGACTTTTCTAAGTGCTGGACGAGTCTTGTGCATGAATGAAAGAACACGCCCACACAAATTTAGTAAAGAAATATTATGAGAATTGACGAATCGGATGTTTTGAAATATTTCAATAAACTTTGTAAATGTTCGTTCCGAGCTATTATAAATTAATTTACCGAGGATAATAACGGAAAAATATTACGACATATTAGAGACCTAATATAAAATTATGAGATGTAACACGCTTGGGGCACATGAAAATTTCATAAAAATTTCAGTCAAAAAATCCTACGAGTAAAAATTCATTTGCTAGTCCAAGTCTTAAATAGAATGATAATATTAAAATATATCTCAAATAAATAGGGGTCGGATAGGATTCTGGATGGGCCCCAGGGCCTGTCTGAACGCAGAGGCCTTTGGTATTCAGAAATTCCGAAAATATCAACAGATTTTTCATCACCGTCAAACGACAGAGGTTTCTGTGTTTCTGGTATTAACGTTAGCCACTTAGAGATGTCCGTTATGCGAAATAAGTACCTGCCGGTCTCGACAGCAATAAGAAATTTGTCGTGCCCCGTTTCTGCGAACACGACCGCTCTTTGACCGTAGCTGTAGCTTATAGTCAACCATGACTGGATCCCAGAGCACGCACAGTGCCTAGCTGGAGCACCTGCCTGCCTGCGTCTACTTCCTGAGAACTTGGCTCGTTACGTGCTAGCTTAGAGCAAATACCTTGTCTAGTAACTCGGTACAAATCTCTACGCCCCTCTACATAGCTCGTAGACCGGTGACATAAGTAATTTAAGGAATATTGTGTGGACATTGCCTATTATCAAACGAACTTCCAGGAGTTTGCCCTACTCCCGTAACTGGATGTCATTACTGGCCTAGTATTAAAAAGGTTCCTGGTTCGATACAAACTGTCACAACTACGTAACACAAAAACAAAATTGTACATAGCATATACTAAAAACTAATCACGTGAAAACTGAAGAACCAGTTCCTGAAATATTATATACTTCTATACCATAAAATAGACAAAGTTCTGCATAATATTTACAAAAAGAATGTAACACAGTCGCAAATCTTAAGAGAACTACATTATGCCAGCTGTAAGGTAACCATAACGTCATGTGTGTGTGTGTGTGTATGAGTGGAGGTTAAGGTTCACACATTCCTGACCTCGACATGAGATGAAGGTTAGCTGTCAGCTTAACTATTCAACCACTTTACACACGTCCCATTGAGAAAAAAAATCTCACCGATATACATCAGACTCCCAGTGTTTACTAGCCTACACAACATGGGACATCACATCAAAAACGTGCAGTCTTATTGTAAGGTTTGAGGTTTTAACAGCGGTGAGTATGAAGATTCCTGTCGCCCTGATGACGGAGGCTATATCGTATGACCTCAGAAACGTTGGTAAACATCGACCAGACTACACAGCGCAACAACCCAGAAGACAGAAAGCTTCATACTCATCGCCCTGATGATGGAGGCAGTATAACCTCTGAAACGTTGGTAAACATCGACCAGACTACACAGGGCAACAACCCAGAAGACAGAAATCTTCATACTAAGAATCGCCCTGAAGATGGAGGCAGTATGACCTCTGAAACGTTGGTAAACATCGACCAGACTACACAGGGCAACAACCCAGAAGACAGAAATCTCCATACAGTCTTATTTATTGCTGTCAGAGGCCCTACGTTAAGAGGTAACACTGATAATAATGTCCATGGTGTTGTAGACTTTATTATTTCCAGTGCGTAAGCAACATCACATGAAGGAGAATAGGAGAAGTGGAGATACAGTTAACGTATTCTTAACCCACATCGATTTCTCAAATTCACACTTAAACTGCTTTATCTCGAAGAATCAGTTACCATTACACGTTTGATATGAGATTTGAGGGGATTCAAGAAGAGATCTGAACGTGGAGATGACAATAAATATTACTTCTACATCACTCATTTGGCCCGCAGCCAACCAAAGTCATGATGCTAAAAACTGATTATAAATTAAAAAAGTGTAATATCACTCCCGAGACCAGGAATTGAAAATTCGATTTACAGGCTATCGTAAAACGAAACAAAAAGCAATTGGTGATGGTGAAGTATGAAGTGTCGTTTAATACGTCCCGGGGGGGGGGGGGGGGGGGGGCTAAGATGTATCCTTCTCGCACTTGTTCTGTGCAGTACGGATTGTGGTCGCTCCGACTGTACGAGACGTCCTTAACGCCATTCGCCTTGAGTTTTTTAATTACAATTGCATGCGCTTAATGTTGGAGAGATTTAGTTAGAAGTGCAGTCGCGATAACAGACTGTAATGTAATTTGTTGTACTGAGCGTTAAATAATCATAATTTGTCAAGCGAAAGACTGGTATAGTAATCTTATTACAGTATCCTGTCTGTTCTATGTAAACATTAACTGACGAATTTTCCTAAAACGTGGTATAAACACCTTACCACTGGATACTTTGCGATATTTATCAACATGCCCACACGTAGTCTGAAGTTCTAAACGGTATCACACATCTGAAAATTCAATTAGTAAAAGAATTTTGTCAACCACAAATGAGTGCTTTAAAACAAGAACCGATCGTATCTGCCACCTTCCAAGGACCTCATTAGGAATAATTCACGGGTCGGAAACATTCTTATGGAGTATTCCATTACTGAATGATTGGCCGAACCAGTAGCTCCTGATGAAGACATACACGGAACAGGCATTTATTAATTTCTATAGTTCACAGCTTTCGGTTTCCGTTCTGATAATTCAACGCAAAAACTAATTGGTTTTTTCTTTTGGAAATTTTGTCTTGAACTAGAAAGCTGTGTTCGCTTTAATCGCTACAAGAAGATAACAATACTTTTTTTTATTCAGTTAATGTTTCTTTTGTTCTCTCTGCCCTCCTTTCTTTATCACTTATATCCATGTCCCACTGTTCCTTCACTGAACATATAGTCAAAGCTTGGGGTCACTGGATTCCAATCACGGAGAACCTATTAATTTTTTTAAGGTTTCGGCCATTTTCTCAAACAGCCAATGGTCGGAGTAGTAATATTGGTATAGACCACTGCCGCTTTGAGCTCTATTTTCTCTAACTTTTTTAAAAAAAACACACATATCTTAGAAAATCCATGTTGGACCCAACTGGTTTTAAACCCATGTTATGATGTGATATGCCTAAGTTCTACTGTTTCGGTCCTGTGTTCAGTATTTGAGTAATTTATTGCTAAATCTAAGTATTTTGATGTTTCCTTCATTTGGCCGGGTAAATCTTATAACAGTGGTTCACAATCTTCCTGTCAGCGGCCAGAATGGATAGCATCCAGTGAACGTGATGTAATAACCAAAGTGGCTGGAACAGTTTCTTTTGTTGTTCAATATGTTTATTATTCAAAATATCAAAGTTTACTCAGGTAAGTCTTTGTTGCTACTTTAAGCAACCTATTTTGTTAATAAATCCACGGTATTCGCATAACATAACAAATTGTAGAAATGTTGCAATTGTCTTAAAACTTAAAGGTAAATTAAGGAAGGAAAAAGGGAAGGAAGATGGAAAGAAATAAGACAATTGAAGAAAGTACAAAAGACAGAAACAAAAGGGAAAGAAAACAATTCGAAAAGACAACTATCTGCAATCTGCTGACACTGCTGTCTAAATTCTCGGAGTTGAGTTGCCCTCTGCACGACGCTCGTATCGATCGGGCGACCAACCCACAACAGCAGCTCTGATTGAGATGTATTGGCACGGTTCCTCAAGGTAACGGGTCTGGATCTTTAGTGCATTAATTACGTAACGTGATAAAACAGCGTCACATTCAACCTCGAGCTTATCTGATGCAGCTCGTGATCGCGTTGCTTGGTTTCCGTCAGGTTTATTCTGCCTACAGAATATCAAGATTCATCATGAAGGTGGATGTCTTCTGGGTTGTTGCGCCGTGGTAGAAGTTTATCGACGTTTAAGAGGTCCTTGCTGCCTACATTATCAGGGCTACTACATGGCACAAGAACCCAGAATACAGCCATCTTCATAATCACCGCAGAGAAAACCTAAAATATCACAAGACTGATTATATTTTCGCAGGAGATTCTCAGTAGACTGCATCTTGCGACAGCTAAATTTAAGTTTAACATTATTTGAGACTAGAATTCGAGGTTTTCACGGCGGTGAGTATGAAGATTTCTGTCTTCTGAGTTGTTGCGTTGTGTAGTCTGGTAGATGTTTACCAACGATGACGGAGACAGTATGACCTCAGAAACGTCGGTAAACATCGACCAGACTACACAGCGCAACAACCCAGAAGACAGAAATCTTCATACTCATCGCCCTGATGATGGAGGCAATATGACCTCTGAAACGTTGGTAAACATCGACCAGACTACACAGCGCAACAACCCAGAAGACAGAAATCTTCATACTCATCGCCCTGATGATGGAGGCAATATGACCTCTGAAACGTTAGTAAACATCGACCAGACTACACAGCGCAACAAACCAGAAGACAGAAATCTTCATACTCATCGCCCTGATGATGGAGGCAGTATGACCTCTGAAACGTTGGTTAACATCGACCAGACTACACGTCGCAACAACCCAGAAGACAGAAATCTTCATACTCACCGCCCTGATGATGGAGGCAGTATGACCTCTGAAACGTTGGTTAACATCGACCAGACTACACAGCGCAACAACCCAGAAGACAGAAATCTTCATACTCACTGATGTGAAAACCTCAAATCCTACATATTTGAAGTATTTATCATGCAAGGAAACGTGTTCTACAACATTTGTAGGTACGCGTGTCCTCACACATATGCTTATGCCACACCAGGTTTTACGTGTTTTCTGTAAGCGCTCGCTCGTTGTAATAATAACCTCTTTAAAACCAAACTACAAATAGAGATATTACAAGGCTATAATTTTGCTTAAAATTCTACAAGATAATTACATTAACAAAATTCATTTTTTCACAGCTATGTGGACCGTTCCACTTTATAAGTTTTATGAATCCTTTTTGACATTTGGTAGTACCTTGGACGGCTTATTGGCGTGTCGCAAGATCTCTAACTACACGGAATGACATAACTACGAACACTCGGAAAAGTATCCATTCCTCGAACAGTATTAGAACCCACGATCATAGTGTTCTTTAGGTTACACAACACCGCCACATGATCGGCCCAACGTCTTCTTCTACACATTTTACAATGAATATTAAGTTTCACTGTTATTACACTATCACGTGTACTTATAATTCGTGTTTGCGTTTAGATGGTACAAAATTATTAAAGTTATGTAGATGAGGTGACCTCTGGTGGTATGATGTTAATACCAAGTTCCACTCAAATTCTTCAGTTGATTCATAAGATTATATGAAACATAAACATACGTATGTAGACGTGGCTTTCAGTTTCGTGTGAGAAATATAAACTAGTCCTACAAAATAAAATGTATCAAGATCTTAAATAACGTATGAAATTCATTGTAAGAAGCATATTCGGTTAAATGCCTTGTCGAGTTATTTTCACATTAATTGCAGTAATAAAGGAACTTAATATGTTAAAAACCGGTTCTAAAATGCATTAAACATGACTGGGGACCGAGGGTAGAGCTCGAAATATATAGACGCTTGTCGTAATATCTAGTATATTGCTTCCTTGTTGGCATCGCGTTTAAAGAAGAGTAAGTTCCAAACAAAGGTAAGTCTAGTTCAGTAAAGTTAGCGCCTTGTTAAAAACTTTAGTTGAAACCAGAATTATACAGTGGTGGTACTTGAAATGACAGCCTTTAAAATTATTTGAATGAATGAAAATATTGAGCTGATTTAAATCCTATATAATTTTATAATTTCAGGTGCTTATAACATTGGTTGAAATGAATACCAGCATAACAATCCTTTTACTACAACAGACAGATCCTCTTGAGTCAGGTGTGAAGAGTCCAGAGGAATCCCAAACATGGGCCTGGGACACAGAATTCAGTTCTCAATTTCTGTCACTCTGGTAAGCGAAATGAATTACTGCCGTTGACACCAGTGTTGGAAAGCAGGTTAACAAACTGGACCGAGTCCAGACAAGGTCGGAATCGCAGGCATCATGACTCCAGCAACGCCTCGAAATCCCATTCATTTCCGTAAACTATCCTCAAATTGTCAGAAAATGATTGTATTAAAAATAACCTACAGATTAAATGCAGACAAAGTTTTAAGAGTCTTTGCAGCCAAGCTTCAGACGCAGTCACGGAAAGAAACAAGATTTAAATTTTACAAGACAGTGGCTATACCGGCCTTACTATATGGACGTGAAAGTTAGGTACCCATTAAGAAAGTCCAGAGCCGAATACGAAGTGCTTAAATGAATTTTCTAAGGAAAACCAAAGGTTGTACGAAACTAGACCACGGCGGTGAATTTATCGCCCTGATGACGGAGGCAGTAAGACCTCTGAAACGTTGGTTAACATCGACCAGACTACACAGCGCATCAACCCAGAAGACAGAAATCTTCATCGCCCTGATGATGGAGGCAGTATGACCTCAGAAACGTTGGTTAACATCGACCAGACTACACAGCGCAACAACCCAGAAGACAGAAATCTTCATACTCATCGCCCTGATGATGGAGGCAGTATGACCTCTGAAACGTTGTTAAACATCGACCAGACTACACAGCGCAACAACCCAGAAGACAGAAATCTTCATACTCATCGCCCTGATGATGGAGGCAGTATGACCTCTGAAACGTTGTTAAACATCGACCAGACTACACAGCGCAACAACCCAGAAGACAGAAATCTTCATACTCATCGCCCTGATGATGGAGGCAGTATGACCTCTGAAACGTTGGTAAACATCGACCAGACTACACAGCGCAACAACCCAGAAGACAGAAAACTTCATACTCATCGCCCTGATAACGGAGGCAGTATGACCTCTGAAACGTTAGTGAAAATCTACCAGACTACACGGTGCCGCAACCCATAAGACAGAAATCTTCTTACCTTAAATATGACAACGATACAAAACTTTGAGATAAAGTCAGACAACGTTTTTCGAATTTATGCTACTGGAAGGCCACAGTTTGGGCTTCTCACCGCCACGGCCCGGGTTCGTGCTCAGGGCAAACCATATGATAACACATATCTGGTAAAATAAGTGACAGTGGGACAGGTATTCCCCTGGTATATCCTGTTAGGGACGGACAAGGGCCTTACAGAGGCACATTCTATAAAAAAACATCTCAACAATAAAGAAACTCTAGTGGCAATCTCTCAAAACACTTAAATTGAGTAATTATGAATTTATATTGAAGGAACAAATCTCGTTAAGTTTAGAAGGATTTCAAGATCTCAAGGCTGTGAGTACAGATATGGCGGTCTTCTCGGAGAAGTTGACCATCGTTTCACATTTCCCTGCCGCCACCATCATCAGGGCAATCAGTCCTCATCGCGCTACAACCCGGATGATAACCATGTTCATAAGTTTGTCACATAACTTCCTGCTAGTATTTTAGTCCAGATTTACCCTTTTAGAAAGGTGATTTCCATTCCTCCAGTTTTTATGTGTTTATGGTCCCTCGAAGATTGTTCCAGGAATTTGTCTCACTTCTTTCACGTCACACATTTGAAGGTCACAACGGCTTAGGAAAACAGGATCATTCGATTTGTGGCTTGAACTCATGGAAAGGACCGTTTATTTTTTTTAACAAAACGGCAATAAAAAGCCTTTCACCGAAAACCTGCTTCTCTGTGGGTTACAGAACTATAAAGTCGAGTTTCCTCCTAAAACCACAATGCGTATTGGAAAGAAAATTTGTATTGGTGTCCTTTGGAGGGCAAAGTTTTGTTTGTAGTTTCCATGGAAACAATACAAAAGCCACGTCAATATAAGGAAACAAAGTGGTAAACCTGGACGTAAGGTTGTTTGGTTTTTATTCAGCGAAGCCAAACAACGAAACTCGTCTGTTATTTACGCAATTGAATAATATTACGTAAACGGAAGAATTGGCTGAGCATTGTATAAAGTTCCACAGTGCTTCACAATGTGTATGCCTTGCAATAATATGCTCATGTTTATTAAATAAGTAGTCCATAGTTATGATATTATTATTTTTATTTTATTTAGTGTTCTGTCTGACGACAGGTCCATATGAACAGGATCCTTCCATCCTTTTCTCGGACTGGGACCTGTTCATATATGTTCTTGGCAGATGATCCAGAAGTGGTTTGCCATTGCCTTCTTCTGTGTGTGAATGGAGTAATTGTTGGGATGCCACAGAGAAACCGGGGAAGCCCCCGGAGGAAAACTCCGTGTTGTCTAGACCACGGCCTTGCCCAACACAAGTTATAAATTCGGGCACCGGGAATCGAGGCCGAGACCCCAGGATTACAAGGCCAGCGTTCTAACCGCTAGACCACCTCATCTTATTATTTTTTAGTGTTCTGTCTGACGACAGGTCCATATGAACAGGATCCTTCCATCCTTTTCTCGGACTGGGACCTGTTCATATACGTTCTTGGTAGATGATCCAGAAGTGGTTTGCCATTGCCTTCTTCTGTGTGTGAATGGAGTAATTGTTGGGATGCCACGGAGGAAAACTCCGTGTTGCCTAGACCACGGCCTTGCCCAACACAAGTTATAAATTCGGGCACCACAGGGAATCGAACCCGAGACCCCAGTATTACAAGGCCAGCGTTCTAACCGCTAGACCACCGTGGCAATGCAAGAGATAAATCACGCAAGGAGCAAGAAACATTCATAAAATGTTATTAGAATAACCGAGAATTATAGTGATATTTGTGTCGTAACATTAATCGGGATCTTCTAAAAATATGGTATAATGATATGAAATGATTAAACTAAATCACAGACACTTTAAAATCATAAATATTATTGACCAGTTGAATGACTACACGGAGTTAATTAGTGAAGCAATTCACGGCATTCCCCACGTGTTTATGCTTCAAAATATCGTTGAATGTCTCGCGGCACACACAAAATAATGTATAATTTTGTATAATATATTATAGTAAAGAATTATATTTATGTATGCATCGATGGATGTTCAGATTATTTTTCATATTACGTTATGCGTTTCATTTGGATAATTTATTATAATATGCATAACAGATAAAAGAGAACTTTAACAGATTAACAACATTTTAAAACGAGTAATAAATTACAAGGTTGACAGAGAAATTATTACTCTGCTATTATTGATGGTTTATTCTGAATGTTCACAGTACGTATGTAATATAAAACATAGATATGAAAAATATTATCGTAGCAGAAAACAAAGAAAGCTGGACAGACAGAAGTTGATATAATTCTCCTCGGATACGTTAGTACTTCTGAATACCTTCAAGACATATCTACTCTCTTCCTCGGTATGTTTATTTTTACTTTTCATTATTTTTATTTTTATTTTTACCTTATTACATTTTGTCTTCTATACTCTTTCTTTCAAGTCCAGTAATATTTAATATATTTTAAATTATTTGCGTTACAGACCAATGTTGAACCACTATCACTTCAAAATATACCCTCACTCCAATGAATTTGGAAGTTAACATCATCAGAATTTACACAACAACAGTAATTAAGTTTTAGTTTATAAGATTATAATTTTTAACTTTTAACTTTACACCTGAAGATGGTTCAATGTAACCGAAACATGTAGTAAAAAGATGTAGCAAATATGTAAATGATATTTTAATATCTTATGTATAAAATTTTTATTTATATACAATTGTGATTAGACGGAAAAAACCGAATTAAATGGACAGACAGAGTTCAGCAAGGGTGAACATTGTGAACTTCTGTTACATGCGTAAAGGCAGTCAGGACCGTGTTTTAATTACCCAGTCGATTTTTTTACTTTACTAAAAATTCAACTCTACATAAAGGAAATTAGGATTATATCAATCCTACGAGAATCCTCAACTATATTATGACCATTCTATATTACAATGAGACATAAAACAAGTATGTTGTAACTAGATACAACCGATCAGAGAAAAGTATGAACAATTCATGAATTAATTATGTCATTTTATTATGAACAAGACATACTATTGTACCGGTTCTAGAATAACACAGGCTTCTATCCTGTCAATACTGGAAGCTCGTCCTTCTTGAGAAGAGTGACCGGAGCATGATTCTGATCCGTCATATCGATCTAGAGCAAGGGGGAATAATTTCTGGAACTTTAACTCCGCTGTACCAAACGTCTTCATCGCGTGGTGTTTAAGTAAGGGGAAAACAATGATTTACATGGCATTCAGGTTCTTTAAGCAGTGAAGATGTCAATGTTGACCTGGGCTACATCGCATTTTGGACTAGGAGGTGGATGCTAACGTTACGGGGGAACATAATGCCTTCATCTTCAGGGAAACGTTGGTATCTTCCTACAAGTCTACAGGACGTTACTACTCAAAATACGTAACGTTGATATTAATTACATAATCCACTTCCTTAAGCAGCAAACGAATAAAAACGTTAATAAACTTCTATCAGAATACACGGCGCAACATTCCAGAAGACAGCCACATCCTCCATTCACGAGGCTAACACTACTATTTTTACTGTTTATTTTTTATTTAGTGTTCTGTCTGACGACAGGTCCATATGAACAGGATCCTTCCATCCTTTTCTCGGACTGGGACCTGTTCATATACGTTCTTGGCAGATGATCCAGAAGTGGTTTGCCATTGCCTTCTTCTGTGTGTGAATGGAGTAATTGTTGGGATGCCACGGAGGAAAACTCCGTGTTGCCTAGACCACGGCCTTGCCCAACACAAGTTATAAATTCGGGCACCGCCGGGAATCGAACCCGAGACCGACATAAAATTGTTCTTTAACCTTTATAAAATATCCACCAAAAATTACACTAACTCCCAAAAGCTTTCAAGATGAAAACTTTCCTTTTATTAAAGTTCTACCTCTTTGTTCTTCTTTCTGGTGTTCTGAAGATGGCAGTTGAGTCATTACAATGACTAAGTTTCAGGCCAGAAAACCGATATTAGATTTTAGGTAGAGATAAAATCATTAATTCCGCACCGCGTTAAGACTAATCCTGGAGACCAACCAACCTCGTATCTAATGGGTACTGAGGGCTCTCTCTTACCGAAGGTAATGCGGCCAGAACGTGAAACTCGCCACTCACCTCCATCTACCGTCGTGCTTTAAAACGCGTGGAGCGAAACTTTAGCTTCAACCGCGCCATAGCTGATGTTGTGATGGTGGTCTTGCTTGATGTATCCTATTCATACGAGTTATTGTGGTCGCAGGCAAATGGACGATCAGGTATGTTTTCACCTCCAGCTGAGATGCCGTGAAGTGTTAAAAAAGAAATTGATAATAAATTAAGTTTATTTAAAACTAAAAATCTAGTCGCTCCTAGGTTCCATTTTACAACGTTTTACTTCTTTTATTGTAATGTAGTGTAGAATTATCCCCTGCTAGCACTAGAGAGGAGAGGCTAAGGAAAGTTGAGAAGAAACATTTTATTAGAAAGGAGACCAGCGGGAGGGGAGTGAGGACAGGTTAAGGCTCTGTATATATAATACTGACTACAGAGTCGTAAATTTTCCTCGCCATGTCAACCTTGTCCCAACAGAGGATTTTCTGGAAAGAAGCATAGAGCAGCTACTGCTGTAGGCATCTACAAGTCACCCACTCTGTCTCCTGCACAATTAAGTAGGCCTTCATCTTCGCTGCAGGTCCGCGAGTTGGGTGGTGGAATGGTACGTTGACCCTGGTCAATTATTCAACCAGTCAGACACATGCATATGCAAATAAGCTAGTCAGTCGCTTAGCTGGATTGCAATGTTCAGTCAGTCACATTTATGACACTACACTGATAATAACCAGCCACTTAATTGAGTTACACATTTCATTCAATCTCGACTGAAGTTTCCATGTCAATTTTCAGAATCAAATGTATCGAGATAGCGGTTTATACAAAAAAAAAACACAGCCAATCGGTTGACCGACCAATTTCATAAACTGCCAGTCTTAACCAGTATATATTTTCCTTCCTCCTACATTTCCCGAAATATTATAGTTGTCTGTTCTGTAAACTCCATTGTTCTCAATTTTACCAGTTCCTCTCAACTTCTTCTTCTTTTTCTATGGCTCTCCAGTCCGTATTCGGTCCATGGCCTCCTCAATTCTCCTCTTCCATTCGGTCCTCTGTTAGGTCCGTCTGTACGGTACAAAGTTGTTAGCCTTGCGACCAACCCCTAACCTGGAGGAATTTATCAAGTTTTATAGAAGCCGAAGGATTATTATCGAGTCTGTCTCTGGCTTCTGTACTCAGCCAGATGACTCCAGTCCATAGAAGATATAATTTTTTAAGATCAATGTTACTGCTGTCCCATCAACGTTCAGGTCTCTCAAGTTGGTTCCACCCATCAGGGTTTTCGACTAAATTTTTAAATAACACAAATTTGCATAGACCTACATAAGCAAAATTTTTGTAACAGATGAGAGAAGTTAGTTTTTAAAATGTTTAATTAAATTTTTATAGATGTTTTGAGGAGACGAAAACTATTAGCATTCCAATGAGTTACACGTGTAGGCTGTTTCATATTGTTCGATAGATCTATTTTATAAATTTCTTTAAACTTATCTGTGGCAATACTTCCAACGTAATGTTCATAAAATCTGTAAATTCTCAGTTCTGAAAATGGAGCCGATACGTCCCTTTAAAACTTTGCTAAGCACTTGCGGTATTTGGGCGAATCTGTGAGTTAAACGTCAGTTACAAGTAAAAATCAAGGTAACCAGGAGGGTGGGAGCGGTAGGATGTAGGTAAACGTTTGTTTTCCTTCTACTTACAAACCAGTGACGTAGGCGAAACGCACAGTATAGTCCCGGGCGACTACAAGGCGTCAGAGCTCAGAAGTGTACAAACGACATCATCACTGCCTTGAGCAATATATCTCAGATATTATTCTTCCAATTAAAATATTCAGTATTTCTTTTAATACGCTCTATGCAGTCGACTTGCAAAACACATTTCAACCAATGTCAGCCTCTGTCCATCGATCGTTAACTTAATATGCTTCCAAGTATCAACGATTCTTTCAGACTAGTCAGAGTGACTGTGCCAAGCGAAACATTGAAACCTAGACAAAATAGTGAAGTCTCGCGGATTACTTGTAACAACATCGCGTTGTCCACACTGCTTTATGGGGTTACGCGGTCACTCATAAATGTTGGACTTGGACAACGCAGCAAACGAGTCACATTCACATTCTTTCATTGTTCTGATGGCAAAACGACGGCTTGTCTAAAAAATAGATGAAGTTATGAGCAGAAATTAATATACCTGTTTTCCTCCAAAAACTTCAATCCACATTATAATGTAACAACAGGTCAACTACAGATTCACAATTATATGATGTGATCAATTTTTATGCATGTGAGTCGTACTCTTATGATTGACTTTAACGTTGTGGGAACCCTAAATCTCGGAACAATTCTATGTCTAATAATATAGAAGTGTCACACAGCGTTATTTAAGCGGAAACCTTTATTTCTGGGCTTAAAGGGGAATAATTAAACTGATAATGAAGATAATTACATAATGAGGACTTAGCATAATTTTAAAAGTTCAATAATATGAGAACTATTAATGTGATCAAATCAAAGAGGATAAGATGAACGGGATAGGTAGCATGTATGGGGTAGATAAACACATACATAATTTTAGTCAGAAATCCTGAATGGAAGCGACCTAATCACAGATGAGAAGATAATATTAAAATAAATTTAAAAGAATTAGGATATGAGGCGTGGGCTGGATTCATCTGGCAGAGGATAGGAAACAATGTTATGAACACGACGACTTTATTGATTTCATAAAACGCGCTGTCTTCCTTGACCAGCTGAGGATAAAAATATTCTCAAAAATGACGCTATTCAGGGAAGCTAAGTCTAGCCTGTATGTAGTAGCCGTCATCACGAGAACATAATTACCTATGTAAGTTTTATTCGCCAAACTACCTAACGCTGTGATGATATAACTGCACTGCAAAAGTTGATAATTTGCCAATATGAACTGCAGTCGTGCCTCAAAACTCCGCCTTTCAGCGGTCACAGTTGACCGAAAATGTTAAGTGTAGTCTGATGTGTCTATAAAATGTTACAAGCGAACGGAAGGCAGCAATTATCTTGCATTAAACGTTTCCACGTATCTGAACAAACTTGATACTTTAAAGACAAAACAAACCACTAGATCGTGTTAAAACTTATAACAATTTCCTAACTCATGAATTCAAAATCTCACTATTTCTTCGGACAGCATATTTCTTGGTGAAACTATAATAAATTTGAGAACAACTGATATTTTGTGATATAAGAAATTCTCACGGCAAAGAATATAAAGATTGTTGAGCATGTAGCCTGGTAGATGTTTGTCGACGTTTCAGAAGTCGTTGACCTGATAATAGAGGCAGCAACAATCTCCGAAACGCCTAAACTACTCTCCGGAGATAGGGATTAGCTCTATCTAGTGGGCCCAACTGTGTAGGAACCTGAAGACGGAGATAGAGTCCCATCTCCGAAACGTCGTTTTACGTTTTATATTTACTAGACGATGGATAATATCCAAGTAAATTTTTATTCAATTGACTCTTCACCATCGTCAAGAAGTTTTAGATCTAATAATATCTGATGAATAGAAATTTACTTGGATATTATCCATCGCCTATTAAATATAAAACGTAAAACGACGTTTCGGAGATGGGACTCTATCTCCGTCTTCCGGAGATAGGCATTAGCTCTATCTAGTGGGCCCAACTGTGTAGGAACCTGAAGACGGAGATAGAGTCCCATCTCCGAAACGTCGTTTTTACGTTTTATATTTACTAGACGATGGATAATATCCAAGAAAATTTTTATTCAATTGACTCTTCACCATCGTCAAGAAGTTTTAGATCTAATCATATCTGATGAATAGAAATTTACTTGGATATTATCCATCGTCTAGTAAATATAAAACGTAAAACGACGTTTCGGAGATGGGACTCTATCTCCGTCTTCCGGAGATAGGGATTAGCTCTATCTAGTGGGCCCAACTGTGTAGGAACCTGAAGACGGAGATAGAGTCCCATCTCCGAAACGTCGTTTTACGTTTTATATTTACTAGACGATAGATAATATCCAAGAAAATTTTTATTCAATTGACTCTTCACCATCGTCAAAAAATTTTAGATTTGATAAAAGAGACAAATTCAAGACGTCGGACGTGGAACTCGGAACGCTGCAGGCCTTTAAACTTGTAATGGGTGCAGAGGGATAACGAGATTCAGTAATCCCAATTAAGCAACAGCAATGCCAATAGTTAAATAAACTTGGGTGCCTCCGGCGTGAAGGGCGAAGTCAATGAGGAAGCTAATTATCTGCACTATATAGAACCAACCCCCGTTTCATACACTGCAGAACGCGATTCGAAAATCTCTTTCTACCCTTGAGCTATCTGCAACACCCCTCTCTTATAAGCTGGATCTCCCCCTTGGACTCGTGCGCACTCTCAGTTTACACCCTAATAGCCAGTCTGATCCACCCCTTCTGCTCACATCATCGATTCCGCCAATACACAGTACAAATTGCTCCTCAGACCATAGGGTCGGTATCGAGCTGGACCAACACTAACACCAACGCACATGCCTATGCTCTCTGGCTTCTCTTCTTACCTATTCGAATACACACAACTCACTGTTCAGGGTACGGACTGCTAAGTTCATTCGATCCAATAGACCAGATTTGGTTAATTGCTGAATTTGGACCTGGCTCTTGTATTGTTACAAACTAAGATCTGCGTATCACTTCATCCTCCAGAAGCAAGTATTCAGAGTTAATTTAAACAAGTTAAGCAAACTTAGCTAACCAAATGATTTAAGGCCAACTTTCTGACAATAAAAGCCGAAGATTCAACACTGCTAAGAAACCCAACCACTGTAAGCAATCCTGAGCCAATTTCGTCAACCAATCAACCAACTATATACAACCTCACAGATTCGAGGTTGTCATGGCGGCGAGTATGAAGATGGCGGTCTTCTGGGTTATTGCATACTGTATTCTGATAGATGTTTACAGACATTTCAGAGGTCATTGCTGCCTCCATCATCAGGGCATCGCGTGTAATCTCGTAAAAGATTATTTCTACCAGAATACACGGCACAGCAACCAGAAGACAGCCATCTTCCGTCAGCACTCTTCAAACAGTCGAGTGCAATGGTGTCCTCTTTACAAGTGCAACGATTGCGTTACTGTCGAACACCACCGGCATATCGTTTCCTGCCTAGCTTTCGAGTATGAGTTTGTTTAGAAATACATTTTACGATTTTCCTGTGACAAATAAATGGACGATATCTGAAGCGGTGAACAGTTTATGACACAAAAAGTGTGCAGGACAGAAACTGTTGTGGCCGACCGAGGGTGTTACCTGACATTTGCAACACTCAATATAACATCGCTTTTTCTTTAATGCTTTTAATGTTTTTGACACATAGGACATGTTTCAGGAATGAGTTACGTGACTTTTCGATCACTATATATATATATCAAATCTAAAACTTCTTGACGATTTTGAAGAGTCAATTGAATAAAAATTTACTTGGATATTATCCATCGTCTAGTAATAAAACGTAAAACGACGTTTCGGAGATGGGACTCTATCTCCGTCTTCAGGTTCCTACACAGTTGGGCCCACTAGATAGAGCTAATCCCTATCTCCTATTTGGATACCTGTCATCTCTGAAGAAATCCGAGTTGGGCATCGAGTTTCAAGTTAATATTCAGGTGTATTTATTCCCACCTTTTGTGAGTTTTTGTTTTTTTGGCTTTATTCGTGTTTATGAATTTTGATTTCTACATACTATTCTTTTACGTCCCGCGGATGGATGGTGTGGTAATGCCTTTTTATTCCGGGACTTTCACTTTTTTAATTTGTCCGGAGATAGGGATTAGCTCTATCTAGTGGGCCCAACTGTGTAGGAACCTGAAGACGGAGATAGAGCCCCATCTCCGAAACGTCGTTTTACGGTTTTTACGTTTTATTACTAGACGATGGATAATATCCAAGTAAATTTTTATTCAATTGACTATATATATATATATATATATATATATATATATATATAATATATAATATATTACTGCAGCAGACTTGGCCAGTTGCTTATTTGAATCAAGACAAAATTGAATGTTAGTATCAGGCCCACTGATTAGTAAACGTGCCTCACATTCGCTACTACAGATACTTGTATCTGGACTATAGTTTTTTCAAGTTTTTCGTCAGTTCTTACTACCAAATGCTATGACAGTGCCTTAAAATAGGCCACTGGAGCTTACTTCTACGAACTTTCTATTTCATTATTCATAACATACTTACAACTGACAGCTAAAACAATTATGTTGATTAGGCATTGTTATTTAAGCATGGAACAAAGACAACCATCTCTATCATATATTCATTACATAAGTTTTCCCTCAAATAGCACATAACGAACTCATTATGGGTAAGTTAAGTCTATCAATTTTATGTTTTACCTCTAAAACATTTCAAATAATCTGTTAAAATATAGTATTTGGTTGCCTACAGTAAAGTTTGTTGAGTGGGTTTAATTTTAGTCGAATAGCATACTCGTATATGCCCTGTTTTATTACGAACATGACAACTTTGGTCTACAAGAAAGCTCTATATATAAACGGCTACTACTACTTAGTACATAACGTAAAATCCATATATTGTTAAGTTGTACAAACTGTATTGTAAGTAAGATAAATATATAACGAAATACGATAGTAAGTAACTTCAGTTTTGTGAAGCCTCCTCTGTAGTGCGATTAGCCTTGCAACCATATATTTGTATCCGTACTAAATGAACATTAAGACCAATAAGGCATGTACAATCTTAAAGAACTTCACTGCGCACAAAATTTTTTGATAATCTAACAGCCACTCATTCACTCAAGAAATTCCTTGCATTTTATCGAACTCGAAGGTTTACGACCGCGTACACAAAATCCCATCATTTTATTTCATCCAGAGCCAGATGAGTGTAATCGACACAAGACCAATTTTAATATCCTCCCATTTAAACCTAGAAAAAAGTTTTTGAAAAATACATGTACACCAAAAATGGAGGGTATTTCTGTTATTGTTAAATATGACGAAATAAATGTTATTTCTTGTTGTTTAATTATTTATGTGGGTACGTGTTTCCTGGCAGTTGAGGCCTAGCCTAAAAGTCTCCTATCAACGTCAGGTCAGATATACATGAGCCTTCATGATGCCCTAATATATCTCCACAAACTTGCTTCCTACCGCAATATTGCATTCCAGAATATTAATACTTACGTTCCTCACCCCCTGGAAGGGTACGGTAGGGTGGGGAGGGGCTGATGCAGCAGTTTGAAAGGAGCTCATCATGAAAAATGCACCCAACACGTCACGCGCTAGAGTTCTCTGACAGCGAAGACTTTGTTTGTCGAATTACAAGACTGAATCATTTATGACGAAAAAGCGACCCGGGACAGGAGAGAGAAAGACCAAAGGACAGTGGAGACAAGGACTGCCAGAGGAAACATGGGAAAAGACTACTGCTGAAGGAATAAACAGAGACAAGAAAGAAACAAATTTCATTGTAAACAAAAGACTTCAACAAGACTGACAGAAGAAAACGGAATTAAGAATAAATGTCAGTGGTAAAACTCGAAAAGAAAAAGAGAATTCTCGAAACAAATCTAAAAACTACGTGTCACGAAGTTTGCGAGGATCAAATAACATTAGAAAGAGGCCGGTATAGTCGTAAAATGCCATTAGGCTTATAACGGAATCATAAGAAGGCCTTAGCTATTCCACACTGCACGTTTACACCTATCATATGTGTAGCCCATACATGCTCATATAATCAATTTAAAAGGAATATGTTCATGCGAACAGCCGCATTTATGAAGCCTTCACGGACGCCAAATGTTTTATTCAGGACATCGCGTGATGATATGATGGCGTAATATCATGTACCGAGAAATCTCGAGCGATGGTCATTGGGTTGAGTAGCTCCGTTAGCAAATGTCGACCTGATTATTCTTTCGATTTTTCGGCACTCTAACCGAATATTTATTTCATAACCTGGAACTCGATTTGAAGATTTATTTAAAATAGTTATGGAATAATTTTCACGTGGCGGCACACATAAATATATTTCGGTATTTCGTGGCACATTAATTAAAGTATTATCACAAAGCTGTGTGTATGAAATCATTTATAAATAAATGTATACGATTGTTCCTGTTTGCATATTATACTAATTATTCATGTTTAGCTTTTTGCTAATTCACACACTTTTCTGAATTCAGCAATGCTTCTTACACAAACATCTAAGAGCCTTACAACAGTTCAGGATGGAGCAATAGACTAGTGACAAACATTAAAATTAAAAACATGAATTTCCGAAAAGGCGGGATATTTAACGCATATGTAAGCGTGTCTAATATAGCACACATGAAAACTATCCAGGCAACAATTGCGTAGTAAAAGACATTCTGATAAAACAACAAATCTGATCTAAAGAATATTTCTGCCCTCTCACAATTCGTATATTCGTAGACTGTTTTTTTGTGTTTAACAAGAAATTTAATTTAAAAAATATCGCAGTTAAGTTACAGTCTCAAGTCTCATCATGGGAAATCGGTTGAGAGATACTGAAACAAAATATGCTTAAATAGTTTTTCGAATTGTCTCATTTTTTCACAATACAATAACAGATAACGCTGCTTGCTTATTCGGTTATTTTAAGACAATGAACCAACCACTGAGGTTGCTTTCTAAACGAGTCACAGTGTGATAAATAAGAGATATGATGATTAAATGGAGGCAGAAGTCATTGCCCATTTGGAGGAATTCAGCTGCAGTTAATAAAAACAACTTTCTTACTAAATTAATTATTCAGTTTTGTCCGTCTAATCACAATTATATTTAAAATTTAAAATTTACAAATAAGATAATTAAATTATCATTTTATGTTCCACATCGAATAATCGATTTACATTTGGAACATTTTTACAACATGTTTCGGTTTCATCGAACCATCTTCAGGTGTAAAATTATATCAAACTAAACTTTAACACTGCTTCGTCCACTATTAATTTAACGCCAAATGTCTCGAGTGCTAACTGATCGGTTGTTGCATGGAAAGAAGAAAAGACGAAACAAAGAAACACGGAGAAGTGAGGGAAGAGACACGAGGAATGAAAGGCAGGAAGAAGTATATAAGGAAAAAAGAAAAGATAGAAAGAAATCAAGAAACAAATGGAAGATATCTGAGAAGTACTAACTGTATACTTCCATTTGCATAGAATTACAATTCCAAATATTAGCTTAAAAACGTAATCTTTCTCAGTATATTTCTATAATTGTCTCCTAAGTTTAGACGTAGAATTAAATTAGAAAACATAACCCCTTCCAGAATTTTGTTAATATCGTCTTTATTTTAGTTTAGATATCAAATTATTACTCTCGATTTAAATTAACAGTAGCATGCTAGTTTGTTTAAATTTGGGTTACTAATAAAAGTAGGCTTTTGAACGTAATACCAAATTCGTGTTTAATGTTGACGATCGATCGGGAATGTGAAGAGAGTAGACAAGTGGCGACCTATTTTAAGTTACCAACATATTACTGCCTGAGGGGTTAAGAAAATTTCAGAATGAAACCCTCCGGCAATTCCGGAGTGCTGCATGCTAGACGAACACGATTATTCTACGGGACCTCAACTCTGGTCAGACACTGACTCGGGGGAGGACACATGGCAATTTGAAAATAAAAATACAAGCTCTAGCTCTTGACAGTAGATTTTGGCGGCTGGTATTCAATGTATAACTCCAAAATTGGTATACCAACCATGAAGAATGCAACTGTAATGTTTGACGAAACGTTTGTCAATACCAAACTTTCGAAGCAGCTATTACCCTAAAACTGTAGTAAAAGGCAGTAGGGAGAAAGGCCAAATATATACTGAGTACGTGTTTACGTCTCGTCACCAGCAAAACCAACCTTGATTTAAAGTCATATCGCAGTTTAATCAGTCTACAATACGGGAAAGTTCATGTACTTGGGAACTGAAAGTTATATTAAATTAAGGAATAAATTAAGAGCAGGTTTAGGCCTACGTCGGGGAGCATTTAATATCAATCAGGACAAAATATTTTATTTCTCAGTCTCCTATCTACAAGCCTAAAAATTAAAACATGCAGAATTATAGGCCTACCTGGTGTTTTATAAAAAAATAAAAACTAGGTCTCTTACCTTAAAAAATGCATGAATGAATATGTTTGAGAACGAGAAGCTGAGAAAAATATGTTGGTCTAAGAAAGAGAATTAACAAGAGGCTGGAGATAATTACATAATAAAGACTTTAAATTGTACTTTTAACAAAATTAAAGAAGATCTGAGATAGACTAGACACGAAATGCACAATCACGGTGACCGAGAAGCAGATAAGAGGGTAATACTACAATTTAACTTTGCAGAAGTACTTTTCAAAGTGTGGAGTCGATTTAATGTTTCCTTAGCAAGTTCCAATTCAGATTAAGTACACGACGTTGGATCATCGGATTCAATAAATGTCGTATGTTTAATTCACAGTTTATTGGTTGTGTATTTAATGCAATATGACATTCCCACGAAACCCACGTGTTTTGCGGGATGAGCTCCTTATCATACATTAGTTCTTCAGTAAGCCTACAAGTTTAATATATCAATTTTATTCATCTACTCCATTCTTAACATCTTTTTTGCGCCGTACATCTTTAACTCATTTCGAACAAGTAGTTTCTAGTATCCTAAAGATTAAATTTGTTATTACAATTAGAAATTTTTTTAATGACAAATCCTTTATGATAATCTGACAATTTCTTACATTTTAAATTCATCCTGCAAACTACAGTTTCACCTTAACCTCAAATACGTATAAAATCGTCTACTTCATCGCAAATAAGTTAATTATGTATCATACTTGTTTTATTTACATTGTATTCAGAATATAAGAACTACCTAACTAACTAGATGGCTTACCGAACCCGAAGGTTCATCACCGAATTAACCAAAGCCCTCCACCAGACCCTGTCCTGGGCCAACAAAATCCAATCACCTTCAACTCCTATCTCCCACAGATCCCGCGTGGTATCAACCTCTCATCTATGTCTAGGTCTCCCCAGTTCTCTTTTCCCTTCAGGATTCCCGACCAATTCCCATTGCCATAAATGAAAGTAATAAATTCTTACATATATTTATTTTGTACAGTCTATACACAAACGTTTAAAGTTTATTGATGTAAAAATTATATAATATTAAAACATTTTATTATGTAAAATATTATATTAGCGCTCTTAATCGTAAATACGATTTTACATTATATTTTTAGCGCTTTTATTAAAACGACATGTTTCGACGGGTAATACCGTCGTCTTCAGGTTTTTATCAATTTAAAATATTTTAAAAACTATTAGATATTTGATGCAATATATTATAATGATCCGTAGTTCTGTTTGTAGCTTTCCGTTTTCATGGTAAGTTGTTTATTGTAGTCAGAAGTTATATTTATCTGTGGAATTAATGTTTAATTATTTTCTTGGAATGAGTATGAATTGACATAGGAAATAAATAAATATTTGTATAAATATCTATTAAAAATAGTAAGAGCGCTAATATAATATTTTACACAATAAAATGTTTTAATATTATATAATTTTTACAACACCAATAAACTTCAAACGTTTGTGTATAGACTGTACAAAATAAATATATTTAATCAAACACAAACATGACGCATATAAGATACAAATTAAATTCTTATAGTTTTTACCATAATTTTCGATAAATGGCAACGATCATTAGTCGAAGTGAATCAGCCAGGTGTTAATAAAGGTTTTTATGGTCTGGAATATGACAGAGCCCCCTGTATCTTTCAGCCAGTGCAAACATTCTTGATCCCGTACTGACCAACTGGTCTAAAATGGTAGAAACAGGTGCAACATAACTACAGCATGTTCCCCAAGTCGTGTAACGACATATAATACTAGCAGATCTGTGTAGCATGGTGGCTCACTACAAGGGTGTAATTAAATGTCGGAATGCCCAGAGGACTTGAGTGAGCGCGGTGGTCTGGCACGCCACGAATTCTGGCCCGCAATTTATCAACGCAGTGGCTCAGATAGGAAGGAACCACGACTGCTACGATCGAACTCCAAGGCTATAAGTACCTAATGCTTAAGTTATTTATCGATGCTATTTCAGCTGCATAGGATATAGGGCATTGGAAAGATACTAACGTGTTTATGAACTGGTTTGCAAACAGCAAAAGATGTCCAAATCTCTGAAGAATATGCTTCATTCTCACGTTATTTAACGACGCTGTTCCAACTGCACTTGTTACAAAGTGTCCAGAATAATAGGAAGATGAACAAGAATGGATTTGCGAATAAGTAGCTGTCGGCTTATTTTTAGTTACTATGAATGTATTCAACAAGACAGAATAGTTTTTACAACCCAGAAAACAAAAATCTTCATATTTACCACTGCGAGAACCTTAAGTCTCACAAATCATGTACATCATTCCAATACGCTACAAGTATGTATAATGTAGGCTGAAAAACATATGTGCATTCGCCCTAACGTAGAATTATGACTATTATCCATGCTGTAAAATATACTTAAGCTCTTACAAATTTGGTACACGTTCGATTGCAAATAAAATTTTTACATACTTTTACGGAACTCAATTAATCGGAATTCTTTCAAAATACGCAAACGAGACAACGGTCTTTTGTAAAATAAAGCGTTCGGAACACGTTAACTGGCCATTCTTGCACAAATTCTACCCCAGGTTTTTGTTGTAACCATTGCATAATTTTTGTGCAAAAATGGGACATGGGATTCCGGTCGGCAAAAATTCTCTTTGCTCAAGTTAGAGAGTACAAAACGCCTAAATAGGTTAAGACTTGTAATTTATCATCCGCGTAGTCACATATTATGCAATAATAATAATAATAATATTTTCTTCGTGCACCAAAAATCTGCTTACATTTATATTAGTTACATTTCAGAGCCCATAATATAAACCTTTGTTTAATCCGACTTCATCCCCTAGGCCCGCATGTATTACAGCCATTTCCTTCGACAGTATTCCACTAATGTATTTGTAACATCTATATTTTATTGGTGATGAAGTCTTCCAGCATCCATTAAAGAATGTAAGAACCTCATCTGTGCCACTTCCAGTTTTTCAAAGTCTCTTTCCTTAAATACTCCGACTTCAGTGCCAAATGCAAACCGTCCTTCTGATAAAGATGGAATGTATTCTCTTTTTTTGTATCCCTGATAATAACACTCTTCACAGAATTATTATTCAGTAACAATTTTCTTATCTCCTGGCAAATTAAATAAAGGAAGACCGAAACTGGGCATCGATCACAAGAGAAGCCAAGGCTATACTGAAAGGGCCGTAGTGCGTAGAAGAAGAAGAAGAAGAACAATTTTCTTTATTTTTTGGCTGGTTACAGTGGACGCACGGCCTGAGGCGTGTGCCTCGTGGGTTCGAATCTCACTCAAGGCATTGATGTTTGTCCGCGTTTTTCTGTGTTGTGCTCTCCTGTGTACAGGTAGAGGCCTTGCGACGGGCCGATCCCTCATCCAAAGAGTCCTACCAAATGTCTATAGATCAAGTGTAAAAACAAAAACCTACAGATAGAAGAGGATCGATTATGAGAGAAAAAGTCTTATTTATTTTTTGAAATGTAATCACATTTCTGCATTCCTTATGTAATCTAATAAGGTATGACTTTTCCTAAATATTTAAATGCTAATTCCATTCTCTGAATATTATTGCAACATATTCTCATAACATCTAATTTTTATAAAGATATTTTCGTTTTGAATTTATTTCAAATAATACTACATTTTGTGTGCGCGTGGCATAGCCTGTATTTTATCCACTGATTTAACACGATAATCCGAATTTGCTTACACGTAGTATCGTAGTAAATGTTTCACGTTACATGTCAATTGTATTCCATTTGCAAACATTTACATCAACGCAGTACAGAGCAACATTAAACACGCCTGTTATGAAGAGTAGATTAGGCAATCTACCGACAGAATTTATGATTAGTAGACACTTTGCTGATCTCAGAATGTGTTTAACCAACCATTTATTTACACACTCCTGTCAAGAGGTTAAGAAGAATGGAGAAAACTTCAAATGAGAAAAATACACTTTGGAATGCGAAGTCCTTTCATTCATTCTTTGCAGCAAGTATTCTAAGTTCCAGATGCCTCTTCTGATATATTACACACCTGCTGGGCTTAAAGAATGTCATCTACATAGGTCTACTGTAGCCTATCTTCTTAGCAATTTTACGAGCGGTCACTGTGTGAACCATCAAGTTGTTAGGGGACCACAGACAAAGGTTTAAGTTGAGCAAGCATTGAACGCCTCTAGGGCAAAGATCGTTATCGGATTAGTGTCCAGAATATTTATAATTATAATAATTGTGCAGCCCCGAACATTTAAAATAGACGTTAATATGATAATTGCTACGCAAACATGTTCGTACGCCTTTCTCGTGACATAGCTCATTTGTTTCATTTTCCACATGTTTCAAAAGACGTACATACTTTTATAGCTGCGGTGATAAAAGTTTCAGAATTGTATACAGAATAACTGGGTTATGTAACAACATAATTAGTCATATTCATAAACTCAAAGACGCAAACGGGATATAAACTCATTCGAAATTGTCCAAGGCCTATATTCCAGCGCCTTAATTCATGAAATACTGATTATAGCCTAAAGGTAACGAGAAATTTGACGTCACTAATTAATTTATTATAGGGCAGTTACGTGTACTAAGTCCAGTAACTTGGTATTTGGCCCAAAAATGTGGGTTATAAATTTCCTTCTCAAAATATACAACAGCTCATAATCTTATATTAGTTACCGATAGACGATTTACTTGTAACATTAATGCAATTTGTTTGCTTAGAGCCAGGGGCCGAATTATTTAAATACTATCAAGATATAAGAATTTACAGGCCTATTTCTAAAATACAGATCTATTCTGATACAACAAGGTAGAAATACTTAAATATTTTCATAATTTCTAATAAACTATTATACTATTCATCCGTAGCTTCTTCACAACAGAATAACCACAATTAATTAAACCTGTGGCAGCTTTATTTTTGGTGTTTGGCCCTAAATAATTAGAAATTAAAACCAAAACAAAACGCTGAACTATTAACACTCCCTACAATTTTTATACGAATTGTCCACATAACCGACTGACTGCCTGATTCATTTGTTAATTGATTATTTGGATATCAAAGCAATGTTTACTGTACGGTTTATTTAGCAACAAACAATTTGTATAGATTACTATGAACTCTCAATTAGGGAACGACGGAGGGGAAATTATCGTGGCCTATTTTAACTTACTATCCTGGCATTACCCTGGAAGGACTGAGGAAACTTATGAGATATTACAGTCGCATACAGTGGTCCCTGGGCAGAGATTCAAATGCAGCATCTCTTAATATAATATAATATTGTGTTAATTTTATTAATAACTTCTCGATACATATATACACACGCGCGCGCACGCACACACATATGCATACATACATATATCGAGTGTTCGATCGATCGATTTTCACATGTTGACAGAAGGAGCAATGCTTTGATGGATATATTTAGGACGATTTGGATGACAGCTCTCTAATACCGTGTATATGGAGTAAATCGTGTGTAAGTTACTTCAAATAAATTGAAAATTTAACACAAGAACACGAAGGAAAAACGATAAATCAACGGCAAAAATTCTGCTTTAGAGTACACCGCTTAATGTTCATAAAATTAACTGTTGTGCTGTACTTCCTGGAATTTAATATATATTTATTATCTCAGTCTATACACAAACGTATTTAAAATGTTGTTGTTAAAATTTATATACCACTATAATATCTGTAGTATAAAATATTACAATAAGTTATATTATGTTATATTATGGCGCTTTTATCGTAGTATGATGTTACATTTATTATGGCGCTTATTATTAATTTCACGACATGTTTCGATGTTTCATGACATCATCTTCAGGTTTATATCGTCGTTTTTATCTTTTTAAAACTATTATATATTTCGATGCAATGCATTTATTGATTTATAGGTATATTTGTAGATTTTTCTGTCTTCATAATGCTCTTCATGTCTGTAGTTAGACGTTCATTTTCGATTTTGTGTTGTGAGATGTATCCTACGTCTGTTAGCGGGTGATGATTATCTGTAAGCTACAAATTCCTGGAATTTATTTTGAAATGGGGAAACATTAGTGTTTTCCTTCTTTCTTACTCTCTCTTTATTTTCTTCTTAATTTATAGTCACCGAAATTAAGAGAATTGTAATTTATTAATTAACGAAGATGTGAAAGAGTGGCGAAGGCTGTTAAAGGTACTAAAACACAAAACCTGTCAAATACAAAGCAGAAATATCCAATATTGATCTGCATCATTAAACATCCAAAAAATCGATTAATAAAATGTCTTCCGATGCTATACAACCTCAGCAACTGAGATACTGTGTTAGAAAAAACAGCTAACTTCCTGAACTCCTTCATCTCCATTGGCTAAGAGCAAAAGTGTGGAATGCTGAAATAATCTTTCTCATGACTTCTCCATGACACGGGCACATTTCCTAGTTTGTAAGTAGATTCTCCTCAGATTTGTGAGCAGATGGCTGGCTGTATGGATGGGTGAGTCCAGCATCCTATTGACACAGCATCAGTAACAGCCATTCATCGCTCACAAAGCGCCAACCCGTATCACGCCGGTACGGTTCGGTGTACCGGCTTTCAACGCGTCAGTGACCGCGAATAGGGCGGACTCGGGCCCACACAATATCCGTAATGAAGTGGGCTAAATCACGCATTCTTTCCTTTCTTTCTCATGCTCACACTCTACAGACACCTTCAGCATAGCACAGGGGTTGCCATCACTTCATGTCAGCGTTGTTAAACCAGTTTAAGTTGACTGATCCAGAGACTTGTCAAGAGTTCTTAAGCCACCTCCAAGTTCACTGACCTGCAAAGTTGACTAATCAGCAGACTAGTGAAGAGTTCTTAAGACACCTGCAAAATTGACTAATCTACAGACTAGTGAAGAGCTCTTAAGACACCAGCAAAGTTGACTAATCTACAGACTAGTGAAGAGCTCTTAAGACACCAGCAAAGTTGACTAATCTACAGACTAGTGAAGAGTTCTTAAGACACCTGCAAAATTGACTAATCTACAGACTAGTGAAGAGCTCTTAAGACACCAGCAAAGTTGACTAATCTACAGACTAGTGAAGAGCTCTTAAGACACCAGCAAAGTTGACTAATCTACAGACTAGTGAAGAGTTCTTAAGACACCTGCAAAATTGACTAATCTACAGACTAGTGAAGAGCTCTTAAGACACCAGCAAAGTTGACTAATCTACAGACTAGTGAAGAGCTCTTAAGACACCAGCAAAGTTGACTAATCTACAGACTAGTGAAGAGCTCTTAAGACACCAGCAAAGTTGACTAATCTACAGACTAGTGAAGAGTTCTTAAGACACCTGCAAAATTGACTAATCTACAGACTAGTGAAGAGCTCTTAAGACACCAGCAAAGTTGACTAATCTACAGACTAGTGAAGAGTTCTTAAGACACCTGCAAAATTGACTAATCTACAGACTAGTGAAGAGCTCTTAAGACACCAGCAAAGTTGACTAATCTACAGACTAGTGAAGAGCTCTTAAGACACCAGCAAAGTTGACTAATCTACAGACTAGTGAAGAGTTCTTAAGACGCCAGCAAAGTTGACTAATCTACAGACTAGTGAAGAGCTCTTAAGACACCAGCAAAGTTGACTAATCTACAGACTAGTGAAGAGTTCTTAAGACGCCAGCAAAGTTGACTAATCAACAGAATTGTACACTATCATCACTCAGGATCGTGGACACCCCTGGCCGATTGGCCACACGACTCGTCCCCTTGCTGCTCAGCTCGTGGAATACAATGTTGGATTTGTTCAAAACGTTACATGCTTTGACGCACTGAGGACCGCCAAAATGTTTATGTTCAACAGCAGTGCTAACAAGACAAATAGACAGTCTGCCAGAGAGACAGAGAGTGATGAAGAAGTGTAATTTATGTGGTTTTATTTATGCTGAAGTATTATGAGCTTTAAAAGGTGAAAGATAAATAGACATACAGTTTCATACATCTTTTAAACCAACAAGGAATGATATGCTTGTTGTAAGTTAAACTGTGAACAGACAGCACACTCTGGTGTATTCACCTTTACTCAAAAGTGTGAGATCAAACAAATATTATCAAATAAGTTAAAATAAGTATAGGCACTTTTTCCACTTTCCAAAATCACAATATACCTTAATATTATTCTAAATGAGTAATACGGTCTACGCAGCAAATATAAATAACCATGAAGAAATTATAAAACATTCTGAAAATATATATTATTCAGTTTAAAAATATCTTCTGGTCACTTCGTTTTCAAACACTTGAAGATGATTAAATTCCCCAAAGTAAGAAAACAAGTACAAAATAACCAGGAATATTTTGTATAGCCCAATCTGTTTTAACGTCTTGGCAGTAGAAAGGACAATAATATTATTCTAACTGAGTAATAAGCATTTCCATAGTTAACTCCTTTTCTTTTCAGTTTGTTCTCAGATATTACCATTTTGAAACATTTTCAGAAAATTTATTACGCATGGATAGATCTATAGTCTATTACAACTATGTTGGTATTTTTACTTCTAGACTAATTTCAAAACTGAATCACATGAAAATGTCTAATTAATCTCTATTGCAGATAAATTTATCCGTAGAGTAGCTGAAGTTCCTGGTATTTTAAAAGTTACAATTTTAAACGTTAAACAGTGGGAATGCACTATCATAACCAAAACCCCCACATCACAACAGGCATCACATACAGTAAAAAGTTTCAGATATCACTTCATTCTCAATTTATATGGTGTGAAAATTCTGTAGCAGATTCTGATACTTATCGTTAAGCAGTTCTCTGTGCCTCGCGAATGTGTCCGATTAAACAGGTCACATCGATCCAACATGTAGTCTGCAACGTCACGCGCGTTGTTTTATCATCATTATACGTAATTTTCTTGCTTGTTTTCTAAATCATCAGAGGAATGAGAGCGTAAGAATGATACTTCCTTAAACCGAGGTGAAAAATACATGAAATGGTTGGATAGTCACAAACGAAGGATGTTTGAAATGGCCGACCTTTCTCTCACTAATGCTTATTCATTAAAAGTAATTTCACACTTGGAATTACCGTCCTCCGTAAAGATGAGCTCTAACCCGAACAAAAAGGAACATCATGATACACTAAGAATGAATAATGACACACGAGTATTCATCATCCGTTTGTTTCACTGAAAAAAATAAACATTTTTGGAGATGAGAGAAAGAGGGTAGTTTTAGAAAACGGTGTGGGCAATGATGAAAGCCGCCAGGCGGAAGTGGACGATAGTTTACAGTTCTGTGGCCAAGGGTCGGTCAGTGGGTCCGCACGCGATATTGCAATCAACGGCCAAAGCAACAAGCGGAAGCCACTAGGTAGATGACATTTGGTAGAGCTATCAACCGGTCCCCCTTCCACCCACCCACCACCCCAACTTATATTAAATTGCTTTAGTTTGCCCTCCTCATCTGTATCAATCTTATACTCCTGTATGCACAGACCTAATAGACAGAAATTGTGTGTGCAGTCGCTTGATAAATGATAGTCTCCTCCACGTCAGGTCACCGGTTTCCTCTTTTCGCCCCAACGTACTGAAAGAACTCCCAATTTCCGTCAAAAAGAACGTTTTTGAACGTGACTTTAAATGTAGATACATTTATTTAATTAAACTGTATTATATTTGTCTTTATAACTGTTATTAAAACTTAAATACAATCTACAGTTTGTCTCAAAAATATATGTTACCGGCATTGTATAGAATGCCTAAAGTCAGTAGGCAAAGTATGTAATAAATCGTAATGTTATTATTGTTTGGTTGCGTAAATTAAAATTAATCAAAGTCGATTGGGTAATCTGTAAAGATGGAGGTTGTACGTAAACACCAAGATGCTGAATCTGAACATAGCAAAAGTTTTGAGAATTAAAAAAATATTTTATATTAAGTTTTTGTAAATATAAAATAAACCTGCATAAATCATATTAAAGAAACTTCTTTGTTATATACTTTGCCTAAATAATCTGAGGCATTTTCCAAATTTCTAGGTATCATATAGAATATCTACACAAAGTATAAAATAACTGTTAGTTTCATACATTGCCTAAAATTTCTAGGCATTTTATAAAATGCCTGGGCATTCAATAGAATGCCTGAATTTCATACTTTACCTACTGGCTTTAGACACTTTATACATTGCCGGATTTCATAGTTTGCCGGTAACATTTACACGTTATAATGGTGTAATAACCATGTTATCTATCCCCTGTGTTGTGTTTACGGAAGCCGTGAACAGTAGTCATTTTGAACACTAACACTATATTCGCTAATTCACTAAGTGCTACTTAGTTAGTTAATGTAAAATCTCCTGTCTTCATGTTTTATGAAGCTGCGAAATACAAATTTCAATCTGGTTGCTACGAGAATCATTTCGTTTTCATGTAATAGATCCATCATTTACACATATAAATCAGATTATAATTACGTGACTAGTCAGGCTATGCCCCGTGAACATAGTCTCCATGCAATGTTCTTATGTTTCAGCTGAGCTGTGGCCTTTTGTGCAAACACCAATCCAGCTCATTTACGGAATTTATCAAGAAAATGCGTGGAATGTTATAGGCCTTCTTCAACTGGAAGACACATTTCTTCCAAATGTCTTTTTCTTGCGTTCTTGCATAGGCCATTTCATTTTCATTGCTTATACACATTCAGTTTCCCATAAGCAATGAAAGTCAATTGCATTATACAGTACAAAGAAAAAATGTACTTTTATCTGTATTTCGTCAAATACAAACCACATTGTAAAACAATACAAATAAACAGTATTTGTCTGAATGACAAGTACCTTACATTTCTACCCTGAAGGATAAGATAGTAAGTTCATCCACAATACTAGTAACCAATGAGAAGACTACAAGGTATCATAATTCTGAAGACCATAATCGAAATCTTTATGGGCCTGAATATCTCAAATTATATGAATTATAAAAATTGGCAAACTTCGATTTCGGATTCATAAAGTGAGGGCTTCACAGACCAAAATGAAATTAGCTCGACAGAATAAAGCGTAGACCCTCGATAACAAGTTTGACTGAAGTCAGTTGATAAGCTACGAAGATCAGACCGTAGGGTTCTATGATTCTGTATCAAGAAACCACTCGTAGCGTTAGTGTCGGTCCCATGTCAGAAGTTTGGTTCTAGTGATGGTAAGTTTTTTTTTTGAGTAGGATAAAGGTGGCTGTCCCCCTAGTGGCGTGACGTTCGTGTGAGGTTTCACAGAAGTCTGTCACTGTTCATAACCTATAACAGGGGACACACACAAAGACACGCAGACGTAAAATGTAAAGTGCATTTTTATTAAACCGTAGGGTTTCACACGAACGTCTATTGCAGTTAAAGTGTTCTATCTATTATTGCACTTACTCTCTGGGTTCACGATGAAGTAAGTTTCGACTGTCACTCGGTCGTATCTGAATACAAGTTGCACTGTTTTGTTAAAGCTAGCTACTATATCTTCTTGTCATATATTTAAACGTTGGGTTTAAAATAACAAAAAAATATCATCCGTACATTTAAATTTTATAAGATATTTGTAAATATTTACTTATTTTTATTAAAGTTGTGTAAAAAGTGAAAATAAAACAAAAAAAAACAAGCACAGACAATGTTACAGTGCAACACAAATTTATATGTAAGATTTGATGTTTTCACAGCGGTGATTATGAAGATTTCTGTCTTCGGGGGTTGTTGCGCTGTGTAGTCTGGTCATCGTCCTGATGACGGAGGCAGTATGACCTCTGAAACGTTGGTTAACATCAACCAGACTACACAGCGCAAGAACTCAGAAGACAGAAATCTTCATACTCATCGCCCTGATGATGGAGGCAGTATGACCTCCGAAACGTTGGTAAACATCGACCAGACTACACAGCGCAACAACCCAGAAGACAGAAATCTTCATACTCACCGCCCTGATGACGGAGGCAGTATGACCTCTGAAACGTTGGTAATCATCGACCAGACTACACAGCGCAACAACCCAGAAGACAGAAATCTTCATACTCATCGCCCTGATGACGGAGGCGGTATGACCTCTGAAACGTTGGTTAACATCAACCAGACTACACAGCGCAACAACCGAGAAGACAGAAATCTTCATACTCATCGCCCTGATGATGGAGGCAGTATGACCTCTGAAACGTTGGTAAACATCGACCAGACTACACAGCGCAACAACCCAGAAGACAGAAATCTTCATACTAAGAATCGCCCTGATGATGGAGGCAGTATGACCTCTGAAACGTTGGTAAACATCTACCAGTCTACACAGCGCAACAACCCAGAAGACAGAAATCTTCATACTTTTATGACTATAATTTTTGTATAATGAGGATATTAGTCTAAACGTCGTGTAAAATATATTTAAAAGTACCTGTTACAACGTTAAAGAACATTACAGTTTTCAATTTAAAAATGATCGCAAATGAGATTGCCAGAGCCATTAGCTGTATCTCATTATCGGGACAATGTGAGAAGCAGTGAACACAATTCGGATGAACCGCCTCGCAGGGGATGAGATGACAATAGATGCATGAGCTCGTTCCGGAACCGTGGCGCTCAGACAAGTACATTGAGGAGAGGGTGCGTGATTCATTGCGCCTACACTTGCTGATTTAAACTCATACAACTTCATCTAACTAGTGTCTTGATTTATTCCTTCGTGCCATGGTGACAATCTGGCGTCCTTCCTGCCAGCACATATGGGCCTTGCACAAGTCAGACTCAAAGCTGGGCAAGCTTTCTGAATAAATCCTGGAAACTGTTAACGTGCGTCTGCACAAGAGCACAATGCTTCCAAGAGATCTACTCACAAGGCTGTTCTCCCTCGTCACTTACGGCAACTACTCACATACTTACTAATTCCACAGAGCCGAGTCCTTCCTGAGAAGACAACAATTGCCCAGCCACTCAACAAATTCCCAATATTTCATGTTATTCTAATGTTCATTACCGTGTTCCCAACAGCCCGCCACAGGCCCCTATCTTATGCCAGATGAATCCAATCCATATCACCCAACATATTTCTGTAAGATCCATTTTAATATTATCTTTCCATCAATGTCTAGGTTTTTCCGGTGGTCTCTTTCCTTCTGGTTTGCCCAGACAAACCTTGTATGCATTCCTCTTTTCTCCCATACGGGCTACATACCCTCCTCTCCTCACTTGACTTCATCAGTCTAACTACGTTTGGAGAGGAGTACAATTTATGAAATTCCCCATTATGAAACTTCCTCCCTCTTAGCTATTATTTCATCCGTCTTGGGTTCAAATATTCTCCACACCACCCTGTTCTCAAACACCCTCAATCTACGTTTCTCTCTTACTGTCAGATACCGAGTTTCTTACCCATACAAAACTAAAGGAAAAATTATATTTTGTATATTTTGATTATTTACGTTTTAGGCAGCAGACTAGAAGACCAAAGGTTCTGAAATGAATGTTATCAAGCATTATCCGAATTTAATCTGCTCTTAATTTACTCATGGATCAAATTTTCATTTGTTACCTTCGTTCCCAAATATCTAAACTTTGCCTCATTTTCAAAGGATCCATTAGCTTGTCTGGTAACAAGGTTACAGTTCTCCAAAGGTGTTCAGCTACTTTTGACATACCCTGTACATACAGAAATTAAAAAATTCTGCTATTGCGGATTGCCACAGCGACGTGTTTCTGAGCTTTGACAGATATAAACCTAAATATGGTTGTCTTCTGGGTTGTTTGTCTGGTAGAAATTTACTGACGTTTCTGATGATGGTGGTAGCAAGGACCTCTGAAACGTCGATAAACGTCTACCAGACTACACGGCGCAACAACCCAGAAGACAGCCATCTTCAGACTTACCGCGATGAAAACCTCAAATCCTACATGTATAAACCTGTTTTGCTGTTTGGTATTACGTGTATATTCTAGGTCACGAATAAGTTATCAGTCTTTTGTGAAATTTCAGCTCTCCCGTAGATGAATATAGTGATAATGGCCGGTGTTCTGTGAAATAACGAAGTGTGAACTTAAGGTAGGTACCGACGTTTCGGAGACATACACTGTAACCTGCCCACTGTTCAGCCCTAAAGATGGAGGCACTGTTAAGTATCTACACTGCCCTGAAGACCAACAACAACGATTCTGTAAATGTTGACAACATCTGGATGTGGGTACGTTAAGTGTAGCTACGATTTATCATCAAATCTAAATTAATTTATAAAGCTTGCAAATATTTATTATTTTAAAAACTGACATCCACAACATGTCCATACGGACCTGTTATGTAAAATTTCATTCGACATCTCTAATCTGATATCAGCTTTTTATTTAGCATTTCATACGGACGTATTACAAAGGCAAAATGTATTTCTACGATTGCTTGCATTCACATCTCCACGATAATCATGAAACGTTTGTTAATTTCAAGCCTGTTCAACATGAAAATATCGTAATACGATCGACTGTCATGTAAAGAACACGTAATGCCAATATTCAGCCGGTTATCATTAGGGGATAAATATAAATATATTAGATATTATTTCAAACTGAACTGTTAAATGTATTTCTGCACTTAAGTAAGTTTTAACTTGTCCGTCAAGACTGTTACCAACTTCTTCACTGATAGGATCGACGTCATTACTCATAAGTTGTTCTAAAATACCAACGATGTTATTGCATACACAAGCATGAACGAAATAATCGTCAACTTAAAACAACCCACATGCACATTCTAAATTATCTTTGAGGTTTTTAACAAATGGGTTTCTCTTTATTTAAATCTAATAAATATGATTTACGTATTGATGTGTTCTATTTGTCCTTTATTTAGTGGAATATTCTCTAGTACATAAATATTAACATTAACTTCTTTATTAAAACGATGTAGAATAAAAATGAGTATACATTTCAAAACCAATATAAGAAATACATTCCTTAAACTAAGAAATATTTTACTCTAATCGTGTTAATGTTTTAGAAATGAATTAGGGAGAACAATAAAGGGAATATGGAAACGGTTCATTTCTTGTTGACAATTAGGATTCCGGGGAAGAGTAATTTGAGAATATGAAATCAATTGAACGAACTGAAATGGTATTAATGGTGTTCGAACTTCGTCGTCCCTGATCATAAGCCTACATAAATTTTGGCCGCAGACCTGAAGGGAGAAAACACTCTGACATGTATTTGTAGATAGAAGGATGATACTAAAATAGACCTTGAAGTAAATGAGGTTGATTGAATTCAACTGGCTGAGGGTACAGTCCAGTGACAGGTTATTGTAAACATGGCAGCAAACATTAGGGGATTTGTACATAGGCGGAATATGTCTTGACTACATGAACAACTAGCAGCTTCTCAGAAAACGACTGCATACCTTTGATGTTATTACTATTATTCAGTTAAATACCATAAAATCAAATAAATTATGTCTCCTTAAAATTTCACTAGTCTACACACTTTCTATTCTTCGTACTGTTTAATCTTCACATTCGAGACACAAACTTGATAAATGCAAAAAAATGACAAAGTTTCTAGCAGTAACAATAATTCTAATAATAATAACAATAAATCATTCGAAAGACGCTCATATAAAATATGTAATGCCTCACGCGAAATCTGTTTCATGCATATAACACGTGATAATGCTTATTATAAGATGCGTGTTTCGTACAACCCCAAAACGCTATTAGCAGTTCATAACACAGGCATCAGCCTAATTGACTGCAAACAAGTAAGCTTTACTTAATATAACAAATAGGAAATAATTTCTAAATGCTTCGTTTCGTGTTATGGGTTATTTTAGAATGGGCTTACGAACTCCGTGGGCTGTTTTGGTGTCCAGAAAGTTCAAAATCTCATATGAACATTGGTACAGCCTGTCTACTTTTGGACAAAAATAAGTTATGAGCTCGCTCTTCAGGCTCCGTACCTTCGTGTCTTGTACAAACCATCAAATTCCGATACCAAAATCTGATGTCTCCACGAACACTAAATTGTGCGTGAAAAGGTTTATACGCTTCTGCGCACACTTGGTACCACGCAGAACCTAATGAATATACACTGCTTCTTGTATTTGTGTTTTACTAAATGTTCGTTAACATGTGCTACGATAAAGTGTTGCCTAATTAAACAACAAACATTTTTATTGCTGTGTACGTGCTTCAAATTTACAGGTTCACTACAAGTGATATAAAATTATTTCCCTGTTAGATTATCAAGTCCATTATATCGTGTATGTCTACTTAACAGCGTGACGTAAAATATTTTAACGACAAGAATATTAACGTAATTTCAGTGCGCGTCACCTCTAGACGAACAGAAGACCTTATCATGATATCCATGCAATAACGTTATTGTCAACTCATGACAGAAACTAACAGTTGATATTTCAGGTTCTCACGGAGACGAGAATGAAGATGATTGTCTTATACAGAAAATATACTTAACAAGATACAACCGTATACGGAAACTGGCACTGTTCTACCAGACTTCATCTTCTCTTCATTTTAACTGTCAACTTCTCTACTGATAACCTAATGGCGTAGAGTTCAAAAGACTAAATAATGAAACACAATTACTTACATCTGTGTAGGACGTCATATTTAAATGCTATTTCGTCAATTCATTTACTAGTATATTCTCAGTTTTATAGAATACATTATAAAGCGATACGTGGTAGGATGACCATTTGTGATGAATTGGAAGCGATGTACAAAAATAAGATAAATATATAAAAAGAAAAACTGAATGTCTTGTCTCACATTTCCAGGATTTTTCCCCACATTCGTCCACCGACCTACGGAAAGGTCTCCAACGCCTCTCAAACTTTACTCAAAATCCAACACTGATTCTGATTCTACAGTTCCTAATTTTACGATCCATAATCTTATGAGTATAGACTATGTTGCTTATTAAATGATATTATAATAAATAACTGAGAATCCATATCGTACCTCAGATTTAGTTCGATAATTAGCCATTTGTGACTGAAAAATGAACTTCTATACATTCCAGTTTTCTGTGCTCTAACAACTTAGTCTAAGATTCTCGGTACCAACAACTATTTTAACAATAAATAAATAAATCATTAAACAAGTTATTCATAATATAACATAGTGAGTTCGTTCTGCTGTTACCTCTAAGAGTTTCAGTTCCAAAAGGTAACTTTTGATGCTCTCTTTCGAAGAGTCTACACAAAACGTGAACAAATTAGCAGGCATATAACAGTTATCCTGTTGCGGGGTTGCATAAGTTTAAGGTATTTAATATATAAATCATGGATTCAAACAGAACTGTTTACACATCAGTACACTGCAAGGTATAAAGTTCTGTCAGTTTTATTAATGCTTATAATAATCGAATCAGCAGAACGTACGTTGGTCTGACATTTTCGTGTTGACCAGAGTTATTTAATGAAAATTCAGTTCCCACCTCAAAGCAAACAACATGCGCCTTCAACTATAAGATCAATTGCTCCATACTCTTTAAGTATGAAAGAAATATTACATCAAGAATTTCTCTTATGTTAAGTGATCGATTAAATTGAAAAGATGACGGTCTTCTGAGACGTATCGTGTAGTCTGGTAGACGTTTACCAGCGTTTGCTGTCTTATCATCAGGACGACCGCCCTCTGTAACGTCGTCAAATTCTACCAACCTATAAGAGCAACATCCCACAAAGACAGTTATCTTCATTATCACCGCCTTTAGAACCTGAAGTCTCACTTTGTCGTTAAAGGTCGATAGTTTTTATTAAGACTTTCCAATATTTAACCATCCTGAAAATCCGTTTAACTTCCCCAGCGCACAAGTTGGTACCAGAAAAAAACAATTTGAATAGGCGCCCTACACGGATGCGAATTTCGCCAAATAAAATGACTGGTTAAGGGATAGCCAACAGAGTTTAAATTCCCAGCGGGGACCGGGACTTTTCTCGTTCACAAGGGCCCTGGGAATTTGTCAGCCTCCATCAAATGGGCGCTGTGATAAATTTCCTAACAGATGATGCGGCAGGAAAGTGAAAGCGTGGAGCTTCACCTCCACTGCCCTGAGACGCTTCCATATCCAAGTTCTTAAGCACGAAGACAATTTTATTTTTACTTTATTTTATTTTATTTATTTTTTATGTTATTTTATTTTATTTATATTTTACAAGGAGACGTACAAATGGAATGCATTTCTGTTCGAGAAATATCTTCAGATTTCAGTAGGAGACGAGATAAAATACTCGTACACGCAGCTAGACCACCGGGTAGGTCGTCCGCTGTGGTATGCATACCAGCACAGTGTCAGATTGCTAGTAATCCTGTCATTGTCCGCTATTCGTATGTTGCGGAGTGCAGTTCAAACACACTGCCTAATCCCATCTCCAAGGCAAGATTTAAATTGAACGCGGTATTGGTTACTTTTCGTAGTGCAGTCTCGAAAAATTTTGATTTTCCATAACGTGTATACCATTTAGGAAAAATTGTTTAAAATTTTAATATTCAATAGAATTTTAACATTGTCATGGTAAGTTCTGTCCATAGAAAATTCGCATACTATCAAACCTATAAGATATGAAGGTTCATTTCCGTATTAATGAGTAAGATCAATCCAAGGCTAATTACATAAATAAACGGCAAAATTTCTATAAAATTCTTAAATCCCCTCTGAAAAATTTTATTTCCTTTCTTTCTTTTTAATACAAACCTTAAAAGCGATTAGTTACTCCAGGGCAATATTTGAAATGTGTTGAGCGGAGGCGTCATAAGAAAATAACTATTTTGTCAACTTTAGATCCAAAAAACATTCTGTGGTAAAGGGTAAAATTTTTCGCCAGAAAACGAGATGATCGTGAATTGAAGTACTAAAATAATTATTCTAACAAACTAAATCTTCGGTAGTAGACCAGAAGGTCCAACGCCGTTGATACGAAATCCCCGTATATCTTCAGCCACTTACACAACTTCTTTCCTTCGATCTATTATAATATTCTCCTATTATCCCATCTACTTATTGATCTTAAAAGTGTCCGCTTCACAGTATTTCAAAGCACCAAATTTCTGTATGTATTTCTTACCATTACCATATTCGCCCATTTAGAACCTAAATATAAATACCCTAAAATACCCTGCGGCTAATTTATAAAACATAACATTTCTTCTAATAAAAAGTTCTTTGGAAATTTTCCAACATCTAATAAAATAATAAAATAGTACGACGTTTCGGAGATGGGGCTCTATCTATTGGGCCCAACATAGTAGGTACCTGAAGACGAAGATAGAGCACCATCTCTCGAAACGTCGTTCTATTTTATTATTTTACTAGGTGATAGAAAATATCTAAAGAAATTGTTATTTAAATAACTCACAATCGTCACGAACTTTCAGATTTGATAACATTTCTTAACTAATTAGTTTTAAATATGATTTTTTTAGTAACTTATTATTAAAAATACACGCAGAATTACATTCTACACATTTACTGAATTACCTTGGTTTAATATAATAAATTATTCTCGAGCTATCAGCCGTGTAAGGTGGACGAGGACGAAGATGGTTCACGAAACGATGGTCTTTTCTTCATTAAGCCACCTTACACGGCTGGTAGCCCGAGAAGAATTAATTACACTTAGTCGCCGCGAAAGTTCCAGATCATGCAATGGTTTTTTCTACTGGGATATAGGGTTGTCGTTTTGATGAGAAATTAGGCAGTGAATGTATTACAGTTGGGAAAGACAGGTGATGCAAAGGAGGGACGCGTTATAACACATAAAATGACATGACACTCCCTATTGAGAAGAAAACCACAATATAATCTCAGTGGTATCCTATGCATTTTATACAGGTCAGATTCCTATTATAGACTGTATAATCTGATACAAAGTCTCAGAAATAAGAACCAAAAAACTTGTGACCAGGACTCAAGACGCCTACAGCCCTCAATATCTTTCAGTCTAAACGGTGAGAATAAGAAGGGAAGAACACACAATGCCCGGTCCGCCTTCTTGTATCCGGCCATCTCAAATTTTTACATGATTTAATTCATTTATTAATTTATGTTTAAAATATCAAGATGTTTTATTTTTAAAATCGACAGATCGCCATTTTCGTTTCATCGAAACATTACTCTCGATTTCGGTCTTAATTGTTTTGAATTACTTGTAATAACTTATTTGATATTTCATCGATATTATGGTCCGCGACCATAACGAAAAAACCAAATCCATCCTGAGGCTACTTAATGGTTGTCCATGCTTCGTAAACCTTACATCTGTTAATAATTTCCGCTAGTACGTTTACAGATTCCAACCGTTTTAAATTTTGTGTTACTTCTAATAAAACATTCTTACCGTCGCCATTTTTATAACAGCTGAAAAGCAAACAATAAGTTGTTTTCTACAGATCACATATGCAAGCCTATGTTTATCGTCTACTCCATACAAGTAATTCAAGCCCAGTTACTATAATTTAATTTAGCCTATTGCCATCAATCCGATAGGTAAATACAGTTTTCGGTCTGCTTTCCATGTTCTTTATATCGTACAAAAATTTCGAGTACTCTGAAGACAAGTAGCATTTTTTTTCGAATCACAGAATGTGTCACCTAAACTACGAAAGTTCACGTAGACATTTTCTTATTACGTCTACTAATATTAAAGACAAAATTGAATTGCAGATAATAAAATTAAATTTATGTTAACAGTGAAATATGCTTAAATATAATATATTATAAGAGATAAATCAATCCATATCGGATAAAATTTTGACGAAATTAAAAACAGACAAACTTCACAAACTGTTAAACACAATGGGCAAACCACGTGGATTAAGGGAGAGGACAAGCTTTAAAGACGCATTCGGAAAAAATTAGGCTGGAACGATTCAAAAAGTAGTTTTACTGGTAGATGATGATGGCAGCACTTCAAAAGTTCAAAGGGATGGGTTCTATTTATCAACACGATACTCATACCAAGTTTCATAAAAACTCATTTTCTTCAAAAGCTATCGGGAGGGGACACACACACAAACGCACGCACGCACGCACACAGAGTGATAAACAAATAAAATGATACATAAGCCTGTCTGCAATTATAAAATAAAGGCAATACCTAACGAGAATTACAAACATCAATGCACTTTATAATTCAAATAACTTAACCATATAGGTGTTAAATTTGCTCTAAAACCAAGTATAACTTATTTTAAAAATATATTTGTTTATAAACTGCACATGTTAAATTACGATAATTTATCAGCTATTATTTCACTAATATAAATAATAATAATTATAGAATTAACCAATAAATACTTTAGTATGATCTAGAAACATCAAATCGAGTATAACACAAAAAGTATGAGTACATCGTGATATTCTATTTTCGTAAGAAATATCGGAAGTCTTTTCTCGGTGGCAGGAACCGAATTAAAACCACTTTAATGGGTTAATCTATAGTCCTATTTGTAACAGAAATTAAAACTTTTAAGAGTTCATACAGAATGCAGCAAATAGCAAATTCACGAATCACTTTTCATTTAATCTGGAACTATGTTCGTTTAATTTACTTTTCAAAACAATGATGAAAAATTATTTTGCCAGGTCTTTCATGCACTTTCAAATATATTTCTGCTGTATTTGAAAACGTGCGTAACTCCACGGACCAGAATCCTTGAGAATCTAATTGTGGCTCAGGTAGTCAAACAAAATTCTTGCCTTGTATGAAGACTAAGTTTTATTAGCGTGCTCACAAGAGCGGACTAAAATTCAGAAACATCATAAGTTACCTGACGTGAAGTATACAGATATAACATATTCACACAATTCCTTCAATTTAATTTATTTGTAAAAATAAATTTCGATTTGATGAAAAATTCAGCTAAAGAAGTGTACAAACTAAACTAAAATAATTTAAGATGAAGGACTAAAGATCTTGTGTTTAATCTCGCAAAACTGATATTTGCATTGTACGAAATCTTAGTTAGAAAAGGAAATTTAATTGTCTTTTTAAATTCAAATTTGGTCGCACCTGGATTCAACCGCAGGCTCTATTTTCTCAGTTTCTATAACCGTGAATACTTTAACGTACACTAAAGCACCCAATATAACAATTTTAAGAATATTAAAATATAAAAAAAAAATGTCGATCAATCTTGTATTATCTATGATCATAGTAATAGGATACATTTCCAGAAAATATTTAAATCTTACCTATTTCTCACAAATTCTGATAACGAAGATATATAATTTTGTATCGAACTCTGGTTTATGTAAACAGCTTTCGAAAATACACTTTGGTCACACCTAGATTCAACTCAGCTTGTCAGTGCACAGTTTCTATGACATGCAGATTTAATGAAGTGTCAGACAACACTTAACGAGATTTTTAATCTCAACAGAAATGTTTTAACGTGAATACCACAAGATGGACACTCCAATATAAATCTGCTACCTTGCTGACTGTGGAAGTCATCTGCTGTTTCTCAATAAAAGGCCGAGATGTTGCTACTTGGTACGAAACGCACGAGGACGACATCACGCTGTGCATTTCAAAAGTTTTGTTTTTAATTTTTCTCGAATTCCCTCTGTAACGAATCGTAAAGCCCGGCTCGTATCTCAAACATCTGCATGTGGACACAGGTCGAGCAGCAAATTGAGTTCTACAAATGTAAGCAGATCACAGAAGTTTCATTTCGTGATCATATAGTCAAATATTTGACTGGTATGCTACATTTAAACGTGAAATTTAAGTGAACTATGAAACGGGATTTCGAAATCCTATAAAACTACTTCTCTTCCTAGAGAAAACAATAAAATCAAGCCTTATTTATGAATAAATTGCGAGCTACATAAGTTATTAAACGGAACAAAGACAAAATATTTAAATTCCATGAAGAAGTCCTTTTCAGAAACTGATAGTAGCTACCTTCAGCTCCTCAAGAAATCATGACTTTTTTGGAGCCCGAATTTTCATTACCGTGTTATTAACAGACCTTCGCCTGTCCTATCCTGAGCCAGGTCAAACCAGTCTACATCTTCCCACAATATTTACCTAAGATCCACTTTAATATTATCCCTCCATTTACACCTAGGCCTTAACCTCAGGTGTTTAAAAACACTCTAATTTCTCATTTCTCCCATACGTTCTAAATTCCCCGCCCATCTTCGCGTCTTTGATTTTATTATCTTAATAATCTCTGGGGAAGAATTCAAATTATGAAATTACAGGGAGACATGTGGCCATTTTTATTTGTTCATGTAAAGAATCAGTCAGTAAATCAGACTGTACACCGTCCAATGACAGAATTACTAAATTAATTGCAAAGAATATAGTAGGACGCGGTAATATTCTAATCAAAAAATAGTGCACTGACATTTTGCTGAAGCGACTGAGTAAAACAAAGGAAAACTCAAGTCAGGTTAGCTCGTATCCTGACTAGAGATATGAACCTATGACCTCTAAAATATACAGCAAGACTGCTAGCCACTCGGAGCGACGTTCGACTAACACACGAACATGATGAAAGGTCAACCATAACACTCTTGCCTATGATTATAAGTACAGGATGTTGGATTGCACAGTGCAAAAACTGGAAACAGCAGTGGTGATTGGCATTTGAAATAAGACCGTCAGTCCACTCATACACAACAAGGAACACCAGTTGGTCTCAATACGGCACACCCTTGCACATCTCATAACATGGAGATAAAATAAGATGCTGCAATAGATTAGGTCTACACAGGTCTTCATGTTTCCAGATCGTTCTTTGCTAATATGTTTCTCCTATTTCTCTGTTGTACATTTATTGCGCATGGCAAATAATTGTTTATTTATTAGAACACGTGCTAATTTTTTTTTTCTGAAACTGAATCGGTCCTTGTCTATTTGGAGATAAAGGTAAATGTTTTTAGTGATAATGCAGCAAATATCTCGTAGAAATTGTCCTACGTCTCATAAATGCTTGCTGTTCCCATTATCAGTGTCACCACCCAGATGATGGAGGCAGTAAGTGCCTCTAACACGTCTGTCGATTTCTATGAGACTAACGGCTTAACATCCCAGAAGACCTTTTTTATACTGGCCGCCGTATGAAGCTGAAGGAAAACTATGAAGAAACTGATCTGGTAAGCTATTTAAAACGTCGCTGGTAAGTTTATTTTGTATTGTATACATACTTTCTATAGTTAGTGATAATATGTGAGTCATATCGCCAACCTTGCAGTCCACTATCTTCTATTGAAATGTATTTTAATTACTTAACTTTAACATTTATGGCTAACATCAAAATATATCGAGACGTATTCCCCTCTTTAATGTTTTTTTTTTCTTTTCATACATGCTTAAAAATAAGTAGGTCACATTACTCATAATTATCTTGCAATTTGAAGCCTTGAAAACTAATTAGACCTAAGTTGTAACTTTGAGACTAAAGAGTGAAGACAATGAATGAAGCCGAGTGCAATTTATTAATTCGCCAATGACTGCGCGGAGGTTGGGGAGATTATTTTTCCGGTAATTATGTATTATTAGAACATTGTTTTTAAAACAATTTTTCGTAAATTAAGAAATAAACTAATAATTTATCCAGCCACCTGATTCCTTGTCCTTGATCTACATTCACATCTTTACGACTAAATTAATTTACTTTGTTCACAAGCTGTAAGAAGACACCGTTTTAAGAGTTCTTTGCATGAAGTAATTAAAAAGGAAACACAGTGAGAACTCGGATTTGCCACACAGTCCTCAGAAGTTCGTAGAATGATTTTGACGAAACTATGCGCTGGGTGGTCAACAGATCCGTAATTTACATGGCTCACAAGTCAAAACACCGTGTAGTTGTAGGATTTGAGGTTTTCACTGCGGTGTGTGAGAAAATGGCTGTCTACTGAGTTGTTTCGCCGTGTAGTCTGGTAGAAGTTTACCGATGTTTAAGGGGTCCTTGCTGCCTTCATCAACGGGGCGATGATGGAGGCAGCAAGGATCCCTTAAACATCGGTAAACTTCTACCAGACTACACGGCGAAACAACCCAGAAGACAGCCATATTCATATCGTATTGACCTCGGATTGTGATCTTCTGCATTGTAACACCGTAGGTGGTTAAATACGTTCTTCCAATAAGTTGGTAACCACCTAGCAACGCAAAAGACATATTTAACTGAAATACAGATAAATAATACTCCAGTATTCCTGGAAACAACAGAATTGTATACGGTATTATATAGTCTAGAACAGGTTGGGCCAACCCAAATGATCTTTCGGGCCACTTTGGAAATGCATCATAACTCCGCGGGCCACATACAAAATTATATATCCCCATATTAGATTTAGATACATTATACACATTTTTTTGGAGTGAAAAATTGAAACATAATGAGTTATTATTATTGTGTTTACTATTATTCTTACATGTAAACATAGATAATATAATAATAATGATACTAAGCGTACATTGTAAAGAAATATATAGCACTAAAAATTAAATATAAATATATTTTGTAAAAGTGTGATGAATGTCGCGGGCCGGAAAAATGTTCAAGGCGGGCCACATGCGACCCGCGGGCCGCGTGTTGGTCACCCCTGGTCTAGAATCTACGTCACACACGTCAGACTGGGTGACTACTGAGGGCAGCTTAAAAATAGAGCTAGAGTCGCCCTGATGACGGAAACAGTAATGACCTCTGAAACACTGGTAAATATCTACCAATGTTACGGCACAACATCCCAGAATATAGCCATATTCGGACTAACCGCCTTGAAAACCTCAAATCCTACATGAAGAAACGTTATTCGTATTTTCTTCTTCAAAATCTCAACAACCTCATTAACTACTGCTCTACAGTCTTGAATCAGAAACATCCTGTAGTTACTGGAGCTGAATGAAAACAGTCAGTAAACACAAAGTAAATGTTGGTAGCGTGTATGTAGGCTTACTCACCTGCCCGTTTTCGTGATGATCATCTCCGTCCCCAGGTCGTGGAACTTGTCCCACAAGTCCTTGGTCTCGAGGTGGCACTCAGCCTGCAGAAGCTCCTCGCAGTTACAGCGGATTTTCACCTTGGCAGCTGCTCCCGCCTTCTCGTCTGCCGGATCTGGGGAGTCCCCGTCCCTCTCGTCACCTTGCTCCGAACCTGACTCCGAGGTGGCCGGCTTCAGCAGTTTTCCGGCTCCCAGCCTTTGATCGTGTTGCTGCATCGTCTCACTGTCCGAACATTCCTCGACGTCTACCTCAATGTCTTCGTCATCATCGTCCACTGCCGGGTGATCATCCGTGTCCGAGGTATGGATCATTTCAACTTCGTCCACGCACTCGAGGCGTCCACCTCTAACCCGACGGCCTAACTTGCTGTCCTCGTCATCCATTTCGGCGTCGCGAGCTGCCTCGTGCCTGCGGCCAGCTGACTGTGACAGTCGCTCTGCGCAAACACAGAAAAAGGAATGGATGAATATCATATTTAAGTGACATTCTCGAGTAGATGAGTATGAAGATGGCTTATTCTGGAATTCTGCAGAGTGTAGTCTCTTAGATATTGACTGGAGTTTCAGAGGAACTTATTAACTTAATCGAAGCTGTAAGCTCGTCTGAAACGTTGGTCAGTATCTATCAGACTGTGATGCAAAATGAGTGTTCTTCCATCATCCTGAAGTCGTCCTTGAGAAGTCTCTAAACTGATAAAGAATATCCTAACCTCTTATGGAACCCGGAGGTTCATTTCAGTGTTTATAAGAGGTCACTGGCTGTGGACTAAACGACCGAGGTTTGATTTCCTTACAGGGGCAAAGCTTTTTTCCATTCGCCATCAAATCCAGACAGAGTCTGTCCCACAGAACTTGTTATATGCACTGAGACAGCGCTGGCCACTTAACTCCAGTACAGTTGAGATTAAGAATTCACAGGGAGCTGTACTTTATCAAGTATTGGCTTATTTGCTTTTACCATTCACAGAATTTAAATTACAAAAGCATTACCATCGAGCTTCACAGCATCTAAAGGCCTCTTGGCATCTGTGTTAAATTTCTGCATTAGGAATGAACATTTACATTCAAACCTTCACTTTGCTCTAGGCACAAAGAAGCTTAATAAACACGAATGTCCAAATAGTATTTTTGTCACCATAAAATCCTATCAGTAGAGTCGTATGTGATTGACATGTACATATAACATGCCTATTCAGTTTTCAGTATATCTCTGTAAGTAAAAAGTATAACCACGTTTATATTTCCTACATTATAATCTATTCTACTCTACCTTACATTTCTATTGACCTCCATAATGCTCAGTTCTGTTCTGCTCCATTATTTTCCGTCGTGTTTCATTACATTCTGTACTGATTTATCCAACTCAATTCTGCTTTTAAATTGTTTTATTTTACATTGTTTTGCTTCGTTTTATTAAATTATATTTTGTTGTGTTCTACGTCAGTCTAATCCTCTCACCTCTGTTTCATTTCATTCATTTTGCTACATTCTATATTGTTTTATTTCATTCTGGTATAGTCTGTTCTAATCTTCTCTGTTCTGTTGCATTCTCTAGATCAGGGGTGCCCAACCCGCGGCCCGCCTTGAACATTTTATATTTCTTTACAATGTACGCTTAGTATCATTATTATTATATTATCTATGTTTACATGTAAGAATAATAGTAAACACAATAATAATAACTCATTATGTTTCAATTTTTCACTCCAAAAAAATGTCTAAAGTGTATCTAAATCTAATATGGGGATATATAATTTTATATGTGGCCCGCGGAGTTATGATGCATTTCCAAAGTGGCCCGAAAGATCATTTGGGTTGGCCACCCCTGCTCTAGATGCTGAACTCATTTTCCATAAGTAGTGTTGGGAGGTGAATCGGTGTTTCCCTTGAAACAATTTATACTTCAATAACCAGTCAACAGGTCGTAATGGCGTATCAATTATAGGCTTACACGGTCACCACGCAATCCACTTTCTTTAGTAATGCCATTGTTCGTATTAAGTTACATATTTTCAGACAGACATTTTTATGCATTGATTATAGCAATCGGAAGAAAATGGATGAAAGTCAAGCATGTATCAGGTCGGGCTAAACAAACCAAAAGGGAACAAGAAAAGTAGTAAGTTCTTCTTTTAATTTTTATAATAATTTCATAAACAGGCCGTAATCTATCTACAGCGTTAAGAAATAAATCACTTAAATTAGACCAATGTTACTAAATGTAAATCCCTGAGGTTAAAAGTAACAATGAGAAATTAGTTTCATGCTGAAGTTAGAAGAATAATTTCGCAAAATTTTGTTAATATTCGGTTCAAAAACTATTATTATTCTGCCCTTTTCCCAAAAGACTGGATATCTGAAAACACAGCAACAATCTTGTTACTTGATGAAAAACTCTCGGGTTACGAGCCTTGTCATGTGGCTGAATGGTGATTAAACCAAATCTTCTGCCAACGTTTCGAGAGCAATTTCTGCTCTCATCCTCAGGGCTGTTGCGTAACAAATCTGGTACTTTGTAGCGCGCTCGCCGATGTTCCTGAAGGACCGGATTTGTTACGCAGCATCCCTGACGATGAAAACAGAAATTGCTCTCGAAACGTTGACAGAGGATATGGTTCGTTGTTTTGTATGGATGCAAAATGTGGACTCTTATTTTGAGAAAAACATACATATAAGGGGGTTTAAAGAAAGTGCGTAGTGATATATGTGATCCTAAGAAAGATGTGGTGCCCAATTTAGAATAATTGGGTCTATATGTTGATGAACCTCGTCATTTATTGATACATATTATCATCTAGTATTGTTACGGCTTAGAGCGTTAAAGTGACTTTGGTGGCGAAACTTAAGCCGGAAGACCGAGAATGAGTTGGACAACTTTATACTATGTGATGGGAAAGTTCCTAGTCAGGATGGGAATCGAAGTGTCTCAGGATCGTGTCAAATAGCCGGCTGACTTGCTGGCTGCTTTTGGTGATAAACCTGTAAGTTCCGCTGCCAAAATGTTTGTTAATTACATTCTGTATACAGACATAAACCTGAAAGTTGTGTAAATATACGGCCTATATCGAGACTTGTATTCGGGAGGTACACAGTTCGAATCTCCGCAGAGGAATTCTTCATCATGACTAAGATTTTTCGTAGATTTCCTATGCCTCTCAAGGTGTGTGTATATAAGGGGTATTATCTTTAAATAACTAGTCTAAAATTGCCTCCTTCAAAATCGTAACCTACCACTATCTTCCAGTTTTACTCATGCAGTTGGAACAGCGACTTTAAACGAACTTAAGAATTAGTCAGTACTTGTAGACTGGGCAAGTAGGGATGAAATGTTACTAAATTCTCCAGGCGATAGTAAGGTCAGTGCGACTTCGTGTTATCTCCAAACTATTACTACTCTTGTCAGCGCCATGTTATCACCGATGTATTGGAACATGGATGACAAACAGTTGGCGCCAATGCCCGGTTTCCACGACTGAGATTTAGGTTGACAGCCGTAATAACCCTACAGGTTCCAATTCATATTACCGTCTGGAGCAACTCAATAAACAACTTACCCCCCGGAATTTTGTGTCAGTGTAGTAACGCCTTGTTGACTTGAAGATAGATACCAACGTTTCGGAGAAATATACTAGTTCCATCTTTTTGTTGTGGATTATTCCAGATTTATGTCAATTCGATAAACAGACTGCATAAAATCAGATATAAGAAAAACTCTCACTAATGAAATAAGTCGCCTGTCTTGCAAACACACACAAGAACTTTAAAAACATATGCTCCAGCAGATAGACCTATCTTAGTAATGGAAAGACAAAAAAACATCTAACGCAACTTCTTTCTGGTAACTAGACCCACCCAACTAAACACAACACAGTCTTTGAGAAGCTGACAGTTGTTCAGTTGACCAAAGAATTACATGCCTTTTTACAGAATCCACAGTTTCATTGTCGTATTCACAAGACCACGTCACTAAACCCCATCCAGCGAAAAGTTTCGCTTTCCCTGGGCTAGAAAATAAAACGTGACGATGGTAAAAACAGTCAACTGTTCTATAAGAAATGCTTCGTAATCTGTAGGTTTTATCCTGTACGAAGTTACTCTACCCAGCTCAAAACATGTTTTTAAATATCTTCTTAACACACGTAAATCAAGAGACTTCAAAATAAAGAACACTGTATAAACCTACGTAATTAAATCTAAGACCTTACTGTTTCACTACCCGTATTATTATACCAGTGTGTTTTTAACTTTCAGCTTGTATTTCAATTGAAGTTTTAATTTATCAGTAATTTCGATAAATAAACATGAAGCATACGAGCTTGGAGGTAAATTTTCGAGGTAATTTAGAGCTACCTGTAGCATCCTATCACGTTTCAGGTGCCTGAATGATGTAAGAATACTGGGGAGGAAACCATTTAGCTAGATAGGATCGTACAATTTGAGCTCTCGCTAGAGATTTCAATGAACTTGTCCTTTTGATTACCGGGTGCTTAGTTATGGCTCCCCGCTGTAATGAAGACATAAAGGAAGCAGATGGCTTGCGTCAAATGTACATATCCCATGGGCTCTTTTGGTTCGTACAGACTAATAGCTACTGTATAGAGATCATCAGTGTTTTTGGTCACCGTAACATTTCTTGGAAAATCTGTACATTTCAAAAATTTTCGAAACAAGCTCAAGAACATTATGTTCGGTCATTCGTGCGTTTTGAATAAAGAGACTTTAAGATAACTCATAAGACACTCCAATATACAAGTTTTGCTCTTTAAAAGTTGGAGGTTTTACAGGTTTTCAATATATATACTACTTTCATCTTATCCGAAGATTCATTATCGATTCACGTGTACAAAATGTGAAGTTCCTCCTGTTAGATCCAAATAGGCTATTCCCTCAACACTCTTTTCTCAAACATCCTTAATTTATATGAGATTTCAGGTCCTCACGGCGACGTGTATAAAGATGGCTGTCTTCAGGGAAACCTCGCCTTATAGTCTGGTATAAGCGACCGGACATTTCAGACGTTTTCCTGCCCTCATCATCAGAGCGCTGATCATCCTGATGATGGAGGCAGTAAGTACCAATTTCTATCAGACTACACGGCGTAGAAACCCCGAAGACAGCCATCTTCACCCTCAGTTTGTTTTTTCCCTTGTAATGAGAGAAAGTACACGCTCCCCATATAAAACAACATGCAGTCTAATGTTATAAGTAGTAGCAATTCAAAATATTCAGACGCTCCGATCATATTCATTATTAAGTTAATTCTATTACGCTTATAAATCAAGAAACGCCATAGGTTAACGTTAAAATAGGGGCATCTGAGACCTTAAAAGACCTACATAATTTTTAAAACATTAATGTAAAAATTAAATTCTTATAATTATCCGCTTTAATTCTCGTTTTATTGTGGTGATAGTCCACGAGGATATTCTAAAGTGTGACATTCTGTACAAGAAATAACTTAGAATGAGAAAACCTAAGAGGGGGGGCCAGAACTCAACTCTGGTTGTACACCCCAAAACAGAATAATATAGAGTACTTCAGCAGGTGTGTAATTAGCCGTCGTATATCAAATGTTGACTTGCATGCTGAATCTTGTTTCCTTACAAACTTTCCATCACCTCTAGATGGCTTTCACAGCAAACTCCTATAAATTCCGGCAACACAGACGGGACTTTGTTTGTGTCATCTCCTCAGGAAATCTCATCATTCGTCAACAGAGGTCTCATCTGTGCTTTGCCAAGACGCAGGGATTTTCGCCCGCAGAGAAGCCCTTAAGGTGTAAATCCGACACGTCCCAGTTGTTGATTAGTTCCATTAGACACGCGGCAGGTAAAACAGATCCGTCGGCGGATTATTGCCTCAGAAACAGAGAAGCTGGAAGCCTGCTGTGTTCAACAATAAGGGTCGCATCATCTCAAAATGAAAGTGTTAATTAAATGTTTATTTTTCATTTTCGAAGAATGGTAAATCATATTCCTGCAATTTCCAAATTTTCATAACGTAATGCCATCGACTCCACTTTTTTAAAAAAAACAAACAAGATAGTGCCAACTGTCAGATCCTCCCTGAAAAATAAAGGAACGTCTATCTTTCGAAATGTAGTGTTTTATTTAAATAATTCAAATTTCAAATCAAGATGGACAAAGTCCAAAATAAAGAAATTAGTAACACAGATCTGTCGCCAAAGGTGTTTGGAAGTTAAAACTCTTCTCTCAACAAAACCAATCAGAATTTTGTTAAAATTTCTTAGTTAATTCTGTGGTCGAGAAGATTGTATCCTGTCTTGTATCGTATTGTGTCTTAAAAGTCTCATGTCCAACGTTCGTAGTCTATTTCTTCCTCGTATATGCTTTTGGAGAGACCTAACATCCTCAGTAGATGACGAAATTAGTGACCTAGCAAGATTTTGCTTAATCTGTTTCGCCAGATGGCAAAATGTCATATTCTACAATCTTGGCTGCTATTTGGCAGCTTCTAGAAACACTTCTAAAACGGGTATGCAAAACAAAATATAACGTAGTACGTTGTGTGGTTCATATTTCTTAATCTCATTCTATGTTATAAGAAAGGAAAAATAATATATGACAAAGGAGATTATACGAAAAAGACAGCAAAGAAAGAAACCAGTTATGAAATGATGATACAAAGCAAATCAAACCCCGTTGCATTTTAAATAACCTTTTCCCATTAGTAATTTCATTCGCTAGATTTTACCTACATAAAACGTTTACACTTAAATATACAGTCAAAGCAGATGAGTATAATGTTCTGGTAAATACAGAGCAATGCCAACATTAATGGTGCGGTGATGCAAACGTATGATTGTGCAGTTGCAAATTTTGCCAGTACAAGGATATAACGACTATTACTACCAGTACTCTAATTCTATTTAAATTTGTAATATTACTAAGAGATTCAAATGTAATTCAGGTGTCAATGGTATAATTACAAATTAATCACAATGCATCACGGATGAAGCTGGAACTGTGGTCACTTACATAATGTAGGACTAGCTCGTCAAAATCATTTTGCTGTGATCTGTGAATCCCACGTTCAGCAAATAACCAGCTATCCAAGCAAGGCCAACGGGCAGAGCGCTTAACGTTCGTTTCGAAGTTAACATTAGCTGGCTGACTTACACTTCAGCACATTTATGGAATGGAAACTGTGTCACATTATGTACGGGAAGAAAATATGTTTCTACTTTTTTCTCAAACATCGGAGTAATATTTATGACAGAATGTCTGAAAATTACAAATACTGTCTTATATTAACACAATGTTTAACACGTGGAAGCACAGTGGTAATTAGGCTCTCTGTCCCACCTTCTTCGACAATCAATAAGTCTTCATTTTATACGTGTTACTTATGATTCTCAGCGTAAACACAGATTATTTCCGTAAACATCATTAACCAGTTGATCTTTCTAACAGTAAAGTGTTGTGTTTTCTTTGAGGTACAGACTGAATTCTTTAATTCTATTTAAACACGTTTCGGTGTCAAAGGGTTAAACATGATCGCATAACTGGCATACAACAGACATTTTAAAATTTTATTAATTTTTAACAAAGGAGCAGATCTTACGTGATCACTTCCTTTTAGATATTCCGGTTAAAATTTTACATTCATTTTCAGTTCCTTCATATGTGCTACCCATTCTCTTCGATTAGAGAATCTATTATTTTCAGAAATACATAAATATCGAAGATTGTGATTGTGTAATTATGCCTACCATTAACATTCAGGCAATTCCTTTACCCTACATCTAAATTGGTCTATTCTCTCAATTTATAATACTTCAGAACTCCAAAACACACAACGCCAATGGCCTTTGCCGAGTGTTTTAATTCAGGTCTTATAATTACTTTCCAAAGTGTTATTAAAACGTATAGGCCCTAATGGAAAGCTCGGCGTATATGAGAGCCTTCACTCAAATAGGTTATAGGTGAAAAATGTTTACTGTAGACTAGACCAAGCTTAGGCTCTTGAAATAAGCAGAAGGAACGAGATAGATCACGAGGCACGCCCGTGAAATTCCACTGCCCTCACAGTGAAGACGTCTTCAGGTATTCGTGGACTTATAAATCGTTTCTCCCATGTTTAAGGAAACAAGCGGGCGAAGCAGGTGTCTTTATTAACGATTAATGTGCTAAATTCCGATAGTCCGCCATCTTGCGATCTCGACCAAATATGAGCTCACGTCTCCACTGAACTAAAAGTTATTATTTTTCTGCTATTTGTACGAAATCTGGAATTGTGCCGGATTTAGACATACGTCAGCCATGATATATACAGTAAAATAGCTACTTTTGTTTCTTTTTTCAGAAAGCCAATGCAAATAGATATGTTGACATTTGAGATTTCCACAGCGGTAAATATATCGATTGTTTTCTTCTGAATTATGACGCTGTGTAGTCTTGCAGATAACAACCATCGTTTCAGCGTCACAACCCAGAAATATTAAAGATATGTGGGTCTATAAGTACTAAAAGAAATAAATAATAATAGGTATATTCTAACATAAATAGCAAGATTAAGCCTATTTGTAGATTACTGCATTGTGATTTCGTCAGTGGTTTAAGTTTATAGTAACACAATATCAGTTAATGGCTGTAAACACAAAAAAAGAAATCATAAAGATAAACATCTGATAAAAATGTTCGCTAAAATAATATATAGAAATTGTATTTAAGAAATTGTATTTAAGTTATTATTGATTTGAATCTTTATATAATTACATACACCTGAAGATAGTTCTTTTAGGAACTGAAACATGTCGTGAAAAATGATGGTCTAATGTAAATCGAATATTTCGATAAAGAACATCATTTAATATTTTAAATATTTTAAATGTTAATTATTGTAATATTTTAATATTTAATAAGAATTTATTGTGATTAGACGGACAAGATTTAAATAATATATAGAAAAAGGAAAACTAGCACAAACCCATCTGGCCTGAGCCACTATCTGGCTTCTGATACTTGGTTATAAATCGGGACAAATAGATATTATAGATTCTGATTTCAAACGACTATTGATTAAATTACTATGAATATATAAATTACACTAAGAAACATTTTCATTGACAGAAGAGCATAAAGATAAATCCATGTGTACTATGAGTTCTGAGAATTGTTTTTCTATTTGCATCTCTTCAACTAAACATACGAACAATACTACAATTCATAATCAGGAATAATTTTCTATACATTATGGTATTTTCTGTGTAATGTGAAATAACGACGTGACGGGGTGTCGGAAAGAAAATACGTTTGCCTGTATAATAACGAGAGTGCACCTTGAACAAGTTTACTTAAAATTACTTACAAGTTAAAATCCATTTGAGCAAAGTTTTAGATTCTGTTTTATTAACAAATGCCTGCATCATCGTCGCGGCTGAGTGGTTAGCACTCCGGCGTCGTATTCGAAGTCCCGGACTTAAATCTAAGCCAGACGCCGGCTAATATTACAGAATCTTTTCGAGTTCTTACTCAGTCACTTCAGACCATGGCCGCGTTATTTTACATCTTTTCAAAATTCATTAATCATCTTACCATTCTACGCTACATATTATGAGCTAATGAGTGTAGTTAAATAAATATTAATTATGAAGACATTAGAAGTTGTAGACTGTTCTGCCTACAGTCAAGTAAATAATATTTTAAAATTCTGTCACAGTGTCCATTTACCGCGATTTATGAGCCAGTAAACGTATAATTTCTTCCTAGTAAAGTAGCAGTTTCGGTTAACAGTTAGACACCCCGCAATTTACGCCTGCCAATGTGTATTAGAAACGGGCATATTTCGGCTATTAGACGTTTAACGGAACACTTGCTAATGTTTATTTCCTTAAAACTCTATCCTCAATCCACAATCTCTCACGCTTTGTAGAGTCTACCATCGATATCATCAGTGGTCTTGGTTTCTTAATTTATCTAATGTCGTCAAATACAACACGTGAATTACTTAATAACTTACTGTTGCATTCGCTTACTAACGCCAGCACAGTGTTATGAACCATAATTTATAGTTTATCCACTTCGTCTGGTCCACTTATAAGGCCTCAAACGAGCATAACTCTGCCTCTTTCACTCTCCTCATAGCACCAATAATTAATACAGATCAAACTTCCTGATTTTCTAATACCTTTAATTTCACTGAATTAATATCGCAATGCCTTCTTCAAATGTTTTGTTTCTAGTCGCGTGTAGTATAGTGTAGACTTAAAGCTATTGTATTAATTACAGTATTGTATTAATCATCTATCATCAGGAGAAACGGATACTAGGACACTGGTATCTAAAGAACTTCAAGATACTTTGCTCTGAAAATGATAGTTCATACTACGTCCATTCTGAGCGCTGACTGAAAACAAAAACATAATTCGTGATGTTTAAAACTGTTCTTTCGGACTTTGTCCATCGTCTAAATTATACAAGCACAACGTTTTGAAAGCTGAATTCTGCTTCCAAATTCAGGTAAAAATTGGGCAAGAATGAAGAAAATGTATCTGTTAGGCCCAATCGTTGAGCTAGCCTCTGACCTGGACAAGTAAACAATGTCACGTAACTTACCACCAGCGAGTCACTGAAATATTTATTTAAAAACTGACAAAAAGCCGCTGTTACTCGTACACTCTAATTACTCCAAAATAAAATGTAATACCCTGTAAAATATAGGCCTATTACTAGGATAGAAATATTTTGTTTGAATTAACTCCCACATTGGTTCAATTCCCACTGATCGGAAAGCGTCCACGAATTCAGGATTTGTAATAAAATATAGGGGTACCCAAAAACAAAGAAAAATTTTAAATGTTTATTGGCTATTTAATATTAATATATAAACATCTACAAATCACAGAAGTTAATTTCAGAGTTTAGTAGTAAATTTTAGTGTGTGATTATAACTGTAGTAACATCTAACGTCATTCAGCCGCCACATAATAATCAAATTTTAACCCCAAATTCATACGACCAGTATTTTAAGCGCTAATTAAAACAATGACTAAAATCACGTACAATCACTGTTTAAATCACAGTGATAATTAATAAAGGTTGGAAGTTTAACCCGTGATGAGAAAAGAAAAATTTATCTCTTAACTACATCTAATGTATAATCATGTGCCACGTGCGTAGGCCTAAATACCTCATAACAGATACGGGCCTAAACTGAGTGTAGGAAAAGCTACTTAATATCCGTTGTAATAGCAGCAACCTATTTCCTCAACGTCGCATGGTGTCCGCATATCCGGAGTACGAGCGCTGTAAAGCCGACCGACTCCCCGCATAGCGGTGGGGCCATTGCCAGGATATCGCTGAGGGCAGGTTAAAGTGATAAAATGCCCACCAGATATTAATTTTATCACAAAATCATATGAACGCTTCTGTGTAATGTAAACGTCACTCCTACAATACTAACTGTTCTCGCGTAGTTATTGTTGGTAGTGTTTGAAATCAAAGAAATAATTGATTTTCAAGTTACTGATTGAAGTTAAAAGAGAAAAGACAGATTTTAATTCAAAGCAGATAAAGTTCACACTTGAGGCAGATTTTAAATTGTTTCGGTATTACATTTCCGATATGTACACATGTTAAACTACATTCCACAGAAACATAGTTAAAGAAAAGACACTGTTAAGCTTATTTTGTAAGATTTGAGGTCTTCACAGCCATGAGTATGAAGATTTCTGTCTTCTGGGTTGTTGCGCCGTGTAGTCTGGTCGATGTTTACCAACGTTTCAGAGGTCATACTGCCTCCGTCATCAGAGTATGAAGATTTCTGTCTTCTGGGTTGTTGCGCTGTGTAGTCTGGTAGATGTTAACCAACGTTTCAGAGGTCATACTGCCTCCATCATCAGGGCGATGAGTATGAAGATTTCTGTCTTCTGGGTTGTTGCACTGTGTAGTCTGGTCGATGTTAACCAACGTTTCAGAGGTCATACTGCCTCCGTCATCAGGGCGATGAATATTCATCGCCCTGATGACGGAGGCATTTTAAACTCTGATCGCAACTTAATTTTTAATGATACGCGTATTAAACCGAATGTAAACTAAACCCCATTGTAAGCACAATCGACCTCTTCTCACCTGGTTTTGATCTATGTATACAGGAAAAAATGTTGTAAAAGCCCAGCCTATGTGTGCCCTAAACTTACATTATCGTCACTTTATTATTTATGCAGACGTTATTCCCATTCGTGTATTAAGATGTTCACTTTATCCATTTATGTATCTATTTACTTGTTTACATGCTGCAAATATATCTACTAGGTTCTATAAAAACTATTGTGCCTATGTTAGTTAAGAGGATCTCTTGTCACTGGGGCACAGAGGTTACTCAGCTCGTGCGTGGATGAGACGGGCCCCAGATAGGCCTATGACAAATACTTATAAATTCGTAGCCACAGACAGCCGACAAGGGGGTCCTCCAGCTTCTAGCCATAAAACTTCATGTTTCAATGCGTCAAAGAGGGCCTCGGACATGGACAGAGACGATTGGTCATAATAAACATTTGGGCTCTACAAACGACGGGGAACTTCTTGCCTAACTAGGCGACCATCAGCTTTTCAAGAAGACCTTATTTGATATTTCTTTGACTTGTAATGAAACGGGTGCATGTTATTAAAAGCTAACTCCATAACTCAACTGTTGTCATTTGTTTATAACGCAATTAACACTATGCAAAATTGTGTTGTTCCTTTCTGCACTGCAGCAAGTTATGAAAATTGTTTAAATAATTCACTGCGGTAATGTTCAAATTCCTTGGCACACTGATTTCCCTAGCCATGAAACAATTCGAGAAACAAACAAAAAATGTCATTTTGTCTCTAGCGAGAAATGGTGACAAACATTTTCGAAATACCTAGCATTACGTTAAATAAGTCCATAATCGAGAAATCTGAAAAAGTCTCCTATTTATAAACTATTATTATTACTATTACTGAGTTTATTGTTGATTATAATACCACCTACTAAGCCGATTACAGCAGTTTGCAGCAAAGACGTAAACTTTATCAATGGATCGGACGTAGGATCCTACCTGAGTAGGTCTACAGACGGAAAACTGTAATTATTTATTTTATAGAGTCGGAATATCTTCAAATTTTAATTTTTTAACCTTAAATTCAACTGCGTACTAGCACTTCAGTTTTTAATCAATAAACTGTACAAGCGGAGATATCTGTAAGTCGGGGTTTACATTAAAAACAAATTACACAATCAGATCTTACATTTCTCGCTGGTTCATAAACGTAGCAAATACTTAAATCACCAGAAGCCATTTAAAATGTATTAAACGTCAATAATAATTTAGTTAGTGATCGCATTTACATGAATATGTTGTTGGATAAATATTGTAGACAGACATATAATTTAAATTAGGCCAATATTTAGTCGGTGTTATTTTTATTTAAATATTTAACATCATTAAATTCATAAGATGACGTAAATGCTCTTACGCTCGAGGCATTGAAATTACGTTCGCTGATGTCTGTATCGTGGTGTCCAGTGTTGGAATAGGTCTTGCGATAGACCGAGCCTTGCAAACGGAGTTCTACCAAATATTTAAATATTCTGGCCGCTTGTAAGACAATTTAGTTAAGTGATGTGTCATACAAATAATTTGATAGATTATCGCACACAGTCGTTGATAAACTGAAATCTGACGTTCGTAATAAATTTGAATAATACATCTGGTGTAACTGGGGAAAAACCATTGCAATGGTAATGACATCTTTAAAACATTATCGCACTGACTTTCACTTTTTTTTTCAGCCTTATGTATTTTGATTGGCTCTGATCCACGGTTAATACCTTCCACCAAAAACACTTGGCCTTTCGTTCAGACGACAAGTACCCATCATATCACCTGGACGAATATGTCCTTAACAACACGACGATACTGGATCTGATACGGGTTTGAGTCCCATGGTTAAGAATAATGAGTTCTGATATCAGCTAGTGGAACAAAGCGAACGACCTAGCCAATTCGCGTTTAAGGACTGGTGCAAGAACGTCCTTCACACAAATATCCTTCAAATCTATGTTTATTTTCCAATAAAACACCATTGGACCTAGACCTCCCCATCTAAGCAACTTCAACTTCGGAAAATTACTGTTGTTCAACTGGGACAATTTGACGGCTGCCGGACTTTCGAACTTTCCGGTTGTGTCCGTACATCTCTGATAAATCTCAGTAGCTGAAATAACCTTACTGTACAAAAGATACAGGTAGACCTACAAATTCTATTGATAGGTCTACATTATATACATTTGTTTTCAAGTACGTAGGCCTAATATATTTAAATTAGATATACATCTGTTTTGTCTGCTTTCAAAGTAAAATGCGATCAGAAATTTTTCTATTTCAACTCGATTTAGAGTATCTTATGTCAGCGCGTGCACATAAGCCGGTTTATACTTCAAACATCGGATAGCAACAATTCTTACATCAAACATTTTTATTAATTTTCCGCTGCAGTTAAGTGCGACTTCAGAAATGTATGTGGCAGGCCTGTCTTTTGTAGAACATGTGATCACTGTACTCATTGCGTAAAACATTTAAATTGTGTTGTGGCCTGTGCCAAAATCATAGCATATTCAAAACAGTTGACGTTATAATAACGTAATTTTTTTTATTGACAACTGTAATCTTTATTCAGACCTACCTTTCTGCTCAATTTCTGGGGCACGATTTATACCATCAATAAAATTAAGATTCACGCATGAAATTGAACTGAAAATATAGGCTTATTAACCAGTTAAGTTTTAGCGGTAGGCTACGTGTATTCAGGCCCTGACGTTCAACAACTCGGAACGCAGGCCATCATAGATTTCATTTTCGTTCTCAAAATAAAGAGAAAAACTTTTCTTAAGCGTCCTTAGAATTTTGTAGTTTTTAACCCAAACAGGTAGAATAGATACAAACTGAAATAAAATTACAAGCCTAAGGTCTAATTTTAAAACAACTGTGCAGTCTACTTCAATTAGAAAATAAAATCAATTAATTTAATTCATCTAAAACTGAAAATAAGATTGCTTAAGCTTATCATTAAGCCTATTTGAAACTCATTTATAAGCGTATCAGGCCTAATCTCACAAAAAAAAATTAAGTTAAATAGTTAATGAGAGTTGCGTAGGCTAAGTCTTTAGCATTTCCCAAAAAAACACATCAAATCATTACTTTTATTCCCGTCAAAAGACCCTAGAAAAATGAAGTCTTCACGCTGTGTTCAGTGAAGATTTTTTTTTTAAACAATAGAGAATAAGATTCATAGGCACACGGTTTACAGGACACGACAAATCAGCTTTTGTACGTAGTGCATGTGTTCAGGAGTTAAACTGAGGTCACCTGCAGTCAACGACACGCGACTTCCCCGCGAAGCTCATGTTTCAATGTTGAATTCCTTAAACAACACGGGCTTTTGTACAAACTATCTCATTTTAACATTCAAAAATAATTAGCAACGCTACATAATTTCACAATAATCAGACAACATTAAAGTTAAAATTCCATTTCTTTCAATGTCTTTAGGCGTAAAGACGATATTTACGGATTTGTCCCATCTTCAGAAATCACCATTTGTGGCTTTAGACTACCGCCTTTGACCTCTAATAGACTATAAAGTCTATTAGGCTTGAAGTAAGTTGATTAATCTGCACGCACAATACAGGCCTAGTTTACATTTTACATCAAACGAGGCCTGACTGCACAATTTAGTTTGCGTCTGAACCATAATAAAACATAACCCAATTTAACTATTTTTGTCAGTGATTTTAGAGCGTTATGAGACGAGGACCACTTAACATTTTATATGATGGACGATGGATAAATTCAGAATAAAAATAATTACGTGGACTTTTCAATGGCCTAGCGGACTTTACAGAGTTGGGACTCCGTAGGCGGACAGAGGATTGTACGCTCTCTCAGAATGTGATTCCTTCTCCATCTTCAGGTAAGGAACGGTTACCACCTGTGTAGGATCCTTTATAAAATCTATTTCTTACCATTACACCTCACAGAGTAGTCATTTTTCTTGTAATTTATGAGTTGGTGGTAAAACCCCATAGGCCTCTATACATTTACTTATATAACGAAAAAAATGTCTTAATAAGACTCTCTCATAGCGGACGAGATGAAGACACTCAAAGCGCTGTTTTCCACTCTCACTGTTTTTTTTACACTTACCCAGCGTTGGCAAACCGACGGTGTGCTGAGCTGACGTCGCCGATGTAGGGACGCAGGTACTTCGCCTCTCAGCACGCGGCCCGCGAGCCATAATCGCTGCTATCGAGAAGTCCGTAGCTCTCGTCTTCACTGTGGGTACAAGGAGCATCGCAGCGCCCGGCCCATTCTCTTGCATTGTCCCCAGTAACATTCCTAAACACACGCCACAAGACACCGTGGCCCAGTTCTACCCACAGCACGGGCCCGCCATCACAAGCTCGTGGTTAACAGCGAAGCACTCTCGCACTGACTAACCTCTCTCCACACCCTGCGCGCTGCCAGCGATCGCCGCCAGATGGCAGGCTCTTCGCACCAGGAGCCCCCAAGAAGGGGCGGAGTTAGGAGGCGCAGAACTGATTGACAAATTACGTGGTGGGGGAAATGATATCACATTGGAGGGGGGGGACAGAAGTAATTTACGTCACGAAACGTATGGGGCGTGGTTTAGAAGCGTAGGCTAGGCGGTGTTATTGGTGGCAGTCGCGCGTCTGAAGGAGGGGTATCAGATGTTGAATTTGGCTCAGTGAAGTGTACAATCAAACAGCCCTGCGGTCCAAGGGACAAAGGAATAGATGGAGTGGGGGGGGGGGGTCTTTAGCACTAGGCCATGTGTGTGGTCTGACAAAAAGGGGCCCCTTTCAGGCATCTTTAAACTGGTCTGAACGATCAGTAGCAAGGTCACTTCCGAACAGAAGTCATCGTATTCGGAGAGGTGTTAATATTTGCTCGTACTCTCAACTTTTACCATTCCTTTTCGTGTTTTGATCTGTCTCTCGTACGTACGAGACTTTGATTCGATAAATGAAACGATCTTCTGACACATCATTCCATGTCAAGTACTGGGATACATGGAAAGACCCGTTCTCCAAGTGCCTGAGCACTGCGGGTCCCCAACTTTTCGTTAGCTCGATCTATAGACATTTTGGTAGGACTCCTTGGATGAGAGATCGGCCCTTCTCAAGGCCTCTACCTGTACACAGGACAGCACAACACAGAAAAATATCCATGGCTTGAGTGGGATTCGAACCCACGGTCCCAGCGACCGCGAGGCCACTGCGGACCCCATGTCAAGTACTACTGTTCCTAAATGGTTCTTAATTCACAGATAAAACGTTTGTTTTCCACAAAATAGAAATAACAGTACCTATTTCTTGTTATGGCGTGGGACCTGAGTCAACTCGCACGGCCACAGAGAGAATTCTAAATAGTTTCTAAATCATTTATCTTTAATAGGCTTCTATGAGCCTGAACAGAGCTTTCGGGAGATAAAATTGCGTATTTCAGACCAGTAAAGGCCTTCAAGGAGTTGGCCCGTCCGCTTGTCCAGTGTTCAAGAGACTTGTTTTCGATCTCTCTACGCCTCTAGAGGCCTAGGCTAAATCTAAGTAACCTATATTGAGTACCTCAGTCTTTATTTGTCATTTTTGAGCCTAATACCATAGTCTTACGCATGTGTGTTCATACAGACTTCAGACCAAACTAGGCATTTCCATTGCTTTATAAATTTATTTTTCTTATTCTATAACATTTATCCTTTTTTTCATTTTTTTACTCAGAGCTGCCGAAATCTTTAAATGTAATGTAAATTATTTTATCTTAATTATAAAAATAAGACAGGCCTATAGGCTTGTACGATCCACATATTAAAATTAAGGCCTAAATAGACCTAGTTAGCATATAATCTTATTTTATTAATCTCGTACAGATTTTTTTTTTTACAAATATAGACTCGAATTTTAGATCAATCATCAATGACGAAATTGAAAGGATTCAAAATGTGATTATCATTAACCTTAGATCCTCCACGAAAGTGTTTGGATATTAGTCATTACCATTATTTTCATGGTGTAACGTAGGCTTGCATTTACCCGTAGGGACTGAGAAATAGCACGCAATATTCTACCTCAGTTAGTGTCTCCGAGTCGAAATTCGATTCCTGAATATTCTGAACACGAGACTAGAGTGATAACTTCATACCTATCCGTTACCCCGTCTTAGGGTAGGATTTAAGGAGCAGGAATTGGTATAAGCCAACCTGGAAAATAGAGACAGAGAGCCATCTTCAGAAACGTAGATTTGCCAAGCAAATGAAAATTTCCCCGTAACGATCACGCCGAGACTTAGACTTAACAAATAAGAAAAACCCTCTTAACTTAAAAACTTCTTTTCCAGTAGCCTAATGGAACACAATCTAGAGCGACTGGCTTCACAAGGCTTAATTACTGTCTATTGTTAGACGACATTAACCATTACTTGTTTATTTGTCTCTAAACAAAGGAACAGTTTACTGAACCAATTTCTCAGGACTAAGTTTCGCTACTTTTAACAAGAATCGAATTGTCGTTATGCCATTTGCAATAGTGCTATAATGTTTATAGCCTGCTGCGACCCAAAATAACTTCATATGATGCAAGCAATACAATTTCTGAGACGTTAGATTCTATTGGCTAGCAGTTTTTTCTCTTGGATAATATTAAAATGTTCAGTGGCCACTTAAGGTTACGTTCAGGTGGCATTATGCAAATTGAACTTCAAGACTGGAACTGATTTCCCATGTTGTTAAAATTTTCCTTGAAGATATCCGTCTTCTGGGTTGTTGCGCTGTGTAGTCTGGTCGATGTTAACCAAAGTTTCAGAGGTCATACTGCCTCCGTCATCAGAGTATGAAGATTTCTGTCTTCTGGGTTGTTGCGCTGTGTAGTCTGGTCGATGTTAACCAACGTTTCAGAGGTCATACTGCCTCCGTCATCAGAGTATGAAGATATCCGTCTTCTGGGTTGTTGCGCTGTGTAGTCTGGTCGATGTTAACCAACGTTTCAGAGGTCGTACTGCCTCCGTCATCAGAGTATGAAGATTTCTGTCTTCTGGGTTGTTGCGCTGTGTAGTCTGGTCGATGTTTACCAACGTTTCAGAGGTTATACTGCCTCCGTCATCGCCCTGATGACGGAGGCGGTATGACCTCTGAAGCGTTGGTTAGCATCGACCAGACTACACAGCGCAACAACCCAGAATACGGATATCTTCATACTCACCGCTGTGAGAACCTCAAGTCTTACAAAATTTTCCTTGTCCAAAAACTCCCGGTGAGCCTATTTTTTTAATAGAGTCCATTTATATTAGTTTCATAGAAGTAGGCCCTTAAGGCCTTCAACCATCACAAGACCACCAGAAACACAAAACCACACCTGCCTTTCTCTGTAGGTCCATCGTCTTAGGAACATATTAATTAAAACACTGAGTGAAGATTTGTATTGGATTAAACTATACATTCGGCGAGTCCAGTGAAGTTATGATGAACATGAAGATAACATTCAGGTTACGTAAGCGTAGCGAATTTATGGGACCGACGACAGAGAGCAGCACTGAACAGAATAACGCAGGCACACACCTGAGCCTCGAATGGGTCTCGCGATCCTAGTTCTGAGGGCCCCAAGACCACGCGCTCCTTAAGCCGCGTTGCCCCTATGATAGCCTTCCTGTATGTACAGGATTTGTGGGAAGTAAGTAGTTGTAAATATAGAGGTTATAACCATTTCTCAATGCCTACTTACTTCTCACCCAGTCTGTAGAATGCGAAATAGTCTAGAAGACAGAAGGGTCGGTAGATGTGCCCAGACAAAACTTGTAGCTAAGCGTATTATTATAAATGGCAAATAACTTGGCGAGTGATTGACGTCAAAAATTCCAGAAAATTAATAGCGATTTTAATAGTAACTGGAAATGTATTTCACCGTATCGTCAGCTGCACGACTCGAACTGCGATCAGGAACTGAAACCTGAGAAAAATGTTTTCAAAATGGCGAGGCCAAGACTTCCACCGCTAGTAACTGTCGAACACGCACCAATTATTTTGCCCCTGACTTTATAACAGAATAAATATTGACTTAAAAAGAACATAACTTCACACCAGCGGATAGAACGCTGGGGGTCTCGGGTTCGATTCCCGGCGGTGCCCGAATTTATAACTTGTGTTGGGCAAAACCGTGGTCTAGGCAACACGGAGTTTTCCTCCGGGGGCTTCTTCCCCGGTTTCTCCGTGGCATCCCAACAATTACTCCACTCACACACACACAGAAGAAGGCAATGGCAAACCACTTCTGGATCATCTGCCAAGAACGTATATGAACAGGTCCCAGTCCGAGAAAAGGATGGAAGGATCCTGTTCATATGGACCTGTCGTCAGACAGAACACTAAATAATAATAAGATGATGTGGTCTAGCGGTTAGAACGCTGGCCTTGTAATCCTGGGGTCTCGGGTTCGATTCCCGGCGGTGCCCGAATATATAACTTGTGTTGGGCAAGGCCGTGGTCTAGGCAACACGGAGTTTTCCTCCGTGGCATCCCAACAGTTACTCCATTCACACACAGAAGAAGGCAATGGCAAACCACTTCTGGATCATCTGCCAAGAACGTATATGAACAGGTCCCAGTCCGAGAAAAGGATGGAAGGATCCTGTTCATATGGACCTGTCGTCAGACAGAACACTAAATAAATATAAAACTTCACACCAAACGATCAGTTTATGAGCAAGTTTATAAGCATAATATAAAAGTAATACGGCCTGTTACAGAAATAGTTTGCAAGGTTGTAAAGTTTGTCTAATCAATATCATGTCCAATAGCAGTTTCGGTATCGTTTTTGAATTTCGGGCTAGGCCTATTATCAGTCAGTCTTTCAAATAAAGAAACCGTGTTAACATTTGGTAATTTTTGGTTGGCTACAATTTTACACTGAGTTTAAAGTATTTTTTTTTAGAAAGCCTGTAGTAAATTTTAAAAATAACTTCTTTTCGGATGACTGGGCTGTTAGCCCATTAAGGCAGTCGTTACCCTGAGCGGAGAGAATTTTTCGTTTTACTTCTAAAGCACGTGGGATTCGCTATCAGTTATCAAAGGTAAAATAAGGCGTGAACATCTGGGAAAAATTTACCTGAAGCTGTTGTGTTGACATAGACAAAATCAGTCTAGATGCCAGGTAAGTCCTACAAAAACACGGAAAACCTTCGTTTGACTAGGTATTCGAAGTGCTCTCTTAAATTTAGTTTTTTAGACCAAAATTTTATGTATTTCTCATCCCTTCCACGCGTGCTACATATCCCGCAAAACTCATATTCCTTTATTTCATTACTGTAACACGTCTAACTAGTGACCATGCGGTCTAAGGCCTGGTCCTTGACCCTGGGTCCTTGAGTCTTGATATTGGGTTCGAATCCAAATCTACTTACGGATGTGTGACCTCGTTCTTCTGTATTGTGATGTCTTATATGTAGAGGCCATGCGACAGGCAGACCCCTTTTTTTCAAGAAGTCCCATCGAAGAATGGTTCCAGAACCTCATACAAGCGAGCGGCCAAGGTTCTCCGAGAACTGTAGAATTAGAGTAAAGCAAAAATACCTAACATTTTTCCTGTCATTTCCTTTGTCTGAGGGCCTGAGCATTCTATCCTCTCCGATCCCCAGTTTCAGCCTTTCCACCAGGGCGAGAAATCAGGTTTTACACCTATCAATTCAGAAATTAGGGTAACTAACGATGATAACGTGTATAATTATGTTCGAGAGGAGGAAGGAGTGATAATTTACAAATGTGAAAATAAAATGCAGTCTCATCCACTCTCCATAAGTTTAGTGTAGTTAGCTTAGTATCGGCCACATGTGTCAGTGTAAGCCTATAGCATTTAGAGGCGAGAGAAATTCCGTAGTACTTTGGCGTTAAACAACGGTAAAACATACAGACACGTGGCGTCGCGTCGCCTTTCAGAAGAAATTGAAAAACCATATGTGTCCCTGGATACATGTAGGTCGTAAACAATAAACATGCATGCTCGCATCTCAATAAAATTTGCTGGAGAATATGTCAGTGTCTGCACTCAGCCACTTACATAAGAAATAATATACACGAGCTTCTGAACGCACTGAACCTCCACATTTTGTGGTTAGAAATTTTGCTTCGTGTTAGAGAACTCCGTTCTATTCTTATTCAGACACGCATTATTTTGAAAAAAAAAATTCGTGGGTTTTATTGTTAATGATCTCTCAACATCTACCAATGTTACATTTACATAAGTTAATTTTGGAACTTAAAATACAAACAAATATTCCGCTGATGTTAACCAATTGTATTATTTTCCTTCTTTAACTCTCCTACCTTCGTTCATTCATTTTCTTTGTCTCTCTTGTTTGTTATCCCTCTCTCATTTATTCCATCCTTACTTCTCTCTCCATCTCTTTTTCTATTTCCATTATAATTGTGTTGCTTGAGATGGTATGAATTATGTAGCGTCCTTCCTAGGATTAGCTTACAGTAAACCACCCATCATTTGGACCATGGTCACAGCACAAGAATAGCTACACTAAATGTAAAATTGTGAGGTCCCTCAGATGCACACAATACCTCACTAACCAGCCACACACACACAAGTAAGGGAGCTCTCCTTTCACCACGGTCCTTTTCATCCTAACACCCATACCCTAACACGTGATTAATCATCCTTTAATAAATGATGGGCTAATGTAAACAAGTCTTTATCACGTCATCGTCACTAGCATAAGAGCAAAGAATGGAGAGAGATATTTGTGGTAGGAGGGATGTAGGATGATACAATGCGTCGAGCTAGGTAGACAGACATTCATGCAGTTAAGAATTTAGAGCTTGGATATGCGGTAGGTTGGTAGGTAGGTAGGTAGATCAACATGCTTCTGAGATTTGCGATACAGAAGCATACATTTTCCTTCTTGACATATTTTCAACCGTAGTTGTTTACAAGTTACACAAAACCAGCATAATTTTTAAAACCATATAACTGACTCCTAGCGCAGGGTCGTCCTGAAGTTTTATCATTCAACTGGATAACAGATCCCCTGGGTTTATGGAACCCGAATATCCGTCACAATGTCATCAGAGCTTCGTCTGAGACAAAAAAATCCAATCTGTAGTATCGCATTTCTCTAAAACACATTTTAATATCATCCTCCGATTTAAGCATAAGTAAAATATTTCATTCAGTTTTTCAAAATAGATATTCCTCATGTTCCCCATGCGTGCTACATGTAAAAATCATCTCATTCTTCGTTTAAATCCCGTAACAATATTAGGCGAACATATTACGTCTTCCATCCTCTTTATATTCAAGTGGTTTCTGGATCGATCCCTACACACGCCCATAATAACTAACATATATTATTTATAAAAATATGAATATAATTACAATATATCGTTTGAACTCCATAAACTTCGTGTTGTCTTTTTTTAACGATGATAAACTCAGATAGTTGAAATTGTCCAACACAGAAGTGTAGAGAGATGGGGTTCACGTTTGCTCGACTCTAATTTTATTACTAGAATTCTTGTGTTGATAAACATGAATAGCTTTGGTTACTGTTGCCTGCAGTCTCAATGTGGGTGGCTTAGCGTGAGTATAAAACACTTCGGAGACTGTTCTTTGAGAAGCAATATGTGTGCATGTGAAACTTTATGTACGAACATGCCTTTCAGATTTTCATTGCCAGCAACTGTTGTTCTACTTAGCAGATGTTATGGACCTGAGTTTATTATAGGCATTGTTATAACCAACACACAGCTATGGTAGCCCAGGCCTAATCCACCGTGGTAAACTCTGTTAGCATTTAAACGTCATAGGTCTGGTGCTGTTGTACTGAAAGATACCACTTGTGATACCTTAGCTTAAGTAAATAAAAGTAAATATATATATATATACTATATATACTATATATAGGCTATAACGCAGTTACTGTACAAAATTAGAAATAATTTTGACCTTTGAGGTTCTCATGAATATAGAGGCAATGTTTTCTTTCCGAAATCAACAATTCTGAATAATATAAAAATACAAATAAACGTTTCATTAACCATAAGTCTGATGCAGAGCGTATCTCGAAGGTTATCAATTCTTCCGTTAACAGGATTAACCCTTTGAAGCCAAAGATCGTCTGAATATTATTTATGAATTCAGTCCGTACCGCGAAGAAAACACTTCACCTCACCATTACGAAAATCAGCTGGTTAACCCTTTGAAGCCGAAGCTCGTCTTCATAATATTTACGAATCCAGACCGTACTGCGAAGAAAACACTTCACTTAACCATTAGAAGTCGAATCAGGCGGTACCACATAAGATTTAACAAAAGAACAAAAGGTTCTATCACATCCACAGCCTAAACATATACAATACAACTTTCATCTCGTCACACTGTTAAATTTCGTGATGATAAGTTATTTTTTAATTTATGAATATGTACCATATATTTTGTGCAGATTGTAGAAAGGAACCCTGATTTGTGACTGACGTGGAAGTAATTGTGGCCGGTTTAACAATATTATACCAGAACCTTTGTGTAGGGACTGAGTAAAGTCGAGAAAACTACAAGTGGCTAATCGTTCACCAGGACGACACGAATACAGAACAAGAATGCCAATCACGATACAGTGACGCCAGATCAGTGAGTAGCAAGTGTCTTCTGATTACAAATTAATAAAAGTATTTTGAATTCGAAATATATTATAATATGTCATTGCTTATCAGATATTTTTAACATGGTGGGAAATTGACAGGCCTAATTTATGGAAATTTGCTACGGAATATATCATGAAATTATTAAAATTAAGAATTAATATGTATTTTTGTCAGTTCATCATACAGAATAAAATGAAGAATGAGATGGAACATAGGCCTATCAAGTTCTTCCCAGAGCTTCTTCTTACTGATATACCAACTGGAGGCCTCGTCAAACCGAAGTCTTGGTATAGGATACTATGTTTTCACCGAAGAAAAATCCGTCATCTGAAGCACAGATTTGGAGGAACACAACAGAACCGGTTTGAATCTAGTTGAAAGGACCAACATAGTTCAAACATAGTACAGAAACTATGGAGCCATGCAGCTATTCTAGAAATGATGCACTTTGACTGCAGTACGAATATTTATAACATAAATTCTATTTGTAATCACTTGAATAAAATTAATTTAATCACAATATATTCCTTAAATCTTCTGTTGTCATTGATTAGTTAAAAACCTCTAAGCCTACATAACCATCTTTCACAAAGTCTTCCCTCTTACACTGTACGAAAGCAAATTTTGTAAATCTGTTATTGTCCGTTATCTGATGTGTTAATCTCCCTCCCGCTTAAAATTTGTTATTTGTTCCGCGATTATATTTTCTTCCTTCCAGAGCTCTTATTGGAATGATAACAGTCACTCAGATATTCAAAAAATTACTTCCCTTTTATGAAATCAGAATGTTCATTATCGCGTTCACAACAGCCCTCTTCTTATCGATATTCTGAGCCACGTCCTGCAAAGACTTATATTCAGTTTTAACTCTGTACATCTCTCAAAACTTCTTAAATGGTTCATTTCTATGGCTTGTACTTCACTAACTATAATTAATACCAAGATTCACTTACATCATATTGAGAAGGAAAGGATTCACACTGAAATCTCTTACTCCGTCCTTCTGAAACTTCACAGAGAACAGTCAGTCACTTTATAGCTATGGACAACTGGCTAGAAGTACGCTGTATATTCCCAAAGAAGGCCTAAGTTCCGTTCTACTTTAAAAGTGCATTATTTAAAACAGTACCTTCTACTCTTTCAGCATAGATTCCTACTTTACGCACACCTGACAATTGTAATTAACTTTTGATAAACGCTCAAACCTCTTATTTATTTGCATGTTTCTACCACTGATAAATTACTCCCCACAATCCACGTTTATTGATACCCTTGAAGTTATTATTTTCATCTTAAGGAAACACCAAAAATCACGGAATCAAGAAGGATGCGTTTGTCGTAAGAGAGTAAAATTCAAATTAAAACTGCAATATCTAAGATATAGTCACAAATCAACCGACCTCTGAAGAAAGTTTATACTTACACTGGGAATAGCGATGCCACAGAATGTGTCTGTACGTATGTGGCAGAGTTGCCAACTTCTATAAGATATATTCCGATATTAGCGTCTCCTAAATGACATTCCACGAGACTTCAATTTTACTTTAACTTTTTATGATGTAATTTATACGTAAATAAAGACTTACACAAATCGCTCCGCTATGTCTCTTTAATTTTATTATCCAAAACATCTTTGTGGCGTAAGTAGCAATCAGGTAATATGTATCCCATGTTATTCTTACATATATGTCCCCAGACCAAATTCTGCATGATTTCAGGCTTATTTTCACCTGTAGGGTAAGGTATAAAGAACCTGATTCACATTTCAGCAATTTTGTCTCGGAAGACACATAATTTTCAACTGAATCTAAAATTTAGGAACAAGCATTGAGAAACAGTGTGTAGCGAACATGATTGTGTGTGTTTCACCGCACAATTGTTCGGTTGCTCATCTTGGCCATGGTCATAGATAAACCAGACTATTCGGCATTCTACAATGTTGCGTGACTACGAAGGGATCGTGTCTACAAGGAAAATATGCTCTAAGAACATAAAAATTCAGTAGGCCTAGACTATTTAAACACTCCTTTAGAAAAAATTGACTTTCGTATGAGATGGCCTTCTTCTTTAAAAAGGAATAATGTCGGAATTTATAACACTCGGTTTTACAATTCATGTTAGCTTATACACGCGAGAATATTCGGTTCTGTTAATTTTCACTACTGAATCCAACCGTTTCAAGTCAAAATTTGTACAAGAATATTTAAGTTTATGTTTCTCTGATACGGCTGGCGACAGTCTTTTGGAACTTAAATGAAACGGCTTTTGTGTTAATAGGCCAACATTCTATATCACAGAAGATAGCTGAAACATTTTCAAAGGGTGGAAAACATTCGTATCCACAGAATATTATGTGGATATGATCCAATATGAATGCAGTGGTTACGATACCAGGACACTTTTAATACTTTTAGAACAAACTAACTAACCAACTAACTAGTCGCCGGAATTCGCTGACAGGTTAACAAATTCTACGGTGTAGGACCTTTCCCAAAAGACTGGAAACATTTCAGGTCAGTACACGCACGCAGAAATTCTAAATTCCGTAAAATTCATTCAGTTAAAGCAGTACTCACATTGAGGCTGAGTGACTAGCTCTTGGAAAACATTTAAAACCACTTAAGATATACTTCAATTAGCTTCTTTCGAACAACAATTAGAAATAAGGTTTTTGTGGTATCAGTAAAATATCGTAAGTTCATTTTATCGTCCTATTTACAATAAGATGTATTCTACAAGTTGATACAGCTGATCATAATACCGAATAGCCCATATTTTTCGAGAATATTCAGAGACTAAAAACCGCAAAAATCATCTTTCAAGAAAGACTCTGTTTCGTAGGTTAACTGGCTATTTATAAGCAGTTTAACTTTCTCTTTCTGAGAGACTTTGGCCAGAAAATAACAGCGTACATAGGCGGGGGTGGAGGGTAAATAGAGACAGTTGATTAATAAAACGAATTCTCTGGACACTATAAATAACTTTATTTTCGTTAAAAAAAATACGACGATTCGGAGACTGGATTCTCTGTCTGTCCTCAGGTAAAACCTACACTGTCGAGCCCAATTGATGATCCTATCTGCGGCAGTCTAGTCTCCGAAACGTCGTATTTTTAACAAAAATCAAGAGTATGGATAATGCCAAGATGGTTCGTTGTTTTAAAAAAACACCATAATCAAAATCCTTCAGATTTAGAGACAGTTTACGTTTAGTCCTAAGTTACAAGATGAATGCGATATGAAACAGGAACAAATTGGAAAGTGAACTTAACACCAAGACACCCGTTACTGTGGATCCGTTTATGAGTTACTGCGGTCTCAGTCAAGCGGATATTCAAAGGAAAATATTTCCCGGTAATGCAAGAAATTTTAATGACGTTTGGCATGTACCTGAACCACGACATGCTTTCGCGTGTAGAACTGCTACCAGGTCTTTTGAATGATTACGATGCATTAAAGATTAACTTATGGTGTAAGCAATGATTATTTTAACGCTGTTTGAGTAATGCGTGATATGGTGACTTCTGTCCTTAGGAATGCAATGAAAAAGTTATGACCACAGTGGAAATACTCGAAAGAGACTAAAAAATGGAGATTTAACTTACCTTACACATTTTACAATATTTTAAAATGTGTTCTTTGTACCTTAACGTGCCTCAACTCAGTAAATTTGCTTTTCATTTTATTCCAAATAAATTACTGTATATGTCTCCTGTTGCAAAATCAGTCAGAATACATATAGTCTGTAGGTATAAGAATTATTTTACGAACTTACTTAAATATTCATAATGACGGAAAATGTTTCAAATAAAAGTTTCCAGTCTTAATAACACTAATTATTATGCAACGTGTCTTAAATTTTTCGTCTGATAAAATCAATAAAGTCGTACTCTGTTTCGTTCTCAGTAGGCATATTACGCCAGTTACTAGGCTGTTTGACAGACAGGAATAAAAATTAACGTAAACTTTCTCTACACATGTTCGTGCAGACCCCTCAACACAGAATTTAATAAAATTTTGGTCGCTATTTTGGAGATAAAGTAGACCTAGATCTATACAATCGGACTAATAAACAAATATGATTATAATAATTTACTTTTACGCTTCGTACAAAATCGCGCATAAAATTAATAGGCTTTAAAAAGTTCAATATATACGAAACGTAGGCCTATGCGTGTGTAAATTTGTTTTGACAAAAACACAAAATAGTCGTATTTAACAGTCGTTCGACAGCTCATCTCCACACACAACATTCTACATTCTTGGCAAAATCTCCCTTTAAAACAGGCTAAACAATAAAACCAAATATTATATTATCGTCATTACAACTCTAAACAAACCTGAATCTTAACTTCTTTTCAGGTGGATAATCGAGTCGTGCCTATCCTTATTGTCATGCATAAGAAAATCTGAAGTATCTCATTCATCGCCCTGATGATGGCGGCAGTATGACCTCTGAAACGTTGGTAAACATCTACCAGACTACACAGCGCAACAACCCAGAAGACAGAAATCTTCATACTCATTGCCCTGATGATGGAGGCAGTATGACCTCTGAAACGTTGGTTAACATCGACCAGACTACACAGCGCAACAACCCAGAAGACAGAAATCTTCATACTCATCGCCCTGATGATGGAGGTAGTATGACCTCTGAAACGTTGGTAAACATCGACCAGACTACACAGCGCAACAACCCAGAAGACAGAAATCTTCATACTCTTCGCCCTGATGACGGAGGCAGTATGACCTCTGAAACGTTGGTTAACATCGACCAGACTACACAGCGCAACAACCCAGAAGACAGAAATCTTCATACTCATCGCCCTGATGATGGAGGCAGTATGACCTCTGAAACGTTGGTAAACATCGACCAGACTACACAGCGCAACAACCCAGAAGACAGAAATCTTCATACTCTGATGACGGAGGCAGTATGACCTCTGAAACGTTGGTTAACATCGACCAGACTACACAGCGCAACAACCCAGAAGACAGAAATCTTCATACTCACCGCCCTGATGACGGAGGCAGTATGACCTCTGAAACGTTGGTAAACATCGACCAGACTACACAGCGCAACAACCCAGATGACAGAAATCTTCATACTCATCGCCCTGATGATGGAGGCAGTATGACCTCTGAAACGTTGGTAAACATCGACCAGACTACACAGCGCAACAACCCAGAAGACGGAAATCTTCATACTCATCGCCCTGATGACGGAGGCAGTATGACCTCCGAAACGTTGGTAAACATCGACCAGACTACACAGCGCAACAACCCAGAAGACGGAAATCTTCATACTCATCGCCCTGATGATGGAGGCAGTATGACCTCCGAAACGTTGGTAAACATCGACCAGACTACACAGCGCAACAACCCAGAAGACGGAAATCTTCATACTCATCGCCCTGATGATGGAGGCAGTATGACCTCCGAAACGTTGGTAAACATCGACCAGACTACACAGCGCAACAACCCAGAAGACAGAAATCTTCATCGCTATTCCTGTGAACAAAATAAAGCAATGTCCTGTGTTCTTTTTGGCTCATTTTTATTTAATTCATATATTTAGATGGTATTTATATTAAACAAATTAAATTAAAATCTTTTTGGGCAGAGCAATGGACCTGTCGTAAGACAGAACACTGAATAATAAAATAATATAACTGTCATGACGTCCACCGATTTGTCCCTCCTGACGCCTCTTGGCTGCTACTACAGAATGCGCTGTTGCTGGGCTGTCACGTGATCACTGGAACACTGAGTTCCTGCGGCGATGGAGATTTCTCCGAATTAAGGGTTCTAAGAAAGAATGGCTTTCGGTACTAAAAGTTTTTATGCCTCTATAAAAAATTGTGCGGACCGGCGGTTAATATTTATTTGTCCGCGTACAAACACCCTATTTCTTTAAGACCCGTGTCAGTATTATCCTGTCTACGTGTAGGTTTCATTAACATTCTCTTTTCTTAAGATTTTCCGTCTGCAAATTTCTCCAGCTTTCTAATAATCGTGCGGAACAACAAACTTGTGTGTGGATGAAAATGGATTGCGTTTGTAAGCGACATCGACGGTCAATGTTTTACTCAGTGGAAGAATGAGGAGTCACTACGTCCCTTGTATGTCGAGTGTAACACAAATTAACGAAATTGTATACTAATAATGACGTCACAGTGGCCGCGTGGTCTGAGGCGTGGGCCTTGTGCCTCTTAGTCACTAGGACCGAGGATACGAATCCCACTGAAGCCATGGATGTCTGTCCGCGTCTTTCTGTGTTGTGCAGTCCTGCGTACAGGTAGAGGTCTTGAGAAGGGCCGATCCCTCATCCAAGGAGTCCTACCGAATGTCTATAGATCAAGCCAAAGCTCAAGGCACTGAAGATCGGGTCTTCTAAGTAAGTATATTAATAATAGTGTTAACACAAAAATGTATTAATTGAAATTTTGTCAACTTTTTAGTTGGTGTAGTCTACAGTATATATTTTCTTCCCAGCAGTTACCTAGACGAAACAGCACGCATTATTATGAATTTTCCGTTGTATATGTAGAGAATAAACGAACAGCTGAGTTCTGTAGTTATGGGAATTTACTTCTAGTGAGAATTTGAGAAGCATTTTGCTGTCCGTGGGCCTATATCTGTGGTTGGCATTCTCAAACAAGTTTATTCTGGTGTTTTTGTCCTGTTTCAAGGAACTATCAGTTCAGTAACTGAACAGTATTGAGTTACATGCCTCTTAAACCTTAAGTATTGTGCCCCACATACAACCCTCCGTATACACTCTCTTGTATATTTGTTTTGTACTGCGGAGTCACAACAAAAGTCAGGTTAGGGCCGGCACCTGGTTACCGTGGAGAAATATATTTCACACACTATTCAGTCCGACTGAATTGTGGTGATAGTGACATAAGGCGGTTGCTTGTGAAGTAAAAATTATTATAAACTAAAATACGATACTATATGTTGGTTAACCGGTGGCGACTATAAATAGAATTGAAGATTGAAGGGGAGGTATTAACCGCCTCAGCTTCTAGCCTCACGCAATTTGTTGAACAAAATGTCTAAGGGGTAGTGAGAAGGCAAGGGCTCCAAACGTATGTCCAGCAAAGTGGTCGCTAGGGTGGTCCCACTGTTACAATGACCACGCGTGTTCTGGTATAGGGGTGCCAACAGCCAGCGAAATCTTTCTCCAAAGACACTGCACGGAAGAAGCGAGTATTTATTTATTTCTTGCGAATTAATTAGAAATTTATAAATTACAGTTATTATTCTAAATATCAGGATAGAAATATTAAAGACGTAGTTTTATAAAACCAACATATACGCTTCATTTAAATGAAATGCGTTCATAAATTTTATTTTCAAACGTTGTAACCCGACCGATCTACAATTAATTTACTCAGTTTATAAAATAAATTCCTTAAATAACTCTTATTTTAATTAGACCAAGTTCAAAACTTTATATTCTTAAATGCTATTACAATTACTATCACAGGAGCAAGGCTATAATTTTCACGATTCTTATACAATAGCCTATATGTTCCATAGGCTATGTAATGAAAGAGTTGGAAAATGGAGAAATGACATGTTATCAAATGCATTCAGTTTTGTATATGCCTAGGATTATTAATATTCTAATGCCTTCTGAAACGCCAGAAAAACAATTCTTACCCAGCCTCCACAGGATAGAACTCGGAAGGGTTTACACATAACTTTGCTTGCTTTGCATATTGGAAGAGTCTGAGGTGTAGGCTATAGATTGAATATCTTCTGCTTGTTCTTTTCATGATTCTGAAAGATCTACATCGACTACCATACAAGAGAAGGACACGAAATTATAATTTCCTCACGGTCTTGGAAATTAAACGCGCAGTTTGAAATAATTAACCTTGAAATCAAAATAAGTAATATAAAATGAGAACACAATTACAACATAAAATATTATAAATTGGTGTCTTCTTTATTAAATCTACATCATACAGCTGGGAAGAGCAGACCCGAGTTCAGTCCCAAGGTGTTACATGTAAAGAGATTACAGAATATTTTAAACTTGCTTTCTTACAGATGTTACTGAACAGGCTGATGTAGCAATAAACGCAGAGGAAACTTGTGTAACCTAGCCTCATCATATCTTATCACCGAAATACACGAATACGAAAATAGGCGAATAAACCTGATAACCGAAATCATTCGAGAATGTTTCAAATTTCGAATACTTGAGAACGACGGCTATAAATCACAATTACGTTTTGCAGGGAAATTAAAAGAAGATTAACCCTTTAAGTAGTAATTCCCCTCTTGATTTGGTACCTTAAAAAAAACATTGTATCACGCTTACAGAGTTAAGTAATTTCATGACATTTAAAAAAAAATTCCTGTTTATTCTGAAAAACAAATGCAATCTATAAAGTGAATAGGCCTCTGTGGGTGACATGACAAACTACTGAATTTTATAGTAGGTGGTTCAAATAGTTACTATAACCGGCAGTCTCACCGAGACATTTGAGAGGTCACAGGTTCAAATCTCGACCCGGAGATCGGTTATCATGAACAAGATCTTTCATAATTTCTCTCATTCCCTCCCAGACAAATGCCGGGAAAGAACCTTGAATTAGGCCACGACCGCTTCCCCATATTCTATTCAATTCATTGTTCATAAATCATCGCATCTCTCTAGTTTACGTCACATACAGCGTCGTTAAATAAGCTGTATGAAATAACAAATCTAAAACTTCTTGACGATGGTGAAGAGTCAATTGAATAAATAAAATACACACAATAAAATAAATCAATAAAGTTACAATTACTTTATAAAGGCTTAAATCTTAATAGATTTGTACTTAACGTACTTTAGAATATTTTATCTTCCAGTCTCCTTAATAAACACGTAAGATCAATATAATTTTAGCTGTTGCTCTGTATAAGCGTTCAGCCTTGTTTAAAGGGGGAACTAACTAGATTACGAACGTTTAAAAACAGGTTCCTGAAGACCAAAGAGACAAATTGGGAGAAAAATGAGGAGCTTCATAATATGTGTAAGTCGCCAAATATTACATACACTATCGTAATAAAATCGAGGAGAATGAGAAAGGTAGAGGGGGAGATGGAAAGTCAAATCCAAATTTCTGCTGGAATTCGCAGATGAATTGCAAAATGGGCTTACAAGCACATTTAGCGGATCTCTAATTAATTGTCTATATGCCTACAACCGCCACGGTGGTCTAGCGGTTAGAACGCTGGCCTTGTAATCCTGGGGCCTCGGGTTCGATTCCCGGCGGTGCCCGAATTTATAACTTATGTTGGGCAAGGCCGTGGTCTAGGCAACACGGAGTTTTCCTTCGTGGCATCCCAACAATTACTCCATTCATACACAGAAGAAGGCAATGGCAAACCACTTCTGGATCATCTGCCAAGAACGTATATGAACAGGTCCCAGTCCGAGAAAAGGATGGAAGGATCCTGTTCATATGGACCTGTCGTCAGACAGAACACTAATTAATTAATTAATGCCTACAAACTTTCCCTCCAGCATCAGGACGATCATCCTGATGATGAAGAGAAAAACATCCCTGAGAGGTCGTTTTAAACCTATCAGAATATGCAGCAAAAATTTCCAAGAAGAAAAACGTCTTTAGGAACGACAGACATTTCTAGAATTTTGCAGTTTTGCAATGTATATATAGGCGTACTACCCCATATTTTGACACCCCTAGTGCAGCCAGACAGACGACAACTCTCAAGTACCAGAACCTACGGCGCCCAGAAGCCCACCCACAGGCATCGACACATATGAGGGTCAACCTCCCCTCCGCCCGGGCCACTTCGATGGTCCTAGTTTCATTTTCTTCTTTATACCACATTTCTAGCTTACAAGAAGACGTGATTAGTGGACAGCTGTTCAAGAATCTTGAGAAATAGACGCCTTTTAACACAGACTTTAAAGCCGCCTAAACTAACTTTTAGCGATCTTCTGGAATGACAATTAAATTACAAATAGTGTCGCCATACCTATGCAACTGATAACTCGAATTACTAAGAGCCTATGAATTACACCATAAAACAATAATTAATGTTTTATAGATAATTTTTGAAAGGGGCTCACATAATGTGTCGTATTAGAACTCGATAATCATTCAACGGACTTTGATCTAAATTTAACGAAGGTCCGCCCCTTCTATTATACACAGTTTTTATGTAAGTATCTAACGTTAGAATGAGCCGGGATAGCTCAGTCAGTATAGTGACTAGCTACGGGCTGGACGGCCGGGGTTCGATCCCCGACGGGGGCAGAGGATTTTTCCTCTAGCCTCTGCGTCCAGACCGGCTCTGGGGCCCACCCAGCCTCCTCTACAATGGGTACCGGGGTCCTTTCCCGGGGGTAAAGCCGGCCGGGGCGTGATTCTGACCACTCACCCCCCCATCTAGCGCCGAGGTCAAGGAAGAGAGGAGCTATACCTCCACTCACCCCAAACGCCTACATGGCGTATAGTGGGACAAACTTTACTTTACTTTTATCTAAAGTTAGAATTCACGAAATGAAAATCTAAATAAATAACAGATCGAACCCGCCAGAATTTTTACGCTGTTCGTAACTGCAAAGACAGCGGTGGACAAATTTTGCTTTGAGAATTATTGCCATAAGTTACCCTACATAGACATATTTAACATGAATATTAGGCATTTACATTCCTTGTCATTATCATTAATACCCTGAAAGTTTGAAGAAGTCGCTAAATTAGAACTAAGAATTTAACCACTTTTAAATCTTGTTCACTCTCTTCAAACATTTACATGAAATCAGAGGAAGAATATAAAAATTTATACCTATTTATTCCTCCTAGTTTGAATTTCTTCTTAACATTCTCTTGGTAACTCAAATAACGACGTCCATCTTCCAATCTCCTCCTTTAGCTGTACCAACTTACAAATCACTCCCAATTTCCTTTGAGCACGTGTCTCTCTCTTTCCTTTATGCTCTCTGTATTTTATCCTTCTTCTTTTCACACCATTTCTCCTTTCTCCCCCGCATGTTACACCATGCCTCATGGTGGTTCACTTTGCCATGAAACCCATCGAGTTGCAGCTGTTGGTAGCTTAATGGGGACTAATTATCATTAAGCCATCTAAATGCTAATTAATGCGCCTATTCTCACGATGAACAGTGGTTGGATCTCACCCGAGGGGCATGCAAATGAAGCACTGCAGTGTAATGATCGTTCCCTTCTTCACCATGCATCGTCGTCGCCATCTTCCTTGCTTTACAGTGGCGGATCAAGGTCCAAGGTAACTGAATCTCTTGTAATTTGTACAACACGAAGGTTCAACATGGCTAATATCAGAGTCCTGCATTGGGCATGATTTAGTGACAATTTCTTCTATGTTTCATCCCCACAAACGTATTTCCCTATGGTACATGATAACGGTATTCTTCCATCTTCTTCTAGGTCTACCCAGCTGGCAGTTGTCCAAGATGTCTGCTCACTAAATTTCTCTGTGTATTTCATGGTGCATGTCCAGCCCACAGTAACATCCTAGATGTCCCTCTCCCAACAACAAAAGAGTCTCAAAGTTCCGTTTTATGTTGGCTTATTACTATAAATTACTCACGTATTTCATTATTCTTAGGTATAAATACTTTCATGTCATTTTGTTTTCAACACTTGTAACTTATTAAGATGGCTGTATTCTGGGTTGTATTGTCGTGTAGTCTGGTAAAAATTTATTGTTAAATTTCTTCCACATTACACGTCACTACAAACCAGAAGTCATGATAACATTTAAGTACAAGTTAACAGTTACAGAGATAACAGAAATAATTATAAGAAAATTATTATTCTGAGAAATCATAATAAACCTATGTAAACTTAAAATAAAACCTATAGATAGACTAAAGAAACAAGGTATGTCGACAATGTTGTTGTAACAATCTAATCGATTAGTTGACAAAGGTCTTAGTCATTAGCATATTACCACGCCTTGTTGCAAATAGACCTACTCATTAAATTAAATATGTATAAACGCATTTTAGGCACACTTACGCCTAGGCTGACTGTGCGTCAAACCGGTTGATAAAACGCTTTGTGAAACACAAATTCCATTCTCGTTTCTTAATAAATCATAACGCAAGGCAGATGACAGGCGAGGTCACTTTAAGCACAGAAGCAGGATGGCAACCAGCACTGCACACTCCTGTCGCTACGATCTGTATGAACAACTCTCAGGAGGATGGGGAAGATGGCCGTAGCGCCACTACCACGTCGACGCCTGTCGTTTTTCTTCTGTCTCCACCATTAAAGCCAGTAGGGCGGAAAGTCAACCTCTTAGATCTTGCAGCAGTGTCAAATCCCATGGGAGTCTAGCTTATATAGCCACTGAGGGGAGGAGGAGGAGTGCTCGGAAATAACGATTAATTGTAAGCATGACCCTACTAGTTCGCCCGCCTCCCACATTCGAAACTGAGTTTTAAATAAACCCTAGACCTAACGCATTCCAAAAGCGTAGATACACGGAGTGAAGCCTCAGAAATGTAAGGTCGCTTTTAAGTACAGCCACAAAGGTTGCTCCTTTATTTTGGAGCAAGTTCACTCCACCGGGAATTCCTATTCACGAAAGATTTTAACAGCGAAATGCCTTCACTCTTGCGTGTAATTTTCTGTAGGTCTACTGTATAAAATAAAGTGAACCTGGAGAGAATACATTCTTATTCTTAATAGTCCTACAGATATATTTAACTTCATGGAGTAGAAACATTCTTGAGAAACATTGCTTAACAGATTAAGACATTCCTCACTTTTTATCAGACACGAAGATTTATTACGGTATCATCATTCAACCCTATCCTCAGTCAGCTGAATCCAATCCACACCATCTGTTTGCTTAAGATAAATTTTAATCCTTCAGGTGTACGCCTTTTAATCTATGCCGCCTACAAACTGATGACAAAAATTCGAAGAATATACACATTCATTGGAACAGGGCGTGAAATTAAATTAGCCTTCTTATATCAGAGACCAGTAGAATTAAACTTTAATTCATAAGCCTGTGATGCTAGCCTCAGGAATTTTTTTAATGATAACTTATCGATACTGGGGAAAATATTTACATAGGGAGTGTAAGCAATTCTCGGCCGTTAAGTGTCAAAGAAATATTTAAATCCGACCAGCGTTTTTAAGATAAGCATGTTCATAAAAGTAATCTTCACTTTCTTTATTTTCTTAAAAATGATATAAATATTTCCTTTTTGAAACAAGCACAAAAATGGGCCTAAATAAGATTAATGAAAGTTTTGGGAACACTAGTAAATGTAGGACAAATTAGCCTATTGATTTTATTTATTCTATTTGACATAGACCTAAATATAATAAATTGAAGTGGAACGTATTCCAGTTTCTCTTAAAAGCGTGTTTTTAAAAGTTGGAGCGAAACAAAAAATCTCAGCAAATAATTTTAAGATTATATGCGGAAGGACTGAAGAAAACCATGTAAAATCTTCGTAAACTACCGGTTAAAAATTCAGCCCGGGTCCTCCCGAATACAAACCAAGAATAACATTTATATCAAATCTAAAACTTCTTGACGATGGTCAAGAGTCATTTGAATAAAAATTTCCTTGGATATTATCCATCGTCTAGTAAAATATAAAACGTAAAACGACGTTTCGGAGATGGGACTCTATCTCCGAAACGTCGGAGATATGGATTAGCTCTATCTAGTGGGCCCAACTGTGTAGGAACCTCAAGACGGAGATAGAGTCCCATCTCCGAAACGTCGTTTTACGTTTTATATTTTATATTTTACTAGACGATGGATAATATCCAAGGAAATTTTTATTCAAAAGAATAACATTGTTCTCAGTGCCGTTGTGATAATTTAATCCTTCTAGGAATTGTAACGCATACGACAGACGGGCTCATTACGTCGCCTCAGTGGGAGAATAAGTGTTATTCACCACGTGATACTGTGCTCATCCTATTCTTCAAAAATTCAATGATTTCTTTTCGAGGAATAGTTCACGCTTGATCCTTCAGCTGTATGTGAAGACATGACACTTGCAAATCCGACCGAGACCAAGCTGGGTCACGAGAGACTGCCATCAATGCTGTCAGAAAACAGTTTCACTGAGCTACAGCAGAGGAGAAACCACGTCGATGTATTTGTTTATCTCCTACTACAACACTCCTTCACATTCAAGTGTTTGTCATTGTATCCTGAAGAGTTATAGCATGTTTTTGAAAAGCAACAACGTCCCAGGTGAGGTTATTGTACCCACAATGCAATATGAGAACACTAGCTCCTCCCAGTGGCTTGTTTTTGTACTACATGCAACCACACCTCTTTAACAAAACCACGCCTACTAAATGTTAACCCTGTCTCTTTCTTCATACATTTCCTAACCACATCACTTTAAAAACCAACATACCAGTGCTTATGAAAAATATTTTTCAAAAGAAACAAAACGCATTGTGTAAAATATGCATATTGCACGCCATTTTAAAAATTTCTTTCATGTGGTGCAGGTAGTGTGTGTATTAGGGTAAGGGTGCGAGTTAAGTGACAGGAAGGGAGATAATTTAAAAATAAAGAACAAGTGGAGCTTATGTATGCGGAACAAAAGAGTCAGCTAGGATTTGTCAGGCAAATGGCTTTCCATCGAGCTGAAAAGGACAAGGAGCATATAATATAACTTATATAGGCCTACGCTGCTGGTGGATGCCTGGCTGGAATTTTAAATTCCCGCATATTGACTTTATAATCTCAACCTCTCTCTTCTTTCACTCGCCCACACACAACACCCCTACCATTTCATGCTCTTTTTTTCTTTGACAAAAAACCTCCAGACAGTTTTTGTTCATTGATTGCGAGCAATAATGTAACATGTAACATCGTCTATGACTTCGAGAAGAAGAATGTAGTGTAGTTAACAAGCAAAATCGAATATCACTCCTAGTTTGTATTCTGGATGTCCACTGTTCGAGCCTCGACCCAGTGACCGGCTATCACCGCTTCAATAACAACTACTTTAATTATTCGTTTACAGTCACTGAATATTCGTGTATTTACTGATTGAAAATGTTTATATCCGATAAAGAGTGATAAACCAAGAAAAATAAGGAACATGTTATTGAAGATTTCTGTCTTCTGGGTAGTTGCGCTGTGTAGTCTGGTCGATGCTAACCAACGTTTCAGAGGTCATACTGCCTCCATCATCAGGGCGATGAGTATGAAGATTTCTGTCTTCTGGGTTGTTGCGCTGTGTAGTCTGGTCGATGTTTACCAACGTTTCAGAGGTCATACTGCCTCCGTCATCAGGGCGGTGAGTATGAAGATTTCTGTCTTCTGGGTTGTTGCGCTGTGTAGTCTGGTCGATGTTTACCAACGTTTCAGAGGTCATACTGCCTCCGTCATCAGGGCGATGAGTATGAAGATTTCTGTCTTCTGGGTTGTTGCGCTGTGTAGTCTGGTCGATGCTAACCAACGTTTCAGAGGTCATACTGCCTCCATCATCAGGGCGATGAGTATGAAGATTTCTGTCTTCTGGGTTGTTGCGCTGTGTAGTCTGGTCGATGTTTACCAACGTTTCAGGGGTCATATTGCCTCCATCATCAGGGCGATGAAGATTTCTGTCTTCTGGGTTGTTGCGCTGTGTAGTCTGGTCGATGTTTACCAACGTTTCAGAGGTCATACTGCCTCCATCATCAGGGCGATGAAGATTTCTGTCTTCTGGGTTGTTGCGCTGTGTAGTCTGGTCAATGTTTACCAACGTTTCAGAGGTCATACTGCCTCCGTCATCAGGGCGGTAAGTATGAAGATTTCTGTCTTCTGGGTTGTTGCGCTGTGTAGTCTGGTCGATGTTTACCAACGTTTCAGAGGTCATACTGCCTCCGTCATCAGGGCGATGAGTATGAAGATTTCTGTCATCTGGGTTGTTGCGCTGTGTAGTCTGGTCGATGCTAACCAACGTTTCAGAGGTCATACTGCCTCCATCATCAGGGCGGTGAGTATGAAGATTTCTGTCTTCTGGGTTGTTGCGCTGTGTAGTCTGGTCGATGTTTACCGACGTTTCTGAGGTCATACTGCCTCCATCATCAGGGCGATGAGTACGAAGATTTCTGTCTTCTGGGTAGTTGCGCTGTGTCGCCCTGATGACGGAGGCAGTATGACCTCCGAAACGTTGGTAAACATCGACCAGACTACACAGCGCAACAACCAAGAAGACAGAAATCTTCGTACTCATCGCCCTGATGATGGAGGCAGTATGACCTCTGAAACGTTGGTAAACATCGACCAGACTACACACCGCAACAACCCAGAAGACAGAAATCTTCATACTCATCGCCCTGATGACGGAGGCAGTATGACCTCTGAAACGTCGGTAAACATCGATCAGACTACACAGCGCAACAACCCAGAAGACAGAAATCTTCATACTCATCGCCCTGATGACGGAGGCAGTATGACCTCTGAAACGTTGGTTAACATCGACCAGACTACACAGCGCAACAACCCAGAAGACAGAAATCTTCATACTCTGATGACGGAGGCAGTATGACCTCTGAAACGTTGGTAAACATCGACCAGACTACACAGCGCAACAACCCAGAAGACAGAAATCTTCATACTCATCGCCCTGATGATGGAGGCAGTATGACCTCTGAAACGTTGGTTAACATCGACCAGACTACACAGCGCAACAACCCAGAAGACAGAAATCTTCATACTCTGATGACGGAGGCAGTATGACCTCTGAAACGTTGGTAAACATCGACCAGACTACACAGCGCAACAACCCAGAAGACAGAAATCTTCATACTCATCGCCCTGATGACGGAGGCAGTATGACCTCTGAAACGTTGGTAAACATCGACCAGACTACACAGCGCAACAACCCAGAAGACAGAAATCTTCATACTCATCGCCCTGATGACGGAGGCAGTATGACCTCAGAAACGTCGGTAAACATCGACCAGACTACACAGCGCAACAACCCAGAAGACAGAAATCTTCATACTCACCGCCCTGATGATGGAGGCAGTATGACCTCTGAAACGTTGGTAAACATCGACCAGACTACACAGCGCAACAACCTAGAAGACAGAAATCTTCATACTCATCGCCCTGATGATGGAGGCAGTATGACCTCTGAAACGTTGGTAAACATCGACCAGACTACACAGCGCAACAACCCAGAAGACAGAAATCTTCATACTCATCGCCCTGATGACGGAGGCAGTATGACCTCTGAAACGTTGGTTAACATCGACCAGACTACACAGCGGAACAACCCAGAAGACAGAAATCTTCATACTCATCGCCCTGATGATGGAGGCAGTATGACCTCCGAAACGTTGGTTAACATCGACCAGACTACACAGCGCAACAACCCAGAAGACAGAAATCTTCATACTCACAGCTGCGAAAACCTCAAATCTTAGAAGTATAATGAATTCTTCTCGGGCTAACAGCCTTTCATGTGGTTAGTCTCCATTCAGTCACCTGACATGGGTAGTAGAAACTTTTTAGTGCTCCTTGAATTGGGGAGGGGGTAGTCGACCCGTTGCTAGGCCTTTAACATCACAACATCGAAAACACGTGGGTAAACATCCAGTCTGTAGTTGAATTCGAACCCTTGACTCTAGTTTTCGAGCTGACTATTTCTTCTGTACTCTAGACCGCGCCGCCATTGTGATCGGATCTGAGCTGCTTATTAAAATGTATACCACACCAATCGGGAACTTTCTTAAGAAATTACACCATACCAAATCAGCAGCACCAACAAAGTTAGCCCGTTCTTGTCGAAAGTTACAATTTGGAAGTCGCGCGTGTTTGTCCTCCCCCTTGTGTACACACTCGAATGATCTGGGAACGGGAAGGGAGGACGGTTGTCTGGCTGGGGAGGAATGGATCTGCAAAGATTAATATCGAAAACAATAAAATTGCTGAGGGCTCGCTCGGTTAAAGGGATGGAGGCTTGTAATAAATACCGGATTACGACCTTCTTTTCTTTCGTTCCATGGTTTGTGTGACACATGGAGTTTATTCCGCCATCGTGTAGTCTTCTTACGAACCGCAAGACGTAACTGATGGATCATCTTCACTGCCTAAGCAATAAATGAAGAAATAAAAATGTTACCGTCTGTCTTCATCACATTACTGAATGTACGTCAAACTGCAATGATTTCATTTTAGGAATCTTTTCACTTTTCGCCTTAGGAGATAGCTGCTGTCTTCTGAGCTCCAGCGCCGTGTAATCTACTTATCAACGCTTCAGAGGTTCTTAATGCATCCATCAGATTCGCCGCTGTGAAAACCTTAGATCCTTCAAAAACTGCCTCATTGGCACGTCCTGTCCGCTTGTTTTCCCATCTGTCCCTCTATCTGTCACAACTTTCAGTCGAAAATTTCGTGTTACCATTTGCCAATGGCCAAATGAAGTTCGTGTTTTATACAAACTGGACGTGGCGTAAAGAACGCCTTCGGAACAACTGTATATTTGCAGAGAATATCTTTCCACTCCTGTAAAATATTAAAAAGGAACAGTGTACGGAATGAATTAATCTGACTTAAGATAGAGCCAGACTGTGTCGAAGAGGCTCAGGCACCTAACTTATTGAGTTTTCCTCCGGGGGCTTCCCCGGTTTCTCCGTGGCATCCCAACAATTACTCCATTCACACACAGAAGAAGGCAATGGCAAACCACTTCTGGATCATCTGCCAAGAACGTATATGAACAGGTCCCAGTCCGAGAAAAGGATGGAAGGATCCTGTTCATATGGACCTGTCGTCAGACAGAACACTACATAAAAAAAAAGAACTCGTGCATAGCACAGAAGGTTTAAAGAGTTTCAGGAAACAAACAATCCCATGATTTAATTGAGAACATCATCATATTTCGGGAATAAATCAGTTCCGTTTAATGTTGTTCTTGTCAGATGCAAGCCTACGCCATCATTTCTACTGACGTTTCTACAAAAACTGAGAAGAAACAGACTCATCTTCTTCAATTTGTGATTATGACGTCATTACCCCTTAATTTAGAAGACTGCTGAGGCTTTACTCTAGATTAGGCAGTGTATGGATTACAATTGAAGATAATTTGCTGAGGTATTACTCCCTTCTTGCGGTACATCCTGCAGTGTTATTGTAGGCCGACTCACCCTTCATCTCCTCCCCTCAAACTAACTGACGTTCCTCTATAGACCGGAGTACTTAATCCTTAGCCTCTAGTGGCCAGGAAACAGTTTGCAAACCCCTTCGCCCCCCGGCCGCTCCCCTCGGCGATGAGCATTAGAACTCAGATAACAAGTGCAGTAACACGGATGATCTTTTAAAAGCCTTGCAAAATTTGGAGCTTGCGGGAACTATGATTCAAACGAAATGCTGCATCATTCTACCAAAATGTTTCCTTACGAAAGAACTTTTAAACACGATAACGTTGGAAGACTTCACATAGAAGTTTAAGAGATTAAATTGCGTGATACAATTCGGAAGTCTGTGTAAGAAAAATGCTATCGAACATTTGACAAAGTGGAAGGAGTGGAAAAACATGAAACGTGGAGCAACGCGAAGGTAAAACCAAACTAGTCAAAGTAGTTCAAATGCACGCCCTAAAAAAATTTGTTTGGAGCCACAAATTATTTTACTAAGTAAAGAACCAATTATCAAATAGTAACGTGAAAATTTGGTTTTGAATCAGAAATAATTTCACTAAGTATTTAATTAATTAATTAGCCATTTAATTACATAAAAATATCTACCAAACTTAATAACTAACAAGTCAGCCGTTGGAGTAATAAAGTCCATAAGTGACTAGCCAATAAAATAGCTAAGTAAGTAATAACTCGAGGATCTGTTATGCATTCATTGGTTTCTCAAAAAAGCCTTTATTCTATGGGGCCCAAGTTGATCACCGTGTTTACATAACACATCCAACGGGAAGCAGAAAAATCATGTAGCCCTAATACATAAGGTTAAATTTGGTTTGGAAACTTTCTGGAGCGACATTATATTTCTAGGATCAACGCTGATTTACAGAGGGTGTAGATTACTTGAACAAAAAAATAAATAAAAACTGTAATAGAACCAAGAAATAAGAAGTTGCAAGATTTCAGGTTTTCACAGTGGTGAGAATGAAGAAGATTCCTGTCTTCTGGGCTGTTACGAGATCGCCCTGATGATGGAGGCAGTATGACCTCTGAAACGTTGGTTAACATCGACCAGACTACACAGCGCAACAACCCAGAAGACAGAAATCTTCATACTCATCGCCCTGATGATGGAGGCAGTATGACCTCTGAAACGTTGGTTAACATCGACCAGACTACACAGCGCAACAACCCAGAAGACAGAAATCTTCATACTCATCGCCCTGATGATGGAGGCAGTATGACCTCTGAAACGTTGGTAAACATCGACCAGACTACACAGCGCAACAACCCAGAAGACAGAAATCTTCATACTCATCGCCCTGATGATGGAGGCAGTATGACCTCTGAAACGTTGGTTAACATCGACCAGACTACACAGCGCAACAACCCAGAAGACAGAAATCTTCATACTCATCGCCCTGATGACGGAGGCAGTATGACCTCTGAAACGTTGGTAAACATCGACCAGACTACACAGCGCAACAACCCAGAAGACAGAAATCTTCATACTCATCGCCCTGATGATGGAGGCAGTATGACCTCTGAAACGTTGGTTAACATCGACCAGACTACACAGCGCAACAACCCAGAAGACAGAAATCTTCATACTTATCGCCCTGATGACGGAGGCAGTATGACCTCCGAAACGTTGGTTAACATCGACCAGACTACACAGCGCAACAACCCAGAAGACAGAAATCTTCATACTCATCGCCCTGATGACGGAGGCAGTATGACCTCCGAAACGTTGGTTAACATCGACCAGACTACAAGTCGCAACAACCCAGAAGACAGAAATCTTCATACTCATCGCCCTGATGACGGAGGCAGTATGACCTCCGAAACGTTGGTTAACATCGACCAGACTACACAGCGCAACAACCCAGAAGACAGAAATCTTCATACTCATCGCCCTGATGATGGAGGCAGTATGACCTCTGAAACGTTGGTAAACATCGACCAGACTACACAGCGCAACAACCCAGAAGACAGAAATCTTCATACTCATCGCCCTGATGATGGAGGCAGTATGACCTCTGAAACGTTGGTTAACATCGACCAGACTACACAGCGCAACAACCCAGAAGACAGAAATCTTCATACTCATCGCCCTGATGACGGAGGCAGTATGACCTCTGAAACGTTGGTTAACATCGACCAGACTACACAGCGCAACAACCCAGAAGACAGAAATCTTCATACTCATCGCCCTGATGATGGAGGCAGTATGACCTCTGAAACGTTGGTTAACATCGACCAGACTACACAGCGCAACAACCCAGAAGACAGAAATCTTCATACTTATCGCCCTGATGACGGAGGCAGTATGACCTCCGAAACGTTGGTTAACATCGACCAGACTACACAGCGCAACAACCCAGAAGACAGAAATCTTCATACTCATCGCCCTGATGACGGAGGCAGTATGACCTCCGAAACGTTGGTTAACATCGACCAGACTACAAGTCGCAACAACCCAGAAGACAGAAATCTTCATACTCATCGCCCTGATGACGGAGGCAGTATGACCTCCGAAACGTTGGTTAACATCGACCAGACTACACAGCGCAACAACCCAGAAGACAGAAATCTTCATACTCATCGCCCTGATGACGGAGGCAGTATGACCTCCGAAACGTTGGTTAACATCGACCAGACTACATAGCACAACAACCCAGAAGACAGAAATCTTCATACTCTGATGATGGAGGCAGTATGACCTCCGAAACGTTGGTTAACATCGACCAGACTACATAGCACAACAACCCAGAAGACAGAAATCTTCATACTCTGATGATGGAGGCAGTATGACCTCTGAAACGTTGGTAAACATCGACCAGACTACACAGCGCAACAACCCAGAAGACAGAAATCTTCAAATAAGAAGTTGCTTATAACAGCTGTAAGAAACGTAGAATGATATGAGAGTGGATGAACAAATTATGAGTAAAGGAATAAAAGCATTGAGACTTAAACTGAGAATAGTCAAGACGGAAGAGAGGGTAGAAATACAAAGAGTTAAATAAAGTAAGATGTTTAAAGAAGTAAGGAATAAAGCAAGCCTTTTTTTCGTGCATCACAGTAAAAGAGAACGAACGAGCTTACCTTAATTCTTTTCCGCGTATATTTAGAACAGTTGGTGGAAGGTTATAAAGGGAGAGAATTCTTCTTATAACAGTAAACTTTTACAGTAACGGCTATTACCGAATCTCTTTATGAAAGTTGTTGCAAGTGCTCGGAACGCATCCGGCTCGCACAAGTGTGATTTATTCCGGTCATTCTCGCGCCCGGAGATACGAGTTGAGCAACATCGGCTTCCTCGCTGCACCGGAAGTACGAGCATTACACGGTAATCAGGTAACTAGAGCCTTATGTACGGGTCGTCACTTCACTCGGGAAATTCTATTAATATCATAAAACATTTTACATACAGCTAAACTTAGAAGACTTGCTCAACGGTAAAACACTCGAAATTATTCTACTCAGGACGTGTCCTAGGCCCAGATGGTTTACAGCTTCCCAGTAGATATATTAATTTAATTATGACTTAAATATGGCTGTCTTTGAGCTGTTGCGCCTGGTAGAAGTTTTCCGACGTTTCAGAGGTCCTTGCCGCCTCCATCATCATCGCCCTGATGATGGAGGCAGCAAAGCCTCTGAAACGTCAAAAACGTCTACCAGACTACATGGCGCAACAACCCAGAAGACAGATATCTTCAGACTCACCGCCGTGAAAACCTCAAATCCTATTTAATTATGACCTAAGCCCATTTGTCTCAGCCACGAAACGCATTCCCGTTCCAAATAACAAGTGGATTACATCGTAATCCTTGCAATATTGACCATAGAATAGTTATAAGATGCATTCTGCATCAAAGTTTCATTTCCAAAAGACGTGTCCGCTATCACTTTGCAAGTTTAGGCCTACTAAAAATTACTAGTAACGTGTCTTAAGTAGCTTAAGTACATAAATAAGAGTCCTTCTTAAGAGGATAACAGTCGTTCGTAGGGAAATAATTCGTTATGACCTATTGTAAGGTATTGTCCCAGAATTTACCATAAGTTATTCTGAAAAATCCTGAGTCAAAATAGTCTACCTATGTGACGGAAATCTAGCATGGACATCTCGGATACGAAACAAGAATATTGACCATGATGCCCTGACCTTACGTAAGTGGAACGGAAGTGTACGTACGTACATGTTTCTTAATCGACCGATCTGCATCATTATTTCGTATTATTAGTCCGTTCGGGAGAATGTTCGTCTTATAGACCTATTTCTTAACACGTTTTCATATTTCTTCCTATAGGCTTTTTTCCTGTATAAATTTAGTATTCAGCCCTTTAAAATACAGCGGTAACTATATGTGACATATACTTTCTCACACAGTAACTATGTATTTTTCCCAAATAATTTATTTTAAATTTTCTACTATTCTTATTGAAAATATCGATTATGTCCATAAAAGCATCAAACAATTTATCTGCATAATGTAGAACCGTTTTCTAAGAGGTGCGAACTGAATTTTTAAATATTATTTAGAAGAGTTTCATGTTTTAGCTAATGCAACTATATTACAGTACATGACTTAAAATATTATGGATTGAAGTATAAATGTAAAATTTCTACTCATTGCTTTGCTTTCCAAAATTATGTGTTCAGAAATAAGTTAGTAAAGCTAAATGTTCTGAGTGTGAAGGAATACCTCCATAAAACCTTAACGGGACAGACATCGCAGCTTATGGCGATTCCATCTTAACGCTCAAACCACAGCCAAAAATAACTTATATAGGCACATGGCAAGAAGTGGACTAGAGCAAATAAAACTGAATCTGGTCTGTTATATTAGCAGAACTCGTGGAAGGTTTCAAAATGACTACAACTGCAAAGAACATGTGGGTCTTCAGTTCTTGCCCCCTATCTGAATATATTCGTCGACGTGCAAGTCCTGCCAAATGTTCTGAAGCAGCAGACTGACCTCTCCGGTTCATATTGAACTTGCATTACGTACACACAGTTACTGATTGCAGCATGGCTACATTTCACAGTATTTCGATGACTTTACGACACTATGTAGTGTGTCTGTAATGCTAAGGTACTCTAGGCCTATTAATATAACATTTCAAGTCGTAAATTTAATAAAATATCTGTCACTTTATAAACGTTTTTGTCCAATAAACAACTTCACAAAGATGAAGTCACAAGCAATGGACTAAACAATTAACAAGTTTATTACAGAACAGCCGTCACCTAATTGCATTTTTTAAGGTGTCAGCAAAATAGCAATGCGTTACAACATAAATAGCGAATCCAATCAGAGTGAAGACAGCTCGCAACTCGTAGCTCAGCAAAGCTAGCAACGCTGTACTGGTGACTTGGGACCGCTCGGTAAGGGGGTGGGTATAAAGTCCTTTTGCTATCATAGACCATGAGATCCAAGAATCAAGTGAGATTCGAACCCACAATTCGAGTGTTCGAGAGGTAAACACCCACGCCATAGACGTAACCCCCTATGATTTACTACGGCAATAAACAATTAACCAGTTGACTAATCAGGTTTACTTATTCAACTAATCAAACTAATACAGCTTACCAAGAGATCAACGACTAAGGAACTAGCTGTTTGGTAGATCTAGAAAATCTGATGTAGAAGTTACACTGTCATTTAATCATTAACTCCGGTGGAGAAAATATTACTCTTAAACTTTAAGTTAATTTAAGGTTATTGAAGGTTAGTTTTGGGGATTTCAGTTGTTCATAACTGCAAAGATGTAAGAATTTTGGCGTTGATACCAAAGTTTCGGGGAAATGGACTGAAGCCCTGAAGATGGAGACAGTGTATTTGTCCGATACGTTGACATCTACCAACGAGTTCACACGGCGCCAAAACCCAGAAGAACATCCTAATCACATGTCTGATTTGTTAAGAATGTTAACTAATCGCGTGATACCACTACTGTTGATCCATTTTAAATCCAATAAACAACAATCGAGATCATTTTTGAATCGCAAACTTCAAATCCAACATCTTTAGGTGTCTGGATACATAACGAAGAGCAGGAATATTGTAACAGACTTTATACAGCACCATACCAAGACTGACCACGTCTTATCTATAAATTACACACATCTGTGTGTTATATCCTTGAAGAACCTCAACATTTGTATATATCTGTACAATCTCCACCAGATTTTCTTATTCCTTATGATATTGTAGGAAGGGATTTTGCATTCACATCTCCCGTGCTTTACGACACTCGATCTACAATTCGGAGAAAAACTATAGACTAGGACTACGTTATTACAAACGAGGGAGACTCTGATAAAGACTTGCTGTCCTCTAAGGGGGAGAGACATCCTGATATTACAAAAGTAAAGCAGTTACTAATGCAGCATACGAGGGCTAATGCTATATGAAATTTAGTGGACTACGGAATTGGATTGGAAATAATACAATTTCCATTTCTGTGTCCACTCACGTTCACAAAACCACCCATAACTTCTCTTCCACGCCGTTGATGCAAGAAGATGAGGTTATGGACGGAGAAAGAAGGTTGCTTACAGTTCTTATACGATTTCAAAGTCTCTTTTTGAAATATTCTACAAAACCAGTCCAAAAATAAAGCCTCTTAAATCAGAATTTTTTGCAGTTGAAGTGACCAATAGGAATACTTACCCATATCACTTTTATCATAATCTTGGCCACTTTTACTCTACACACAATTTTACCTTCATATCTTTAACTTTTGAATAGCATTTATAAGGTCGATATATCAATATAAGAAACGTATTTCGACTAGTAACATGGCCAACATCATGGCGTTTATTACTAATATTTCAAAATATGTGTATTTTTATAAGACCAAAAGTTAATTTTAACATGAAAGAGACTGAAATGTCATAACGTAAAGAGCATAATATGCGTATAGCATCCGTACGTTAAACAAATACTAATTAATAATTATTATGGAATAAGGAAATATATATAAAATCTATGCAAAATAATTTATTAAATAACCTATCTTATAAAAATGCAGCAATAATAATTCTGGTGTTGATTATATTATTGTAATCTTCGTATTTACGTTCAAATAATATTGTTCCTTTATATGGTTGTCTTCTGGATTGTTCTGGACGACAGCTTTGATGATGGAGGCAGAAAGGACCTCTGAAACGTTGGCTAACATCGACCAGACTACACAGCGCTACAACCCAGAAGACAGCAATCTTCATACTAAGAATCGCCCTGATGATGGAAGCAGTATGACCTCTGAAACGTTGGTAAACATCGACCAGACTACACAGCGCAACAACCCAGAAGACAGAAATCTTCATACTAAGAATCGCCCTGATGATGGAAGCAGTATGACCTCTGAAACGTTGGTAAACATCGACCAGACTACACAGCACAACAACCCAGAAGACAGAAATCTTCATACTCACCGCCCTGATGATGGAGGCAGTATGACCTCTGAAACGTTGGTAAACATCGACCAGACTACACAGCGCAACAACCCAGAAGACAGAAATCTTCATACTCATCGCCCTGATGATGGAGGCAGTATGACCTCTGAAACGTTGGTTAACATCGACCAGACTACACAGCGCAACAACCCAGAAGACAGAAATCTTTATACTCTGATGATGGAGGCAGTATGACCTCTGAAACGTTGGTTAACATCGACCAGACTACACAGCGCAACAACCCAGAAGACAGAAATCTTCATACTCATCACCCTGATGATGGAGGCAGTATGACCTCTGAAACGTTGGTTAGCATCGACCAGACTACACAGCGCAACAACCCAGAAGACAGAAATCTTAAGAATCTCAGATCTTACCAACATTACTTCTGCAGTGTTTCTACAGTTTGCTGAATACAAAATGTTAAAATCAACATTAAATATGACAGGAAGTAGTCCAGACCACCAACACGGGGCAGCTCTCTCGATGCGAAGCAGACGACGGGCAACTCATAAAACAGATATGACGTAACAAGCTTCTGGTAGGTCTATAAAGAATTCTTAACTTTTTTCACTAACTTAGAGACGGTGGATTATTTTAAGTAAATTGAAAAATAACCCCCAAGGCTACAATTTAGTGGCATTATCCTCCAATGCCTATTATCTAAGCGTTGTCTCTCTCGAGAACTCTCGGACTTAAACTTTTAAAAAGCGTATTAGTACAGACCCTCGTCAATCACGTTCATAGAGCGGGTGGCTTACAGTCGGGCACTGTAGCTGCATGGGCCATTGCCAACATTCACATAGTTAATACACTTTGCGAAAAATGAAATACACAAATCTCTGCAATTAGCCTAAATGATGTATATGAGGAGGCATTTATAATGTAGTGCACAGTTTCTTATATATATTTAGGTTTATAACGTAAAATTCTACTCTATAAAACTAAGACTGTAGTACAATGAATAAAATTGTACTATCAAATAGAATAATACCTGAAGACAAACAGTCTAATGATATTTCAGTAAGTTAGAGCATACGCTCAGTATAATACAGTAAAATCTGCTTATAAAGAAATTCAATGGGACAGGATTTATTTCCGTTCCAGACATGTCTCTGTTTAAAATAAGCACTTACGCCTACTTTTTGTATTCATTTTATCACAACGTTTTCATAAACCAGCCTTCTAACAAAATCCAAAGTCAATTTTGTTGATCCTACAGTTTCAAGTCCTATTCCCTGATACAAGTAGGCCATATGTTAACAGTAAGTACATAAGCCTATTCCCGTCTACTTCTAGATCTTCCAAGTTGTCCCTTTTTAAAAGTTTACTAATAAAAATGTTATATACATCTTTACCCCATAAGTGCTATACCCCCACCACTGATTTAATCACCCTAAGAATAATAACAAGAAGACGGAGAAATGACTACAGGATATGAAACTCATCATTACCCACTTTTTAGTCTAATTTTCTCTACCCGAGTACTTCCTAGCATAACCGCCGAAACAGGTTTAAAACAAATCGAAACCATCCCCTGTTTTGGCTAAAAACAAAGCATTATATTCTGATACAGACTTAATTCAATTCAATTCACTTATTTAAGTGCTTGACAACAGCCAAACACTAAACCAGAGTACAGGATAAAATATAATAAATAATTAAATTCATTTCAATAATAATAAAAATACAAAAATAAACTAATGAAACTAAATACATAAATATACCATATTAATAATAATTCAATTAATTTATTGAATAATAATAATAATAGTTCAATTCCTTTGTTGCTTTGTTGAGTGTTTGCCAACAGCATATTGCCTATGACAGGCAAACACTAATACAGAGATACAAATTTAATAAAAAGAAAATAATATACAGCAATACTTCCAGAAAGACGTAACTCCTCCACAACTTCATTTCTGGATGATACAAAAACAACAACAAAACGTTCACCCACACAAAATCATGTTAAGCACGACGTACATATACAAAACAACTTCGAATACGATATTAAAAATACAATAAAATCTGGAAGGAAACATCATTTGAAATCTGATAAACATCTGGCAAAAAGTTGCATTTAAGAAATTATATTTAAGTTTATATAATTTTATGCACCTGAAGATGGTTCTTTTAGAACTGAAACATGTCGTGTAAAAAAGTTATGTTCTAATGTAAATCGAACATTTCGATAGAGAACAACATTTAATATATTTTAAATATTTAAATGTTAATTATAGTAATATTTTAATATTTAATAGGAATTTTATTGTGATTAGGCTGACAAGATTTAAACAAATATATAATATATCTAGTTAAACACTAGTATAAATGTAAAACACTAATAAAATACTAACAAAATAAAATAAACTACGTTAATAACAACACTCATGTTAGATCTGAATATCCTTCCGCGACTACAGTTGAGGCGGAATTCACTTGAAGACCAGGTCTCTTCAACATGGGACTCAATTCACGTGTTTAAAAGAGTACAAAAAAGTCTCGATTATTTATTACAAATACAAAAAAGGGGAACGTAGAGTATTATGTTACATGTGTGTGTTTGAATGGGCCCCTAGACGAATGAGCTCAGAAACGTGGAGGGACACATCAGGGTTAAAAAGACAAAAAGCCGGCGTGGGACTCATAGTTGTGTTGTGAAATGAACATGCATTAGCAGCAAATCGATGTGAACGGATTGCTAACAGCGAGCTCCTGAATCCCGGCCGGCTTACCTGTACTTCATTTTTATACGAACAGGATGGGAAATATTAATTAAGGATTTATTTATATTTACTTGTATGAATTGCTTCCAAATAAAAAATACAATGTTGAAATAATGTGATGGGGAGCGAGGGACTGTAATACGGAAAAGTTACATTGAAAATTTACAAATAAATTAAGTTTGTTACGGGTGAGTTTTTTTTTTTAACTCTGAGTTTTATAAAACGTAAATCGCATTGAATACATGTTTGTAATACAGCCTATATTAGTGCAGAACTTAAAACTATTTACAGATTACTAAATTACCTCTGTGTACATTGGCATGGAAACGGTGGGTTGAATTGAAAGAAAGGATTCCAAATAATAAATTAAAATAAAATAAAAAATTAAGACAGAAATATAAGAAGAAAGCAAACATAACAAGAATAAATAAAGTACAGGAAGAAAGAAACAGACAAGGCGACAAATAAATAATTATACATAAGTAAGAAGTCACAAAACCATATGCATGGCGTACAATAACCATCATGGCGTTTTCGACAGATTTTAATATTTGACGTTGAGAGTGATGCCAACGACATCAAAACTTTCGGGGAGTCGATGTTCTTTGCTTGAGGCGGGAGTCTGATGCTTGAACTGCTGAGTGATGACGTCATCATGGACGATGTGGTTGTGCGTCTGACTGGGGATTCCCCACACGGTCTCTTCAGCACGCAGAAACACATCAGAGATTGGTTTGTGTGATCAACTTTTGGTGAAAGTTACCGACATCATATTTAATGAAAATCCTCTCAGCGATTCTCCGTTTGTTACGTTCGGACAGACAGACGAACGGATAAATTGACATGTCCAGGTTAACTGGAACATTTTTATATTACTTTTCGTTGCGAAAGTGGCTAAAAAGGAACACGGGGGAAATAATTTCTAAGCTTCATTTCTAAATGCTTTGTTTCTTTCTCGTGATCAAATTTCGTGAAAGGATCAACTTCTTGATTGACTTGTCTCATTTTCTGAATTTGAATTCTTAAATCTTTCCATTTAGTCAGCACCAGTTTTCAGTTTTCACGATGTAGATGTATTTTATTTTACTTAGTGTTCTGTCTGACGACAGGTCCATATGAACAGGATCCTTCCATCCTTTTCTCGGACTGGGACCTGTTCATATACGTTCTTGGCAGATGATCCAGAAGTGGTTTGCCATTGCCTTCTTCTGTGTGTGAATGGAGTAATTGTTGGGATGCCACGGAGGAAAACTCCGTGTTGCCTAGACCATGGCCTTTCCCAACACAAGTTATAAAGATTTCTGTCTTCTGGGTTATTGCGCTGTGTAGTCTGGTCGATGTTAACCAACGTTTGAACGTCTGAAACGTTGGTTAACATCGACCAGACTACACAGCGCAATAACCCAGAAGACAGAAATCTTCATATTCACCGCTGTGAGAACCTCAAGTCTTACAAGTTATAAATTCGGGCACCGGAATCGAACCTGAGACCCCAGAATTACAAGCCCAATTAGGAGTCGTATTTTCGTTTAACGAAAGACTTTCAACGAACCCGTCCCCTTCTTCAAACTAAACAGTCCATGTCCTTGATACAAACACAATCAAGGAATAGCCCTTCATTGGGTCGGTCGTCGGCATCGTTACTTGAACCTCGAATGCTGACCCAAGTGGTCGGTAAACAATAGTTTCGTTTTGGCATCAAATTTACAACACCTCGAGGAAGAACTGGGCGTCGTAATTAACAGAGATCTTCACGAAGCCCAACAGTCGTCAGAAGGATAAGACAATTGCTAGACTCAAACTTTTACCGCACTCTGTAATCCGCAATTACCCGCCTTGGCCAGGAGTCTTGAAAAGAATTACATTTGTCCACTGCAAAGCCTCCTACATCCACCAGATGCGCCCTCCGTGTCTATAAGCTATCTGAGCAATCTCTTGGGTCTTTCACATATTTGTGTTCTTAATGTACACGCAGAGGGTTTAATCAAAAGCGGATTAAGTTGTTTGCTTTATCCATTCTGTAGTCTTCTGGTATAAACCTGTATCGAATTGGAACCGACATATGGGTGTGGTGCACCCTAACCGAAAAACAAACAGGACGTGTGCTTAAGGACAAATTACTGGCTGTAATATTTGAACCTAGGACAGAATAAATATCAGAATGGAGAACATTACATAATGAGAAGCTTCATAACTCGTATATCAAATCTAAAACTTCTTGACGATGGTGAAGAGTCAATTGAATAAAATTTTTCTTGGATACGTTTTATATTTACTAGACGATGGTTAATATCCAAAAAAAAAATTTATTCAATTCATAACTCGTATTCTTTGCTACTTACAGTAATTAAATCATGGGAAATAAAAATGAGAAATACATATAAAATTTTTGATGGAAAATTTGAAGTGATGAGATGATATGTTCTGAGGATAATATTAAAACGCACACTCACTTAAAAACTAAAGACCTATAGGTCTATATTAGTGAAATTTCTAATTTATTAATTAATACCTTAATGGATTTCCCAAAATTGAAATTTAAGTATCTTTAAGGATAATATTAAATCATCGGCATATGCTACATATGTCGACGTAGATGTATGTTGCCAACGACTTTTTCATCCAGTAGTGCATAAAAATATGCATTTCGGGACAAGTCTACAGTTACAGACACAGATTGTTTGGAAGAGCTAGGAAAATCAAGGAAAAACTGTAAGTACAGTCAATTCAATATTCCCACGGCCTACATTCCACAGGATAATAGAACATTTTCAAAATTCGAAGCACCTTTGTTTGTCACAAAAATTCACTTCATCCAAGAAAGCGCCATATTTTCCTGTGGGTTGCTGGAATACTTTGCGTTGGTCGAAAGTTTAAATCAGATAACTTCATGTGCTGTATGTAATAACATTATCCGTATAAAAATATTTCTCTTTAGAGCGTAAATAAACAGTTGAATTCTGAATGTTTCTGACGAGTGTGTATTATAATATGTAAAATTGTATTTCTTGGACTGAAGATGGAACCAGCACGTAGCTTCCAAATCGTTTTTTTATTTTATAAATTAAGACGGCAGACACAGTCCAAAAGAACAATTTTACAAATAAACAGTTGTTTCAGCAACAGTTTTCTGTGTTATCAAATCTAAAACTTCTTGACGATGGTGAAGAGTCAATTGAATATTATCCATCGTCTAGTAAATATAAAACGTAAAACGACGTTTCGGAGATGGGACTCTATCTCCGTCTTCAGGTTCCTACACAGTTGGGCCCACTAGATAGAGCTAATCCCTATATCCGAAACGTCGTTTTACGTTTTATATTTACTAGACGATGGATAATATCCAAGAAATTTTTTATTCAATTGAGTTTTCTGTGGCATATAAGAAAGCAACCTCATAACTTTTATAAGAGTTGGCAACAACATTATGCTACATTGACTATTGTCTGGCAGTGGGTCGCACTGTAAAACCTCTGCCCCAGTGCGTTAGCACACTCCTGTCGCAACTAGGTTCGCTAATATTTCCAACGTAGGCCTACGTAAAGCTATTTTTCTTGTCGGCTTTTCTGAGGCGGGTTGGAAGACAATCTTAGATTGCGGACTAAGAAAGCCTTACCACTGCCACATGTGAACCGGATTGTCTTAATCCCTTCCTTATAGTGAGACGTAGTGTATTTGTTGCTAGGTTCCATATCTACGCAAAGGCTCACTGGCTCAGTGGCCATCGTGCAAGAACATTATAAGTCCGAAAACTCTTGCTTATTTTTTATGCGTTCTTTGTCGGAAATAGCTGTCAGTAGTTGACTGCGGTTCGCCTCCAAGCCGAGAACGGCTCTCGGGTTACTAATTCGTTACCGAGAGTTCTTTTCCCAGGATGCAGCTGCAGACTTGCTTACTTTAAGTGCTGTGGTCTAGAATGTACGAAACCTTGCACCCATGCATTCTATCTGCTTTCATGCTGTTCTACAAACGCACATGGATAACTTACGATTCCATTGCTACCACAGAAGTAGACCTAAACGGAGCTGAAAAAACTTTTATTTTTATCTAAACCGTTTCAATAGGCCATCTAGGCCTGTTATTTTCTGTACAAAATAATGAAAATTTAATAGAAACTCGGCTGAAGGCGATCGCCGCCAGAGCTCGATTCAGCTCAATCACCTTACGCGTTGAGACATTCATCTCTCATTGACTGTGAGTCAGCAAAGCGATGGATGACTTTCTAGTGGAATTTCGCTGTCTGTTGTTTTTTATGTAAAACTAATCGCAGTCAGCTGCATCTGGGTTCGGCGTCACGCGAGCATCTTGTTCGGAGGTTCGAAGAAAGGAATTGTAATGTTTGTAACGCACGAATGACATGCCAGCACCTCGCAAAGTATTCGACTGAACGAACGAGAATGCTTCGCGGAAGGGTACAAACTGACTCCTGTAACCGCCAGCGTGCGAGATTCCATTGAAGTTCCCTTGTAAATTGTGCTTTGAGTGTGTATGTTCGAATCTCGGACAAAGTAAATGATTGTTGAAAGAAATACAGCATTTTATTTATTTATTAATTCATATATATATATATTATATACCTTCATTCTCTCATTTATCATATAAATATTTAATATACTTAATTACTTATTGTATTACGAGCAAGGCATTATTATTTAATCACAATAAATATTGTATAAGGTGACAACCTACATGTTTCTTGTTAATGTTCTCTGCACTCCACCACGACTACTTTACTAATGCCTAATTCCATGAATATTTTAGTTTGAATATTTAATCTATCCATAATGGTTCTTATTGCATGCTGCCTGCCAGAGATTCAATGTGAATAAATAAAAAAAAAATTAATAATTACGATTTATACCGTATATTATATTGTATTATTCTATGAACATGAAAAGGTAATAGGATATATTACGACCTCTACAAAAAAAAATTTGTTGCAATGTTCAAATATGACGTGAATGCAAAATCGATATTGTAGTAATCGAGAACGCTAAAATATTAAATTCAGTGACCACTAGTTTCGGATATAACTCAAAGAGCCTAATTTCCTATTACACATATATTCTGTATATTATTAAATGTAGCTAATTTATGTTTATAGGTAATACAATAGGCCTATTAGAATGCAATTCGATTAAAGAACGAGATTTAATATCTCATAGCGGTGAAGATGTCGATGTTGGTGGACTTGTAGGTAGATATTAGCGGAGGAACTACTGTCTCCATCTTCAGGGATAAAATGTTTTTGGGCTTATTTTAATTTTGGGAAGAACTTACATACAATTTCCGTCTACGTTAACCTTGTCGAATATAACTTTAAATTTCATCGCCGCCATGTTTGTAACTGTTGACTTATAAAAAGAGTCGTGTATACTTTATATTCATGTTCATTATCGATCCTCATACGACATTTCACTTGCCTAACTCATGTGAATCGTTAGTTATTACCGACACACTGAAAGACAAGAAATATTATCACGTACCCCTGCTCCATGGTGTTTCTTTACATTGATTAAAAATTTATTCAATAAAAGTCGTACATTTTGAAAAATATATCGCTACATAAGCTAAAAATGCGTTATTTCTAATTTCCACATTGGCCTAACAATTGAGCAAAGTTCAGTCACTGTAATAGAAATGAATATACAAAATTATTATAACATTTACACTGTGTTTGAACATACACAAATTTGTAAACCGAAGCAACTGAAATGTCCTCATAAATAATCTATAGTGTATCAGTTTTGTTAAATATTGTCTATTAGATTTATCGTGTTTCTAATTCATAGCGCATTACAGAGCATGGATGGCAAATTATCTCAGAGATAACTTGATAGATCACCTTAATACATTGGATCACCTCAGAATACTTTCATTCTAGAAAGTACTTGGCAAATAAAGCTAAGCTGAAGTCTTCAAGGAACAGGATGACTTGACTAACGATCTTTGAAAACTTAGTATTTTACTTGTATTTAGTACGTTCTAAATGTAAAACTTATCTGAATCAATTTACTGTGTGAGCACAAATGAGACTGCTAGTATAAAACAGACAAAATCTTCGTAAATAAACCTGTTTTACGTTCCAGCGTCGTCATAAAAAATGCAGCTCTGTGCTTGTGAATTAAAGTATTTGTGTATAAAATGTACCGATATCATTTGTTGTGGAAGACTGTAACAGCCTAACAGACTTGAATTTTTCGCTTCAGATGTTTGATCTACCCTCCTGGCTCACATATAATGTGAAACCCTGACGTAAATTTTCAAAAAATTCTGTCGAGCATAAAGGACGCCTAGATGGAATAATGCCGGTAAGTAACACTTGAATGCAAAAAATATAGACCTATGACGGTGTTTGCAATTACATTATCACTCTGTGATTAACGAAGAAAAATCCTAAAATTTAGTCAAATTAATCCTTGTTTTTACAGATCCAGTGTATGTATATCTTGTAATTTAACAAAAACCAAAAGTAAAGTTGACCCCATGCTTGAGCACCACTTCATAAAAGGACAGACTGTGTTCCACGGAGTTAGTTGCTTAGTTATAATTATCATAATCATAACTAATCAAACACAAAAGTAACAAATATAAAAGAGAAACATTGGTCTTATTTGTCCAGTCTTTAAAAAATGTTTATAACAAACAACCCACAACAAAAAGAGAGAGATTAAGACAAATATTGAGCCAAAAGCAAGTACAGATAATAGCTAGACTAATACTGTAGTTCCACTGGAACCATGCCAGTCTTAATCGCAGCGTCTGCTATATGAAATATTGATCAACATCTACATTTATCTCTAAAAATCCCTAATATGAGGATATTACTTGATAATACGTAAATAATCAAATTTCATTTCATTGGAAATTATGGCATTTTGCATAAGTCACAACAGTTCAGGACATCACAGAGGCCTATATAATTATGTTTATGATTATAACATATAATAATAATTATACCATTGCCAGGAGAAAAATGGTAGCTTTATTCTTGAACTATCACGGTATAGGGCTTCTAGGCTAGTCAGTTTCGGAATTAGCTCTGAAAATATGAATCGTATGAACATTCAGTAGGACTCCTTGTACATGGAATCCACTGACATAGGACATCGCAACACAGAAACACTGGTACAACATTTGTGCCTGGAGCAGTATTCAAGTTTATGACATCAGTGGACGCTTCCTCAAAGCCCTATAAATAAGCAATTAAACATTAACTCCTTCATTCCGTTGACTTTTAATATTCTCGAATACTTAAAAATTTATTTAATGGCTTGCAGAGCTAATACTTAACTGGGACCTGTTCATATACGTTCTTGGCATATGATCCAGAAGTGGTTTGCCATTGCCTTCTTCTGTGTGTGAATGGAGTAATTGTTGGGATGCCACGGAGGAAAACTCCGTGTTGCCTAGACCACGGCCTTGCCCAACACAAGTTATAAAATCTTGTAAGTGATTATCGTTGTCTCGGAGAAAAATATTGTCTCAGTCTAAAACCTAAAATCTTGTGTAGTTAGCTACTTAGAGCATTCTTCCACTTGAATAATAATACTCAGGTGTCCTGATTCTTTTAAGGATTTTCTGCGCTACAGTAACAAGGCGTCTTTTCTCTCCCTATCTCCTTGTCTGTCCGCCTAGGATATTCGGCAACCATCTTGTTTGTAAAGTAATGTGCGTTGTCTACGTATGAAAGGGATTTAAGATTCGACGGATTCGAGAAACATTTCCGTCTCTCCATTTTCTAATTCCTATGAAAGAAAATCTTCCTTGGATGCTGGATAAAGTGGCACCTGCTCACTAGGTACAAGAAAATAAGAATTCCACACAGGAGAACCATAATTCTGGAAACAAGGATGCAATGAAGATGATTGTGAGTTTGATATATGAAACTAAGGCTACACTGTTACACAAAATTCATGTAATACTGTATATTACGTGCTCTTACTTCAGGGGAAAGAACAAAAGTGACAAACATCTTAAAACAGTGCTTAGGAATACATCTCGACCTAAGAAAAATAAAGCAGATCTAAGCCAGCAACTTAAAACAGACCTATTATACGTAAAGCGAGGGACTTGGTGATTCAGTTATACAGGATCATTATGGAATAAAAATGTCCATTAACGCGTTAATAAAAAATCCCCAAGTGGTCTCTTTCCGTCAGGCGTTCCACCAAAATTTACTACGCATTTATCATCTCCCAATTCGTTCTACATACTCTGTATATCTCGACCTTCTTGATCTGATTATCCTAAAGATATTTGGTAAGCTATAGGAATATTATATTAAACACTGTCCATTGTCTGAAGTATATTTGATACATGATACGACGTTTCATATGCTGAATCAACGCTATGTATATTTAATATACCGCAGACAATGGGCAATGTCTAATATAATGTTCCTATAACGAATCAACCACTGTCACAAGCTGAGAAACAATATTTATTGTATCTCCAAAGCAACCTTGAGGTCCAAGAGCTATTCTCAGAATCCTGTTCTCAAACACCCTCAATCTGTGAGAGACCAAGTTTCACACTCATACAAAACGGTGGGTAAAATTATAGTTCTGCATGTTTTAATCTCTAAGCTTTTAGATAGCCGCCTGGAAAAAATATTCTAAACTGCATTACCTGAACCTAATCTGCTCTCATTTTTCGTTATTGCAATTCTGTATACTTTAATTTTACGCTGATATCTGGTAACATAACACGTACTGTTTTCCGTCGTCACTCCTTATTAGCACCTAAGAGCTTCTGTGTTTTTCGTGGAATTTATATTTTCGTCGAAATAAAATATAGCCCGACATCAACAGCTCAGACGAGAAGCTGGTGTATCCCATTAAAATTCTAACACCTTTTTGTTATCTTGGAATTTACTGATAATGAGTTCTAAACCGAATTTTAAAAGCAATGGTGATAAGGCATCTACTTGTTTCTGATGATTCTAGAATGTTATAATAGTGAAATTTGTAAACTTTATGGTACTTGAAAAAAATTTATTTTTAATAACCATATACTTTATTCAACGCTGGCCTTGTAATCCTGGGGTCTCGGGTTCGATTCCCGGCGGTGCCTGAATTTATAACTTGTGTTGGGCAAGGCCGTGGTCTAGGCAACACGGAGTTTTCCTCCGTGGCATCCCAACAATTACTCCATTCACACACAGAAGAAGGCAATGGCAAACCACTTCTGGATCATCTGCCAAGAACGTATATGAACAGGTCCCAGTCCGAGAAAAGGATGGAAGGATCCTGTTCATATGGACCTGTCGTCAGACAGAACACTAAATAATAATAAGATGAGGTGGTCTAGCGGTTAGAACGCTGGCCTTGTAATCCTGGGGTCTCGGGTTCGATTCCCGGCGGTGCCCGAATTTATAACTTGTGTTGGGCAAGGCCGTGGTCTAGGCAACACGGAGTTTTCCTCCGTGGCATCCCAACAATTACTCCATTCACACACAGAAGAAGGCAATGGCAAACCACTTCTGGATCATCTGCCAAGAACGTATATGAACAGGTCCCAGTCCGAGAAAAGGATGGAAGGATCCAGTTCATATGGACCTGTCGTCAGACAGAACACTAAATAAATAATAAATAATACTTTATTCAAGTAAAATAAATTAGAAGTCCTTTGATAGGACCAGAATGTTTCAATTACGAAATTAAATAATTAACCATCAGTCGGCTATTTATACCAGCTGAAAAACACGTATAGGCCTGCTATATGTTCCGAAACGTAATCCTCAGTTTGACCATATAGTCTGTGGAAGTAACGTGTTTGATTTACACATTTTTACGACACACAATTTTATTGTGAACGCAAACTGAGAGAATAAATTCAATTATGTAAGGTAAAGTTTTGTTTTTGTGAAACTAATGTAGAATTAAATAATTTACCTGGACCCAGGATAAATGTGTACAAGTCCGACAATTGTAAGTGAAACTTGTTTAGAGCCTACATTTTATATAAAACCTACCCAGAAGCCTTGAGTTCATTTCTAACTTGTAAATAATATTTTAATAAAATCTATATACACCTTTAGTGTGGACTTATTGAAAATTTTTATTTCTGGAACATTGTAGTACTGTATACATTTAAGCTGGCACCGACGAATTATAAAGTGCTGAAATGCGTCATGTGAGAATATTTTGAACAGCGTGTGAGGTCAGAGCCAGTAGCTGTCCCAGGCTTCACACTGGAGTACCAAGCATTAGCAGCACCATTAGCCTCACAATAGCCTGCCACTACTATCTGCTCCATCAGCCGGCCGACACACGTCCAGCGATTACACAAACCTGTTACAAACAAGCGAGGCGTGACTGTCATTTCAATGTGGTTATCGCAGCTTGATGAACGTTGCTGTGGTTGAATTAGATAGCTATACAGACAGGAATTCGTGCATTGCAGGCCTACAGAAATTTAAATCATTTATACCGAAAGACACGATAGATGGCAGAGGCCCATAGCGTACGTCAACTTCTGAAAAGTACAACACTTTAAAGTGCTGGCATGTTTAATGCCAGAGAGGCAGATTTATCCCTGTGCCTAATTAATAAACACTCCATGATGAGATGAGTGATCAGTTTCGTGTCCCAGCCTCTTCCTCTAGGGGAAAGGAGCCCTCGATACCCACAGGATAAGAAGCTACAATATACCGATAATTGGTTTGGAAAAGAAAAAAAATCCATGATGTGAGTACAATCTGGACCATGAAGCTCTTTTGGGTTTGGAGCCGTGTAGGCTTATCTGTAGATGCCAACGTTCCCGTCAAACATATTGTCTTTATATCAAATCTAAAACTTCTTGACGATGGTGAAGAGTCAATTGAATAAAAATTTACTTGGATATTATCCATCGTCTAGTAATAAAACGTAAAAAACGTAAAACGACGTTTCGGAGATGAGACTCTATCTCCGTCTTCAGGTTCCTACTCCGGACCGGAGATAGGGATTAGCTCTATCTAGTGGGCCCAACTGTGTAGGAACCTGAAGAAGGAGATAGAGTCCCATCTCCGAAACGTCGTTTTACGTTTTTTACGTTTTATTACTAGACGATGGATAATATCCAAGTAAATTTTTATTCAATATTGTCTTTATCTTCAGAACTTCCGGTGATAGTATGTTTCACCGAAATGTTGGCATCTACTGACAAGTCTAAACGGCTCCGAAACTCATGACAACAATATAATCTTAACTGTCTTGAAAACTATTAGTTCTCACAGAATCTAGTCATTCATACTACAGACGGTTACAGGTCGCGCGAGTATTGGTGGCGCCTAAAATGCGCGATGTGTAAGCCGAGAGAGGGGAGTTCAGTAGTAGTGGGGGTCGCACAGACTCAGCTGCGGTGACGCACCGAACTAAACACAGCTAGAGCTATACACCAACTGAAGCTGACACCCCTCTAGCGCGTGTTTCGGACGGGTCCATCTCATACGACCAAAATCAGTCCTTTGCGCATGTTCCACCAATTCTCGCGCAACCTATATTATACTGACTGAGCTCCCTGTCTCAGCGAATAAAGTCAGAGTTCAGACAGAGGCGATTTTGATAATGACCGTCTGCTGGGATGTTGTGCCACATAGTCTGGTAGACAAAAATGCAAATGTGTACCCTATACTGTGCCAGTTTAATTTAGTAAATATTTTCAGTCACCTTTAGATTCAGTCTGTTATAATCCTACCACGTACGCCATGTTCTCACATTAGACCTTTAGGTTAAAGTTTCCTTTTAATATTATTCTGATGGAATCAATTAAATGTTCGAATTACGAGTGGTAATAGGACGTATCACACGTTTCCTAAGACACAGTGTATGTTTGGTTCGTATTTACAGAAAATAATGACGTACATAACGTCTCTGGGGTATAACCAGCCTGTTATCTTAGCGTAGTATAGATAATGAAATCTTCTAACGTTGGCTCACAAATAAATCGGGTACACAGTTTTCTAACAAGTAAACATGCAAGCCTAATGCAGATACTGTACCAACTTCCTTGTATTTACAGTTGATTCTTCTAAGACGATGGTACAGATATCCCAACTACGGAAATGGTGCAATGTTAAACTTTTACGTAGCACGTGTGCCTCTATTACTGAGTTACGGATCATGAAATGTGAAGTGTTAGATCAAACTCTAACCCACGGCTCCGTCTACCTCAAGAGCACGAAACATTCATGAAAACTTAATGGAGTGAGAAAACTAAAATACGAAGGGGAAAATTCCACTTCTAAACGGTTTGACTGCATTTATGAGAACATAAAACGAGAAACGTCATAAAGTGAACACTATGTCACATGCGTAGGAACTTTAATAAGTTCAGTTGCTGTTGAGTTGCCAAAGGATTGTCATAGTTTGACACACTCTGCTGTGGTCCTATACAGGAGAATTAAGGAGAGAATGGAAACAGGAGAATATTTTCTGAGATTATTTCAAGAAGAAACATTTCCAATGGCCATAAAGTGGCACCGGAGTGCCCTCTGTCTCTCTGGCAAACGTCATGCTAGGAAAGACGTATTACGTGCTTCAGTCGCCACTCTGAAAGTGGACCCACCAGCTGGGAAACAAAAACAAAACAAGGTCAGAACTTGGCACGAAAATTAAAAACATTACAAGGCACATAAGTTTGCAACGTGACTCCTCTTCGATCTAATAACAAGGGTCATTCCGTTGGATGGAAGCTTTCTGGTTTCAGTTACCTCAGAGATGTATAACGAAACAGCGAGACCTTTCTTAAAAGGAAATTAATAGACTTCGGTATCTGACTTTTCCAACAGTTCGTAAAGTAATTATTATAAAAACGTTGCACAAAGATCATAAAATCAGCACACATATTAACAGAAACACTGAATCTATTTGTCCGTCCATTTGTAGATTTCATCCCCTTAACAATTCGATGTGTTTACTAAAACTTGACATTGGCAGTCCGAGCTAAAAGTTGTCAGAGCAATTTCAATTTTGTCCATGTAGCTAATTCTTAACTTTAAATGGAAATCACAAATGTTTTCCAATTTTCCACTAACAAGAAACTTGGTAGAACACTAGATAAAAAACCTTAGACAAAAGTTTATCTCATTAACACCTTCAGTTTTTATTTGAAAAGTTCAATATCGAAATAAATTCAAATAAACATATTTTGCTCCTCTTTGAAAAGCAGGATCTCTCTTGACAAGCTGACATTCGTCAGGGCTGCAAAATTTCCTTTAATTTCATGGAACTTAAATGTTCGTTACTGTGTTCACAAAACCCACCATTATATCCTATGCTCAACAAGCTGAATCTACGTTTGAGCATTTTTTATCGTAAAATAAACTTTAATATTATCCCTTTACCTTCGCCCACCGACATCTCATGAATCTTTTTTTTCAATTTATGTCCTCTGTTCATACTGATATCATGATTTCGTAAGGATATTGAAAAAAGTCCGAGGAGCTAGAAAAACGATTTTCATACGTTGTTAGATTATTTATCTAGGGCCTAATTGTGTGAAAGATAGTATTCAGATTCATGTGCTAAGAAGTTAATGGAAGCCGTCAGGTCGTCATAACGAATTTAAGTATCTTCCTGTAGAGAATTGAATCCCGGTCGCCGAGACAGAAACGGATCACTTTACATTATGATCACTTGTATTTTAAAGGTAAAATTGTCCCTGAGTTCAACGTCCATATCATAAATACATATGGGGGAATAAGCATCCTTAACCTCTGTAGGCAACGAGGCGGAGGTGTGTAGGGAAGTCCATTTCACGTTCCGATAACTCTGCACACGGTCCCTGTTGGATATGAGGCTTACTGAACCCCAAACCCGGTCTCGATGTGTTTACGACGAGAAAAATTCCTTCATATCACAAATCGAAATCCAATCTTCAAAAGAATTTAATATAATTTTGATTAAAACGCATTTTCAGGTTCATAGTTTAGCCTAAAACAGCGTAATTGTTCAGTGCATGAGAATGTTTGTTATGCAGTCCCGCACAATGACTGTTATACACTCTAACCTGAAAACATCAGTCTTTATTTCGTAAAACAGCAGGTGTTCGAACTGGTAACCTTGTTCCTTCTTGTCTATCTTCCTTTCTTTACTGTTTCATACCTCCATTTCCAAAAGCAACTGTACTCCATTAAAGTGTTTTTACAAGTGTTGAAACTGGCAACTAGCAACTAGCTCTTAGTCTATTAATCCACAGCTTACATTGTGGTAACGCTTTATTTCCATATCAGGTGGTCATAAGAAGACAAGTACAAGTGACTGTAATTGGTTGTGCGGGACTGCATGAACAGATTTCGAAGGCATTGTACATTCAAGCTGTACAGTGTTGAATAGAAGGAGACTTGAAAGTTATGAATTGGAAAATAGAAGTCGTGGCTAATTTAAGGTCCTGAATGTGCAGGTAAAGTTTTGGAAGAAAACTATTGTACGATACTTAACTGGAGATACAGTAGAAAACCACAAAATTTTTGAGTTAGGTTAGCCGCCTTCTGAGTCAAGGACCACACCTCGGACTTCCCAGATTGGAAGCAGGCGTGTCAACCACCACACTTACTACTGACCATACCCCTGAGGAACACATTTTCAGTTTTCGGTATTGACTTTTGCTGTTAGGTTGGCCTACTTCACAATGGGTTTTCTGTGTTTCACATGCCCGTAGGGTGTTCACCTCATGTACTCTCAATCTGTGCTCTTCTCTTACTATGAGACTTGAATCAGCTATTGTCACTGTCCTTCGGAAAACATCTGGAAGAAGCGTCAACCGAACGCAAGCCGTGGTGCCGGCATCATGGTCACTCCTGCAGCAATGTTCAGGGCGGTAACTGTGAGTTTCCAACGTTTGTGGTTATGAGCGGTCGACATGTGTTGGCCACCGCTACTCCCATTATACCCCACTTTATTCCATCAACATCCTACGCCTTGCTAATGTACCATTCTGTCTATAAATGATTTTTAGTCATCATAACTGATACTTAAAGGCTGTTTTTTCATGATATTGTGCACCGCTTATACAAATATTTACTCTAGTCTAGACACAAAGTACTAGGAAAATTAACAAAATCTTTATGTCCGTTCCTATTGTAACCTGTAAAATTCTATTTCTTAGAACTGAGGTGGAAACGTGTACCTCGAACATAGAAAAGGATTTGGGTAGATTAAACCTGTTTTTAATCTGTGAAGCCAGCAAATAATCATAAATTAATTATTATAATATGCAGCAGGTTCACGTAAGTAAAACATACACACACTCATTCCCTTAATTTTAAGAAGTGACTGTGTGTAGAGTCAAGTCTATTTATAAGTCTACATGTATGCTACATTATATTCTAAGTCCGTATATGTATACCTAGTTCACAAATATTTCCATCTGATGTTCATTTGTTACTAAGAGAGATCTAGCGGTATATTTAAACTTTGTTTGGTATAATTAACTGTGCAATGTCACATATGTGGGTTTTTCTCTTTAAAATAATTTTTAAATTCTTGGATTCTTCAGTCTCTATATGCTATCGTTACTCACATGAGGTAAATCTTGGATTAATATTAGGCCATAAACTATAGATCTATGTATCGAATCACAACCTCCTAATTATGCGTGTAATATGTGCAATTTGTGCTACAAACGCATTATTACCTTTAGATTCACGGAAGGAAGATTTTGTGAGTACAAGCCGAATTGTTCTTTCCCCAATGCATGACTTGGTCCTAAATGTCCCGTCCTTCTTCGTCATTAAATATGAGCGATGTAACGCATGTATAATCTCGTCTGTCGAACGTGAATTATGACAATAATAATTCAGTGAAAGATGGCTGTCTTCTGGGTTGTTACGCCGTGTAGTTGGGTAGAAGTTCATCGACGTTTCAGAGGTTCTTACTGCCTCCATCATCGCCCTGATGATGGAAACAGCAAGAACCTCTGAAACGTCGGTAGACTTCTACCAGACTACACGGCGCAACAACCCAGAAGACAGCCATCTTCAGACTCACTGACATGAAAACCTCAAATCCTACACAATAATTCAGTGTTTTCTTTCCTGAAGTGTACTAACACTATTAATTGATTTTTAAGTTAAAAAATTATGCATTATTATGTATAAGAAATTAGTATTTTTTAAGGAAAAACAAATAAAGAACAGGAAATTTGTCAGCTTCATATACATATATATTAGACACACAAGGGAACAAATATAAACAAACTTTCGAAATATATTGATTTAATATAAGTGACTACATTTGTGTTCATTATTTGAAATACTTAAACCGAACGGCTGTTAGAGTCATATTTTGGGTGGCGGATACTGATCGTTTCCACCCAAATGCTGACGCTAAAGATTCTTTAAAACGTTGGTCTAGTGGTCAGAACACTAGCCTTGTAAGCCTGGGGTCCCGGGTTTAATTCCCGGTGGTGCTCAAGTTTATAACTTGTGTTGGGCAAGGCCATGGTCTAGGCAACACGGAGGTTTCCTCCGGGGACTTCCCCGGTTTCTCCGTGGCATCCCAACAATTACTCCACTCACACACAGAAGAAGGCAATGGCAAACCACTTCTGGATCATCTGCCAAGAATGTATATATGTATGAGCAGGTCCCTGACAACCTGAAGAGGTTGGAAGGATCCTGTTCATAATATATGGACCTGTCGTCAGACAGAACACTACAAATAAATAAAAATTGCATTCTAATTCCGTTTTTTCCACACACTAAACTATACAAAGGCCTACTAGTGACACTCTTTAAGTTATATTACTAACCGACGGTGATGTAAAAGTAAAGTTTGTCCCACTGTACGCCATGTAGGCGCTTGGGGGGAGAGGAGGTATAGCTCCTCTCTTCCTTGACCTCAGCACTAGATGGGGGTGAGTGGTCAGCAAACCGATGGTGATGTAGTCTTTTTTGTTATAAATAGCAATGCACTCATCAGTTGCCGTAAGACAAAAAGAGAATGAGTTATGTAATATCGCCTGGAAACAAATCAAGACAGTGGAAAAGACGGCCGATTAGTTTCGATCGAATGAGCTTTGCGTGTCTGGGCGCCATAATTCTTGTGAACTGCTGCTAGGGAGGTCCAAGGCGTGATAACATGTATTATTCCAAGCCGACACGACCGATATTAGGCGTGAGGAATTGGCTACCACGCAGCATACCGATACGATGTTATCCTGATCTGTGCCACTCTTCCAGAGAAAACAGAGCAGCTTCCTAGCCACACTACTTACGGGTGATTACTCGGAGGTGTTGCAGCATCTAGTAATGGTTTACAGTTGCTTAACATTATGTCATAGATGGCCTATGTAAAGTGACAGCATTCAATTACGTTGGACTGAGCTTCCCTCCTCTTTCTGACTTGCTTTCATTTTTTCTCCACATAACATAAACAGTACCGCCACGGTGGTCTAGCTGTTAGAACGCTGGCCTTGTAATCCTGGGGGTCTCGGGTTCGATTCCCGGCGGTGCCCGAATTTATAACTTGTGTTGGGCAAGGCCGTGGTCTAGGCAACACGGAGTTTTCCTCCGTGGCATCCCAACAATTACTCCATTAACACACAACAGGACATGTTCTAACGTCTGTATAGTTTTTGTTTGCATATCATCTATCGGCGAATTCATAGAAATTACAGATCTACCTACATATCGACAGGAGATGCACTCTAAACTCACATTACGTAATAGGCCCTATTAGTCACAGGGTTTATAAACAATGCAATAAATTTATAAACTTCAAATCTGAAAGAAAATTAACTATATGACGCTTACAATTATATCAACAATAATCTTATCTTCAATATCGTATTGTTTACTATAGACCCATGTATTGCATATTTTAACTTGAAATTACCCTGAATTGTTCCCACAGATTGTAGGCCACTTATGCGTTTATACGATTCCCAGAATAAACAAGGATTATTTCACTAAAAAATATTTTTGAATTGATCGTGTAACGTAGATGCGTTGTGTTTTATTTGAAGTAAGTACTGACATGTTTAAATATTATTTACATTAGCTTCGTGCTTCAATGGACTAAATTTTAAAGATAGTATTAAAATATATTAAAATTGTCCGTCAATCACAATAAAGTATTATAAGATAATTAAATGGTTAAAATATTATCTTTTGTTCCGTATCGAGTACTCGATTTACATATGGAAAATTCTCCGAGAATATATAATATAATATATTTTAATACTATTTTTAAATAAAATCACAATATGACGCACCTACAATATCTTATAAATTTTAAAGGCATCTCGATGAATACAAATGTTTTATTTGAAACCGTAAAGGGAGACTAGTCGTATATGGGGGGGGGGGGGATATTAAGATGCTTTAGAAGGAAACAGTGTGAGGATTATGGATTCATCTGACTCGTGACAGAGTCCAGCAATGGGCTCTTGTCAACACATTAATGAACATTCATGTTCAAGAAAAAGTTTGGAAACCTTCTTGACCAATAGGGCGACTACAAGCTTCTAAAGCTGTATCCTGCTTCATAGAGTTAGTTATCCTATTTACATTCTTCATGCATTACCCACCGTGTCTTGAAATCTTCAGTCGAAATAAAAAACTGTTCCATAATAAATAAGCAAAATAATTGTCCAGAGGAATTCCTGCAAAAGTTATTAGGGTTTGATGGATCCCCGAAGGTGTGCCTAAGAGCTACAAATGGTTCAACCACACTAACAGTCCTACAATTAGGTTATTAAAATGCGTAGTCCTGTAAGTAACAAAAATATTTAAGGGGACGTCGTTACAGTATTGTACAGTTGAAATATAAAAAAAGTTGTAAAATGTACGCAAGATTGTAGAAGCATTCAGAGTGGCGTGTTCGGTAGAACGACATGTATATACGAAACTAATTTAATACAGAACTTGTTCTAGCGGTTAGAACGCTGGCCTTGTAATCCTGGGGTATAGGGTTCGATTCCCGGCGGTGCCCGAATTTATAACTTGTGTTGGGCAAGGCCGTGGTCTAGGCAACACGGAGTTTTCCTCCGTGGCATCCCAACAATTACTCCATTCACACACAGAAGAAGGCAATGGCAAACCACTTCTGGTTCATCTGCCAAGAACGTATATGAACAGGTCCCAGTCCGAGAAAAGGATGGAAGGATCCTGTTCATATGGACCTGTCGTCAGACAGGACACTAAATAATAATAATAATATAATCTAATAAACAGACATTAAATTTGCATGCGGCTATTCACTGTCGATAAGTCGAAATTATTCACCGAGGGAATAAACAGTCAGTACTAATTTTAGGGATTTCATCCTATTGTGAATTTAAGCCAATAAAAAGTAGAGGCCTGAGAGAACAACTGTCTACAAAACTTGTATTCCAAAGAAAATCATTTTGTTATCTGCTACACTTTTCGACCTGCGCACTTCACCTTCGGGTGCGATGACTCAGATGTGAATTGCCTGCGCAATCTAACTTAGTCAAGACTCTTTTTCATAATTGTTGCAATCGACATAGCAATTTTAACCGGCACTAAGCAAGGTTGCGAAGTTGGCTAAAAAGAAATAAAGATTTAATGTTTTTTTAATCTGTATTAAGTCAAGCGAGAAGACTTGGATGTGTGATCAGACTATCACAAGCCTCTACCGTCAGTGTCACACTTCCTCCATGGTGCTAGAACTCAATTCAAACTTTGATCTTCTCTATTACAAACGTGTGATAATCTCTTAAGAACAGCAGAATATTCCAAGTCCCTTTGCTAACAAAATATCAGTTTGTTAATAAATGTCCATGATCCGAGAGGGACACGAACTACGTACACGAAGTGTTTGAGCGAGCGAAACGTCTATCCGTTTTGTGCCAGATTATCATAAACATACAATCCCATGTAATATTAAAAATATAGCTAAATCTGCTTACAATTAATGCGATCGACATTACTAATTTGATGAATAAATGACGGGCAGATTCTGCATTGGTCTTATTCACTTCACTTTTTGATAATCGATTAATTGGTAAGTACCTTAGTCCAATGCATTTCCAGACGCGAACATCCAACAACATCCATTCGCTTTCAGATCAACAAGAATAGTTGTCACGGAGATGCCACACCTGATGTAATCCAGAAATCGGCTTTCAAGAGTGACAATACGGTTGGGCCAGAAATTCTCTATAGGGTGTAAGCTTCTACTTAATGAATGAAAAACTCTTAAAAATGACTCGGCCATTTCAGGCAACTGGAACATCTAAATGTTCTCACATCCATCACCATAATCTTGGATAGAACAAGATGGTAAGATGCGATAAGCATCCCTCTTAACGAATCGCTTCGGCACGAGAAGCCAGTCACCTGCAGTGCAGGACCGCAACCTGCGACACAGGACCTGTTGTCCAACCAACATGCTACCACCATGTTTGTTCTTATGAGGTTTACAAGGCAAAATGAGTTTGGATTCTGACACTCTGCTCTGCGCTGTAGTCTTGCGCCTGTAGGCCTCTTTCTGAATATTTTATTCTTAATCCAAGTTCACTTCCATAACAAACTCTGGATATATCCGCAGCTTTGTCAAGAGTCCTTACTGTAAAGCTGACATTTTCCCAAACACTCCAAAAACTATCCAGTATTTGTATAACCCTAAGGTTTACTTTTGTACGGACTGGACAACCGGGGTTCGATCCCCGACGGTGGCAGAGGATTTTTTTCCTCTAGCCTCTGCGTCCAGACCGGCTCCGAGTCCCACCCAGCCTCCTCTACAATGGGTACCGGGGTCCTTTCCTGGGGTTAACTGCGGCCGGGGCGTGACGCTGACCACTTACCCCCATCTAGTGCCGAGGTCCTGAATGAGTCCTCTCACCACAAACGCATACATGAAATATAGTGGGACAGCGTTATTTTTTTTTAAGGTCCTAGGCCTTGTCCTGAGCGAGATAAATCCAGTCCACACGTACAAAACCCACTTATTTAATGTCCATATTACCCCAAACTACGTATATTTCTTCCAAGTGGTCTCTTATCTTCAGGTTTTCTGATTGAAATTATTTCTGAATTTCTTATAGTTCCCATTCGCGCCGCATGCCTAACCTGTTTCATTTTCATATTTTATTACTTATCGTTCCACATGGGTAACATTGTCTTATAACGTCACTTTAATATATTAAGCAACTTCATGTACTGTCCACAGACCAGGAGAAAAGTCCTGCGGAGGAGAAGTCGTTTCTGGTGCGGTGCGGGGGGAATGTTACTTATCAGGTGAACTAGAGGGCTGCTATTGGTGGGAAGTGTGACACGCCACAGAGTTACATTACTACACATAGACTGAAAACATCAAGCAGTAAAGAGTAGTTTGTAGTGAGTGAGTGCATCTCTAATGTGTTCTAGATTAAATCTTAAAGCTATTCCCATTAGAACACATGAAAGCCTGTTGTCTGTTCAGTGATTGTGGAACGAATGCTTTTAAGTTGGCTAGTAGTAGCTCGTCACTCACCGCGAAATCTTGCGCATGCGCGTGTATCGCATTCCTAGCAGGGATTTTCTCCTGGTCTGTACTATACGCCACCGGTTGAAATAATCTCCAATCTTTCTTCTGTTTCCTTTCTCTTTGATACAACTAATCTCAGAATCATATTCTCAAACACACTAGAATTTTATATTCGTGAGAGGCCAATATTCATTTCTGTAAGAGAAAACAAGTGCTGTACGCGAGAGTCTAGGAAGTACTAGTGACGTAGGCTGCCCGGTAGTCAATGACCGTTGTACGCATGCGTAACCCACTCCCTCCACCATCAATGTGTGAAGAACATCAGTACAAAGACATTTCTCACACGTATTCATTGCTTTCCGCTGCCCCGCTGTTGGTAGTACCGTTATTGGATTATTTGTTTCGTTATTATTGACTATTTAAAACTTCAATTATTTAATTACCAGCAAAGTTTCCGTCAAATTAGAACAAGCACGACGTTTTTCGATATGCTATTCGTGCAGCGCGTGGCTATCTTGGAAGCTTACGTCACAGCGACTTACTACACTCTCGCCTGCAGTGCAACCGTAATTTTGTATATGTACAAGACACGAAGGAAGTGATGTGGGCATTATAGAGCCGCATTATGTGGTTCAGCATTATAAAACGTATTCCGATAGGTAGACATAACCAGATGGACTTGCAGCTACCTGCTGGTGTTACTGATTACCCCAACTAAAGTATTCAAGAGTCCCTCTCAGCATGCGAAAATACACAAAGCGCAGTCTCAGTAGACGCAGGGTGATATATTGTCGGGGCAGTTACCAGGCCGGGAGGGGGCATGACCGCAGAATAACTTACAGGACTCAGAAATCAAACACTTCACTTCAGTGCTGCATGCAGTTGACTTGATCTGCTCCCTGTTTCAGGGTCGAAGTGTCTCGGCTCGATTTACCAACTGTACTAACTCTGTAGTAAGATTTGAGGTTTTCACGGAGGCGAGTCTGAAGATGACTGTCTTCTGGGTTGTTGCGCTGTGTAGTCTGGTAGAAGTTAATAGACGTTTCAGAGGGCCTTGCTGCCTCCATCATCAGGGCGAACATCCTCTGAAACGTTGGTAAACATCTACCAGACTACACAGCGCAACAACCCAGAAGACAAAAATCTTCATACTAAGAATCGCCCTGATGATGGAGGCAGTATGACCCCTGAAACGTTGGTAAACATCGACCAGACTACACAGCGCAACAACCCAGAAGACAGAAATCTTCATCGCCCTGATGACGGAGGCAGTATGACCTCCGAAACGTTGATAAACATCGACCAGACTACACAGCGCAACAACCCAGAAGACAGAAATCTTCATACTCATCGCCCTGATGACGGAGGCAGTATGACCTCTGAAACGTTGGTAAACATCGACCAGACTACACAGCGCAACAACCCAGAAGACAGAAATCTTCATCGCCCTGATGACGGAGGCAGTATGACCTCCGAAACGTTGATAAACATCGACCAGACTACACAGCGCAACAACCTAGAAGACAGAAATCTTCATACTCATCGCCCTGATGACGGAGGCAGTATGACCTCTGAAACGTTGGTAAACATCTACCAGACTACACAGCACAACAACCCAGAAGACAGAAATCTTCATACTCATCGCCCTGATGATGGAGGCAGTATGACCTCTGAAACGTTGGTAAACATCGACCAGACTACACAGCGCAATAACCCAGAAGACAGAAATCTTCATACTCATCGCCCTGATGATGGAGGCAGTATGACCTCTGAAACGTTGGTAGACATCGACCAGACTACACAGCGCAATAACCCAGAAGACAGAAATCTTCATACTCATCGCCCTGATGACGGAGGCAGTATGACCTCTGAAACGTTGGTAAACATCTACCAGACTACACAGCACAACAACCCAGAAGACAGAAATCTTCTGTACTAACTCTGTCGTGGCTTTCCTCAGCCTGCCCAGACTAACGCAGAGATCCCAGATTGATATATGCGACACTTCTGAAATTCTTACCTGTTCATCAATCATTATCATCTTCCTGTCTCACCGGACGCCATATAATCCCTACAGGTGATAGAAGGCAGTTAAATATGTAAGAATCTTATATCAGTTCAATGTACTATACAGTTGTAACTTCACTTATAAAGCGAAGTCTTGGACATCGCATAAAGGAAATAAGCCGAGTAGCATAATTCTCTCACCCATCACTCCTAGCCTATCTCTCCGTGGGAGACTTGGCAAGACAGAAACTTGTCATAATCCGGCTCTCCCTGTTTTACAATGCAAACTAAACCCGGGGCCTGTCGCCACGTACCACACGCCATCACACGTCAGACCAAAAAGTCAGAATTTGCCCTCCTCAACCCCTCGCCCATTTGGGCGCTCGCGAGAGGGAGTTTTATCTCTGTCTGAATTCCAGCTCTTCTACAGTTTGGTTACGCTCAAAACTTGGTCCATGTAACATGAAATTGATAGACGCGCGTCTGAAGGCTGTGCCAACATGTTCTTTGAAGTCAAAAACTAAGCAATGTTTCAGTTTATCTCACAATTTGTACTGGCAGTACTGAAATAGATGGTAGATGTAAACAATGGGAGATACATCATTTGGACCCAGCTTCTTTTCATTATTGTTTTAGAAATTATAATTGTATGACTACTTCAAAATGGCTACTACATTAATAGAACTCTCGAAGGAGAAAGTATTATGTAATCTTACTTTCGAAATCACAGGATGAGAAAATTAGTACCACATAAATGCGAATAATTGTTGAGTATGGTAATAAACGTTAGTGATACGAAATATTTTAAGGGAGAACGTTTTAAAAGAAAAACTGGCGAGTGCACATTATGCTCGTCTGTCATGTGTTCAGGTTAAAACATAGATCGATCAGAGCACCAGGGACAACCAAGAAAGGTATTATAAAAACTGCCTTTAATTGTTTTAAAATTTTCATAAGTACCAACTTCTTGGGTTCGATTCCCAGCGGTGCCCGAATTCATAACTTGTGTTGGGCAAGGCCGTGGTCTAGGCAACACGGAGTTTTCCTCCGTGGCATCCCAACAATTACTCCATTCACACACAGAAGAAGGCAACGACAAACCACTTCTGGATCATCTGCCAAGAACGTATATGAACAGGTCCCAGTCCGAGAAAAGGATGGAAGGATCCTGTTCATATGGACCTGTCCTCAGACAGAACACTAAATAAATAAATAATAGGGTAGGTTAGGTTAGACCGCTGGCCTTGCAATCTTGGGGTCTCGGGTTCGATTCCCGGCGGTGCCCGAATTTATAACTTGTGTTGGGCAAGGCCGTGGTCTAGGCAACACGGAGTTTTCCTCCGGGGGCTTCCCCGGTTTCTCCGTGGCATCCCAACAATTACTCCATTCACACTCAGAAGAAGGCAATGGCAAACCACTTCTGGATCATCTGCCAAGAACGTATATGAACAGGTCCCAGTCCGAGAAGAGAAAAGGATGGAAGGATCCTGTTCATATGGACCTGTCCTCAGACAGAACACTAAATAATAATAAGATGAGGTGGTCTAGCAGTTAGAACGCTGGCCTTGTAATCCTGGGGTCTCGGGTTCGATTCCCGGCGGTGCCCGAATTTATAACATGTGTTGGGCAAGGCCGTGGTCTAGGCAACACGGAGTTTTCCTCCGTGGCATCCCAACAATTACTCCATTCACACACAGAAGAAGGCAATGGCAAACCACTTCTGAATCATCTGCCAAGAACGTATATGAACAGGTCCCAGTCCGAGAAAAGGATGGAAGGATCCTGTTCATATGGACCTGTCCTCAGACAGAACACTAAATAAATAAAACCAACATAGGTCTGCTTACGTAATAACGAGAGGTGGTCAGAAAATAGGTTTAGAAACACTAGACCCTGTTGCCTAGAGTTATTTGTTAATGTTTGATACCGATAATACGTCGTTGAACGACTCGTGCTATTTTTCTGCGTAAGTCTTGTGATGACTCGCACTTATATCATGGATCGAGGTTTTCTGACCCCTGCCTATAGGAGTCATTATCCTGAATTGTCAACCATAGTTCCACTGCTGTTTCCAGGTTTCTTTTACAAGTTTTAAAACCTTGATCTTCCAAATTGTGCTTCAGTTGCCTGCTTCAAGCGCTGATGCAACGTCTCGATGTCGATTTTGAAAGAACTAAGTATAGATTGAATGTTCTCCACTTCAGTTCCATCTGAATCTACGTCAGGCAGTAAGACTCAAGTCTCTCTCTAGTAATTGCTTCGTTGCTATTTTTCTATATGTTGCTTCCATTTACGTTTACAGCAAGTTACAGTACTATTCTGTCTACATCAAAAATAAATCATCGACCCTAAGTAGTAACGCTCTTGGTTAGAAGATATATTCAGGGAATACATCGTCGATCTGTTAATATATTGGGATTATGTTTTTTCTTTGAACATTACAGTGTAGTGGTTATCGCTCTTGCAAAACATCTGGAAGACACAGGCTTCGATTTATATATCCGGATGCTGGAAACCTAATGTTATTTTGCGATTATTCCGAGTTCTTGCAAGCAAATCCTGTTAGGATTGTTTAAAAATAAGCCATGGGCTCTGAGTTATAAGTAAATATCAACCCACTGGGCATTACATAAATTAACAAATTCTTGTTAAGTAAATCAATTAACAATATTTGTGTCTGTGATTTAACTTTCTCCATGATCTGCAAGAGATACCTTCTTAAGAATCATTGGTCCTTCTGTATTTGTTCCGTGTTCGAGAATTTCACCTGAAGAAACTTGTCCACCTCTCAACAGCTAAAAGTCAAATTTCGAAAAAAATAAATAGTACTTTGGCATGGAAATGTATTCAACGAACAAGATTTCCTTTACAAGCATAAAATGGATTGAAGTTCATCCTACGTTTCTTGCGTATCTGAGTTTAGTCTGAAAAACGAATGATATTCCGCGATTCTCTTAAAGAAGTATCACTAAAAATGGAGCTGGTGTCCACTTTCATTGGAATTGAGCGTAACTCCAAGTGGAATCCGCCTCGGTAGATTTTTCAGACAGACGTTTTCCATACACAATGAGACAGGCGAGTAAAAGCCTCGCATCAGACTTATTAAAACACGCGTCACAAGAAATTTCATCAGAGGCCACTGCGCTGCACTGTACCTGAAAAGTTACGACTTTCAGCAACAAACAGAGACGAGGTCGCACGACTCTAGGTGACGTTAAGCCTGTAGTTCGTTCTTTCATTTATGTGGTTTTGATTAGCTATTTAATCCAAATGTCATATTCATATAAAGTCGCAGTCTACTAACTCTGTAGTCTATACGTATCCAAGGTACAATTTTGTATATTAAAGAAAATTAAAGCTGTGTTGTAAACAGATATGCCTACTCGCCTATCACGAACGTATTACACACACTATCTTCAACTTCATAACCTTGAACGAAATAATATTTGCTACCATTCCGTTCAGAAATTCTAGAAAATTTTACCACTCCGACTGCTATCTAAAACCTGAAATTAAAATATACAAAATATACAATTGTACATTGAATTAGCCTTAAACAGGTAGAATATTATGACAGTGATTAAAATACCGCAGAAATATACAAATAAATAAAATTCAACAAACATCAAGACTGCTTTGCTCCTAAAAATTACAATTTCATTTGTTTTGTCCTTATTGGTTGTTGCAAAAAACATTCATTTTTTATGTTAAACACTAATTCACATTTTTCGCTAATCAGAATATAACCTACAGCTCCACCCTAACTGAGAGGTAATCTCTTTTTTTCTGTATAATTTCGTGTAATGGGGAATATAATACGCCGACAACTTCAGTTTCTCATGTACTCAATGTCAAAAATGTTGTTTACTTTCAAAAGTGGATATTTCTATTGAACATCCACACCATTGCTTATTACACATTTTAATAACATTTTTTCAACTGCACATATTACAGGCCTGTAACGTCAAAGTGTAGAATTAATATAAGAAATAAATTGGAAAGGGTGTGGAAGGAAGAGGTTACAGTATAGGCCCTATATTAAAGTATGTATTCCACCGTTATATTGGAGGAACTGGCGAAAATCATAAAAAACATCGTTAAATTTGCCTTCAGGGTGAGAACATAAACCGAAATCCTCGAACACGAAACAGGAGTGGTTTATTTGTTGGTAGATACCAATGGTAGAGGCAGTATGTTCCTCAGAAACATCTGTATGTATAAAGTCCAGTCGGTATTACGACCAGAAGACTTGTCATGGACAAGTTCGAAATGAGACAGAGTTAACTGAGGGGCAAGGGGGTACATCGCGTAGAAGCGTAAAAGGAAATGTTATTCCGAGTGAGAATCACACGGGCCTGTATCCTGTATGATAACACGCTAACCTGAGACACGTAAATTGTGGTTGAATACAAAGACTGTCTTCAGCAGCCCGAGATAAAATCAGAATTCTTTATTCTGTTCTCTTCAAAGGAAGTAGTTACCATTCATTTCTTCTATCGCACTGCTCAGGGGATTTTGGATATGACACATCAAATTTTATCTCCACCCCCCACCCCCCTTTCGAAGTATGGGGTCCAAGTTGGATTCCATTTTTTCCTGCTCTAACAACTAAAACCATTTCTTTCTTAACAATTCCGTCGTCCGACACACTGTTCAGGAGTTATGCGTTATGAATGAAAGCTCGAAGGGTAGACATTTAAACAGTTATTCGTAACCCGTGGCCCACGGGCCGCATAAGGCCTGCTAAACTTCGTCATTATGTTCTTATGAGGCGAGTGTTTGCCTTCACATATTTTACCCGGTTACCGAGAAATTTAACATCCATATTAGTAAGTCCCAATTTATTTTATTTTTTTTCAAACCTCTTTTGTTTTGTACTTAAATAAGACATTGTAAATTACAGCCGTTATTTTCAAAACTGCTATTCAAGTACCAGGAAATTCTTAATGATTCTCGCCGATAAACGTAATTTGGCAATTTGGCCCTTTGAAAGAAGGATGTTGTGCATCTCTGATCTAAGAGTTGCCCCGACGTTTCGAAGGTGCATACTTCCCTCAATTTCAAGACGTAACATACCAGAATACAGTCATCTTCATAGGTCATTCATATGATGTTTAACGACGTTTTAGCCTCGGATGAGACGAGGGTATAATTATTTACTATAAATTTATCGCCAAGGAGAAGGGAGAATGTGTTCGAAGTTTAACATCACATCCTCAATTTCCTAGATAGATATAAGAGAGTTATGAAAAAGTTTCATTAGAATAGTTTGTCCTCTGTAGAGATTCAAACAGAATAGGACTATATATCGATGTGAATAAGGAGCTAGATAGCTCAATGTACAGAGTGACTCAAAAGCCCAGTAGCACACATACATAAAAATATATTTGTTTTCTTATAAGTTCATAGGAACTTTTGAACCACTCTGTGTTTATATATATATATATATATATATATATATATATATATTACAAAAGGCTTTGGAAACAAGATACAGACGGACAGACACTTGAGACTTAGAAACGAGTCACGTTGAATTCGAACACTTGAATGATTATCCTGAAATCATTTACGTAAGGCACAAGGTTTCAATCCATTTGACCTATCAGATGGCTACGTCACACAGCTTGACGTCCTCTTGTCTGGAAAACTACAACCAGAAAGATGCTTTTCTTATTTTAAATAAAGATAAAAGTAGAAAAGGTGTCTTGAATGGTTTGTCTTCGCATACCGATTTCAAAAAAGCAGTTTATGACATAACACGTACCAGACGTTCCATTAACATGCCACATTAATCAGTTATCACCGTCTTACACACGAATGTTAATACAACTTTAAATTATCCACACTGATAAATTTTACTCTTATTCATGAGTGAACATGTACAAGCAATATGACTATAATAAACTTGTTCAAGACACCTTCGCAATGACCAGTTGAGATCAACACGCCTCACACTTATATGACGAAAATAAATGATCCATGTGCCCGTAGTGGCATCGTATACTCTGATACGTCACGTTATTTTCCTCAGTATCTCTAGGCATTAGCCCGGACAGTTTATTGAAACAGAGTATGACCGATGTGTTCTACAATCCTTAGCTAGTCATCATTAAAGATGTTTAAATCTCATTCGTTTTATAACTCCGCAATTGATACAACATCGTTAAATAACATAGTAACCAATCAAGTTCTCCTAACTCAGAAAATTTCACATATTACGCCTTTAGGATGGAAAAATTAAGGAGAATAAGATGGTTTGGGTGTAGCATATACAGTATAGGCAAAGATGATAATACATACAAAATTTTAGGCGGTGCACTTGAAAGGAAAATTGCTAGTTGGGAGACCAAGGAGTAGATGGGAGGATAATATTACATTGAATCTTAAATAAATCACGAAAAGATAGGGAGAAGTGGAGGAGAATAAGAATGCAGATGTTATTTTGGAAAAGTAGAAATAAAGTATGGGAAATGAGATTACAAGTAGAATAACGAGACGGAGAGACAAGAGAGAAGAAAAAGCTGAAGTTTGAGATCAATCAAAATTTAGTAAATACTTTCAAAGGGCATTGAAATATCATACAGACAGATTAGCAAGGATATTTTATAAACATTTCGTATTACAGCACAAAAATACTCAGAAATTAGCGGGGGAATGACGTATTTAAACTGGAAACAAGAATTCTACATATTACGTTATTTAAACTTTTCGTCGCCCACACAAAAATCGCTTCTTAAAACTGCCTAATTAACTAAAGAACTTATTAAACAGAATATTTTGTTATGTATAATTTCTGAGATGCTTTATGTCTCTGTGATGACACGCAAACAATAAACAATTGGCTTTTATGTAGCACAGATTACGTCACAGAGAAATCTCTCCAGCTTCCCTCGTTGATGCCAAGGAACTATATTAACCTATAAAATAAATTCATGATAAAAGAAAGGCGAGGCACCTTTTAATTTGTCTTTTTAAGTTTTCTCATGGCCTCATTAAGCAATGCAATACAACTGCGACGCTCTTTAAAATAAGAAGTCTTGCGATAACTAATTGTACGTAAAAATATTAATTACCTGGCAATAATTGGAACCGTGACTAATGAGTAATGTGCATCCATGTGTAATGCGCAGAATCATGGAGCTACGTCTCTGAGGTAATGGGGTTAGAGGGAGATGGTATTTTGCACTGAAGCATGGCGAATGAGCGTGTTGGATGTTCTTAATCTCAGAAAAACACACGATCTGATCGGGCGGCTATATGTTTCCCCTCGCGATGATTGACACAGATTGCCAGCAAGGAGTTTGGACACGCAGTCACATGAAAGGTATTTCGGGCGCACGCCAGATTGTTCAAAGGGCTGGTCGACTGAGTTTAAGGAACCTCAGTTTGAAGATTTCTGTCTTCTGGGTTATTGCGCTGTGTAGTCTGGTCGATGTTAACCAACGTTTCAGAGGTCATACTGCCTCCGTCATCAGGGCGATGAATATATATATTCATCGCCCTGATGACGGAGGCAGTATGACCTCTGAAACGTTGGTTAACATCGACCAGACTACACAGCGCAATAACCCAGAAGACAGAAATCTTTATATTCACCGCTGTGAGAACCTCAAGTCTTACGAACCTCAGTTTCTATACAAAAAATGCAAACCATATTTCAAATTCATGTATTTTTTTTTTTTAAATATGTTCTTTATGGTTCTGCATTACGAATTGTCCTAGATGCTGATCTACTAAAAGTACTAATGTATTTTAAATGTTTGTCACACTGCATACACAGAATATTTCACTTTACATTTCGTTAAACATACAGCACATCAGAAATCGTCTAACATTGAAACTATAGATTATGATGACGTAGATCATCTATGAAATTAAGATTTATTTTGCAAGATAAACCATACCGGAAAAAAATATTAAGATCAAATGAATTTCAGATAAATAAACTAAATTTAAAACGACAACTTTTATCTCCAGTTAAAATTTTGATCAGGCTGTATTGATTGCTTCCGGAGATGAAATATGGTAGCAGATAAAGACACCCAGTATCCATCCATTAATATCCTCTTAATTATAAGATGTCATACAAACAGCTGCTAAATGCAGTTACTATTAGCGTCGTAAATGTTAGGCTTTCCATGAATTTTATGGGTCAAATACGCCAGAGGAATACCGGCATTTTAAACTTGAATATGCCTATTTATAAAATGAAATGTTTCGAGTGTGGTCTTCTGGATTGAATTGTAGGTTGTTACCAACGCTTCGGAGGAACTTGAGGTCTCCATATTCAGAGTCGATTTCCACATCTTCACAGCCATTACAACCTCAAGTCTAAGACGTTACATAAATGTTACTTACAAACAGCAATTAATTTATTTATATTTTGGTGTAAACTTCAGTCGGCACTTCGGTAGGCTTGTCCGTTCTGGCTGCAATTCAGCTCTTGTCACCTGTGCTTCAACGCATTTGGGCAATTAACTGCAGCTTCAGATACTCTTCCATTGAAATGCTATAGAGACGTCACATTTTAATAAATAAGTTCTTGTCTTTCAAATGACTGAGAATTAATAAACTGAGAAGCCAAGAAGTAGGCGCCATCTTGCGTCATTCCTAGCATTACCAAATACACAATTTGTTATTTTCTTATATATATATATAAATATAATATAAATTCACCTCAAATGTGATGACCAAGGAATGACAACGTTCTAAACATTCTCTGAGTGAAATTTGGCATTCACGAATATTTAAAATACACAAAAATTTGTGAATATATAACTTTTCTTCTTTAAAAAATGCAATACCAAAACAATACACTCAAGATGAGGAATTTAAATTGTTAAACTAATATACATTCTTGGACGCTTTTCTTCCGTCTGTTAACTACTTTAAACTGTTCCCTATTTACAAATCTTCAAGAGTAAAATTAATCTTTAAGTTTCTTTAGTAACACGTTGAGTTCTACAACGAAGTCCAGACATATTAAAATAAGAAACTGACATGGAATATGTTAAAACATTATTGCAGTATTTACCAAAGTGCAAGGAGCAGAATGTTAAGACAAGGAATCAGGATTTGAGCGAATTGCTGCTCCAGACTTCCGAAACAACAGAGAAAACGAGCACTCCATTGAAGCAATGGAGACTGGACATTAAAAATCATGGTATGTGATGTCTGGAAACGAATCACATTACGAAACAGTGCCAGGCGGACGGGCATCAGGGCAAATGGCATAAACCCTCTTCAAACTACACGTCACATACCATTGTCTGCTATAAAAAGGTGTGGACTACATATGAAATATTCATGTGTATCCCGACAAATTTCGACGGATATTTCTTCAGCCAGTAATTGCTTTTTCCTTGTCGTACGGAGGAGTGGGTTTAAATCATTCTTTTTTATATTGATGATTCCGCCATGACTCGTAAAATTGTACACGTCCTTTCAACACCTTTTATACTCCTTGACGAATATGAAAAATTTCTTAGACGGGTTACTAATGGCATTGTAATCATATTTATAATATTTGACAGGATATTTGCTCTTGTAATCTGCCCACGTGATCCCAATTCTGTCACTACTGACACATTCGTACGTAGGAATGTTCGATGCGGATTTCTAACACAAGTATTTTAACGAAGCAGTAAGGGAACTGTTTATTTCCTTATTCATTTATTTGTAGTTCATTTAACGACGCTCTCAGTAGCTCAGAATAAACAGCGTCGAATGATACGAAAATTAATGAATCAGAAAGTATATGAAAGGAATAGATCGTGGCCTAGGTATTATACCTGCATATGTTAGGAAGAATTGAAGACACTAAGTCAGGATAGATGGTCTCTGGATCGGGATTTGAAACCAGAACGTACCAAATACGAAGCAGCTAACAGCTGAGTCGCAATATTTAGCCTTGTTGTGTTCCTGTAACTATTGATAATAAGCTAATGAATAATTTCCGAGCGTGTAACTATTCTTCAAGTCTTTATCTGTCATCTTCATACGTTTCTAAGATAACGAATTGGTATTTGTCTTATTTCCATCGTCAGGTAACCAATGGAGACAACCGTGTTTCTTGCTTTTACTGACCTCTGGAATTCATGTTAACAAAATGTGTGTATGATCCTTATCTTGTCCCAAACAGATATATACATACCTAATTAACTCGCAAACAGCAAAACCCGAAATTTCAACATCTTTATAGCTTTGAATTGTGGCTTAATTTATTATGAATATACCTTAGAATACTTACATAAACAGAAAGTGTTCAATCACTACAGATCTTGAGGAATATAATTAAATCTCGGGCGGTACATCTCGAGGGTTAAATACAACTAATAAAAAATCCAATTATTAAAAGCAAATTCTGAGCAGGTTCTATCTGTCTCACATCTTTAAAACTTACGTAACAGCTAGCTCATCTTTTTTCGTATTTCAAGAGGTTTCCCAGCTATGCAAACTACATACCCAGCCAATTTTATTTTTCTAGATTTATTATTCTAACATTATTAGGAAACTTGTAAATATTCACAAACTTTCCTCGTTATGTAACATCTCAATCATTTCATCACTTGTAGATTCAAATATTTTTTCAAAATAATTAAATTTTAAATATAGTTTAAATGTATGATTTTTTTGCCTTACAGAAAGTGTCCGCATTTCACACCCATACAAAATAACTAGATATATTAATGATTTTCGTATCATAATCTGTGGTGTTTTATAAATCAGACGGGGCTAAAATAAAAATTTTTGGAACTGAAGCTAATCCTGGAAATTAATCTTTCCTTCATTTCCTGGTAAACTGCGTTCAGAATACCTGTTACTGTTAAACACTTGTTTTAGTGAAACTTTATATTTATATCACACAGTCTAATTATTATGTGTTGTTTGCTCTGTGTGTTCGCATGGATCAACACTAAATCCTCAGCACGGTCTTGTGTTCTTAACGCATCGCAGTGTTGCACCAACGTCAAATGTGGCCATTTTTACGCAAGTGTTCAACACTGACCTCAGGTCATCCTTGCATTAATGTTGCAAACAAAATGGTGGAAGCTTGGGGTGTCCTCGCCTGGTACTCAAGACCGGGGAGAGTTGGCCCGTGGGGCAAAAATCACTGGGGGCGAGGCCTCAACAAAGTAAGCATCCTCTTCAACGGCCTGCCAAGGGTGTCCAAAATAATGAAGGCAAGGCCAAGAAAGTAATGCCCCTGGGGAAAAAGAGTTAAAGTAAACGAACACGGAGGGAACAAACGCCTGCCGAGTTCGAATTCGTTATCGTCGAAAAACTATGAAGGCAGAAAAATGATTTATAAATCCCTGGTGGGGTAGTCATAGGAGAAGAAAGTCCAGAGCTCCAGGAACAGGGATCGGAAAGGATCAGGCCCCAACGAAACAGCTTCCTGGAGAACGACCAGGATGGCGAAGGTCCGGGACTTGGCGTGAAATGCATTACAAGGGGGTGCTGTCCCAGGAAGCGGCCAAACACCGTTGATGACGAACCCCCTCGGGGAAATTCCCAGTTTTCTTGAGGCCTAGATGAACTAAACTGACATGGCAGTGGCAGAAGGGTGTCCAACCTGGTGAAGGAAAAATCCTGCTTTGGGCCAGGATTTAGGAGAATTACCAGAGGGTGCCTGAGGGTTACAATTCCCGGAAGATGGCGAAGCCCTTCGGGGGCAGTTCTGGTCCTCCTAAGACCTGGATTGATCTAACCTGAGATAACAACAATAGGCTTTTTATTTGCGAAACAATGACCCCGGTTATGTAAGCTACCTACCTTATAGGAAAAACAGACTGAAGGACGGAACCATAAGGTCCTCTTTCATCCCTCTAGAACAGTGGTTCTCAACCGTTTTGTCACTAATTTCTGCCTTTAAATTTTAAATATAATTATTGTTATTCTTTAACTTATTATGAACTATACTCAACTGCGGATAATAATGTGATATAAATTATTTTTATTTTTAATTTCAATATGTAATTTTATATAATTATTCTTTTAATCAAAGCAGTGCAATTTCCAAAAGCTCCCGGCACACAGGTTGAGAACCGCTGCGCTAGAGTGTGAAGAACTCATTTATGATAAGTAAGTTATGTGTATCCAGAGTTAAACAGCTTAATAGATGCATGTTAGTAAAGATGACTCAGTGAAGAGTTTATGCCTTTCTATGCTAATTTTATTTAAATAAATTCTCCTTTCTCAATAAACCTACATTTCCGAACCGACACACAGTTCCTATAATTAAATTGCATATCATTAGGTTTTATTTAATTGTTAGCAGGTGAAGTTTATAGCTATCATCGACCTAATAAAATTACCCAGACGAAAGGGGGTAGTTTTTTACATTAGGCATCCACCGCGTAGCAAGCAACAAGCGCAAATTTTCCAGTGGTTGTAAAACTTAATTTATCTAGTAGGACATCCGTTCACAAGTTCAGTTTTAAGCAGAAACAAAGCGTACACAATGACGACGGACCTCCTAAGAAGAAAATGCCTGACCGGAGAAATGAAAACTGACAGACGAACTGACAGCAACCTCCGCCTCCGATGTTCCCCTGGAGGTCAGATGAGGGCGATGACGACCGAACGAACGAGTACCTTCAACACCTACAGAGAACCCCGCGGTAGAAATTTGTGTCCGCCTACCTCGAGTTCAACTTGTAATTATTAATTACGTGTATACCTTCTCACGATGCAGCATTCAATGGCTTGCTGTCAAGTGTTTGTAGTTCTTATTCGCTAACTCATAGTTTATATTTCGAATAATTCCTTATGATTGTCTAAATGTTTGTCATAACGATCGATTCATTACACCTGCAATATTGAGCACTGTCAATTGTCTGAAGTATAATTTATTGTTTTATTTTTTAATACTTTTCTGAAATGGCCGACACTAATCTTAAAATAAAAATAATACAAATCTGTCACTGTAAAGATATATTGTCATCTGGAGATAATGTTTGAGTTATTTCCTTAAATTGTATGCGACATAACTCAGATCTCCCCCATTTGACGCCATATAAATTATATAGTCAAAATAATGTAGGCTCTGACCGTGCACATACACACGGCGTGTGTTCGGTGGGGGATCGCTTTCGAAAATTATAATTTCTGACATATTGATTTTGAGGGCGACAAATGGGGACCATCTCGACACGAATGCACGAAGTTCAGAAATACGAGCTACTTGTCACGCGTATTGGTAGGCACTTAAGATGTTTCAAGCAGATAAGTTATTTATTAATACTATTGTGCAGACTACCGTGAGAGAAGGAGTGGTGATGGAATGCTGGAATGGACCACCGACATGGATTCGAATATATTCTGCTACCTTAAGCAGTTACCTTATCCGATCCATCTTCACCTGATGAGGCTTGACAATTTGACAGTCTCCGTTATCATCGTAAATCGCACCCGAGAATAATACGAGGCCCACGTCTGCCTTATTCACGCCTGAGCAATGGTAAAATAGGCTGTGGCTGTCCGACCGGATTTCGAAAGAAAATTTGGATCAGTTTATTCTTTTCATTCTTCTTTCATGTTTATTTCTTTTCTTTTGAAATACAACCAGAGAAACATAAGTTTCGTAGATACAGATAATTGTTAGTATTCTATAATTTCTCCGTGCTATACACGCCTAATGAGCATTGGGCTCCTGTTAACAAGTTAGTTGGTTCGTCATCCCTTGTCGCAAATAAGAATAAACTGAAAATAAATACTTTTACGTCAACTTAGACTTTAAAGATATATCTAAATAAACAAACAGCTTACGCCAGGGTATATTTACCTGTTCACACAAATAAATTATTTATAGTAGGCCTATAGCTTGGCAGTTCAGTTGAATTCTTTGTAGATTCCACACACGTGTGAGAAAATGACACATAACAACGACGTCAACGCCTGGAAAATCCTCAAACAAGACAAGAATTTAAAAAGAAGAATCCTCTAAAATTAATTTTTACATAACCGTCAAATATGACGTTATCAAACGATAGGCTACAACTATGAAGCAAAACTTAATAATAATTAATAATAAAACAATCGTAATCAATTATTAAAATTTATGTTTCACATGAATGTCTAATATGTTTATCAGTATACTGTGCACATTCCTGTAAATTAATAACATTCTCACCCCCACCGACTACGTGTTTGTAGGAACGACGAAATCTAAGGAACGGTGTAGCTTATTTATTAATGTAATTTAACAATTTGTCACGTCTCTCAAGCAGAACAGTGGTGGTAATATTTACTGTTTCACGTGTCCGTATTTATGACGTAAGATCCCAGCCCATTAGTAAGTTGTGGCTTAGGCCTAATTTAGTTACTGTAAATAATTCTCACATAAACTACATGATATCTGACCCATGGCCGAATAATTTATTTAACCGTGAAAATAGATAATTTCTTACTATAGCCTACGTAAAATTGTTGCATTGGTAACATGTATTTTAAATGCATTCAAATCTCTGCCTTCAGCATATCTCAGCAACAGGACAGTCTTGGACAACTCGTGCATTATAATTATGGGTTTGAATCCTGTTCAAGAGAGTAAAATTTATGTGTTTCTACCTGCAGTGTCCTGTAGCGGCAGAGTACGTACGACAGACCGTGTAATGTGTGCTCCTCCATAACTGAATTACCTGACGAATTTTCATTAAACTCGTTCCGAACATCATGATGAAAGAAACTACACCGCTTTCTTTATTTTTAATTTCTTGTCGTCAATAACACAGCTTCGTGGTTCTGCGAGCGTCTAATTAGGGACCGACACTAACACCTCCTTAAGTCCTTGAATAGCAGTAGTAAACTGAATGAAGCAACTCTGCATATTACAGACAATGCGTATAAATAGGGTTCGTATTGTTCTCAGAATAAACGGTGATTATTTTAATAAAAAACCTTAATAAATTCATTACTGTAAAGCGGACGTCTTGTGTTTCTTTTTAGTATAAAATATAACTTAGTCCATCAAAGGGTAAATATACGGCCCTGAAGTATGGTGTGGTATATGAACTTTTGTTGTCATAATATTTTGTAAAGTCTAAAACAACAACATGGAGGTCGAGCGAAATATAATTATATTTTGCAGTAAATATCTAACAAACCATTTGAGTTAGGGATGTTAACATTATCTGGCCTTATATCTTCAGCACACTTACAAATCTTGTATGGGAGAAATACTTTATATGTTAACAATTATAAACATGATGATAGCGCGAACGTTTATAATTCAAGTGACAGGATTAACACAGCTGGAACCTCTACTTGTGGCAATTGTACTCAGAAATGGATCACTGCTTTATATATATATAAATTTAGAGTTCTTGCCATACATATTTAAGTATTAAAAGAAGTCAACACCATAATTTCTACGTAGTTTTTTTTTCATGTACACAATGTGTATACATGCAAGTGAATGTACAGTTATATTTGAATATCCAAAACAAGAACACACAATGGATGAAGGACCACACGAAATAATCACAATTATTTAAGGTTTGGTTCATACAGTTCCACTCCCTCTGAAATGGGCTGTCCCTTTGAGCAAAATTTAACGGTGATCCACTTCACAACTGTCTCCATTGTGGTTTATCTAAATGTTATTTCTATCATGTGGCGTGTCAACCCACTGAAGGAAATGAAACCTGTCAAAGTATTCTAAATACTGATGGAAAATTAATGGCTACGTATCAGTTATTTGGGTCACCAAATTGCCGCCAGGTGTTGTTATATATATATATCATTGGTGGTGAAGGTCTTTCGCTACGAGAAATATGTAAGAACTGTACCGTCCCATTTCTTACAGTGGTGGTCTAGCGGTTAGAACGCTGGCCTTTTAATCCTGGGGTCTCGAGGTTCGATTCCCGGCGGTGCCCGAATTTATAACTTATGTTGGGCAAGGCCGTGGTCTAGGCAACACGGAGTTTTCCTCCGGGTCTTCCCCGGTTTCTCCGTGGCATTCACACACAGAAGAAGGCAATGGCAAACCACTTCTGGATCATCTGCCAAGAACGTATATGAACAGGTCCCAGTCCGAGAAAAGGATGGAAGGATCCTGTTCATATGGACCTGTCGTCAGACAGAACACTAAATAATAATACGCTGCTTTGTACAGGCCCTGACGTAAGATTATTACCAGATATTCAGATGTCGCTAATAACTGTTGCCGATTAGAGAGATTTCTTGTATACTTTAAAAAGTTGCGAATTCAACTGTCATGTATTGATTCAGATATATTTACAATAAACTGTTGACTTATCATTAGTTGACGATGCCATCTAGTAGCTCAGTGCTACGTATGTAACCGAAATGTTACATGATTTTTTTTTTAATTTAACAGTGGTTCTGCTAAAACTGAATATATATGCCCCTAAACTCAGTCGTGAATTTGTATATTACATGCTGGGATTTAAATTAGATTATTAGAAAGGATATAAAAATTTCTAGTATATTTGATACTTTTCAAACGCAACATCTAAAATGTTGATTACAGCATCTGACTGGAGGATTTTATTCTCTGAAAATATAGCAGTAAAGGATTAAATATTGTCACTCACGAACTCAGTAACTGTGAACCCTTTCGGTATAGAAGTCGAGTGTTGTCAGATGTGAGGCATGGGCCAGCAGTGTTTAAAATAATCCTGTCACCGCTAATGACATGGCACACTTTTAAGATATCAGTCGAATGGACATTTTTGTTTCACTGACAGTCGTAGTATTTGTGCACCTGCCTTTATCAACCTCAAGGATTAGCTTTATTACACTGTTAGAATTCCAAGGTTTAACTCTGAAATTGTCCTGCAACGTTCGTATAGTTTAATCTCTCCTTTTTTACAAATAGATCATGTTCATAAAATTCTTCACCACACATTTTTTCATCCATTCTTTTCATTTTGTGAAACTAATTATTTTCAAATTCAGCTGTTCTATCTAAGACAATAAACATCCTTTTTTTTCATGATACTTCCCGTTCCTTTGTAACCTGCGACGGTCCTTAGGAAATCCTTTCAGCCGTTTCAGATGTGGTCCAGCACTCATCCGTATATGAATGCGCGAGCAGCCATTACTATACAGAATTTCACTAGTCTCTGTTCTGGCACTGCCGCCTAGTGGTTTGTTTGCTTACTAATCCTTTGGTTAAAGAAATTTTCAATAACGTACAAGAAACGAGAAATGCTATAGGAGGTACCGATGGTGGTATAATTTTCTGGTATTTGTGTGGAAAGACTGAGAAAAAATGCAGAAAACCGATGTGAAATTTAATCCGAAATCTCTTGAATACGAAGTTGAAATACTAACCAAGTAACCAACTGACTGTATCTTTCGGAGATACTCGTAGTAACAATCAGCCATAGATTGTTTTTAACGTTTTGCCATACGAATTAGGACTGTACTTGTTTTTCTGTGATGATCCATCAGTTACTTATCTGATCAATAACCTCTGTGGACCAGAATCAGACTTGAGACTCTTAAGGTCTATCATCTGGTAAAGAAATTCCCCGATTTCAATGGAATTTAAAGGTTAGCTACCAACTTCACAAAAACCCGCCACGGGACCAGTTAACTCTAACCCACACCACCACATCTTATTTTAACATTATCTTACCATCTACATCTGGGTCTGAAAAGTGATCTCACACGGTATTAGCAAAATAAAATAAGGCAAAAAAATTATGTAAATCCTAAATTTCAAGTGTCTTTGCCTTGGTAGCCATAGCATTATGGGAAACAAAATAGCCCGGAGATTCCCTACCCATTAACATCGAAGAGCAGAAACGCAGATATTTACGTAAAGCAACTGTTTTTGCTGACGATTTCCACCAAAATTAGAATGTTTCGGCATTTTTATTAAAACACCCCGATATGAATTTTCAACAAAAATTCGTTTATTCATTCTCGAAGTGTTACAGGCAAAAAGACGGCTCGACAGAGCTCTTGATAGGTTTACCGCAGGGCTGCAAATAAACTTAAAATTATTTATCCTCAGAAATAAGCTAATATGATTACCAAAACGATATCATCATATAGATATAATATCCAGTATTCCCAAAATAATTTTTGCGCGCGGGAAAGGCTTAAAAATCCTTAGAAACAACCTTCAAAATTTGTGTCATCTCCGTATTGGTAATTTTCAATACAAAAGTAAATACATGTTTTTTTTATTTCCCCCCCACAAAATCACAAATAACTCCGGATAACCGTGTTGTTTTCTACTTCTGATAAAATAAACCATAACAGTCAACGCATATTTTAAAACACCTATAATTTACAAATCAGAATCCTGTACTTAAAGATATATTTTTTCATATAATTTAAAAGTTACTACGACCATAGGATTGGAATCCTTAAACACAGTGTCTTAAAGTTATGTCTAATGGTAGTTTATCCTTCGACCAACTCTCCATTTTAAGCGGTCAGGCCTTTGAAAAGTTATACAGCAAAACACAGACTGACAACTGAAGAATTTGTATGCTGACGAATCGCAACAAATGTTCATCTGTACCACATTAGCACTATCTGCATAACAACAAAGCTTATCTCATTTGATTGAGGGAAGAACCTCCCAAGCCATTTACCCCATCCACCCCTGACCCCTCCACGCTCATCTACTGTCCAAGTCTTTATCCCTCAGATTAAAGGCGCGTCATCCACTCCCCCAACACACAAACACACTCATATATATGCCTATTACGCTGTAAAAGCCAACGAACCCTTTTTAACTACCGTATGTTTCTTTCTCAACATTATATGCCTTCGGTAATAGGCCTATTATATGACAATGGTTCCATCTATTACGTATTAGCTGTCTCTAAACCTATCAAGCAGCCGTTGACTATAACCAAAGAGTTGAGACTAATCTCCCTCCACACCACACACACATCATAGTCATTCTTCTATGCATGAAAGTCTTTTGTCTAATTCAATGAAGTGAACTTGGCGTTCGATTGTCATTGAAATCCGGTTCGCCTGGCTTGCACTGTGTCCGACCAGCAGAGGGGAGGTGGAACTGATACATAATTAATGCAACAACGAGCTATAACGCGTTGAGATAGATTTAGATACACCTGATGTTTTAATCCTTACCATTAAGTGCACAAGATACGTACTTCAGAACATCAGTCTCTTCTGATTTAACCCTTTTGTAATGTGGCGATGTCAGTAGAAATAATTCTTCCACAAACATTGACAAATGAAGCTGTCAATTGTTTTCTGCATTCCATGGAATTATAAAATCAGCACTTATTTTTTTCAAATAGATTCAGATAGAAAAGGTTAATAATTTTCTTTGTTGATCGGAACCGTCATTGAAAGTAACCTCTCAGAAGAACTACACGTTACGGGGATTGGAGTATATTATTAAAATGTGACACCTATTAGGAAAATGATTAAGAAGGATGCGACGTAATCTGAAATAGCTCGCAAGACGACCCAATGGACCCGTTATTTTATGGTACTGATGTCGTAATCAATACCCCGAGAAAACTACGTGCTAGGAACTTTATAACTTCATCTTTATTCAGATTTCTAAGCTTTCTAGCTGAGACATGTTAAAAATGCAAATAAAAATTTCAAACGGACATAACATTTTGTCGAAAAGAAATTCAAATTTTTCTCGTTTCAGTGGATCAGGATTTAACACATCGATATTAAACTTCCAGAAAATCAAAATGCTAATATATTTCGAGCTGTAGTGGAGCTAACAACTCCCGGCTATAAAAATTGATAATAGTCCTGTTTTATGAGAGCTTATAGAAATAATTTATTACGACATAGCTCAAAATGTTTAGTTCTGACGATAATTTCAGGATTTTAAGAGCATGGTTATAAGCGTTCCGTTCTATAATAACAGAAACTGTCTTGAATTGCAGAAAAAATATAACTCCCAATCAAAGTAATGGCCAATAATTGATTAGTTGATTATTAAGTTATTTTACAATACCCTTTCAACAGATGATGTTATAGACTGTAATGAGACGGGAATATAGTGAGAAGGAAAGGATGTTGCAGCATCATGTCAAGTTAGGCTCTAGTATTTATTTATTTAGTGTTCTGTCTGACGACAGGTCCATATGAACAGGATCCTTCCATCCTTTTCTCGGACTGGGACCTGTTCATATACGTTCTTGGCAGATGATCCAGAAGTGGTTTGCCATTGCCTTCTTCTGTGTGTGAATGGAGTAATTGTTGGGATGCCACGGAGGAAAACTCCGTGTTGCCTAGACCACGGCCTTGCCCAACACAAGTTATAAATTCGGGCACCGCCGGGAATCGAACCCGAGACCCCAGGATTACAAGGCCAGCGTTCTAACCGCTAGACCACCGTGGCGTTAGGCTCTAGTACCCACAAATTAACCCCAACAGCCTTGAAAAATCCACGAAAATAAATAAGCCGGCACAAAATTGAGACTTGAACCTGATACATCGCTTATTAAACCTCCAGAGCTTTATTGCTACACTAATCCGCTCTCTAACGTGGATTTCGTATTAAGTAATCGAGAAAGGGTGGATTTTTTTTTTAAATACTTGGGACATCGCGTCGAACCAAACTCGAAAATCTGAAAAATACTATTTTTCAAGAGAGGCAAATGACACTTTAAAAAATCTGCTTAACGATGGGTAGTATGTTAAACAGAAATTACCGTATAAACTATTCTTATTTACCACTCTTGAAAATTTGCATGCTTATACTCACTTTATATCTGAATCGACGTTATGAAGTAAGATGACTGAATGTAATTCTACACAAATATATATATATATATATATATAGTTACTGAAATGAAATATAAAATAATGCTACTAGACAAGGTAGTCCCTCTCAAGACAGCCTTCTTGAGAGGATGGCAGATAAGACTTGAAGGAAGGTGTGGTCGGTAAACCTATCCGCACAGCAAAAAGGAACATCAGTCCTGTCTGTCAGTGAGTGTGGCCACGAAAAAGGAGCAACAAGCAACTGGACATATTGTTGAAATTGAAAGTTGAAAGCTGGACCACCTGCCTAACAAAAAGCAGCACGTGCTGAAGTCAGGAGCCCATCACTCCGCGTTTAAACAATAGCGGACTAAGTAGCCTACAGTAAAGGAACCTTCTCATATATCCTTATAGACTAAAGCCAGCACAAAATGGAATCGCAACGAATATTAATAATTTTAGGTCCCAGAGAAGTGTTCGATTTTTGATAAAAATTTCTGTAGAATAGGGCCTGCATATCACAGGCATCGATTTATCCCGTTTGTGGCACAACGCGGAAAAAACTTTGTCCCTGACATTCATTATATACTACGGTATCTCACGGAAAATACATTTGAAATAAATAGTGGCATTTATATATTTTTCACATGTACGCTCTTCCCAGAATTATCTCCTTTATTTGGTGACACACTGGAGTATATGTTATCGATCGTGATAAACTGCGATTTTCTCAAATTATCAGTATTATCTTTGCCTTCACATCACAGACGCGTTGTACTTCTATCGTAGATCTTCGTGTTTTGATAGTGTCTCTTTCTTAACATTCCTATAAACGTTTTCTTCAATAACCATAAAACAATTGAATTTTTATTAATAAAATGCCCGTTAAGAATGACGGAGAAGTCTGAAATAGTAAACACACAGACACAAATATTATTTTATGAAGTCCAAAATACCTTAACATCAAATAATCACCAATCAACCAAGCAACCGAGCTGCCGATAAACATTCTCCTATTAATTAGGTAAGTTATTGGTAGTAAGCATGAGCTTGGTTTGAGTCCAAATAGAGACAAGGATTATTCTCTTCCCCACAGAGTTCAGAGGTCCTCGCAATTAACATGCATCTGTTGATGCACCAAGACTGCAAGAGCGTGCAGGTAACTACGTACCTCCGTATTAAAAATGCTAGAAACTTTATCTCCACACCCGCAAATGAATTCTTTATAAAGTTCTAAGTATCCGGGATTGGTTTACAGTATTATAATTACACTTATATTATTAAAAAATACGTTCAGCTTATTTTCGTAAAAGGGCGATTCGGGGGCCAACATGTCAAATTTTGACTGCTTAACGCAAATTCTACAACAATTTCAATAACTTTTTTTCTGCGTGTAAAACAGCGTAAATCTTGCCTTATTTAAAATAACAAAATTAAATATTGTATTCTATGACGCTCACTTCATTCTTCTCTCTTGTGCTACAAACTTTGCATAGAAATTATTCTGGATATTGTCCACAGTTTGAGGTATGTTTAATGTAAATGTATTTTTGGCTTTTGACTGTAATCTGTGACTGCCTTTAAAAAGTGTGCGTAATTAAAACCCAAGCCATGAAATATATGGGGGATTTATGATTACGTCGCCCTGGTCCTTGAGCAAATACAAATTCATACGACTCTTGGGAGCGCCACAGTGTCGATCTAAAATTGAAAATTCTTTAAATTTAATTCACTTCACGATAGGAAAGTGATAAGATGAAGTTATAAGCAGATTAAATGAGGGAAATGTCTACTTTCATTCACTTCAAAATGTTTTATCATTCTCTGTTCTAACGAAGAACACACATTTTAACGTTACTTCTTTATATGAACAAGGGAGATTGTATCTCCACTCTTAAGAGCACAGATTGAGTGAAGGTATCCAAAGTGACGAAGTTATGGTTTGAAGGATGAACCAACTAGGGCCTGCAGAGAAATTATACAAAATGATAAGTTTCATAATTTGGAATTCTCACCAAATATTGTTAAGAGCAATCAAATAATGTAAGCAGAGATGAACAGGAAATGTAGCACGTATGATGACATCAGAAATGTTTGAAAAATTTTCATTGAAACCCCAGTTAAGGGGTATAAAATGATACAGCAAATGATCCTGGTGGAATGTTGGGTGTTCAGTTTTGGACTGGAGACAAGTGGCCCCAGTATACGTACCAGTAGCAGACCTGAGCGAACACAATGATGAATATTGTGATTACATAACAGCAGGGAACATATTGGCTACCTGACAAATTGCAATGTTTTCACAGAGGATACTGCACGGAGTAAGTTATCAATTGCGTTTATTTTAGACATGTAATTCATGAGAATCCAGTGTCTGAGACAGGCAGAAAGATTCATGTGTTCTGTTTTGGGCCATTGTTACCTTGAAGGTCTGTGTCTACTTGTCACATGTTGAGTCGTCATGGCAACAACAGAGGGTCAGCTCGTGCAGCCAATCCATCTACCGAGACAGAGGGACAGACAGACAGACAGCAACTTGGTTTGACGGACGAACAAACACAGCGACAGGGAAGTGCAGCCACAGGGCTTTGAGAAGAATCTCTTATTATTCCATGCAACAACTCTGGGTAGCCGGCTAGTTACAGCTTCACTCTGTGCGCTACATACTAAAAGGGCTTATGTAGATCTTTATATCTTGAAAGAAGAAAGAGGATGTAAGACACACTCCGAGGACTCCGAGAGCGAGCAAGAGTGCGCCGCCAGAACCAACCAGACCACTAACTCGGCCCTTTTCAGGGCCCTTATCTATACAACCTAACTCACCTTTCTCTCTTCACTTTATCTCCCTCTCCCACTCTAGCCCACGCGCTACCATTGGTCCACTCCCATACCTGCTCCCATTGGCTCGGGGCAGGCTACACCTTTCACTTCCCAGCCTATAAATCCAGCTCCTCACACCCTATTGGTATATTCATCGCCCTGATGACGGAGGCAGTATGACCTCTGAAACGTTGGTTAACATCGACCAGACTACACAGCGCAATAACCCAGAAGACGGATATCTTCAAGAAAGAGGATATTCATATAAACCCAAACATTTATAACTACCGAACTAAAAACACTTTAAAGGAAATGTCTTTCTTAAGAAACAGATAATTACTAAAGCAGCCAAGAAATTACTCGCCCTTGTGCAAACCAAAGCTTCAGTAGCGTTCACTATCTCTTGTAACGTGCAAAATAAATAAATCCAGTCTTCCATGTGGTCTCTTATCTTCAGATCTCCTAGCTAATATTTGAAACACATTTATGATCTCATGCGTGCTACACGTCCCGCTCATCACACTTTATTTTATCGCTCTAACAATATTTCAGAAGCAAATGTCTACAGATGATAACGATCCTCATTACGTAAATCTCTCCACCCCACGGTTACTTCCTTCCTCTTAGGTCCAAATATTTTCCTCAACTCCCTGATTTCAAAACCTTCTGCTTATATTGTTCCTGTGGACTGAGAAACCAGGTCTGACTAACTAAACTGATGCCATGCGGAGTAGCATTTTCGTTCTGCCCAGATAGTCAACAAATCATCCGCTTTCTATAAAACACGAAGGATCATCTCCGAAACCAGAAGACAACGCCACTGGCTCCAATCCTGAGTCAGGTGTATTCAGTCAACACATTCCCACTCCATTTCTTTTAACATCGTTTTTAATATTATTTTCCCATATATACTCAGGGCAGAGATTCTGAACTGGTGGTACATGTGTCCCGAGAGAGTACATGAAGGGAGTATGTGAAATTTATTTCATATATTTTAAAGCAGATTGAAAGGGTTTGAAATTCTTGTTCTTCGACGTAGATGAAAATTAAGTTTTCGTTTGAAAAAGAGTGACTGAATTCTCACTCTGAGACAAATGTCTGCTTCGATTTAAAAAGGTTTAGAAATCACATCTCAGTCTTCTTTTCAGGGTTTCAGACAAAAATTCTGGATGCATTTCTTATCTATTCAATTTGCCCTCCACTCGCATTCTCTGTCTTGATCGTCCTACAATTATTGATAAGGTTTTACACACATACAAAGTAACAGATATGATACATTTTATACTTTTTTCTCCACATTTAGTCTGGAGACGGTGTGTTATAAACTTCTGAAATGAATTATAACAAGCATAGAGGTCCATTCATAAATTACAAATTTTATAAACCTTATGAGTATTTAACTATCAGATTTGCAGAATTGTATTTTAAGTCCTTTACTATTATTTGCTTACGATCTATGGCCTGAAGATGGATGTCTTCTGGGTTCTTGTGCCTCCATCATCAGGGCGATTGTCCTGAAGATGGAAGTAGTAAGGACCTCTGAAACGTCGGTCAACTTCTACCAGACTACACGGCGCAACAAACCTGAAGACAGCCATTTTCAGACTCACCGCTTTGGAAATCTAAAATCCTATATAGATCTATAGCCTGTCTAACATTCTGCTCTCTTGGCAACAATATTGCACAGAGGAATTTTATTTGTAAGATTTATTCATTCCCTATTAATAAGTGTACACTGTTTTAACATGATTGGACAGGAAAACGAAAACTTTTTACAATCATATGTAGTGCAGTGAAACGACCAGTGCGTTACTCTGAAAGCCCGCTGTACTGGTAATCAAAGATGTAACTAAAGTTTTACTAAAGCAAATTTAAATCTTTTGTCCCGACTAGTAAATATGAATTGTTTTTACAATTATCTTATAAAATGTACGTAATTACATTAAAGGCCAACGCATGTGAGAAAACAAAGACAAATGTTAATGTCTAACTTAAAAATGACCGCCTAGCACTGACTTTTCTTAACGCTAGAAACAAAATACTGGGTTAACTTATGTAACAGCGTAGCACTGTCAACACTAATTTATTTAACACTATAAATTACAATATTACATTAACTAATGAACCTTAGTAATGTGTCAGAATTCATATTTCTGGTAATGATTGTAACACGTAAAATAAAGCATTATTTTTCATAAGTTTGAGAGCAGATTAAATTCAGGAAATGGTTATTACTGTTTATTTCAGAATATTTTGAATGTCAGACCCTGAGAGAAAGTAAAAGATTGACGCTGTTAGAAAACAAGAGTGCTGATAAGAATATGAGGACCTATGAGAGAAAGCAAGCAAACAGAAAATAAAATATTGTAATTGCGTCATATTGTGATTTATTAAATTAAAATTAAATTATTTGGTTATTCCGTCAAATCACAATGTATTTAAAATAAGATAATTATTTTAATTATTATAATTATCTTATTTTAAATACATTGTGATTTGACGGAATAACCAAATAATTTAATTTTAAGCAAACAGAAATATATTTGGGCGATAAACCTTCGTCATTTTTTGTTATTACGTAGTTTCGAAAATCACCCCCCCCCCCCTCTCCAGATCAAATTAGTGTGACGAAGAAAGACACGGTCTTCGTGAAATGACTCCTTTGTACCTTTTAGAAAACAGCACAAACGTTAACATGTTTTTTTTTTTATCGAAAATTTAATAGTAACTGTATAATTTGATGGCGTCACGTTTCGTTCAAAATACAACCCACAACTGTTCTGACATATGTTTAATAATATCATTTTTATATCGTGCGCCGCGAGACATTTTGTGAGCGGTCCCTCGTCTTGTTTACTTACAACGCCAACTGGCGATGTACGAGGCTTGACACTGGGAGGAGTCTGGTTCGATTGACAGCAGGCATCGTTTGATGTCATTTGTGTAGCGGCTCCGAACTAGCCTCAAGCTGTGTCAATACAGAAACAATTACATGGCGTGATGCGAACAAATGCAAATTTGGTATGATCATCATCACGAATAGGAGGGGTTGTGGTTCCTGGGTCTTTGTAATCATGAAGAATATGCAGATGATACTGGTCTTTATTTTTTATAAAACCACTCCTCATTTTCTATAGAATTCAGCAAAGGGATGCATAAATTGCTGGCATTCAGAAATCAAACTTAATACAGAATGACTGTCTTTCAAGGTAGTTGAAGCAATATAGGCCTAGTTTATTTCTTCAAAGTAATTTAACTCAACGATAAATATGTCCCTTGTCACCATGCAAGTTTCCTTTGAAGAACCCGGCCTCCGGATGTATAGGTCAGCTGCAAATGTATTGAATAAGAAGTCACCGACAGCTGACAAGGGGAGTCCCCTAGCTTGCGGGGTTGGAACATCTCAACGTAAAAGAACCATAATCTTGTGAAACGTTGCACAAGAATTAAAAAGTTGTAATGAGATACTACATAATTAGCCAATTTCACCAAAGACTGTAATCAAATCAAGAAGTATGAGGTGCATGACAGAAATTATTATATATATTACCCTGAAATTGTAAATGGAATAAACTAATATGATGCTATTAAAAACATATCTTAAAATAACAAGAGTACGAGGATTTGGGACTAGAGGTGGGTTGAAGATATCCGTCTTCTGGGTTGTTGCGCTGTGTAGTCTGGTCGATGTTAACCAACGTTTCAGAGGTCATACTGCCTCCGTCATCAGGGCGATGAATATGAAGATTTCTGTCTTCTGGGTTATTGCGCTGTGTAGTCTGGTAGATGTTAACCAACGTTTCAGAAGTCATACTGCCTCCGTCATCAGGGCGATGAGTATGAAGATTTCTGTCTTCTGGGTTATTGCGCTGTGTAGTCTGGTCGATGTTAACCAACGTTTCAGAGGTCATACTGCCTCCATCATCAGGGCGATGAGTATGAAGATTTCTGTCTTCTGGGTTGTTGCGCTGTGTAGTCTGGTCGATGTTTACCAACGTTTCAGAGGTCATACTGTCTCCATCATCAGGGCGATGAGTATGAAGATTTCTGTCTTCTGGGTTGTTGCGCTGTGTAGTCTGGTCGATGTTTACCAACGTTTCGGAGGTCATACTGCCTCCATCATCAGGGCGGTGAGTATGAAGATTTCTGTCTTCTGGGTTGTTGCGCTGTGTAGTCTGGTCGATGTTTACCAACGTTTCAGAGGTCATACTGCCTCCATCATCAGGGCGGTGAGTATGAAGATTTCTGTCTTCTGGGTTGTTGCGCTGTGTAGTCTGGTCGATGTTAACCAACGTTTCGGAGGTCATACTGCCTCCATCATCAGGGCGATGAGTATGAAGATTTCTGTCTTCTGGGTTGTTGCGCTGTGTAGTCTGGTCGATGTTTGCCAACGTTTCAGAGGTCATACTGCCTCCATCATCAGGGCGGTGAGTATGAAGATTTCTGTCTTCTGGGTTGTTGCGCTGTGTAGTCTGGTCGATGTTTGCCAACGTTTCAGAGGTCATACTGCCTCCGTCATCAGGGCGATGATGACGGAGGCAGTATGACCTCTGAAACGTTGGTTAACATCGACCAGACTACACAGCGCAACAACCCAGAAGACGGATATCTTCATACTCACCGCTGTGAGAACCTCAAGTCTTACATAGAGGTGGGTTGTTGTAAGCAATTCAATAAATCTTCTGGTTCTGTAAAGGACGAAAATTTTCTAAACTTGATGAGTTAGCATTAGCTTCTTAGGAAGAATATGGTTTAACTGAAGTAAGGCACAGTTAGCACTAACGTAACAAACTAGGGCAAACGCTGTTTATAGAAGCAAACGTAGCCCACTGTTTTCGGAACAGAGTGACCGCTGAAGAAGAATGAACCTTATCACGCAACATAACACAAAGGTTCGTCACAGCTAACACTAAATCCCGTCACTAATCCTGATATTAATCCATCTCCATCACTTTCTTATTCCAACCATCTGTCACAAAATTATCTTCCTGTTTCCTTTCCGATCTACTACCCGGGCCATTAATAGAATATTACTGTTTTAATATTCATTTCATACAAAAACAGTCAAACCGCAGTTCGACCTCGGAATAATTCTGATCCACTTGTTAGGCTACTCAATGATGAAGCATTTCTTCATTTTTTTTACCAGGTACCTACTAATTTTAACGCAGACTATTTCTTGTTTATTAATCGCGTTATTTTATAACTTTAGCTGGGCCTGTTGATGTTTTCAACATTCATAAATTATATTTTTAATGTTCATCAATTTACAACGCGGTACATCATCTGAAATAAAATAATAACAAAACGATTTAAAAGTCACTGGCATTTTAGTTCAATAATTTAAGAACACCTCTAGCTAGCACACAAATAGCATAGTAAATATTAACATAATAAATTTAACGCTTTTAAAAGGTAAATAAAATATTTGTGTGATAAAATTATATTTCGAATAACGTGATTATAGTTTTGCGCCAGAATGCGTTTGGCGCTGTAGGCAGTGGCATGTGTTGATACTTTCTGTGTGGAAAAGCGGTTACAAAGAACTACTTTCGAACGGACATGAAACACTCGAAAGTAGACCCACCATTAGTATCTAAAATGTAATAATTAGACGACTTCTGGCTCTGAAGCAAAAGGCCTGTTACTACGATACGAGGCTTCAGGGTATAGCAAGTTAACTGATGTTAGAATCCTAGTGGTTAATCACGTTTACTGGCGGGTCGAATGAGCCTATTTCTAAGTCGCTAGGAGCCGGAAAACTTCTCGAGAAGAGTAAAACAATTAAACAATTGTCAAATAGCTGTCAGATATTTGCACTGATTAGACGTAGTCATAAATGTACGTACATAATTCTGGTAATTTCCTGTCGAGTCACTCCTGGATATCAGATCACAAGTTATCTACATAGTCCTAAATTTTCCAATCTTCAGTAGACTAAGTGATTAAGAAAGGTCAATCAAGTATTTGGGAACAACACCTCACGATTTTTTGGGTTTAATGAAATCCAAAAACACCCCTATTTTAGCAGTTCCAATGTCATTTTGTCTACATAATCGCAACTGAATTATGAGTGTAACAAAATAGTATTATTTATATCCTGAACTATTTTTCTGTTCGTAAAGTGTTAAGGATCGCAATAAACCGATTGTGGAATGGGGCTTACTTCAATATGTCCCAAGAATTTGTGAATATAGGTTATGTCACACATGTCAAACTCAATGTCTACTGAGAGCGACTTAAACATAGGCGACTCTTCCAGAAACCATGGGCGAAGAGACTCATTGAAATTGAAATTTAAATAATATATTTGGTTTAGAACTATATACAGAGACCAGGTTTTCACGGCCACGGTCCTTACATACGTAGCACTATTAGCACTAATGCTTACTACAACTACTCACTAACGCTACTCTACATAACTATTCCTTAATCCCTAATACTATTTACATAACTAGTACACATGTTAACATGATTGAAAACAAAAATTTTCGTTTAATTATCACATGCTTATTCCAGATCTGGAATTAATAATAATAATAATAATAATAATATATTTGGTTTAGAACTATATACAGAGATCTGTGGCCGCCTAACACCAGGTTTTCACGGCCACAGTCCTTACATACGTAGCACTATTAGCACTACTGCTTACTACAACTACTCACTAACGCTACTCTACATAACTATTCCTTAATCCCTAATACTATTTACATAAGAGACTCATAACCGCATATTCTACAAATTCCAAGCTCAAATATAAGACATTTTTATTGTTCTATCCCCCTCCCCGCAAGCACACACACAAACATGCATTTAACTGAAACATATTTCCAATTCATTTAATTAAAATATAGAACAGCTGCACACAATTAGCAAATTAACATGCATTTTTAAATTAAAATGGGGCATTTGGGACCGCACATCATGTATAGTTCGATAACTTAGTCGGACCTCAAAAAACATGGCTGAGCTGCTTGAATATCAGGCCTAAATGGAAATAACAATGTCTCTGAGAAGCTCAAAACGTAAATCTTTATCAGAATATTTCTTTATTCGTAAACGTTTAATTCTACTGCTGTCCGCGCGCCAAGAGAAGTCCCTGGGACTGGGGCTACTCTTTCCCAAAACAAGCATACACTGACCGCATATTATATTATATATATTTTGAGTGATCACACTTTCTTCTTAAATCAGTATTATAGAAAATAATTAATCGACTATTGTGACACTCGGTACGAACACCATGTCACTGAAGACTTATTAATCTTAATAACTTACTATTTAGTTTGTTTTGTTTCATCAGTAATAAAAAATATGGCTAAGACTCAAATTTTGAAACTGAGATCAACATTAATTTTTCTAACATTTGAGGTCTTCGCGTTGGCGAGTATGATGGGTTTTGAAGCCAGAGTCCAGCAGAACGCCATCAATATACTTTAATTTAATATGTGATCTTGAAGTTTCCACTATGGAAATCTTGTGGTATAAATATTCTATAAAACGTGGAATCGAATTCTGGACAAATACAACAATTTTCCACAGTGAGAAACGTTATAAAAATTTGTCACGCCGAAGCTTCAAAAACCCAAAAGCTTTCCTATTCTTACGAAACAAAGAAAATATGTTAATAGCAGTTATATTATTGTGGTAGAGACCCATTTATCATAACCGTTTTGTGTTGTATAAGCACGTGAAAGGAACCATAAGTGTGCGCTTGTCATTATATCAGCCTCCGAAACAAGATTCTAAACAAAGGACATCGGGTCATTTATAATTACTAGATAATGTGTGGGTATCAAGACAATATTAGTTACAGAGTGAAATTAAGGTTCGTTGTTTCCTCACGCACAAAGCCAGCTTCCACAGGCGGTCCGGGCCATAACTCACGTATTAAACAATGTGATCGCTTGGATGCTTTTCTTTTTTTAAAACGTTTTGATTTCTGCTTAATTTTTATCTTAAAGAATCAAGTCGCCATTTTCTTTTCCCACGCACGAACGTACCTTTCGTGGGCTCCTCCTTCGCACAAGCAACTGTTGATGTTTATCAAATGTTAAAATTAGGGGTGTGAAGATATTACATCTCCACTTCAATGGCGGCAAAATATAAAAGAATATAAATGGTGTTTACGTGTTGAATGGGCGAGATGCTTTCAAATTTCTAAGTACACTCACTACCAGCAATTCACACAGTTTCTAACGCGACAGTGAAGAGCTTAGCACTCCTGCTTCGTATTTTGGATTTTCTGGGTTCGAATTCCAGCCCGAAAACTTGTTATCCCGGTATAAATAATCCGAGGCTTCTATCAGACACTTCAGGCAAATGCTGAGATATTACGTAAACAGACGAAGATTGAGTCGTTACATGCATTATACTTCTCAGTGTTATTTACGATCAGGCCCTAGTCCATAATTCGACGCCCTATCACCTATCACGCAGTTAATAAAGGCGTATTAAACAACATTAACTGCATCTTCATTTTGTTATTATTTAGTGTTCTGTCTGAGGACAGGTCCATATGAACAGGATCCTTCCATCCTTTTCTCGGACTGGGACCTGTTCATATACGTTATTGGCAGATGATCCAGAAGTGGTTTGCCATTGCCTTCTTCTGTGTGTGAATGGAGTAATTGTTGGGATGCCACGAAGGAAAACTCCGTGTTTCCTAGACCACGGCCTTGCCCAACACAAGTTATAAATTCGGGCACCGCCGGGAATCGAACACGAGACCCCAGGATTATAAGGCCAGCGTTCTAATCGCTAGACCACAGTGGCATTTTGTACACCCAGTTATGTCTGCTCGTCAATGAATCGACCCCACCAGCTCGGAATAATTCTGATTTCCGTTATTTGTTAATTAGGCACACTTTTATGTAAATGGATGATACAATCACTTGGCAAAAAAAAATGGATGCATTGGCTTGCAGTGACCGCTTGAAAGAGAGTTCACGTAGAAGTATAGAGTGTGAAGGTTGATGCTAGATTGCTCGTGATGGTACTGTGATGATCTCGACCGTGAATCTTGGGTGGACCCACTTCGAATCTCACTCCACTCTGAGTAGGCTTAGTAGTTGAAGCTTTTACATCAATGAGCCATGGAAGTACAGTCAGCGTCAAACCTTAATAAACTCCAGTAACAGTAAACAAGTCGCCGAAATGCATCATATGAGGTGAAAACTTTTGCTCAGCTGGTCAATAACTTTCCCTCCTTTTATGGAACCATAAGTTTCATTACAGTTTTCATAAAAACCCTCTCGCAGTTGAACCATATCGTAAGCCAGTTCAATCCTTTCAACACCATCACACACTCTTTCTTCAAGACCCATTATTATATTACTCTCTCATTTGGATCCACGTACTGTCTACAAAAGCTATTTTTCTTTGAGGTTTCCTCATTAAACTTGTATATGATTCGCAATATTTGCCACGGTGGTCTAGCGGTTAGAACGCTGGCCTTGTAATCCTGGGGGTCTCGGGTTCGATTCCCGGCGGTGCCCGAATTTATAACTTGTGTTGGGCAAGGCCGTGGTCTAGGTAACACGGAGTTTTCCTCCGGGGGCTTCCCCGGTTTCTCCGTGGCATCCCAACAATTACTCCATTCACACACAGAAGAAGGCAATGGCAAACCACTTCTGGATCATCTGCCAAGAACGTGTATGAACAGGTCCCAGTCCGAGAAAAGGATGGAAGGATCCTGTTCATATGGACCTGTCGTCAGACAGAACACTACAAATAAATAAAAATGATTCGCAATATTCACCATATGTCTCGTTAATCTCATCCCTACTGATTTAATGTCCTTAATACTATTGCATGGATATTACAAATTGCAAAGCTCCTCATTTGGCCCCATATATTTTCCCCAGTCTCCTTTAATAATTTCCTCTCTCTTACAGTTAGATCCAAATGCTATCCACAGAACTTTGTTTTCAAAAACCTCCAGACTGTGTTCTTTCCATAGGGTAAACATTTAAATATCACACTTGTATAAAAACACAGAGAAAACCTGGAAGTTAACAAATGCTTAAGATATGAAAGACTGCATGTGTAGATATGTTAAAGACTGTATACTGACAAAATGCCTACTTATAATTACATTTCGAGCGTAATGATCCAGAGAACAAGTAAAATCAAGATAAACTGTCCAAGAGACTGTCAATGCAAGTTAGTAGACCTATGTGAATTTTTCTGAATTGGTTTGTACGTATTATACAAATAGCATTGGAACAGATTTCTCTCAGAGTAGCCTACTTCGTATTGCTCTCGTCTATCATAATTCTGTAAAGACTCCATTACAATTGTATCGATCACCGTCCCGCAGGAGTATGACAAGACTAACCAGCCAACATATTTTCTAAACCTCAGATCGTATTTGGTAACATCTCTGATCCTGCACTAAAGAATTCAATGTTATGTTCTCAGTCGAAGTTTACAAATCTGTTTGGCTTGATCAATATAGGCATAGTGTGACGCTGCAGACGTTAGGATTTTCAAATTCCAGATATCAAATTCTATAACATATCACAGGACAGGAGAGATCAAATAATAATATTTCTAATTTTTATTCGGAAGTATTTGGTTCAGAAATGCTCTTGAGCACGGGCTGCCCTAATTCAGGCCTTAATATCATACTTTGCTTACTTTTATGAGGGGTGATAGACTGACATATCATTCTCGTGTTTCCGTCTGTGATATTCTCGGTTGTGAGACCGTGTGGTGTTGTAGGCAGTTACCAAACATTCAAAGGGACGAATCTCCTCCATATTTAGGGATTAAGGCAGTTAGGATGCAGTTTAATTAGACGGAGTACGGAAATAGGAATGTACAGGCCTAACTAGTAACTAAACTAATTTCTAATTCCATGTGAATCTTATGATAGTATAACGAAATAGGTCATCGCCATTTCTTAACAGTACATAATATAGCTGTCAGCTAATAAGGCTAGAAAATCTGAGAGGATTGTACAGCATCTTGAAGTAAACTACGACTCAGCTATGGACTTATAACCTGGTACAAGTCAAGACGAACAGCCATCCATTATGCGTAATCAAACATTACAATGACGTACGTCTGATTTTTCTGTCATTCTCCACACACAGTGACAAGCTGCCTCATGTCAAGACTACACACGATCTCAGCGTGTGCATTTTTTATCACTCGAATCGTGCACGCAAATAAGTGGTTTTGGTTCAATATGGATGTCACTAGACACAGTCATGTGGATTTCGGGTTTCATTTTCCTGTTTGACTTTGTTAACAAAATATGATAAAGATTTAACAACGTATCTTACATAAGACAAACGTAGTTTTAGACATACCAGGCAATAAGCACGTTACAACACACAGACTACACCAGATATTACTGTCTTTGCCTTCTCATCCTGCTGCTTACAAAGATCTGGGATTTAGTCTCCTTGTAGAAATATCTCCAGAATTATGAATAGTCACATCTCATCTACAGTAGATTCCGGTTACTTGGGGCCATCGGTTAATCGGGGCTGCCGTTTATTTGGAACAAATCTTAAGGATCAAATTTTTTTTAACTCTTTGCGTGCAACTTCGCATAATTGGGGTAGCCGTTTAATTTGATCAAAGTTTTCTAGTCCCGAGGTGTCTCAATTTACTTGAATCCATTGTAGTTATAAAATATGCGTCAGCGTCAATTATGGAGAAAAATTGTACTGGAAGCCGAGTACTTAAGTACTTAACTGGACTACAATTTGCTCAGTTGTGAATAAGATGGTAAAAAAGTATAATCATCTTGTGTTAAAAATTATTTTATGTATTTATAACCCATGAGATCTACTGCTACGCTTGTGTAGACGACACTTACAGTAACGCGTATAGTAGGAGTAGTAGTAGACAATATGAATTATATGGTAACTGTTGGTGTCAGCTAGGAGCGTTCAGAATCCCAAGGTGTAAAGAAAGCGTTTATTCCTAAACTTGTTTTTCTTTACTGCATAAAAAGCCAAATAAACAGAGAAAATCTGATTTCTGCTCTACAAGAATAGGTTGCTGGGATACTAACCGTACTGCAACATAGGTTCGAAATGCTATTATCTTGCTTGTTTTCTAATTTAACTGGCCGTCCTCAGGGGCACAGATCATATATAGAGTTTAGTGAAAGAGTGAGTGTGAATAAAGAACTGGCAATGTAAGGAAGGAAGCGGTTGTGGCCAATTTAGACGCTAACATTCGCGTAGATGAATTTGAGCCATTGAAATCATTTAAGATAATCGGCGCCGAACCGAGACTCCCCACATGCACATATCAGTAAGTAATCAACCATGACACCAACTGATGAATACAGATCCGCTAAATCCTGATCGTAGACAGGTAAAGTTTTGCTTAATCGGACGAGACGTGGAGATTACTGATCGAAGGATCGATTACAACGTCACAAAGTCCATGCAAAACTCCTTACGTCTTCCAGTCGCCTAGTATTCTGAACACAAAACCTTCAGGAAAATGCACCTGTTTCTTTCCTCGAGGGGAATATCTTCTCAGTTGAGTCCATTAGAAATAAATAGCTAACTTCAATCAATGAAAAATTCACTTAAAATTTTTTGCGCAGTTTATATTAAAACTTCGCAATTGAAATGTACTATAACTTGTGATATACGTCCCCAGGTAATTTGCATGTGTTTGCGTGTTCGCCGCTTGGCTGTGCATTGGTCTAGTAATCACAACATTAACTTGGCTAATCCCATAACCGCAAAAGATCACCTCACTTGACTTCTCATTATGGGTCCTCGAGAACTGATATCGAATATGTAAAACTATATAGAAACTACTACACCGAACAGCATTGAAGTACTGAAGATAAAAAATCCTACGAGCCACACAACAAGTGGACAAGACAATGCTCGCAGGATTTGGAGAGAACTTGACTACCACTGGGGACACTCACCACGTTACGAAAGAAGTTCATACAGAGGGCTTTTAAAAATACTTGAGGACATTCGGCCTTACATCGGAAACCAGACTGAAAATATGAAATGTTAGATGAAAAAGAAATCTGTAAGTATGTGAGATGTTATGACGAATATGATGGACGACTGGACATTTGTCTTAGTCATGCTGGGGGAAGTCGGATGAAGGGTGTGACAAATTGACCTCATGAGGAGGGCTGGACCACCCCGTGGGCTACACTATATCACCCCCTAGAACGTGACATGACCAACTAAATAAAAATAACAGGGTAGGTACACAGTCCATTGTGTACGTAACTTACTACTGACGATGGTAATGATACGTCCACAGGAATCACTCAGTCATTGATTGTAATCAATTACACTTTCAAGATGGTTTCACGTTTGTTACATGATTTGCCTGTGTGGTCGATTCATCAACCATGTTCACTGTGCAGAAAGTAAGGTACTGTATACGCTGATAAGATTTTATCACCCAGAAAGTTTTTTTGTGTGATCTTCGCCCAGAATCTACGAAAAATTGAAAGGGGGTGTCGAGTCAGTATTCCAATGCTTTGTTTCGCCTCCGAAACTAGTGAAGGCACTTCACTGAATTCTTGTAATGCTGGTCGGTCGACACTTCAATTTGTATCATTTGAAAGTAAATTTGTTTAATGTAGGTTCAATGTGCACGTACTTTACGTGACACTTACGTAAATAATTCTTGATTTTCTCAAAGACAACTGTAGAAAGAAATAACATGTTACAAGAACTGTAGACCCCAGTACGATCTGAATTTTTTATTTAAAACGTTCTTCTATGTGCTGAATATACAACGAAACAAGGAGCAAATCTGACGTGATCACAAGCCTCGCGACATTAGACTGTTGGTACCTGAAATAAATTAACTTCAAAGGCAATGACAGTAGTAAAGAACGTATTTATATAATATGTTTATTTAATTGAAATACACATTTGTACTCCTCCTTAAACTAATTTCATCATTAAACAGTATTGTCTACCTTTTTGAGAATAGGAAGCTAGAAACAATAACGTAGCAAGAACATAACAATATATGATAAAAATTCAATAAGCGATCTAAGGTTACATCCTTAAAATGTGAATTATAAGAAAAATGATGCAATATACTGACTTTATATTAATATATTTCAGTAACATATACACGACTAAATTTGTGGTACCCAAAATGCCGTTCGCGAACACCTTGGTGGTGACATGCTACTTCAAATTGGTGTCTAGGAAGACAGAGAAATATTATTGAAAAGGAAGAAAATTTTATGTACAGAATTCCATATTCTGATTTTAAGAAAATACGGATATGTACTGTAATCAAATTTAAGAAAAATGACACTGTCACGATTCGCATTTTGAAAATCCTTAATGTGATGGCTCCAACACTAGGTTAAATCCGAAACAAACACACGTTTAGTGGTTCATTAGCATACAATGGGAAGTATTTTAGCTTGATATATGACGACATCTGCATAGGACTGGGCGCCACCATTTTGAACTTTAACATTAAGGTATGACTAGGAGTAACATCTACCCACAGCTGAAACCAATGCAATTATTTCTTAAACGAAATAAATTTGTAAGGTACGATGGTCGCATTAATCATTATATTGGCTGCTATTAGTCTCATGCCAAACAATTTTGCGTAGTACTTACGAAATGCTAAGTACAACAGGTATAAGTCCGAAGCAGGTCTGAGTATAAACAGAGACGAGTCCTGCTATCAAAATGCATAGGGTTTACAAATACAATCTCTGTACTTTGCATCCATGAGTTATTTAGAAACACACTTATAGTTTGAAGAGCTGATTAACAGTCCAGTTATAGTTACAAACATATAAAAAATAGGACCTGCGTAGGCCTGTAGTGCCGAATGGCACAAACTCCATACCAAATTTCATCCCAATCCGTACAGTATGGTTCGAGTTGAAACAACCGGCAGACAGGACTAGTCCATAATGCGTTCTACTCATGCAATTCATTGCACAAAAATTTATCAGCCGACCAATCAATCGATCGATCTACCTAACAAACAATCACCTAGCGTAAGAATAAATCGACCGACATAATCTTCCAACTACCCATTAAACAACGAACATGGTAATCATCCACCCAACAGCCGACCAATCAACCGATCAACATAAGATCTAACCGTCTGACCAAGTAACCATCAACCATCAACGTCCTTTTTCAGACACCTGCTATGAAACGGGGGCTTTATGCATGTAGCTGCATAGTTATCAACAGCCGGCTTCTCTGTGCATATTGAACCGATGTCTTATAAGCAGAGTGTTAATAATTTACGAGGTCTGCGCCAACCTTTATGTGGTATTCATCACCAGGGGGTCTGCCTCCAGTACTCATGCATTATGTGCGTTGCCCGTACAGTAGGGGGGCTGATATCATTAGCAACTCCTGTGCTACCGGTTGACTTCTTATTAGTAACAACCCGGCCACTACATTTCCGAAAGTCACCTTTATCTCGACGTTGAATCCAATACTTGTTTTACTTTATTTATTCTACCAAGACATGCAACTATACAAAATAAAGGAACAATTTGTATCTTTTCATTTTTTAATTTGCATGCTACGTTGCATTTTAAGAGTTTTAAACGAAATGACATTGCTTAGTTTTTATATAAGATCATGGATAACAAACACAATTATAACAATTAATTATTTAAACATACAAAAAATCTATGCTTTTACATGACCTATTTTATCAAAAACAAGAACAGGTAAAATCAATCCTGGGGATTTACTTACACAAACGCCTGTCAGCTCTCTAGGTAGGCTAAATGTGCTACGTTTTAAATAACCTGACACCAGACAGGTCAATGAGACAGCAGGTTATTTGACAAATCTTCCAATGGCGCACTTAATAGGCTTCTATATGACATATTACATAGGCCTAAATATAACACTTCATTGTTTATGGCGTTGTGTTATGATAGACTGATCACTTTTCAGTATTTGTGTGTGATAGAATTTTCTGTTTTACAAATAAACTTCAGTAGTTCATTTCTAAAGATGAATAGCGTTCAAAAACCATATAGAAAATTAAAAAAGGGAAGAAGGAATTTATGACAAGAAAAATATCATTCCCTGTTGAATTTCGATCAACATTTTTTAATAGTTTCATTTATTTCTATGATCCAAGGACCTCGCTTGAAAAGATTCTCGTCGTTATTATGCCACCATCATGTATTCAAATACATTATTCACTACAAACCTTATAGGTGGGAAGTTAGAAACATCAGTTATAAAATTAGATTGCTGTCTTCCGGGTTATTGCGACGTGCAGCCTGGAAGATGTACACCAACGTTTCAGAGGTCATGTTTTATCGCCCTGATGAAGGAGGTAGCATGGCCTCTGAAACGTTGGTAGAAATCTACCAGACTAGACTTCACAACAACCCACAAGACAGCAATCTTCAGACTCACCTCTGTGAAAACCTCAAAGCTCATATCAGTTACAAAAGCATAATTAAAATTCAACTAATATACAAAATGGAAAATATCATATTTTACGAAAAATGTACCAGCAACAAATTATTAATGAATTTATGGCTGTCAATCGCATAACGAGAAGCTTCAACTTTGTAGTCTTTACCTAGTATTATTCAAGTAATTAAATCTAGAAAGATAGTAATGGTGGGACATGTAGAAAGCATGGGGGTGATGAGAAATACATACGTACATAATTTTAGTTGGGAGAACCATCGAGGTAAGAATCTATTTGACAAATCTAAGGCAAAAATAATATTAAATTGTATTTCAAAGAAATAGAATGCGAATTTGTGAAATGGATTCAAGCGACTCATTTTAAGTAGCAAATCTACTACAGAAACTGAGAATTTCTTGATCATGTAAGAAACCGCCAATTTAATATATGTTACGCTTATGCTGGTTTAACATTTGCACCAGCAAAATATGGACAACTACGAATTTAAAACAATAATAACCTCAATGGCCCTTCGTGTTGCTCTCGGATTGCATATCAGAAGTGCCTATTGTATTTAAAAGCACTTACCTTTGTCATTCTGGATGTAAAGTCTGTTCTTAACCGGAAACTAAACGTTTAAGAGGAATCTACTGCAAATATTATTCAAAGAAAAGTTATTTTCCCGGTAAACATTAAGATCTAACAGTTTAACGCTGTAAATAAATTTCTTTGCGGCGACGTCATGTGCTGAAACCCGTGTCGTTTATGTCAAATAAGATTCATGCACCACGTGTATACTTATCTTACCACATGATAATTACACATAAACAAAGCAGCTTCGTTGGAAGTCTATAAATAAGTACATACTAAATGGTACTCAAGAAAATTCTACGAAATCTCTAACACTAGTTCACACAGATCTAAAAAAAATGCAAGTGTCCAACTATCCAGACAAGACAAATTAGAAACAAAAATGATATTTAAAACAAACAACATGTCCACTTCTTGAATTTAGCATTTGAAAAACCCTTCATCACACAACAAAATTAATTTCAAAATTCATATTTCAGTTACGATGTCACATGAGATTTTTCCGCCTTACATTTTAATAAAAAAAAATTAATATCTGCAATTTTACACGATAATTTGAACTTACATGCCACCCACGAAGAAACTGTAATACAACCATTAAACTGTAGTAATAAAACACACAGTTGTAAGTCTTCAAGATAAGATGCAAAGTAATCTTAATGAGCAGACAGAAATGAAGTATACAATATTCGCGTTAGGTTCACGTCTTTCAAAAGCTGCTTTGTAATTATCATAATAAGACAGACATTTCCGTCTCTAAGGATTACCATTTCACTTTTCTTATTTAAAATTACAGACACAGTGCAAGCCTAACAAATCAACCTTGCAATAAATAACAATGATACATAAAAAGTATCAGTGACGGCTCCTTAGGAATAGTGTACCAATGACAGTAATGTGATATTCACAGTATACGCTGTAGAGTAAATTTAAACTTGTACAGTGACCTACTACATATTTACGAAGAGAGAATCCCAAACAATGATTTGATCAACATTTTATGGAACGCGAAGGTTCATTATCGTATACACAAGAGCCTAACATCCGTCCCTATCCTAAGCCAGATAAATCCAATCCGTGTCACGCCATCTCATTTCTCTAAGATCCATTTTAATATTATTCTCCCACCTATGTCTAAGTCATCCAAGTGGGCTCTTTTCTTCTGGTTTGCCCACCAAAACCCTGTATGCATTCCTCTTCTCTTCCTTTCAGACTACATGCCCTGCCCATCTCATCCTCATTGACTTGATTAGTCTAATTACATTCGGCGAGAAGTACAACTCACGAAGTTCCTCAGTATGTAACCTAACCTTACCTCCCAGTAATTCATCCGTCTTAGGTCCAAATATTTTCCTCAGCGCCTTCTATAAAAACTGAACATAACGCACCGTACTGACATCTACTACTTGTAATTCAAAACATTGATAAATGTAGTGAATATTAAAGTAAAATACAATAAAACATTTCTTCACTCTATGAATTGGTATCTGCAGTGTTATAATAATTGTAGACAATAGCTTTGTATCTGTAACCCAATTAGTTATAATGAAGACCAACTACATATGCAAAATTGCATATGAAAGTTTTATGTAAAATAAATAACACACATTTATTTCAACTCTCGTGTTCGACAAGCCGTCACTGACTAGAAATGCAACAATAAAAATAAGGAACTGAAGTTTTGACCAATGAACAAAGCTCGTTTACACGGCAGATTTATCATTCCCTCGTCTGACGGCAATAAAAGGTTAATTGCATCTATTCCTAGCTGTCGGTCCACAAAGGGAGCTGCAGTAATGCTTGCCGGAAACAAGACGCAACAGCAGTGCAAATCCCACAAGTTTGTATTGCAGCTTGTTTTAACAAGAATGTCCCTGTCAACTGCAGAGGCCGGATTGCCTTTCGTATTAGTTCTACTGTTTCATTCTGCATTCACTCAGATAACTCTATAAATAAGTTAGGTTAGGAACGGATAGGTTAGGTTAGGTTAGGCTAGGCTAGGCTAGGCTAGGTTAGGTTAGGTTAGGCTAGGTTAGGTTAGGCTAGGCTAGGTTAGGTTAGGTTAGGTTAGGTTAGGTTAGGTTAGGCTAGGCTATGTTAGGTTAGGTTAGGCTATGTTCGGTTAGGTTAGGCTAGGTTAGGTTAGGCTAGGTTAGGTTAGGCTAGGTTAGGTTAGGTTAGGTTAGGTTAGGTTAGGTAGTCAACAGGATCAGGTTAAAGTCTGATGGTGGAATTTTGTGAAGATGGTAATAAACTTTCGGATAACGTAAAGGCAGGTACTAAATACCTTGACCGGTTGCGTCTACCAATTTTTGAAGTAACGTATTTTCTTTCAAGTACATTTGTAAATCCGCACATGGTTAATGTGGTTTTTGATTTCTCAGTCTTGGTTATAAACAATGTGTTTGAAATCAAAGGGAATAAAATATCTGCACCAACAAAAAATGACGAAAAGTGGACACAGTTAAGACTAACGTTGTAAACTTTGTAACATACTTAACAGTCTAGAACGCTAAATCAGAAACGGGCATGTCCAGCTATAATTCATTTCACTTTGTTCACAGGTGTTCGAGGTCCGTCAAAAACGCATTATATTATGAAGTCGTTAACAAGTTTATGACCTCGCAAAAGTGAAGGTGGTTTCAATTTCTTTTAATCCCTTATGCCTTACTTTCTATGCGTCATTACGAGTGCCGGGACGGATCAGGCAGTAAAATGGCAGGCTATGACTGTTGGGTGGGTTTCGATTCCCTGTTATTTTTTTACAATGCTTATACCAGTTCTTGGGCACAACCAGATTATCTCTTGCACAGCCAAACCCACTACCATTTAATGTATATATTAAGCATGTGTGGACTTTTGCCTCCATGGCGTGGTGCTAAAGAAACGTGTTTTACCTTTGCACACAATTACAGTATTCATTCGATTAAAAAATTATAATATATAATAAAATCGATATATATGCGATCAACATCCAAATTGGAAAATCTAAGCGTAGATTGGACCATAATATTAAAAAATTATCTTAAAACAATAGGGTGTGGATTGGATTCATCTCTCTCCATTGCAGTGAGGCAAGTTCCTTGTAGGATGAGAGGGGGGGTTATGGATAAATGAAGAAATGCACTAGTGTGACCGGGTTCACTGTTGATGTTAGGTGATTACTGTACTAAGGTTATCCATGCCCACTTAATGGACTGAAATCAAATTGTTGAGAAGGGGGTTGATGCTGGAACCTAACGTGTGAGGAGGGGTCCGATGAGAGGGAATACGCTATATGGAATGGTCTAGCGGTTAGAACGCTGGCCTTGTAATCCTGGGGTCTCGGGTTCGATTCCCGGCGGTGCCCGAATTTATAACTTGTGTTGGGCAAGGCCGTGGTCTAGGCAACACGGAGTTTTCCTCCGGGGGCTTCCCCGGTTTCTCCGTGGCATCCCAACAATTACTCCATTCACACACAGAAGAAGGCAATGGCAAACCACTTCTGGATCATCTGCCAAGAACGTATATGAACAGGTCCCAGTCCGAGAAAAGGATGGAAGGATCCTGTTCATATGGACCTGTCGTCAGACAGAACACTAAATAATAATAAATAAGTCTCAAAGTCCGGGGCGGAGTAGCACCTTTGGGTTTGGTTAGGTCAGACTGAGTTGGATTAGGTAAGGTTAGGTTAGATCCTTGGTTATAGGAATGACCTTGTATAGCATTGGTGCAAGAATGACCAAGGACGTAAAAATGAACCGAGAGAACCTACAAATTATCTTAAAGAAATGGGGTGTGAGAGTGTGGATTGAATTCATCTCGTTCAGAATAGGATTCAATGGCGAGTTCTTGTGAATTTGATAACATAGCTGCGAGTTTCATAGAGGCAGGGAATTTTTGGCCATCTGAGAGATGAATTATCTTTCTACCAGACTACTTCGAACTCACGGCCGTGAATACCTCAGATCCTACATAAATTAATTTCTCTTCGTAGATAAAAGACATAAGTATTATTGCAGAAACTTGAATGAGAAGAATAGATTAAAATAAAAATTATGACAAATTTGCAGAAAGTTTTGTTATATTTAAGAAAATAAGAAGAGAAATGGAAAACGTCAGTGAAGAAATATTAGGACAAATAGATCATAAACCAGGAGATAACAAAGATGTGAAATACTAGTATAATTTTAAATAAGCAAATATAAAATATAAAATTAATGTTAACTTGAATGTATAATCATGTCCGGGATTTGACAAAAGTTCAGGATGTCATGTCAGATATTGTAAACTGTAGCCAATAGATGCGTAATTTCACTGTCAATTCACTTCTCAAGAAGGACTTTGTTTATTGTATCGAGTTTATAAAATCGATATATTTATTAATTTATTTGTATAAGCCTGGCTCTCCTCGGAACAATAAATATTGCATTTGTGGTGGATAAACAATGAAAACATAGAATATGATCCCTGTTCACTGATGAAAGGTTTTCATAGTTTCAAGCAATTATACATCCCACATGATCACTCTTAAAAGACAGACCGCAGCGAACTTTATAGTCTGACTTTTCTGCCGACAGCTGACAAGTTCCAGAAACAGAGTACGTGAGCAGCAAACTGTTTGTTACGTAACTTAGTATTTTATAGGTTGTTTTTAATCGACTTCAATGAATTATAGTTTTATTGCATAAGTGAACTATAAATCTAAAGCTGTGGTTGAGAGATTAGCACTGTTGATTTGGTAAAGTGCAAATTATTTACGTCATACACATACGACTAGATTAATTTGACTCAAGATAGGAACTATATGTTGGCTCGTCCAAATACTGTAATGAACACACTGTTCCTTTAAAAGGGGGTAAATTTATCTGAAGACCTTGAAAACTATTAGTCTGTAAATAACAATTAGTTATTATGCGTTCTTTGCACGAAGTCCATATCGAGAACGTATTATATGGTCTGGTCGTGTCTGACCCGTCGATTCAACTCGAGAACAACTGAACGGATTTGGGTGAAATTTGGTGTGGAGGTTGTGCTGTTCTGCACGACCTCAAAACCGTGATTTTGAATATCCTGCGATAATAAAATGATGGATAAGGAAATTCGTGAGGTAGACTTTATGATGCTACGATCTGGTGGCCAGAGATGAAACCATTAAAAAGTGGATTTAATACCTCTAAACGCACATAATATACTTGCGTTCTTTTACGTATGTTTAAAGTTTTAGTTAAATTTTCCAGTCTGAAACATCCTCACTGTCATCTTTCCAACCTGGCTAGAACTATATTTTCCAAACGGATTTTTTTTTTACTTTTTACCCTGATCGGAAAACCCACGTTCTTGGTGATACAAAATGTTATTAGTCAACATACGGATAGTAAAAGGTTACACCAGTACACGTGTAAAATTCTAGGCCTACAAGTTCTTATCCTTCACTTACATTTTTGTTATAAAATTTAATCAACCAGGACTATGCATGTGTGTGAAATATAATATCTTGTGCTTCTGTTCTGTAAGACTTCTTCTGTTAGGATAACCTGAACCCTCATCAATCTACTGTCTTCTACCCACGGAGATTCCTAATAATCTCCCGCAGTTGGAGTCAACAAACACTCCTCATAATGCTTACAGAATCCAACCATAAGAATAGAAAATATGAAGATTCAAAGGAGAATATAAATATAAAAAGACTGAGTACGAATCTGCTTACTCCTATTTGAAACAAAGCACCATATTAGGTCCTGTGCGTACATGGTTCAAATCACATAGCCAACTTCACTGTACAGGGCCTGCTGTCTTACTTTTCCTTTAAATACTGGCATCCCAACAATTACTCCATTCACACACAGAAGAAGGCAATGGCAAACCACTTCTGGATCATCTGCCAAGAACGTATATGAACAGGTCCCAGTCCGAGAAAAGGATGGAAGGATCCTGTTCATATGGACCTGTCGTCAGACAGAACACTAAATAATAATAAGATGAGGTGGTCTAGCGGTTAGAACTCTGGCCTTGTAATCCTGGGGTCTCGGGTTCGATTCCCGGCGGTGCCCGAATTTATAACTTGTGTTGGGCAAGGCCGTGGTCTAGGCAACACGGAGTTTTCCTCCGGGGGCTTCCCCGGTTTCTCCGTGGCATCCCAACAATTACTCCATTCACACACAGAAGAAGGCAATGGCAAACCACTTCTGGATCATCTGCCAAGAACGTATATGAACAGGTCCCACTCCGAGAAAAGGATCGAAGGATCCTGTTCATATGGACCTGTCGTCAGACAGAACACTAAATAAAAAAAATATAACATATTAATATTGTTGTGGTTAATCATAGGAACATATTCTTAATCTCCTAATGAATGCAGTTTTATTTACTATGTTTCTTACCTGATATTTAAATTTTGAAACGTGAAATACGTTTTTACACATTAATATATTTACCCTATATAATGTACTTCGAAATGAAAGAGAAACACACGTATTTCTCTTGTTCAACCTAATATTATACTTAATCTAAAACTTCTTGACGATGGTGAAGAGTCAATTAAACATTATAGTTTCAAAGCTCATAAACAGTATAATATTAATTGAATAAAAATTTCCTTGGATATTATCCATCGTCTAGTAAATATAAAACGTAATACGACGTTTCGGATATAGGGATTAGCTCTATCTAGTGGGCCCAACTGTGTAGGAACCTGAAGACAGAGATAGAGTCCCATCTCCGAAACGTCGTTTTACGTTTTATATTTACTAGACGATAAATAATATCCAAGGAAATTTTTATTCAATTAATATTATACTGTTTATGAGCTTTGAAACTATAATGTTTAATTGACACTAAACAAAATCACGAACAGGGCAGTCGAGTACAGCAGCCTCCTCTAGCTGTCGGTATCTGAAAAATGAATGCTAAAAACTAAGCGTGAATTAAGTTTGTTCTTCTCGATATTTATTTTTTAACTAACTATATCTTGGAATCTGCCTTATGGACGCAGCTAGAGATAACAGAGCAAGCATTTGGACTGTCCCTCACTCCGTTCGTCTCCTTGGAAAAGAATACGAAATGAATAATCGTTGTGCAGACACTGTGTCAGAGTGGACAACTTGCCTACACCTGGAACATATTAAAAATACTATTACGAGACCCATGTCCAGCAAATGACGTCTCCAATATAAAACGCAGGCGACAGCATTGTGCTGTATAAATGTCTACAACTCGGGTTATTCCGAGTCAAATATGAAAACAAGTAAAGTTCTACAGGATGACAAAGGCAAACAGAATAATTATTTTCCGCCTAAAGCAAACGATTAGTATGGTTTCAAGCAACCAACATTTCTTTTCAATTTATTAATCCTCTTACTGATAAGCCTAGTGTTGGACCTTATGCAAGAATTGTCAATATATTTCACAAGTAGTTCTATGAAAGAATTTGTCGCATGTGTTAAATCCCTGAAACAACATAATGATAATCATTCATTAGTAACTGCTATTTACAATAGCCAGATATTGGAAAAATTATATCAGAATCGCACTCATAGACTTCAAACAAAATTCTCATCTCATTAAATTAAAAACGTAAATTGTAATGAGTTCCATGATCACATTTCTTTGCAATTAGTAGCTTTTAGTTTTTGGAAAAAATAGATTTCTTCAGTAAAGCATGGAAGATTTTTGTTTCTGACAATTTGTTTGCACCGTTTACAGAATCAGGCTGTTTACCTCAACAATTAATGCACAGAATAAACCACACCATTCTAAAGATGGGTGTGTGAAAGAAGAATTGATATATGAGTTCTTTCCGATATCTGTACCTCACTTCTCTTACCTACCGCAGACACAAAACTGTTATTACATTAATTAATTAGTGTTCTGTCTGACGACAGGTCCATATGAACAGGATCCTTCCATCCTTTTCTCGGACTGGGACCTGTTCATATACGTTCTTGGCAGATGATCCAGAAGTGGTTTGCCATTGCCTTCTTCTGTGTGTGAATGGAGTAATTTTTGGGATGCCACGGAGAAACCGGGGAAGCCCCCGGAGGAAAACTCCGTGTTGCCTAGACCACGGCCTTGCCCAACACAAGTTATAAATTCGGGCACCGCCGGAAATCGAACCCGAGACATACTGCTACAAAATTACTCACTATGCATAAAGTCTAATATTAAGTCCTCTCTTTCCTAAACTTATTTAATCTTTCATCATACCAAAACACCTTCAAACCAAAGTTTCACACTTCAGTTAAGTCTATGTGTTATGATATGCGACAAATGTTTAACAAAACCCATAACGTTTGAGTTGAGATTCATACAACGCAGGAATTATAATGATCCAACATGAACCATAACCACATTCTGATGACAGCTTCTAATATATATTCATATTATTAAATTTTACGCAATGCATACTTTGAATTCGAACATGCAACATATAGACACATTACCGTTATGAGTTAATTTCATATACTTCGCGCAGAAAATTTTATGAAACACTAATTTACGCCTGAGTACAATCTCAATGATCTGAGGTATCTCGTTGCTTCTCTGAAATGTCGTTGTTATAAGTATAACACCGTATTTACATTTTTTAATTTTCATTCTATAAAGCATAAATCTAAATAAACTGATTCAGAAAATTAAGTAAGATTTTAAGGATGTACTTCAAGAACACGGCGTGCTGTATCAAATGATGATATTGGACAGAATCTTTATCTCTCCATGGGGCGAAGTTCAGTTCTTACAGTTTCCCATCCTCCTAACATTCCGCATTATAATCTGACTCAACAACTTCACAGATTCGTACATCTGACTACCCGCATATCTTTATGATACCTATACCGTTGTTGGTACAAACACAACATTTATCACTACGTCATGTACTAGACATCTATTATTTTGTATTGTGCCGTCCAGAGAGCTTTTGGTAATCGGATTAGAAGCCCAACAGGCAGATAATTTGTCACTTGAAGGTAAGTAGCATTATAAATTTAAGATTCATATAACCCCAAGTTTGTAGAGAATTCTCAGTTTTGATTGGACTCGAGATAAACGCAATCATCGAGTATTGTGCACAGTTTAATGGAAGAAGTATACATGTCCAGTTGAAAAGCATCGTAGTTCGTGACCTAATCTTAGCGTTACTATTCAATGTATTACTACATTCCGATTTTGGATTGGGCATTCTGTTTATGCGTCTCCAATGCAAAAAGACACAGATCATATTATTACTTTATTAACAATTCTTTTCAGCAGAACTCCAATATTCAGCATCATTGGTAATGACTGATGCTTACCCAGTTCCATCTATACCTCCCATTCTCAAGACCTTTCTCCACCGTGGGATGCAACTTACTGTTATCTCCACACATTCTCCTCGATCTTTCAAGATGCTTCTCCACTCAAATTCCTTTCCGAGCCTACAGGCCTACATACTTATGTAGAAATAGTTTCCTGTGCGAGCTACTTATGTAGACCGTCGACTTTTACTATCACAAATATTTTAAGGAACCTGTGTAAGTCACAGGACTCCTCGTTAAATGATATATTTCATTCCCACTTAGTCATTCTTTTTAGTTTCAAAAATTTCACTGCATTGACTTATATACATCTTAATAAGGGAACATTATTCTGATGAGTTGAGCCGCTCATATGCCTAGACATCGTGTGGTGGTGGGTTCAAAGACGATTCAAAGTTTAGGCTTAGTCTTTTTCTGACGATAAACGCAGCATGTCCTTCCGAAAAGTCAATATCCACCACCAATAATACACGGTGTTATGTCCAGGTAGTCAAAATCCGCCAGTTCAATCGGTTTCTCCTAAACGTCACGTCGTACAAAAGATAAACACACGAAAAGAAATACAGTGGATTCCGGTTAATTGGTGCACATCGGGACTAGAAAACTTTGGCCAAAGTAAGCGGCTGCCCCAATTAACCGGAATCTACTGTATTCCTCTTGGACAGACAACCCTGGACAAATTATCGCTTTTTGTCTAATTCGGAAATTAGGAACAGAATATCCGAAGAATTTATACAACGAATTTTTTTCCCCTCGAATTTGACCCCGGGAATATTATTAGTTTATTCGTATTTCAAAAATAAGGCACAGGAAATTCCAAAAAACTAGAAATAATATATAACAGCCAAAGGAACATTGCTACTTAGTCCATACTAGGATGCTTAGCAACACCTCATCTAATGGCATTGTTACACATGACTTTTAATAAGTTTTGTGACTTTATCAAACAAATTCAACAGACCCAAACCACCCAGAATTAAAAATGATACATCCGATAAAATAAATATTTAAAATTCCTATTAACGTTCTCGGAGCCTATACACACCAGCATAAATAATACATAAAAAGATAAATACAATTTAATGTTTTCTGAAGTCACGTTCCTGAAGACAGTACTCGGTAATAAGACAGAGTAATATGGAGGAAAATATACATATATTTTTATTTTACAGTCTATACACAAACTTATTTAAAATAATGTTGTTAAAATATTATAACATTTACAGTATAAAGTATATTATGTTATATTTATGGCGCTCCTTTATCGTATTACGACATTATATTATTCAGCGCTTTTATTTTTGTTTTTGGACGACATGTTTCGATGTTTTATGACATCATCTTCAGGTGTATCAATCTATATCATTCTAAAAACTATTATACATTTTGATGCATTGCATTTATTGATCTTTTAGTATGTTTGTAAAATTTTCCGTCTTCATAATGATCTGGTGTCTGTATTTAGACGTTCATTATCTGTGGAATTAATTTCCAAGTGTTATTATGCAAATTTGTGTATAGACTGTAAAATAAAAATATATGTATATGATTCAACACAAACATGACGCACTTAAGATACAAAATGGAGGAAAATATTTTAAAGCTTATTATTTATCCTTCTTATAAACTAGTATTAAGGTGATGTAATAAAGGCGGATGTGATGGAGAACGGGAGAAAAATGCATCCAAAATATTATTCCGGAAACCTAAGTTGGAAAGGCCACTTTTAAGACCTAGACGTAGATAGAATAATAATGTTAAAATGGATCTTAAAGAAGCAAGATGTGATTATTTGGTCTGGGCTCATCTAGTTCTGGCCAAGATCCACGGCAGTTTCTTGTTAACACATTAATAAACATTCCGGTTTCATAAGGGATCGAGAATCTCTACACTAGCCTAGTGGCTCTTAGCTTTTCAAGAAGGTCTCTTATTCATGGATTTAGTTACTGGATTATCAATTCATATTCCTAGTCTTTGGCAGCAATACCACCTGGACTGAAACGAGTAAAAGCCTAAGTTCTTTCAGGATTGATTTTATTTTTCAGAAACATTCACATGATCTGAATTGGTGATTCAAGTTTCGAAACCTAATGAATACAGGATATAACAAATCATGAGTAGTTATTCTCTCATTTTTTCTTTGAATGGACACGTCCTGCATTCCTTATAATCCTCGAGGGTCACGGAATACGTTTTGTCTGTGCCATAGTGACAAGAACAGATCTGTAGAGACGATTGCAGCGCCTTCCCAGCAGGGTGGCAAAGCCAGTCATCACACCAGGCGATTAATAAAACACTGTACACTCAGGTCAGCAAATTTTAAAACTTAATTTCTCGAAATCGTCTCCTTAGTTGATTTTACAATTTTTCCTTGCGACACACAACTTCACGGTAAAATCATGCTCGTGTTCCATGATATTTCGTAATTTGGAATCTTTGATTACTATTTTAATATCTCTTATCAACTGTATAGGTTGTGGATTATAATAAATTACCAACTGTTAAACACGTAAAAACACTATTTTCCTAGAATGACTGGAGAAAACCTCAGACTATTAAAAGTTATCCAGGCTATGTCGAACATACTGTAATCCAAATATGGTAAAAGTGTCTCCATAATCGCCCCGGTGATGAAGGCGCAAAGGACTTCTGAAACGTTGGTAAATTTCTACCAAGCCACGCTGCGCTACAACCCATAAGACAGCCATCTTCATACTGACTGCCAATAACCTTAAATCCTACATGGAAGTACTTTAGTTTTTACTAGGTATTTTAACGAGAATATTAACAAAGCGAAATCACGATAATGAGAATTTGAAATTAGGAACAGAATTATGTCCAGACTCTTCAGTGACTTGAAAGCCACTGAAGGACGTTTAAGTTATACCACAAAGGTAGCCTCAGTATAAAAACAATTACCCACTGTTAATCACAAAAAGAATAGTTCAGTAAAACGACTGAATATAGATTAACGGCTGAAGTTCGATTACCCACAAATTTTAAGTTGTTATCTTCCGAAACGTTCAAATCATTTCTGCGGATACATCCAGCCGCGTATCCAATAAGACTGAGAGACTGTGTCCTTTCCATGCGAATAAAGGATATGGAACGTTGACTAGGCTGTTTCATCTCGTGCAAGCAGCTTTATATCCGTGCCATCCATTAATACGCCTTAATGACATGGTGTTAAGACAAGATTAAAACTTCGCCACATTTAAACTAATAAAATTAATTTATAAACGTTGTAAAAATAATTCAAAATATTTTGAAATTTAAGTTAAGAATTTTTAGGGGCAGTTGCTTTCAGCCACTACAAGATTTAAATACTCAAAACCTGTTTCGACTTCAGACTAAATCAGGTTACGAACAAAACGCTAAATGTGGCTACTTGTTGGACTGAGTGTCCTCTGCGCGTGGCCTCGTTATCATCGGATGGCACTCCCAATCACGTAACTTATTTGGTATTCCCGACGATGACTTCTGTCCCACCATTCAAACTTTCTTAGTGGGATTCCTACAGTGTTATGGTCTGACGCCATACCTCAAAAGAAAGGTTCCACAAATATATAATTCTGTTTGTAGCTCCATTTTCTGAACTAACAGATTGGTGTAGTGGTAACTTTCTACAGACTCATGTGGTGTTCAGTGAAATATTTGTTATTTTACGTATTTCCAAAACCACAACTGAGTATTCCAGCACAAGATGTTTAAATACCTAAATATCATTCGTATTTCTACTCATACGTTTTCTTTTTGTTCAGTCTACAGACCCAATGAAGCTGAGACTATCTCTCTCTCTTTAATGAGGTTTTCATTCATACATAATATAGTACTCTTCGACCACACAGATCAATAGAGAACAACCCGAACCAAAGAAATATATACATGCCCTAAAAGGGAATTGAACCCGCAATACCAATGTTTAACGAAGACTATGTACCCCTTGGATCGTGCGGTCAGTTTTAAGCTGAAGATGGCTGTCTTCTGGGTTGTTGCGCTGTGTAGTACGGTAGAAGTTTACCGACGTTTCAGAGTTCCTTGCTGCCTCCATCATCAGGGTGATGATGGAGGCAGCAAGGACCTCTGAAACAAGAATATATAAGAAAATAAAAAAAAACGTGTTGAACCAATGCCTGAAGAAAGACTTCCTAAAACTGCGTTCAGTTACGAACCTAGTGGAAAAAGATGTCTAGGTCGACCACGAAGAAGATGTAAAGATCAATTTGAAGCCGGAACAGGCATTAGTGCCTAATCCATGACGATGATGTATATGTATGTATGAATCTGCGTTCGTATAACTGTGAAATCGGCCCTGTGATAAGCTATCCTAACGTATGTTTTGGTAGTTTTCCCTCATTGCTTCAGAAAATGTTGAGATATTACCTTAAAGTAGACCATGGCCGAATCGTTTAGCATCCTTTCTAATATATAATTTACAGGTCATCCTACCATTGACACTACACTAACAATACAGCTAATAAAACGTTAACAAATTAATAGTCGTATGTTCCTATGAGTGTATAAAAAAACCTATATAATTTGTAGCAAGTTACAAGACTAAAATGTATCCAAATTTCAATTCAATTAATTTATTTACGTGTTTGCCAACAGCAAGAAGCCAATAACAGGCAAACACTGATAATACATACAATAATAATGAAAAATAGTACAAAAAGAGATTAATTAAACTTATACATGTACAGTATTAAATATAACAGCCAAGTACAGGCAAACCCAAAATAGAAACAATATTAACACAGAGCAAAATAAATGAAGAAATATAAATAAAAACAAATAATCCACCAAGGGAACACTAATATAATTAAAATATATAATAAAATTCAGGTCAATACACAAAACTTTATTTGGATGTTAAAATTTTAACATTTAAATTTTAAATTTTAACATCCAAATAAAGTTTTGTGTATTGACCTGAATTTTATTATATATTTTAATCAAAAACACAAACATGACGCATGTAAACCTTAAACTAATATAATTGTAACTCACCAATATAAACGTGCATTATTATCTCAACAATCTCGCAGGAAAGCTTTCGTGAATTTATAAGAAGACCACAGACGATAGGACTGTGGCTTCACGTGTGATCAAACTTTGTATTCATCCTACATTAAAATAACTATCCCGTATAACATACAACACTTCCACAACATGGTGAAGGTGTTACAGCCCACCAAAACAGCTACTCTTGACAATACAAACGGCAACCATTGTATTGTCTCCTTATACAAACAGTAAAAAATAAAATAAAAATGTCGTCGTATTGCATTCATATATTCCATTTTGGGGAGAATTTATACCAACTCACATTTACTCCTTGGCAATATAAAAGTTTCTTTATGGTCCCGTCCAATGTGCAGAATAACGCTTTCCATGTTCCATGTTTGGATGACTTGAAGTGTCAACTATAAACAATATTACTGTGACGTTAAGTGTACGCACATACACACTGAGGAATGCTTCTCTCTTTATTATATAATATATCACGTAGACAATCGGAACTATCTTATTTCTACCATTGACTCAACACTGCAACCAGCAATTCAGTAATAATATGTTGTATTTTATAACAACGCAATTTGCAAATATATTATTATTATTTATATCCTCATACGCATCCCCAGGTCTGATTTTAATATAATTTGTTCAAATTTATAGTTTTTCTTCCGTATCAGATTACACGCATTGAAGCTGCTCACATTTTTTTGGGATATTCTATAGTTCACAGGGCCGTGTTTTGGAAATGCCACGTCACACCACTCAGGTACGAATCAGCCATTAATAAGAATAACTACGAGATGGATGACCAAGGTTCGACTCCAGATAGAAGCTTCTATTTGCCCCCAAAATACTCACGATGATACGAATAAAAATACCCAACCAAAAAAATAAGCTAACACAAACTCGAAAAAATTAAAACTGACTTTTTTTAAAAAAGCAGTCGCTCTAAAATATCTGAATGTCCGTGATATATAAGAAATAATGAAAACTTAAGACTCCTTCCTTTTCAAAATATTTACTATGTGGGACAGTAAACGAGGTACAACTTGTGGACAGAGACAAATAATCTGGTTATGAAAAACAAGGTTGGGCAAAATGTTAACAGTAATGGAAACGTGCTTTCCAGTTTAGAAAAAAAATCCCCATGGATCTGAGACTCATACTTTACTGGACTTCATGTTCAAGTATTACAGATACTCATGTATTGCTCATATTTAAAGATAGAGATATCCTGCATAAATCAAAAATTCTCTATTTCATTCATTTTCACCAACTGAGAAAAATTTCAAATATAACTGTAGATTTTAAACAGATGTATATTTATGTAAGATTTGAGGTTACCACAACGGTGAGTCTGAAGATTGCTGTCTGCTGGGTTATTGCGCGGTGTAGTCTGGTAGATGTACACCAACGTTTCATCGCCCTGATGACGGAGGTAGCATGACCTCTGAAACGTTGTTAAACATCTACCAGACTACACAGTGCAACAACCCAGAAGACAGAAATCTTCATACTCATCGCCCTGATGACGGAGGCAGTATGACCTCTGAAACGTTGGTAAACATCGACCAGACTACACAGCGCAACAACCCAGAAGACAGAAATCTTCATACTCATCGCCCTGATGACGGAGGCAGTATGACCTCTGAAACGTTGGTAAACATCGACCAGACTACACAGCGCAACAACCCAGAAGACAGAAATCTTCATACTCACCGCCCTGATGACGGAGGCAGTATGACCTCTGAAACGTTGGTAAACATCGACCAGACTACACAGCGCAACAACCCAGAAGACGGAAATCTTTAGATGTATATTTTATGTCAAATGTGAATTTTTATATGATGCACTGCTTTGTTTTTAGAAAATTAATGACATATGATGTGGTGTTCACGTAATCTAGAAAGCACAGTGGAGTGATATGTATCAAAATTAAATTGTTTACATAGTATTAACACAACTCAATTACAATACCAAAAAATTTAACATCGTAGAGCAGTTTTGGGGATTATGTGTTTTTGGAATGCCCTAAGAAATTCTAAACCAACATTCTCGTACGTCAGTTAAAAATGGTTAATTCACACTAGTAAGCTACACAAACAGGTTTAACCTCCATAGTTACGTTCCACATTTACTGCGCCTGAATTACATATCTACTGATACAATCTTAACGATTCTCACTGAAACGAAAAATATGTTTCATATATATTTTTTAAACAACTCTTGTGTAACAAACACTAAATCCTCTCATTTCGAGGTCGACACATAATATTAGCAGGCAGATAGCAGCACGACTCGCCTTCTTTCCATAAAAAAAATTGAATCTGTGATAGGCGTTAGCCAACCAAGCTGCAGGGTGTAAGGTTATATCATATTAGGTCTAATTAATCTGAGATACCGCCGTATTATTTTCGCCCTTATCATTACAGCTAGAAGCCATCACCATTAAGCATTCAAGTGGTTCCCCACCCTCTACCCTACATTATCATGCTATATATCAGCGACAAAAAAAGAACAGGACGAACTAGCTGGAGGGCATTTACATTATTAAGAAGTACATCTAGCCTTACCGATTTTATTGTCCATAAAAACTTTCAATACAATTAGATAGGCACTCTTCTCCTCCCCCTTATCGCCATTCAAACCTCCTGAGAGCTAGACTATGTGCATCGATTGGTATATTCAGCTATAAGCTAATACCTTAGCAAAATATTTTCAATAAAACCAGGGCCTCTTTCAACTCAATGTCCTAAATATACTAGAAGATATGTGAATATTAATTTTATTTTATTTTCGCTAAAAATAACTCAGGATACGTAGTTTCGATTGGTAGAAAGAATTCATAATGGTATGGCATAATTTAAGAGAAGTCATGAAAAAACTCCGTAAGTGTAGTCAGTCTCCGGGATCAGATTTGAAATCGAAACGTCTCAGATGAGAAGGTTAAGTGCTAATATAGGCCTGAAAGTAACTCACGAACTTTCTGTGTACATAGTTTATACTTCTTAGATTCAGATATTTTCCTGAGCACATTTTTCCAAAACATTAATTATTCATATTTAAAGTGTAATAATTTAAGGTGCTTACATTTATTTCAAAGCAAGTTTAAGAATTAGTACTTCTCCCCCAATATTGTCAGGGTGATTAAATCATGGATGGAACAAGATGTGTGCACCGGGTATTGGTTTGGAAGCCTGAGGGAAAGAGACCGCTGGGGAGACCTAGACGTAGATGGGAGGATAATCTCAGGCGGGATCTATGGGAGATAGGAGTTGAAGGAGACTGGATTTTGTTGGTCCAGGACAGGGTCCGGTGGAGGGCTTTGCTTAATTCGGTGATGAACCTTCTGGTTTGGTAAGCCATCTAGTTAGTTAGTTAGTTAGTTAAGCCTACATAAAATGTTAGTTAAATCGCAGTAAAATACGCTAACAGACATTTTTTTGGAGAAGATTAGCAATGGCAGAAATGAGACGTGTCTCTGTACTAAATAAGTTCGTATTGAAGTAGAAATTATTTTAAGAAACGCAAACATGGGCTCTCTATAAACTGAGCAATTGACGCTCACTTTGGTAAAATGTTATCGAAGACCACATACACGAAATTATAAAGAAGTGTTAAAATTTAGTGAGAAATAAATATGCGATGACAGAAAACAGAACAGACCCATAAAAAATGGAAGGAAGAAACTGTAAGGTCCTTAGCAGGGTCCACACTACTGGATAGGGAAAAATACAGGAAAGCTAATTATTTAAATGTGTGAGAAATTTAAGTTTAATAATAGTCCACATTTGAATAGATCACTACTAGTACAATGATTTAAATGAAAAAAATAGCATGGAATTATACACATAGGGATTGTGCAATAATGCGGAGACCCCTAAGACTCCAGAAAGTGAATTTTGAGGCCGGTAAAGACATTTAGTTGTAAAATCCATTAAGATAATAAAACAAAAATAAAGTCATATTGGAAAATAGTTATGCCTATATGTCACCTGGGAACAAACATATCCTAAGAACTATTAGTATACACTTATATAGGTTTTACTGCTCAAATATACAATTTAATTTTAAAAACAACCTATATTATTAGACCACCAACTAGAGGGACTCCACATTTCTAGCAGAAGGTGTTCTTGTGGTTACAAGCATACCTACCTATAGCTTTGTTTAGGGAGATCTGGCGAATAATTTATATCACTAGAAATTTGTTAAGATTCATTGTTCAAATTATTTATTGTCATCCACTATCTCTCTCTTTCGTATTTAATTTTCTGACTCCATCTCTCTTACAAACGCCTTTCCCGTCCTCTCATTGCGCAAGGCAATAAAACATTTTTTTAAACAGTCCACCACACTCTTCCACCCACATTGATTTCCAGTGTCGCTGATACACCTGATCAAAATAATAATAATAAAAAGCGTGGTATAGAAGAAACATGGATCGACTGTTTCATGTAGGCACATGGCTGCCCGACCCTATCCCTGCAATATTCGATGACTTATAGACCGCCATAAAGGTAATTAATTGTCACGTGATGGTGGTAGGAGAACTAATTATTTCTGGATATATGGTGGGCAAACAGCTTGTATGTGGGACTGAGAGCTCTACCATGCATAGGTCTCGTGTAGGTAGGAAACAAGGCTGACTTGATGCAGGGGTATATAAACCGTGACCTGATCTTTCGGGAACCAAATATCTTCTTCATTTATTTAATAAAGCTTTTCCCACAGAACAGGTCAAATATTTTCTAGGGACATGATGATTAATACTGACGAATTAGGAAGAATTCAAAAGTCCCGATTGTGGCCTCTTTTAAGACACTACCCAAATACTTATGCTTTTCGACAAATAATACTTTCGTGGTCAGAGTACTATAAACTGTACACCAGATTAAACAAACAGGTTCAGGAAAAATATTCAATGACAGCCATTTTATAAGTTAATTCATAAAGTTTGTGAGGAAGATGTTCGCTGATTGTCTAACGGACCCCGCAAATTACGTCGCCCACCCTCGCTTGAACACTGAGATAAAGCCGTTTCCAAAACGTAGCTTTTCGTAAACAAACCTGGGAATCAGAAAGCGTTCAAGATACAACAAGCTACGAAATTTTCTGTGCGCACAGCGAAACTCTTTTGTAACCCTCGCCAGAATTCGACTGTAACGAACGGCCCAGTGAGTTGCCCGGCGACAATAACTGGCGATGGCGTAATCAAGGAGGATTCCCCACTTACCGTAGTAACCAGAGCAACCCTGCTAGCCTAAGAATTTCCCACCTAGTCATTTCCGCTTGCTAAAACGCATGTAAATTTACAGTTATTTTTTGTCCAGTTCCAAGCAAAATCGAAGTGTGTTAACACATTTGCCCCAATATCAATTTTTATGAAAATTCGTTAAGCTGTTCTCGAGTTTTTAAATGCGGACAAACGGACGAACAGACAGATATGTCAAAGCTTTTCGGAGGATTTTTGCAATCTTTAGGTACAAACGCTCTTAAAAATTAATCTAGTATCAGTATTAACCCTCAGGTTGTACCCCAAATCGTTCGTTAATTCCTTAAATACTCGAAAAGTCAGACATCAAGGTTAATTCAGACACATTGAATCTTTCCGATTTGCAGCAGGAAACCTTTAATGGGCAATCATCCTATCGGAAGATAACACAGTTCAGCACAAATAACGCATTCAATCCGGGATCTAGATTGTTAACCGTGACTCCAGTGCGCTCCTTAATCTGCGTGGAATTTACCACCACAACCGGCCATAACAAGTCTCTTTTATCACATAATTGGCCTACAGAATCCTTACCATTATCATCTAGAGTCCCAACAGTGTTACTGGTAAGGCCAGTGAAGATTTTGAATGATACCGTAACCAGTCACATGGCAATACATTAACAGGATGATGATGATGATGATGATTTCGTAGGGACTCTTCTGATTTACGTCGTATAGCTTTTTTTTCTGTATCCCATCGCTTAGGAGATACATCTTCAGTCCTCAGGAACATTATCACAGTCAAAATGCTACACGACGTAACAACTCACAAGATCACAATATGATCATTATCTTCATCAACTTAACCGTGAAAACATAAATTTTTTTATGATTTCCCACGTTATTTTCCAATTCACAGACTCGTGTAACAGTAATAAACACTTCGATGTCCGCTACAATACAGGCATATCTTCACATACAGTAGATTACAAATCATAGTCCACAATTAATCTAATTATTACTGGCTTGTCCATACATGTTAATAAAAAATATATAAACAAATACCATCGTTATGAATAAAATAGAACTTACTTCACAATGACAAGTGCTAAACCTTTTCATGTTCACTGTGTTAGACCGGATAACACTTTCTATTCTTCATTTTTGAAGTGTTAGCCAGACCAACACGATTAAGGTATATATTTCTCGTCCGCTCGTAATTAAAAATTATGTGAGAGGTTACAAACTTGCATAAATAAACAGGAAAACATTATTATATAAAAAATAATGTTCTCAGTTATGATTAAATGCGTATAGCCATACGTAAAGCAAACTAAAATTTGCGGAACAGAACATGTTTTAACATTCAAAACTCAAAACTCTGTACTTTGTCCACAGAGTGGAGTTTTCAGTTTCGTGTCATTCTCAGAACAAATAGCAATTATTTCCCTAAACTACACTAAGCAACTGATCTTTTTAAAGCAGACAAGTTGTTTTTTCGTATAAGGTTTTAACTTATTTTTTTTAATATTCCTTAGGCATTAAAATCAAATTCCTTCACAGAAATAAAGCTAGTAAAATACTTAGAAATGGATGTTCATGGAATCGAACCCAGAGCCTCTGCATGAATTAGGTCTGTTGGGAACATATTAAGATGTGTGTTCAGTTGCTGGGTATTTAATAATTCTTTATCATTTTTAGATTTTATTTCGAATTAAATATGATAAGATGGCGAAATAAATGTATTTAAAGAACTCAAATATATTTAAATATTCTGTAATCTTTCGCCTGTAAAAATTGAGGAAAATCATAGGAAAGGTTTCAGAAAACAAGTAACCAATTCTTCGGCCCACATCCATATCCATTCGGCCTAGTAGCCGTATTGCACACCACCACGCCATCCTATTCTGCACAACATTTGTAAAAATAAAAACAGAAAAAAAGGATGTCACCTGCAAGGGCTCAGAGTTAAAAGACGCAGAATAGCTCAGAGATTTTAGGCATTATTCGAGGGATGGACAAAATAGTTCCGCTGCACTAATAATTAAAATTTACTAAACAGGAGCAATATTTGAAGTTTTGCATTTCTTTGTAAAGATTTACGAAAGTTTGAAATAGCCCTATTTGGCCCCGAGTAAAGAGAGATGTCTACCCCTGCCCTGGACTGTACAAAAAAAGTGCTGCTGAGATGAAACAACCCGGTTCGGTTGGTGAATATCATCGTTGGCCCCTTTTTCGTCTGACAGCCCCTCCTACTCGCACCTTTCTGGACTCCGCCACACGGCATATCGCTGGCCGGAACGACTAGATATAATGAATTATTAACGCCGTTGGTAATTACCTTCCAAGTTTACACCTAAGTAATGATTTCGACACTGCATTTTAAACGGCGTAGAGAATGGGAATGAGGAAAGGAGGCGAAAATAAGGAGAAACAACAACCACAAGCCTGAACCTCAACAGTAACATGGTCCTTGAGGCTCTATATTGAAACCCCACGTACACTCTCCGTTGGTTTTCATCGTGACCCGAGCTTCACAACAAAGAAACAGGCCGATAAACTGAACAACCATGTGAACCAACAAGATAAGCTAAAAGTATGGTAAATTATAAGGCTAGCAATAAATATACGGCCTTTAACTAAAATTGACTTTTGATAGTGTAACCCAAACGTACAAACCTACTACCAAAAAGAAACATTGGTTATGGCACTGAAGCAGTTCCGTACATGTACTTCAACATCACTAAATAAACCAGCAGATAAAATATGTTGTGTCTGACAGATCATTTGTTGCTTAAGCGTATTAATTAATAAAAAGGTATAATTTACAGTGCAAGTTAGAATTTAAGGCAGATCTATTCACCTCCTATCGTCATAATTTATTTTCATAAGATTAATATTAATGTTATCTTCCCACGTCATTCTCTTTCTTGTAAAGGACTTTTTTCAAAGAGGTTTACTCACCAACCAATGTATTAAAATAAATATATCCACAGGAAAATGTATTACCCTAATAATAGACAAGAGGTGAAGAATATTATTGGGTAGATCGTAGCCTAGGCAAACTTAAAAGAATAATTTGAAAGTTCCGTCCTTTAAGGTTAGCTACTTAATTTATTATTTT